>NW_022631055.1:7036690-7665786 GCF_010015895.1 Lontra canadensis
GGGGGGGGTTTAGGGACTCAACACTTCCTCTCTTCATTAGCACATACATATACTCTACAGGATCCAAAGACACTTCTTCTATTTATATATTGTTACTTTCCTATACAAGTAGGTCTCTGACCCTGCCACATACAGGATAGATGAAGCCCAGCAGGGAGTTTTCTGAAGCCCAGGGGTGCCTACAGATAGGACATAACAATGACTGATAAGGAACAGGGCGATTTATAGGGAAAGAGGAATGTATGCATGTTATAGAATCATTCCTCATTTTCCCCCAAGATGACACTCTCTAATTCATTCAGATAGATCTCACTTGTCCCCTATGAATCAAGTCACTCCTCACCTCTTCATTTTGTATAAGGTTCCCCCGTGGTAGTCAGGACTTCCCTCTTATCTACTTAAATGCCTTTGGGCATGTGAATATTTGGTGACTTAAATCCTGCCTCCTCCCTGAAACTCTTCCTGTCTATTTCAGGCCTCAGGAACATTGTCTTCCCAAAATTAGACAACCAACAAACACTTTTGAGTACCTGCTAATTGCAGGCATGGGTGCCCATTATATTTATTCCTTGCTTTCCCCTCTGCTTGTTGGAGTGTCACTCTAATACACGTGACTGTTTCACTTCTTTACTATTTCTTACAGTGCCAAACCAATTCCTAGACACAGTATCAATCAGTGCCCATATGTTAAAACATGCCTGGTGTGTTCTAAAAAAATAAGACACAAAAAAACTTAGGAAAATCTAGAACTAGTTGTTGTTTCAGCACAATTAGAAAGAAATCTTAGAACAATGAAAATGTGTATTTTTTAAAGATTTATTTATTTAGTTGAGAAAGAGAGAGAGAGGGCAGGAGGGACAGAGGGAGAGGGAGAGAGAATCTCAAGCAGGCTCTGAGCTGAGCATGGAGCCTGATGCCCAGGACCCTGAGATCATAACCTAAGCTGAAGCCAAGAGTGAGACACTTAACTGACTGTGCCACCTAGGTGCCCCAAATATATATATGTATATATACATACACATATACATACATATACATATATATATACATATATACAAATATATGTGTATACATATATATACACACACACATATATATACATATCTATATATATATATATATATATATATATTTTTTTTTTTAAGGAGGAGAGAAAGAAAGAAAGGAAAGAGGGAGGGAGGAAGGAAGGAAAGGGAAGGAAGTGAAGGGAGGAAGGAAGGAAGGACACAGAAGGGAAGGAAGTGAAGGAAGGGAAGGGAGGAAGGAAGGGAGGGGGCAGGAAGGAAAAAAGAAAGAGAAAGAGATTGAGAGAAGGAGGGAGGGAGGGAAGGAAGGAAGAAAGAAAGGAAGGGAGGAAGGGAGGGAGGGAGGAATGAAGAGAAAAAAAGAAAATTAGCCCTACAAAAAAATGAGCCGCTGAAAGTGTTTCTAATATGATAAGATGAGGAATGTGTTGGATGGCTTTGTGAAGTATGAGAAGGGAGCAAAACTAATTTCCACTTGGATCTCACAGAGTTCCTAGTCCTGAGGCAGCTGTGCGGCTCAAGCTGAGCTTGGCTGTACGTGGCCAACTCATTCACCTCATCTGCGGTAACAGCCAGTACGTGCCTCCAGAAATGAGCCTGAAATTCACATACTCTAAAGTTCTTATCCAGTAAATGTCCCCTGAGGTCACCCTCTAAACACAAAGTTTGAACTCCCTGGGGAAAAAAAAATATAGCATCATAAGCAAAAGAAAAAAGTCATTATCCTTAGAATAAAAAGCTATTTTGAAACAGGAGAGCTGCAGGTTGGTGTAGCCTCACATTTCGCTTTTTCCCTAATTATGAAGTCAGTGCCACTATGCTCTCTTCCCAGCACAGACAAGGGTCTCTTTTTTTACTTCATGGCTCCCCAGCAGCTTGTATTACCCTATAGGAAGCAATAAATACTTACCCATCTGAGCTGCTAGCTTCTCACACAAACATCTGGCAGGTTTTGTGAGCCTCTTAACTATTGAATTTCCATATCAAGCACATTTTCTATTTGAATCTTTTATTTATAATACTTTTGTGTAAATCCAAACCAACAGAATATACTCTGAAGCAGAGATTTTAGCAAATAATAAAATTTTTAACATTTATAACTTTCATAGCATGGCTTTTATAACTCAGGGGGAAAGAAACAGGACAATTAAAAATATTGTCTATGGACTCAGAAGCAAGGGAAAAAAGAGCTTTTATTAAAGTAGTCACTGAAGAAACATGTCCTCAAACACATAATTTATCCTTCTCCCAAAACAGGGAGAAAAAGACATGAGTCTGTTCTTTAAATTAGAGGAATCTCTGTGATGTACTTGTAGAAAAGCTTATCTTTGGTTTCAGCCCAAAGAAGCTACAGAAACTTACAGGATTGGTTGCAGACACTGAGGAAAATATTAACAACATATACTCATGTGGGCTTTAAAATTATATAGACCTGAGGTCAAATATCAGCTTCGTCAGGTGTTATAGGAAATAGTCCCATTTAATCCTAGCTGAATGACCTATATGACAACTGGAAAGTTTCATAGCTTCTCTGAGCTTCATCTGGACAGTGAAGATAAAAATACCAACATCTCAATACTAGTTGGAGGATAAGACAACATCATATGTAACCCCTACTACAGTCTCTGGCTTTCTGGCCAGAGAGGAGAAGCTTAATTAATGTTGGGTTTTCCTCCCTAAACCTTCATACCCTTCCTTCCATCTTATAACTTCAAAGTGCTCAGAAATTAGGGGCTTCATTCATATTCATCCTAAAATAGTATTTATTAAAAATATCCTTGAATGTAGCTCTTCATGTCATAGTTTTTCCACCAATAAAGTGGAAATATTAACTACCCTACCTACCCAATAAGAGTGTTGTGACATCTTAGAAAAAACACACAGGACTGAAAAGAATGTCAGTGAGAAAGCGGAAAGCTCTGGGCTGACCTTCCGAAGACTAAATATTGAGCTATATGACCTTGGACAAGCCTCTTAGCATCACAGCCCTCATCTTCCCTATGTTTAACATACAGATAATGATACCTGCTTTATTTATGTCATAAGGTTTTAGTAAACCCTTTTTCTCCATTACTCATCTTGATTCTTATACCTGTGAAGCCAGAAAATGTTCAGCTCATGCTCACCCAGCTATTATTCAAACCTAGATTTTTCACATATCAGGAGTCAAAGTCTTGCCTTCCCCAATGCCAGGACACTGACATTGTGAAGTAGCATTATTTCAGAGGTAAATTCTTTGAAAGCAGAGACTACGCCTTTTTTCTTAAGAGCTGTACTCTTACCTCAGCAAGGATCTATATTGTACTTTATACAATCAAATGCCAATAAATTAGATTTTTTTTTTTTTCAAGAGAGTACATGTACCTGCATGATGGAGGAAGGGTCAGAGGGAGAGAATCTTCAAGCAGACTCCCCACAGAGCTCAGAGCCTGACATGGGGCTTGATTGCACCACCCATGACATCATGACTTGAGCAAAAACTAAAAGTTGGACACTTAACCAACTGAGCCATCCAGGCACCCCTCAAATTAATTTTAATGCATCCTCATTATATACAAAATTTTTCATCCAGAATTAAGAATGAATATTCATGCAACTTAATACACTGAGGCAGTATAGTGTATTGGTTAAAGTATGACTTAAACGAAACAGCTAAATTCAAATCATAGTTCTTGCTACCTGTATAACTTGGGGAAAGAGACCACATCTCTCAAAGTATTGGTTTCTTCATCTATCACATAAGAAAAACAAGACCTGCCTTCTAAAATGGTCTAGAAATTAGATGAGATACCAAAATGCATGTAAAGAAGGAGACATTTTGTATTTTCAGAATCTGTGTAAGAAGCGGGTAGCAGCAGAGAGCACCACATGTAACGTAAAAACAAACAAGAAATTTAGGCAACCAAAGAGCTCTAGGAAAGTCCAAAATAACTGAGTGAAGAACAGAGAGATTTAAAAGGTGCTGGGGAGGAGAACAAAGTTAAGTCTCGCATTTGGCATGCTCTCAGGGTTTCTGGTTTAGAGACGACCCGATGGGCAGGTCAAGAATAGGAAGGAACTACTCCACTGAGGTAGACTATTACTCCAAAACTTGTGGGTCTGCCTCCTTCCTCTTCCCTGCTCTTCTCCCTACGCTCCCAATTCCTCACACTCTCCACTCCAGGCCCATTTAGTTCCTTAGCTAACATACTTATTTTCACTTTAACCAACACACACATATGATGTGGGAAACAGAGGCAGAACAAAAATTATTAAATTTCCTTACACACTGACAAGCCCTTAAAACAGGCAGAGTGACATTCCTCTAGGGACTCAACTACCTCTACCTTAAGGCTTTGCTAAGGGCAAAGGGCAATCCTAGCCTGATGACCCTTACCCCCAACCAGGATCCTGTAAGTCTCCTTTAACAATTCCTTTGGAAACTATCTCTAAGCCCTCCAAGATAGTGTTGACAATCATTCCCAAGCATATGACCCACTGATATACATCTAAAGGGTCTCATGACAAAAGTTTTATTACTG
Source organism: Lontra canadensis (assembly GCF_010015895.1). NCBI lineage: Eukaryota > Metazoa > Chordata > Mammalia > Carnivora > Mustelidae > Lontra > Lontra canadensis. The sequence goes on from NW_022631055.1 coordinate 7,041,237, forward strand.
GTAATGAACAACCTTTTTCCCAACAATAGCTAGCCCCACAAGGTCCTGGAAACCTTACTTCCAAAATTCCTTAGAGACTCACGCGATCCCTGACCCTCTCCCAACTTACAAGTATATAATGGACCATTCCTCACATCCTCCCCCCACAGCGGCTCTTTCTGCCCACAGGTTCTGCCCTCGTGCTTTAATAAACCATCATTTTGCACCAAAGACGTCTCAAGAATTCTTTCTTGCCGTCAGCTCTGAACTCTACGTCATTGAACTTTATCTATATTCTAAGACTTCACCACATACACGCACATGCACACACAGACACACACTGTCTCATACATAGCCTTGCACATACACAGAGACATAAATAGGCACACATACACATACATCCTTTATTCCTCACCCCTAGCCCCCAGACAGTTCAAAATCCCCACACTTGAGTTGTAAGAACTGATGATGTTAATGTTGGTAAAGTACAACTGATAGGGCTTCTGGTTAAACATGACAGATTGTACATGTGCATTTTTCTTCACTTCTCAATCCCTTTAAGTTGGTGACAATACTTAAATGTGGATGCTGGAAAGTAGATGGGCAGTGGCAAATGATTTAGCAGACCAGAAAAGCTGAAACCTAAACTAATAGGCAAGCTAGTTGGTATGCAGACCTCAGAAAAACAGATGGAGTCACCCCAGCCCTCTAAGGACTCCTCCCCCATGGCAGAAAAAGAGAAAGGCTTGCCCAGCAGAGGATGGGGTGAGCAAGTGCACTAAATGCCAGGGGCTATGTTCACTACACCTCAGTAAATGTGCTAAGTGAAAAAAGTAAAAAACGAAAAACAACAACAACAAAAAAAACCCTCTACCCCCATAAAGGGGATTAAGTGGAAATTGGCATCCCCAAATGATCAAGACAAAACCCTACCCCCAGTTTCTAGAACTCTGACAGCCAATTGTATACATACCTCCAGGCAGAAAACACAGAGGACTATTCTGCAGAAACTGACCTGCCCAAGAACAAAGAACTACAGATGGTGACACTTGGGGGTCATCCAGCGAAATAGTTAAATTCCCATGGGATTACCCATCACTTGGTACAACTTCCCTTTCCTCATGCACATCTTCCAATCATCTCTTTAGCACTTTCCTCTTAAATAAAATGGAAAGCCATCGTAGAGAAATCTCCACCATAAAAGAGAGATCAAAGCAAACAAAAGAGGGGTGGCTCTGCAAAAATCCCAGTGCATTCTTTCTCTCCCCTGCCTTGTCTTACCTTTTATTTTCCCTTCTCTCTCTCTCTCACTCACTCATTTTCTCTTTCCCTTTGCACTGAGGGAATCAGTTGCCATGTTATGAGTAGGAGTCCTCTGGAAGGGTCCACAGGCAAGGAAATGACATATCCAGCAACAACCTGGAGAAGACCCACGGCCTGCCAACAGCCATGTGAATGCACTCAGAAGCAGACCCTCTCCCTGTCGAGCCCTGAGATGACTGACCCCAGCTGACACCTTGACTGCAGCCTTGAAAAAGATTCTGAGCCAGCAACACCTAGCTAAACATTGAGTTTGTTGTTCTAAGATGCTTGAGTTTGGAGTAATTTGTTATACAGCAATAGGTAACTAATATACCAATTTTTTAACAAATATCAGAATTTTTCTCTGTAAAACAAATTAAAATTAATGTAGGGCTCCTCCTTCCCCCTGCCAGATGGGCAGGAAATTGTCTCATTCACTACTATAACTATACCCACTTCTACTCCTCAAGGGTCTTAGCAAAGTCACAGGGTGTTCAGGACAGAATATTTGGGGAGGGACCTCTGATCCATGGCTCACAATGGTCACCACTGATGCGCTCATCACTCAACTGTGCATGGTCCTTAGAGAATAAGGGAACTCCATACCTTTTCTGCTAAACTTCAGGTTGGACACTGGGATTTTTGCAGAGGCTAGAGCTGTGTACCCAGCACCTAAGACCCAGCCTCCCTTCTGCAATCTTGTCAGCTCCCAACCAGGCCCCTCCTTGACCCCCATCCCTTCCCAGGCTTCTGGGAATCTCCCTTCTCTTGCCACTTCCACTCTCTTCTCCACAGCCCTCCACTCCCACATATACACATATACTCAGCATAATTCCAGAGTTTAGGGGTTTTTTAAAAGCCTAGAAAATAGATGATCGTCAACCTGCCACTGTAAAGAGGGAACACCATATCCTTCTGCAAATTCAGAAACACATACAAAGAGTTTCTCATTCCTTCAATGCTTCAACTGCCTCAAAAACAAAATATAAATTAATGTTTCAATAGGCACTTCCATGACAATTTTCCCCCAAATACTCGAGAACGTATTTTTGCCCCAAGAACTGTCATGCTCACTCTGGGGCTCTGAATACCTCCTGACAAACTACAGCCCACTCCCGCCTACTGCTCCCCCTGCCACATGCTATAAGCAGCTTGAAACTGGGGGAACGTGAAGCTTCGAAGCAGGAATCGTCTTCTAGTCCTCTTCTCACTGTCACAGAACAGCCCAAGCAACCAGGCAAGCATCATGAGACAGGCATCATGAAGGCATAACTGAAAAAAGCTGTTACTTCTCTTTGGAATTAAAGGAGAACAGGGAGGTCTTTCTTGACCCAAAATATCTTCTCAGTGCAACAATGACAGAAGTCCACCTTTAGAGCTTGGCTCATGTGGGTTGAAAGCGCTGGTCCTCAAAAGTTGAATTACCCATTGAGCTGCTTTCAGCCAGGAGCAGCTTCTGATGATTCATCTTATCAGTTCTTTCCTAATGGGCAGCTTATTGAAGAAAGCATTTGGGTTCATATATGAGTGGAGAAGAACAAGAAAGAGATTTTTGACAGCGGCAGTGCAGGCATCTTGAACGCAAAACTCAAGGCAACCAAGGGAGAAAGATGAATGGGAAAAAAGCCTCCCTTTTCTGTTAATGTGATATGACTACTGGGGTTATAACAATACGTTCTTTTATGGTTATTCTATAAAGACCAACAAGAATAAAGACCACCCCTGGAACGAGATATGGTCTCACGAAGGATCATTGTTGATTTCCAGTACTAGGGGTACAGGCTAGTCCTCTAAGAAGAAAAAACAAGAGCTGAAAGCATTCGACATAAGGGTCTAGATGCCTGGATAGTCATCACTGGGTAGTATGTATAAAGATGGTTCCCTCCCTATGAAGGGACACTAGGAACTGGGAATGAAAGATGCCAGGCTGGGTCTTTTCCTAAACGTCCCCCAAGATAGGGGAATGGGAGAGGAACAGCCTGAGCTCAGAGAGGTATATTATCTAGTTTCACACTGTTCTCTCTACAGTAGTTCTTGACCCTCAGCATGTGGTAGAGATCAAGTCAGTTGGGTGACTGCCTGAAATGCCCCTCTAGAAGGAGCTAAAATGCAACAAAGAGGAGACTGTATTTTCTGAAGTTCCTCTCAATGAGAAAGCATATTGATTGATAAATTGCTTGGGCTGGAAAGATGGGGAGAGATCGCTGAGGGTCAGATCTTCCAAGGATAGTGAAGCCAGTTAATTATCAAACTTTTGATCTGTTGAATGAATATCTGGGTTAGTGGCTGAATTACTCAGGGATCAAAGAAAGGCTATGCTCTACTATCACAAGACTTTCTGCTTTCAAACACAACAACTGAAAAGGATATCAGATTGAAGGAGCACTGTGCTACTATCCTGCACATAGAGTTAGCTGTGCTCCAGTTATGCTCATAAGATCTGCTTGAATATCTTGTCTTGTCTTGGCTCCACTACTAAGAAGCCAGTAAAAGGACACTTGTAACTCTTTTTTTTTTAAATTTTTATTTATTCATTTGACAGTGAGAGAGAGAGAGAGATCAGAAGTAGGCAGAGCAGCAGACAGAGAGGGGGGAAAGCAGGCTCTCTGTTGAGCAGAGAGTCCAATGTGGGGCTCGATCCCAGGACCCTGAGATCATGACCTGAGCTGAAAGCAGAGGCTTAACCCACTGAGCCACCCAGGTACACCTCTCTTTTGAGTGCAAGAGGAGATAAGAGAACACTGAAGACAGATAAAGATTATCTTGTTCCCAGATTTTTAGAGGACCCACCTTGGACATGGAATTACTGGCTAGAAAGTGCTGTCATAATAAGCACTCTTAAAAATAATAAAGAACAAATATCACATTCTTCTCACCCTTTAACAGGTGAAGTCATCAGTGTAGCAGCAATAGAATGAGGAGGAAACCTGAGGACTGGCTCAGGGTGTTTTTCCCCCTCACCAATTGCTTGCATTCTCACTTTCTGCCTCCTCCACAGGCTTCATCACCAAAAGCCATGAGATCTGAGATTCTGGGATAAAGCTCCTCTCCTTGTGTCCCCAAAGCAGAAAGTCTTCAAATAAAATGTCCTGGTCACAACAGCATACTTATGCTTCCAAAGTAGCCTGAGCCCATGCAAATCTTTCATTCTTTGGCCGCCATCTCTCTTATTCCTAACCTCATCCCTAGGCTAAAAATTACAACATTGTTAGAATGTAAAGGGTCTTTAAAAAACATCTAATTCAACATCCTTTTTCTATCCAAAAATCAAGTGAAACCTAGAGAAGTTATTTGCTTAAGATTTCACAGTTGTTTACAGCAAAACACAGACCCTTCAGTGTGTTCACTTAAGAGAAACTGCTGCTCAAAACGTGGTTTCCATCTGTCCTGACCTGATTTCACTCACTTAATTTAGATAGCTGTGGCCTCCAGCCACCTTCCCTTGAATATCTTGTCTTGTCTTGGCTCCTTCCATGAAGAACCTGAAGGCTACCTTCCCTGAAGAACTTATTCAAGGTCACACTCTCTAAGACCACCTTGAAATTGTGCTGGTAAGAATCAAGGTAAACCTAGGTGATTCATCAACCACTTATTAACTTCCTAAATTTAAGCTCCTGAGGAGCTTTCATGTGACATCCTCATACAACGAGCAAAAGTACTTTTCCTTTGAAAGGTTAACACAAAGGGGAACAACAGCCCTCCTTCCTCAACTTGAGGGCATCACTGAAAGGCAGCATCCGAGTGAGTGGCCTGGATGTCTGCTTGGGTAGGAAACTTCTACAGAGCAAGTTCATAGGCCTCTGAATCTATAACTTAAGGTCAACCAAGATATGAAATTCTACCCTCCATGCTTGATCTCTAGGTTTAAGACTTGTCCCTGTGAACATGCAAATATCCCTGTCAATGGTTCCACCATGACAGAGCATCAACAAATGGAGAATTAGAGTGCTTGGATGATGAGAAGGTAAGGAGGAGCAAAGAGCTAGGAAGCCTGTCTCCAGGAAGGACAAGAAGAATAGGAGGAGGAAGAGGTCATCCAAAAGCTGACAGGGCAGAGACAAAGCAGACAACCCCAAGAAAGAGGTTTGCCCTACTCATCTCTCACCACCCCACTTCTCTTTTAATGACCAGTTTTCCCTCTCTCCTTGGGTATTCCCAGTTCCCTTAAAGAGGCCAATCCTGTGATGCCTACAGTATTTCTACTTGCAAAAAAAGAGAAGCCGGATTGGCTCCATTTTGAGAAGAGATGTGGATTTGCTTCATTATCACCCCACTTTCACCCACTGACGGACATCCATGTCTCTGACCCACCAAGAGGGTGGGGGCTACTTCCCTCTCCTAGAAAAATAAGGGCACTCTTTTAAAACTTGTAGGCTTTAACATGCAACAGAGAAACCAAGAATAACTTCCTGTCTTCCCCCAACTTTGTTTTAAAAGAAATAGGATTCAAAAAAGCCTTTTTTTTTCAATCACCTGGGTTTCATTTTTGACATAAATATTTTTGTTTTCTATTCTTCTTCCTGTTACCCTTTTATTTTCTGTTTCTTGATAGACTACTATGAGTGAAATAAACCATGTAGTCTGAGGATAGAGTCCTCATAAGACTGTTCTCATTTCAGACTACAGTCACCAGTTTGGAGACCCCCAAGGCCACCTTCACTTCATACCAGTTGACTACAAATTCAAGGGATTCCTACAATCACTCTCAGGTTTGATAATTTGCTGGAATGAATCACAGAACTCGGGAAAGTGCTGTACTTAAGACTGCAGCTTTATTAGAGCAAAAGAATATAGATTAGAACCCACTAAAGGAAGAAAAACAGAGAATGAGATATGGGAAGTTTCCTGTCATCCTCAGGGCTGTAACTGATGTATGCAAATTCACACAGAGTATTGCCAAGCAGGGAAATTCATCCAAGCTTCAGTGTCCAGAGTTTTTAATTGACGTTTCATTATATAGGCATGATTGATTGGATCATTATCCTCTTGGTTGCACTCAATTTCTAGCCCCACTCTCTTCCCTGGAGGTCAAACTGAAGTTATCTGCTCCTAATCTCCAAACCTAATCACACATTTGGTCTTTCTGGTATGGCCAAAAGCCTCTACCCTGAGTTACCTTCTCAGCACAAATTAGGGGTTCAACATGAATAGCAGACTTTCCTATCATTCTGGAAATTCCAAGGGTTTAGATGTCACCTCCCAGGAGCAGAGAAAAGACCAGATCTCTCTTTGGGTAAATTTAATTCTCCCTCAGATAATTTACACCCCCCTCAAAAAAATAGGTCTGCAATGTATTAAAAGGGTACAAGTCACTGATAGCAGGTGGAAAGCTCAATTGCATTAACACAGGATTCTGATAAATGTCAAACATCCACTGAAAAACTAGATGGCTCCACTGCCTAAGTAAGGCTCTGGTAGAGGAAAATGACCTGCTTTGATTGACTGTATACTGGGCTTTTTAAAAAGAGAGTCAAACCTAATTCTTCAGCACTAAACCTCCCAGAATAGCTGGGAAGGATGAAGGTGATGAAAAAGAGAAACTTCTCTGTTGTTACTCTGAAACCAAATGGTTGGTCTTAACTAAAAACTGACAAATGTCTCCCAAAATATTCAAGGATTTCCTCCTTTTTTCTGGCAAAAGAAAAAAAAAGCAAAATATGAAAAATCAAACTGTGCCCCCCTTGCGCGGACACTCATGAGAGATGCCAAACATGCATTGCCAGGTCTTGGAAACTGCAGGTTTTCTAGCTTTGCCCTGTGCCTGGCCCACCCATCACAGCCTCTCCTCCCCAGTCTTCTCCCTGTCTGATGGTCCCACAGAAGCATGTGAAAATTCTTGTCATGACAGATAATCAAATTAGGCTCTTGTAAGGAATGGAGCAGCACTAAGAACTGCTACAGTGATTTCAAGAGCATATTTTTTTCTTGTTTGTTTTTGAAGTAAAGTAATGATACCCCAATGCTGCTTTCCTAGACACATCTCCCTCCCTTCCTTGAGTTTTCCAAAAGTTCATTTCAACTACATTTCTATGATGCTCCTAATACTCTGAAAAGAAGAGTTGGGAATCACTTAGGGAAGAAGATATGGTCCCTGCCCTCAGGGAGTTTCTAACCCAGCTCAAGAAATAATACTGACACATACAAACCTTATATCAAAAAAGTTAGATAACATAATGAGTAGTACCTTAGGAATTCAAGGTCCAGAAAAATTGATGTTCAATTGATTCTGGATAATGGCTTCTCAAAGGATGTGAAATTTACATTAAGCTTTGAGAAATGACAGGACTCTTAGTCCATGAGGTGTGGGGGAGAGGAGGTATTCTAGAAAGATGAGCTAGTATAAGGGAGGGTATAGATGTGGGAAAGAGAAAAATCGGTTATCTGGGAAGGTTTTTGGAGGTATAGCCTGATTAAAAAAAAGTATAAAGGGTTGTTGTCCCCAAGGACATTGAAGTCTATAGGTTTTTTAACATTCAGATTAGAGATAGAGAAAAAGGATTTTGAACAAGTTGTCTTATTACTAAAATGCTCCTGCAAATGCTTAGGTGATAGAAAAACAATAAGCAAATATTTGAATAGGTATTTAAATAGAACTATATTCTGCCAGTCTATTAGAGAGGAAAATTATTTTTTTAGAGAAACTATATTCCTTAATTATGTGTTAGCTCAGAATATACTTTTCTGCCCCCAAGTTCCTCCTGTGAAATACAATACTGGGTGAAATTCAAACACAAAACCAGGTATTCACAAGGCAAATGGCATTACAGGAAAAATAGCTCACAAGGAGAATTTTAATGCAATAAATGTCCTTCAAATTTCCTGTCACATTGAGTACAGGCCAACAACCCAAGCTAACGTTGTTTTGATGTCACAAGTCAGGGATAGCCAGAGATTACACTGGGTAGCAGAATGGGAATTCAAAGTAAAATATAACATTGTATGATAAGATCATAAGATTGCACAATGGCCCCAACATAGCCATATACATTTCAATGGAAATAAACCCAATTTTCAAATGTAAAATGTAGAAGATATGGCTTGATAAGTAACAGTATAAATCAGGAGTCACAAATATAATGTGGTTACCCAAGGGAAGCAAAAGCAATCTTAAGCTGTGGTAATAGCAAGTCTGTGTCTAGAGCAGGTAGGGGATTTTCTGATCCATTCCTCACAGATACCATTACCTAGTGTCATCACATACTTTAAATGGGGTACAGAGATCCAGAAGTGAGTACAAGAACAACCTTTGAGAGGCAACCTGAAAAATATCAGCCTAGGGAAAAGTGATACATAATGGTTGACTTCAAATAACTGAAGGGCTGTGCCAAGTAGAGTCATTAGACTGGTTCATACTGTGCAGTTCCTAAACTTTTCAAACCAGAAATCAGGACACATTACATGATGAAGAGATTTGTGCCACTGCTGAGTATGAGAGGCATTCTAGAGCTGTGGTTTGAATACTAGAAGCTGAAAATTGCCAAGACCTTGTGATGTTGTATAAAGGCAGTTCATATTTGAAATTGGATATTATGTTCTAGAAAACCTCGGTCTTATAGCTGTAGAATTACAATGAATGAGTATAAATTCTAGGATGATCAATTCCAGCTCAATATGAAGGAAAATTTATTTATTTATTTATTTATTTATTTATTTATTTATTTGTCTTTTGGTGGGTAGGGGTAGGAGAGAGAGAGGAAAAGGGAAAGAGAAAATCTTAAGTAGGCTCCAAGCCCAGTATAGAGCCTGATACAGGTCTCAGTCTTATAATCCTGAGATTGTGACCTAAGCTGAAATCAAGAGTCAGATGCTTAACCAACTGAGTCACCAGGCGCCTCTGAAGGAAAAATGTTTAACAGAAAGACTTACCCAAAGGTGAATATTCTACCACAGGAGACATAGATTTTTGCAATAAATATTTATGGTGAACTTGTTATGTAGCAATCATTACCCTGCTTTTAAGTCATCCAAGGTCTAGAGTAAAAGCCACGCAAGGGAATGGGCAACTATTATATTCAGGGTGAAAAAATTGGGTAGTATAGATAAGAAAAATGTAGGGCAGAAGCCTGGGGAATGGAAGGTAGCAGGAGCAACACTTGAGTTTAATCTCGAGGGTTGGCTGTAGAATGGAGAATCAATTAGATTGTGATCCCCCAGAAATCAGAGCTACAGGTAGAGAGGGCAATGCAGGAAAGATATGGCAACGATCAGAGCTATGGAAGAAGTAGTGGGGATAAAGAAGAGTGTGTAGATGTAAGAATTTTTTTTTTTTTTTTAGATTTAAGAATTATTAAGGAAGTAGAATAAATAGGACTTGGATTACTAGATAATGAAGAAGGGTATCAGTGATAGCTGGGTTTCCTTGTGAGTTGGTAGTACATTTCCCAAGACAGAGAACAGGCAACAAGCAGTTTTACTGAAGATGAAGTCAATCCTGAACAGGTTGAATTTGAGAGTAGATATAAAACACAACCACATGCAGATATCATGCAGGCAGCCGAGTGTATGGTCTAGACTTCAAATCAAGAAAGGAGCTAGAATACTGCACATCCCTCTCTCTTAGCTAAAATGAGTGATTATTACTTCTTGAACAATGACAGATTTATTATCTCTCTAATCAGTCATCCCTATAAATGAGATTCATCAAGATATTCTATCATACAACTTCCATCACTTCCTGATAGCCTTTTATCTAGAGAAACTCCACTTCCTTAGACCATTCCTCAAGTCACCCAGCTGATATGCATGTCCTATTTTAGATTCTTTCTAATGCTCTCTTACGGGGGCATCCAGTGGTTTCCCCAAGGTATGTGTTCCCCTTTACTGCAACCTATACAAGATGTGCTCCTGGTGTGTTCCTGGTGGTCTAGGCTGGACAGTATTGACATTTCCAAAAAGACATAAATTATATAGACTTTCAACAAAACCCTTTGTGCCTCTGAGTCAGTCTGAGGCCTGGAAATGTATACTATGTTTCTTCTATTAAATTTTCCCTTTTATTTCAAAAAAGTGGGAAAATATTATTTATAAATGTTAAATTGTGCCATAATGCAAAACATGTCAAATGACTGGCATAATGAATTTGTGAAATAAGTCTTCTTTATTAGAAACTCATATTGGTGAGTTAGGTCCACATATCTGACTGATAAATCTCCTTTCTGAATGAAAATTTTAAGTAACACTGTTCATCTATTATATGCTTAGAAATTGACTTATGATTAATCTGAGAATCTTCATAAGGTATGTGACATTGATAAATAAAATTAGTGAATAAGAAGAAGAAGGAGAAGGATAAGAAAAGAAGAAGGAGGAGGAAAGAAAGGAGCTAGAAAGGAAAGTTAAGAATATCTTGTCTTAGCCAGTTTGGGCTGCTATAATAAACTGGGTGATTTAAACAACAAAAACTTTTTTCTCACAGTTCTGGATCACTAAGATCAAGGTGCCAGCGATTCTGTATCTGATGAAAGCCTGATTATTGGTTTTCAGACAGCCATCTTCTTCTTTTGTCCTCAGAAGGCTTTTCCTTTGTATGTGCATGTGAACAGAGAAAGAGCTCTCATCTGTCTTCCTATTTTTATAAGGGCATTTATCCCATCATGAAGGCCTACTCTCTAACCTAATCTAACCCTAATTACCTCCCAAAGATTTCATTCCAAGTGCCATGGCTTTGGGGATTAGGATTTCAACCTATGATTTGGAAAAGACATAAACATTCAGTCCATAGCATATCTAATAAAACATAAATGAAAAAGACAAATCAAAGAAAAATAAGACATCTATGTCTATGTCTTATATCCCAAACTTGGAATTATGAATAGAATAATAGAGAAAATACTGGGGTGGGGGGGCAGAATTGTCAAAGAAAAGAAAAAAGTACAAGAATATATAATATACATTATAGAAGGAAATGAGTTTCAACATTAAAAAGTACAAAGACCCAATATATTGATGAAAAAAGATTCACATCAAGGACATAACTGTGAAACTTCAGAATCCAGAGGATAAAGAAAAGATCCAGGAAGAAAGAGCAAATGACATATGAAGAATTGAGAATAAGAATGGTATCAAACTTCTCAACAGCAATACTGTAAACTAGTTTGAAAATATGTCAAAATAAACAGAGAAAATAATGCCCAATTTATAATTCTATACCCAGCCTAATTACAAATCAAGAGTAAATATAGAGATGTTTCTCTATAGTCAAGGTCTTAAAAACTCTACCTCCTATGCACACTTCTCAAAAAACTTCTAGAGAATAAGTTCCGGAAAAACAAAAATGTAACTCTAAAACAAGAAAGAAGATGTGGTGGAAGCCATAGAACTGGGGACCCAGGGCAAGAGAGGTAAATAGAATCCCCAGCATGACAGGAGAGTAAGTCCTATGACAAGAGCTGAGCAAGCTATTTTAGAGGGACAACAAGTCCAGATGAAAGCAAAAAACTAAAAGGCTCTGAGAGGGAGATTTCCAAAAGAAAATAAAACTTCTAGATCTTCTGACAGGTTTATGGTGAGGAAAATTGGATTGAGAGTCACTTTTACAGGGTTATTGGAGGATAAAAGAAGACTTAGCAAAAGATGGAAGAAGGCTAAGTAAAAATTTTTTTAAAAAGACAAAAAGAACTACAGGAAAACCAAAAGTTGAACAAGAAAGGAAAGGCATTCATAACATAGTTCTTGGCTCAAAAACTGAACAATGTTAACATAGTTATCAATTATGAAAATAATGAATATGGATGGTATCAAATTATGGTAAAATTATATTGGAAACATACAGGGAGATGAAATATGTATGAGTGATGGATGATTATATCGGATATCTACTCCTGTGCAACAAACCACCCCAACACTTAGCAAGTTAAAACAACTGCAATTTTATTTGCTTATGAGTTTGTAGATTAACAATTTGGATCTGGCTCAAATGAGTAGTTCTTCACTCATAACTGCTGTCATGTGGGGACTCAACCAGCACAGAATATCCCAGGATGGCCTCACACTCATATTTGAGGACTGGTGCTGGTTGGCTGCTGCTGGGGGGCCTGGGGACCTTGGCTGGAACACCTCATCTGTGTTTCATGTGGTCTGTCATCCTTCCGTAGTTTAGATCAGGTTTGTTTTTTTGTTTGTTTTAACTGAAGAACCCCAGAGCAGTGTTCTGAAAGGGTGAAAGCAAAGGAGCAAGGTGTCTTGAGATCTAGGCCTACAATTCCCACAGCATCAGTGCCAGCATGACTGCTGGTGAAAGTAAGTCATGTGGCCAGTCCAGACTCAAAGGGTAGGAAATGGATCCTACCTCTTGACAGGAGGAGATACAAAGGTACGATGCTAAGGGATACATAGACAGGGATGAAAGAATTTGTTGTGCACATGTTTTCAAACATTCTCCTACAGTGGTATGGAAGAATTAAGTCTTTATATTCTACAGTGGAAAATCCATATAATGTCTAATGTGGAAAAAATCAGCAAATTAGTATGTAATTTAGAAATGTGATAAACAGAACCAACAGCTGAAGAGTTTAAAGTGCTTGTCTTTGGAGAAAAGATCAGGGAGGAAGAGAGGCAGGACAGGAAACTGCTATTCTTGTTATAAGTTATATAATACCATTCGACTTTGAAAACTACGTCTATTTAGTGATTTTAAAAAGCAAAGCAAAAGTAAAAAGTTTGGCAGTACCAGCAATTCCACTTCTAGATATACACCAAAAGAATTGAGGGCAGGAATGCAAAGACACTGATGGTCACAGCAGCATTATTCACAATAGCCAAAGGTGAAACAACTCAAACATCCACCAACAGATGAATGGATAAACAGAATATTAAATATACATAAAATGGGATATTATTCAGCCTTTTAAAAAGCATGAAATTTTGACACATTGCTGTAAAACATGCATGAAACCTGAAGATATTACACTAAGCGAAATAGCCAGATATAAAAGGACAAATACTGGGGCACCTGGATGGTTCAGTAGGTTAAGCATCTGCCTTCAGTTCAGGTCATGATCCCAGGCTCCTGGGATGGAGCCCCACACCCTGCTCCCTGCTTAGCGGAGAGTCTGCTTCTCCCTCTCCCTTTGTCCCTTCCCCCTGCTCATGCTATCATTTGCTCTTTCTGTCTCTCTCAAATGAATAAATCAAAAATCTTTTAAAAAGTTAAATAAAAATAAAAAAAATAAAAGGGCAAATATTATATGATTCTACCTATGAGGTACCTAGAGACAGGAAGTAGAATAGTGGTTACCAGGAAGTAGGGTAAGGAAGAGGATAGAGAGTTAGTGTTTAATGAGTATAGAGTTTCCGTTGAGGAAGATGAAAAAGTTCTGGAGAGGGAGAGTGGTGATGGTTTCACAAAAACCGGAATTGTACTGAATGTCACTAACTATGCACTTAAAAATAGCTAAAATGGTAAATTTTATGTTGCATATATTTTACCACAATAAATAAATAAATACTGTTGAAAAAAAAGATTGGCTAGGGAGGGCAAGAATGATAGTCAACTGTTGAAAAGGGAGACACAATGTTTGGTTTCTTGTTTGCTTTCTCTCTTTCCTGTCCTTTTTTTTAAGACTAGAGAGGACTTGAGCATACTTATGAGCTGAGTGAAAAGACCCAGTGTAGATTTTTGGTTTGATAAAGCTGAGGGGAAGATAATGGGTAGAGAAATGTGTCTACTAAAGAAGGAGATCTATGAGCCAGGCAATCAACCCTTGCCTGCACTGGATTTGTTAAAGACAGTTTGGCTAAACCCTTGCTGATGTCACAGACCAGAATGGATGACTCCCTTCCATCCCTGAGGGCCTTACAAAATCATACATGTCTCAAAAATGCCTACAGAATAAAACGTGTCAACTGACAGGAGCATTTGCCAATCACTCATCATGTATGCAATCAATCTGCTTAGCAATCAAGTTAGAGGGAAGAGTATTCTTATACAGACTCCATGGTCAAAATGTTGGTAATATGTTTTAACTGCAAACCTGACTGCACTTTTTTGTTGTTGTTTTTCGAAAGGGTGGAATATAAATACTTCCTCATCTTCCAGGATGGTTCGAAGAGCAAACTTTCTCACCATCAGGAAAAAAAAGACCAACTTTGAAGGATTTGGGCTCTGGGCTTCTGGAGTCTATGGTGAATGAACAGCAGGATATTTGGTTTTGGAGTCGAGGAGATAGAACAAGACAATAGAAAGAGGAGGACCTCTGAGAAAAATCAAAAAAGACCATTTTCCCCAAACTAACTAAAGGTCAGGCATTAGTGAATTTTGTTCCCCCCTCATCTCATTAGTCCACTACTTCTGCCCCCATCCATGATGGTATATAACCTCCAAGACAGGTGTGACCCCCCATATAGTACAGGGGAGTGAAGAGAAAGCACCCATCCCCATTTCATATTCAAGAGAGTAAAACTGAACTTTCTGGAAACCTGGTCTGGGACAGAGGTGACACCCTGTTACCTAGGTTGAAATACTGAGCCCAAATAAAATAATCTCAATAAATGTTGATGTGCTATGTAAAATGCGATTTGCTGTTGATTTGAAGAAACAAAGGCAACTTTGGCATCTATAAAATTGAACTTTTTTTTTTACTTTTTTATTCTACTGAAAGAGCAACTCTTTGTACCAGATTTAAAACAAGATAGTAGGCGGGTGCTGGGTGGCTCAGTGGGTTAATCCTCTACCTTCAGCTCAGGTCATGATCTCAGGGTCCTGGGATCGAGTCCCGCATCAGGCTCTCTGCTCATCAGGGAGCCTGCTTCCCTCTCTCTCTCTCTGCTTGCCTCTCTGCCTACTTGTGATCTCTCTCTGTCAAATAAACAAATAAAATCTTTAAAAAAAAAAAAAGAAAAAGAAAATCGAACAAGACAGTAGGCAAAAATTTCTTCAAACTGGGACTCTTCATCAAAGACATGAACCATATCATTTCATAAATAAAGAATAGTAAGAAAATAGTAGAAAAATGCTGTAATTATTCTTATTTTCCAACCCCTTAACACTCATGGCACATTCATCTGTATTACTAATAGCAAATGTAATTGTGGATAGTGTGAAACAGAATATTTATATGCCATGTTTCTAGTCTTTCTCTGTGGACACTGACCTACACCTCAAACGACCTTATATCTCCTGGCTCTCCTAACCCAGAAATCTCAGGGGCAGCCATGGCCTCTGACCTGAGCCGGGTCTGACCCTGGATCATTCTGAGAGGACTCAAGGTCTTGGAAATCTGTGTGTTTCCATGGTAACCAGTCACCACACTAGAGCCTGCCTCTTTGGAAGGCATTTTATAGCTCCTTTCTGGTGGAAGAGGAGAGAAAGGAGAGGGAAAGAGAAAGAGAAGCAGGGGGAGAGAGAGAGGGAGAAGAAGGGAAAAGGGATATGGCACTGGGGAGGATGTGAAAACCCATCAAATAGGAACTGACACAAAACAGCCTATGAAGTATATAAACATCTTTCACAATCAGAAAGACTTTGGAGGACCGTTCTGTTATGATTATTTTCTTTTTCTTTCTCTATTTCTCTCTTTTTCACCCTGAATTTCCCAGTACCATGGCTTTTCTCAATATATTTTATCTCCATGGAAGTTCCTTTTGGAATTTCAATCAACCAGCCCTCTCAAGCTTTCTCCCTTTCCTTTTTAACATTTAATATATAAAAATGAGCAGGGGGTCAACCACAACTGGATGAAATCACTAATCATTACAGTGCTCAAACTGCAGCCCCCTGGTGTATGGAAAATTGCTTTTTACTGTGGCTGAATGTTGAATGGTGCATCCAGAGCCTTACTATGAAAAGGGAGTACAAATATCAATATCATCATACCACAATCTTGCCAGCAATTTTAGAAAATTCATGAGACTAGAATGGATCTTCAAAATGTTGCAGAAATAATACACACATACACACACACACACCACATACCTACCACATACACACACCACACAGATACCACACATATACGCATTAACTACACACCCACACACACCAGAGACACCACACACACACAGAGACACACACATCACACACACAGTTTGTCCTCTAAGCAGTTTTCCCTGTCACTTAACAACATCCACTCTCTCTCCTTTTTGATTTATTGAAAGTGACACGGCATTGTTCTAAAGTTCTTTAGTTTTTCATTTCCACAAGCAATTACTTCAAAAACTGTATAAAAATTGCAATAAAACATTCCTCAATTCTTGAGAATCTGTTACATCTCTTCTAAGGGAAGGTCATAGAATAGAATGGAAAAC
This sequence comes from Lontra canadensis, assembly GCF_010015895.1. Taxonomy (NCBI): domain Eukaryota; kingdom Metazoa; phylum Chordata; class Mammalia; order Carnivora; family Mustelidae; genus Lontra; species Lontra canadensis. The sequence goes on from NW_022631055.1 coordinate 7,057,758, forward strand.
CATACTGGCATTCTCTTCAGAAAAGTCTGTGCTAAACAGCATGAGGTAAGAAACAAGCACCTCACAGGTTGTAACAGTTACTATTCTTTTCACTTGTGTCCCTTTAAATTTCCAAAGAAACAGCGAGATATTTCTCAGCCTACTTATATTTGGTTTTAACATAGAAATCTGAGGACATATGATTTAATGATAAAAAGCAAACAATTTAGGACCAAATTAACTGTCATGTTATACTCTATCCCTTCACTCCTCTCAGTCAAACAAAAGCATTGAATGTTTAAAAAAAAAAAAAAAAAGGCAGAGCCAGTCCAGGGTGCCCCTGTCCCTTGCCCCAGCCTGCACACAGCCCGTGGCCCAGGATCTGTGACCCTCACGGTCCCTGTGAGCAAGCAGGGTGGTGGGAGACTGGGAAACAAGGATGAGAAAGAACAGGACGGCAAGTCCTTGCAGAGTCTGAGGAGAACAGGAAATAGGAAGGGAAGGAGAAGGTGGGAGAGAGCTGGTAAAGGTGGAGGTGGGTGGAGAAAGAAAAAGATCAGAGTTTTTTAAAGGGAAGGAAGGGGGAAAGCGGAGAGGAGAGAGGGAAGGAACAAAGGATGAAAGAGCAGGGAAGCAAATAATAGTACATGGAAACAGGAAGGAATGATCAGAGGAGAAATGGTAAAAGGAGGGCAGATGACATCAAATTTCTGACACATCCACATCTGCCAGTGAGACCCTGTGCTCAGGGGAAATGGTGGGCAGAGGAGACTTCCTTCTCTCTGTCCCTTTGAATACTTGAGCCAGAGCCCCTGAGGATGATCTGATGAATGAGTTGTGGCAGGACCTCATTGCGTCTTAATGATTTAGGATTTTCCTTTCACTTCCTGTGTGTCGTTTGGGATCTTTTATCTGCTTTATCTGTGGAGCCTAATGAATTCCTGCTAAGTCTTTATAGCAGTTGTCCCTTCCACTTAAATCTTACCCCTGATCCTATTTACAGAGTTTACAGTTCAGAGTGTCATGGGCTAAATTGTTTGTGTTTTTTACAACCATCACTAAACGCTGACTCTGGAAAGTGGTTCAGTCACTAGAAGGAGAATCTTTGGGTAAGGAGTAAATGGCGCCTGATGGATGGGTGGTGCTTCCTCTCTTCTTCCACCTGCTCCATCTGCTGGCCTGGGCAGAGAGATTCAGCACACACTGAGGGGGCTTCCCAAGACCTCCATCTCCCTAAGCTTTGAAGGGTAGGGTGGTCAGGAAATGGACTGGCCGCCTGGAAGCCTCAGTTTGTCCCAGCCTTGCTATGACTAAGCACGTGAGCTTGAGAAAATCCTTTGAGCCTCTTGAGCTGCAGTCTGTACATTGGGATGAGAGTCTACCTCTCTCTTCTACATCAGAGTTGGGAAGGGAACCTAGTATAACTGGGGAATGATAAGAAGGGTGATACTAGATATTGAAGATAATGAGGAACAGGTAAGCTGGAGCCAGGTAAGAAAGGCCTTGAATCTGTGCTTCTCAGTTCCTCACCTGTAAAGTGGATAGCTAGTTCTTCTCTTCATAAAAGGCTAAGAGGCTCTTTAGCACTTTGGATTAAAAAGTGCTACAAAATCCAGGATTGTGTCCCCGCTACAATCATCCATACCCTTCCTACAAACCCAGTCCTTCAAAATCTTATCTCTTGAATTCTCCTAGTTCTGCATCTGTTCCTATCTCTGTTATGGCTAAGTAGTTCCAAGGAAATCTCTGACTCCTCGCAGTGCCTCTCATCAGAAGATATTCTGAATCATTTATCATGAAGTTCGGGATCCTTAGAGAATGATGCCGAACACACCTCTACCAGATAGGTCTGCTACCAAAACACTGGACGATTAAGACAAAAAAACAACATTCTGGAAGACTACAGTATTTGGTGACCTGCCTTTCCTGAGTCTGTTTCTTTATATCCTTGCCTTCAGAGATGAGAGAGTTCTCAACTTTGGTGACCATTTTTATGCATTCCATCAAGAGTGAAATTTTCAGACAAGAAAGAGATCTCACTAATACTACTTAGATAATTCAAGTATCTTATCAGGTCTGTGTGTTCAGGTTCAAACCCACTAGGTAAAATTTCAGGAACATTGAGCCCCTAAAATTTTGTTGCTTAAATTTTAACTGCTTAAGTTAACACAGTTTCTGGAATACAGGGGCCACAAAATAAAATAAAATGAAATAAAATAAAATAATCCATTGATATGGAATGAAGGTATGATTGATTGAGCTAAACACCTAGAGTAAAATGCAAATCCACAAAGAATAATAACTCTTCAAACATTCTTATTATAGTATATAATGCCTCATTGTGAAAGCAAATTTTTAAAGGGGGAAAAATGGAAAAGAAATAACGATTATGGAGTATGTACTATATGCTTAGTGCTGTGATAGGCTTGTTACACATATATTTATGTAGGATTAGTACATTTACTCCTCCAATTACCAGAAGATCATCGATATAATGCCTATTTTACATTTGAGTGAGACTGAGAAAGGCTGAGTAAAGGTAGAAAGGCTGAGTAAAGGGTAACAAGGAAGTACTAAAAAGGATGATGGGCTGCAGCCCAATCTTATACCACCCACAAAAATAACTCCAAGTAAATTAGAGACTTAAATATAAAAACTGAAACTGTAAAACAAAACTCCTGGAAAAAAAAATAAGAAAAAAACCTCCTTGATATCATTCTCAGAATGATTTTTTGGATCTGACACAAAAGCACAAACAGCAAAGGCAAAAATAAATAAGTGGGACTACATCAAACTGAAAGCTTCTGTACAGCAAAAGAAGCAATCAACAAAATGAAAAGGCAAACTACTGAATGGGAGAAAAAAAATTCCAAATCATATATCTGAAAAGGTATTAATATTCATAATATATGAGGAACTCATACAACTCATAGCACATGATAATAATCTGCCTTAAAAATGGGCAAGGAGGGCACCTAGGTAGTTCAGTCAGTTAAGCATTTGACTTTGACTCAGGTCATGATCCCAGGGTCCTGGGATCAAGTCCCAAGTTGGGCTCCCTGCTCAGCAGGGAGTCTGCTTCTCTACCTCCCTCTGCCCCTCCCTCCTGCTCCTGTTTGCTCTCTCTCTCTCAAATAAATAAATAAAAATCTTTTAAAAATATGGGCAAGGAACTGAATAGACATTTTTCCAAAGTACAAATGGCCAACAGGTATGTGACAAGATGCTCAACATCGCTAATTATTTAGGAAATGCAAATTAAAACTACAGTGAGTTATCACATCACACCTGTTAAAATGGCTACTTTTTTTTTTAAGATTTTATTTATTTATTTGACAGACAGAGATCACAAGTAGGAAGAGAGTCAAGCAGAGAGAGAGCAGGGGAAGCAGGCTCCCCGCTGAGCAGGGAGCCCAATGTAGGGCTCTATCCCAGGACCCTGGGAACATGACCCGAGCCAAGGGCAAAGGCTTTAACCGACTGAGCCACCCAGGTGCCCCAAAATGGCTACTTTTTAAAGAAGAAACAAAAACACTAATTCAAAGATACCTACATTCCTATCTTCATACCAGCATTATTTATAATAGCCAAGACATGGAAACAACCTAAGTGTCCTTCAAAGAATAAAAGGATAAAGAAATTGTGATGTATATGTATGCAATGAAATACTACTCAGCCATTAAAAATGAGGAAATCCTACCATTTGCAACAGCATGGATGGAGCTTGAAGGCATTATGCTAAGTGAAGTAAGTCATAAAGACAAAGACATATAATGCATGATCTCACTTACATATGGAATCTAAGAAAAACTGAATTAATAGAAATAACGATTTGATTGGTGATGGCCAGGGGCTGAGGAAGGAATACTGGAGTCACCTGAGTACCTTCCAAGGCAGGAAAAAAAGAGGCAGTAGAAAGGGAACAATTGAAGGTATAAGAAATAAAGGGCACTTGGCAGATCTTTCTAAAAAATCTACCAGATAACTTAAGAGGGAAACTACCTTACATCACTTCAAATAGAATTTTACTTGCAAATATTTCATTTTCTGCAAAACATATATTTCTGAAACCTAGGTATACCAAAACTAAACAGTTTGATATCTTAGCTGGTGACAGAAGGGTAGCATGGCTCCAAATTAGGCAACCTTCTTTTGTCAAGAGCCTTCCTGTCCTGCCAGGATCCGCTATCTAATGTGTGAGTTAGTACAGAGTGTTTAATCTCACATGAAAGTGCAGGCCAGTAAGTAATGACTGATGGTGAGCTGATTCAAACAAGTCTTCACTGAGCCATTTCTAACAAGACTTGTCAGAATTTTTAAAAATATTTTATTTATTTATTTATTTATTTATTTGAGAGAGAGAGAGAGAGCAAGCAGGGAGGGGTACAGGGGCACAAGGAGGGGCAGAGGGAGAAGCAGGCTCCCCGGTGAGCAAGGAGGGCAATGCAGGACTCTATCCCAGGACCCTGGGATCATGACCTGAGCTTAAGGCAGATGCCTGGGAAGATCCCCCCCATTCCTATTTAGAGAGATAAAGACAAAATATACACATGTTCCTATTCAAATATGGCCAATAATTTAGTTGCTTTGAACTTATTGTGGAACCACAGATTACTATCTTAAATATTTGGGGTTTCAATTTTCATTAATTTAAACCCAGTGTTTTCATTTGGACATTTACTTTTAATCAGTCCCTGCAATTGAGGCTGATTACCTTGAGTATTAATAATAAGAATCAACTTGCTAATGACTTCTTTTCCCTCTTAAATTGCAGGATTAAGCACAGCCATTTAATCATATTCATTAACATTTTTTTCCGCTGGAGAAACTAAATCAAATGCAAATGCGGGGCTCATTTTTCCATGCATATCCACACAAACTTGTCAATAAATTTTTCTATTCTTTTCTTGGTCTTCCACTTTTATCTCCAGGGTCAAAAGCCACTTAACCATGCTCTCCAAAATGCACTGAATGCTATGTCAGATAATCATCAGGGAGAGTGAAGGCCTGGAACATTTGTACCATCATAATCATTGTTAATTATGGCAACAGCTGCTGTTGAACGTTCATGAGCCAACAATGTTTACAAACTCGAGGTACATCTCAGATAAAATCTAAGAGGTAGGTACTCAAAGTATTTCCATTTGGCAGATAAGGAAATTGGGACTTAGAGAGGTTAAGTAAGTAGCAAATGGCAGAGCTCTTGTCTCTCTGACTGCAAAGATGATGCTCTTCATCACTGGCTCCACTTGCCGTAGAACACTCACATTATGTCACAAGATCCCTAGCTGTAAGCCATTCGGAAAGGAAATTTCCTGGGCCAGGAGGTGTCTTGGACTAAATTCAGTTGAGAAAGTGGTTGCCATTCTGAATCCATCCATAGTCAGTTGGGCACCAAGTGGGAAGGACAAACTCTGGGGCCCTGCAAGATTCTGACCATCAATAACCTGAGCCATAGAAGAAGTAGGCTCCACCTGTTCAGTCCTTGACTGAACCACAAACCCACCCAGTCCCAAAAGATAGCATTAGGAAATATTCATGGGCTTAAAAAGCCCTAATGGCTGGGAGCAGGGTATTGAGAGAAGTCTGGTATCTCTCTAGATGAGAGATTGCTATCACAATATGCTGAAAGCTTACCAGGGGTTATCAGTCCAAGGTGAGTGGTATATAAGCTCTGAAATAACACAGCTTCAGTTTCTACCTTTCTTTACCCATCAAGTGTACCCCACCCCAGCCTGCCTCTTCTCCCTTCCACTCTGGCTCCTGCACAAGACACAGCTCTGTGCACCTGCCCATGGACCCCACTCATGAGCATCAGGCCATTTATGATTTCCTTGTTCCAGTACCTTTGACTGCACCAGATCTAGCCCCACTAGCTCCACTTCAGATCCCTGGGGAAGACAGTCATTCATCTTACTGCCCCCTGTATCAGTCACTTTGTACTATTGTCACAAAAATACGATAGATGAAGCAGCAACATTTATTTCTCACAGTTCTAGAAGCTGGGGATTTCAAGATCAAGGCACTGTAGATTCAGTTTCAGGTAAGGGCCCACTTCCGGGCTCATAAACCATCATCTCCTGATGTCCACACATGACCAAAAAATGGTGAGAGAGGTCTCCGTGGTCTACTTTATAAGGGCACTAATTCCTTACTCATTCATGAGGGCTCCACCTTCATGATCCAGTCACCTCCCAAAGACCCCTAATACTATCACACTGGGAGGTTAGGATTTCAACATGAATAGGGAGCAGGGGACACAAATATTCAGTCCATAACACCATCAAAGGATACACAGCTGTCAGATCCCAGTTTCTACTGAGAGTGAATCCCAGGACAAGGCTCCACAAAATATTTAAATACAGTCACCTTTAGGCTGAGCCTAATTCAAAAGCAAAATCTCAAAAAGCAAAAGAAAACAGCAGCCAGGCTTTGCCAATATGTTTATGGTCTTAGTTAAAAATAAAGGGGTTTTGGGACGCCTGGGTGGCTCAGTTGGTTAAGCGGCTGCCTTCGGCTCGGGTCATGATCCCAGCGTCCTGGGATCGAGTCCCACATCGGGCTCCTTGCTCGGCGGGGAGCCTGCTTCTCCCTCTGCCTCTGTCTGCCTGTGCTCGCTCGCTCTCCCTCTGTCGCTGAAAAATAAATAAAATCATTAAAAAAAAAAAATAAAATAAAAAATAAAAATAAAGGGGTTTATGAAGTTGGTTTAAGATCCATATTAATAGACTAAAGTATAAAAGCCACATGAGCATCTCAATAGATGCAGAAAAAGCATCTGACAAAATCCAACACCTTCTCAGGATAAAATGTATTACAAAGCAATCAAGACAGTGCTACTGGGAAAAGGGTAGACGTATGGACAATGGAACAGAAGTGAGAATCCAGAAATAAATGGTCATCTTTATGGAAAATGATTTTTTTAAGATTTTATTTTTAAGTAAGCTCTATGCCCAACATAAGGCTGAAACTCACCAGCCCAAGATCAAGAGTCACATGCTTTACCAAGTTACCCCTAGTCAAATGGTTCTATTTATTTATTTATTTATTTATTTATTTTTTAAGATTTTATTCTTTTATTTATTTGGCAGAGAGAGATAGAGAACACACAAGCAGGGGAAGAGGCAGGCAGAGGGAAAGAGAGAAACAGGCTCCCAGTTGAGCAGGGATCCCAATGCAAGGGCTCAAACCCAGGACCCTGGGATCATGACCTGAGCTGAAGGCAGACACTTAACTCACTGAGCTACCCAGATGCCCCTGGTCAAATGATTTTAGGTAAGCATGTCCAGACAATTCAAAGGAGAAAGCATAGTTTTATAAGAAATAGTGCCAGGACAACCGGATATTCAAGCTGGACTCCTACTTCATACCATCCACAAATATTAATCAAAATGGATCATAAACCTAAATGTAGGACTTGAAATTTTAAAACTCCCAGTAGAGAATATAGGAATAAATCATAACCATGGGTTATGTAATGATTTCTTAGGCTTTACACTAAAAACATAAGTAACAAAAGCAAATATAGATTGGACTTCATCAAAATTAAAACCTTGTGTTCATCAAATGATACCATCAAGAAAGTGAAATGACAACCCTGAGAATGACAGAAAATATTTTCAAGAAATATATCTGACAAGACACTTGTATCTAGAAGACTTACAACTTATTGGTAAAAAGACAACTCAATTTTAAATTGAGTAAATGATTTGAATAGACACCTCCCCAAAGAAGACATGGAAATAGCCAATAAGCACATAAAAAGACACTCAACATCCTCAATCATTAGTAAAGTACAAATCAAAACCATAATGAGATGCCACATCATATATACTAGAATAGCTGTAATCCAAAAGAAGGAACAATAAAAAGTGTTGGTGAGGATGTGGAGAAACTGGAACTCTTACACACTATTGATAGGACTGTGAAATACTACACCCGTGCTGGAAAATAGTTTGGCAAGTCCTCAAAAGGTTAAGCAGAGAATTACCATCTATACCAGTAAGTCCCCTCCTAGGTATATGCCCAAAAGAAATAAAAACTTATGTCCACACAAAAACATGCACACAATTGTTCATAGCAGTGTTATTCATAATAGTCAAAAAGTGGAAACAACCCAATGTCCATCAAATGATAAACAGATAAACAAAATGTGATATATCCAAATAACATCATATGATTTGGCAATAGAAAAAGAATAAAGTGGTGGTGCTTCAGTGACTCAGTCAGTTAAGCATCCAACTCTTGGTTTCAGCTCCCATTGTGATCTCAGGGTGGTGAGACTGAGCCCGGCACTGGACTTAGCATTCACTGTGGAGTCTGCTTGGAATTCTTTCTCCCACTCCCTCTGCCCCTCCCACCAGTACTCACTCACTCTCTCTCTCTCTCAAATAAAAATCTTTAAAAAAAGAACAAAGTGCTGTGACATTGGAGGAACTTTTAAAACACTATGCTAAATGAGAGAAGCCAAACACAGTGAAACCACATATTGTATGTTTCCACCCACATGCAAGGTCCAGATACGCAAATCCACAGAAACAGAAATTAAATTAGTGTCTGGACACAGGTCAGGACAGCGGTGGGAGGGAGCAAGAATAAAGAGTGACTGTCAACATGTACGGAGTTTCTTCTGGTAGTTGTTGAAATGTTCTAAAATTAGATTGTGATGATGGTTGTTTAAAAGTCTTTAATTTAAAAAAAATGCAAAGGTGAGAATAGAAACCGAGGCAAAATGATTAATGACATGCTAAAATTTAGGTTTCTCCACCAGATTGAACATTAGGACCTAGGTAAAATATGCAAAAAGAAGTCCACCACTAACCTACTTTGTGTCTTTATGGGTGTGCCTATTTTGACCACTTTATATAAATGGAATGATTCAACATAGGTCCTTCCGTGCCTGGTTTCTCTCACTTTGCACAGTGTTTCTGGGGCTCATGCCCTAGCAGGGTTTGGTACTTTGTTACTCTATATTGCTACATGATATTCCATTATATGGATATACCACATTCTGCATATCCACTCAACCACTCATCAAAATTTGAGGTATTTCTACTTTTTAGCTAGTAAGAGTAGTTCGGCTATGAATAGTCATGTACCAGTTGGACATTTTGGACATTTGAATCTCTCGCCTGGCTGTGCTGCTGGGACGCTGAATGGAAATGTAATAACAGGTCTCAGGCTCTCCTAACACTGCCTTTTTCAATCTGTACTTTTTCAAGGAGATAGTTCACCCTCCCTTGCTGGTCTCTCTGCCCATAAGCTCTTTCCAACTCTATCTAGATCTCCACATATTTTGACATAAGTTTTACTTTTCTTGGCATCAATCTTCATGGTATTGATTCCATGCTCGAAAGCCTTGGCTATGGCTTTGCCATTGAAGGTGTGGCATCCTCAAATGCCCAGCAGCCTCATTCCTCTTTATATCTTGTCCCAGCATCTGCACCAGAAACCCCTGCCTCTTTGTACCACTTACGTCTACCTTCATCCAATTTCTGCCCACCAGGACTCTCCCAGCACATCTCTCTGCCGTCTTATGTCCAGCTCTTCATTCCGCCAGCAAACATGACTGAATTTCTGTTAAGTGCCTAGGCCAAATGCTAAGCATTGGAGACATTAGGAGATGCACTGGAAAAGATTCCTGGCCTTGCAGAGTCCATATCCAGGCCTGAGTGCTGCAGGTAAGGAGGGGGTTGGTTGGCAAGGGTGAAGAGACATGGGAATGCACAGTAAGGAAGCCATGTAGTTAAGCAGACACTGGTCTATTTGTCCAGTTCTACCAGTGACTCATCCAGGCTTTACAGAGGTTTTTGTTTTTTTGTTTTTCTCACTCCAGAATAGGTTATTTGATAAATTTTTTCTTCTTTTTTGGTCCAGGGTTTTTATAACTAAAATTTGGAAACTACTTTTTTTTTTTTTTTTTTGCACAGAGAGGGCAAAGAAAGGGTTAGTAAGCCGCTTGCCCCAAGCAGTGGCCGAGGCCAGAGAGTGGGAGGCTCTCTCAGATTGCCCTGGACAGCCACATCTGCACCCTGTCAGGATTATCAAAATTGCCATGACAATGACCCAAGGGTTCTTCCTTGGATAAACCCTGTAAACATTCAGCTGATTTCAGCCAGACCCAACTGCCTGCCCTTGAGGTTTGCATGTTGTAAAAAGATGGGGGCAGCGGGACCTGAAGCAAGGGAGAACAGGCCAGCCGAGGCTGCTCAACCTTGAAATAATATTCAGCTTAAATATGAAGAAAGCTCACTTGACATCCCGCTTACCTTCCTTTAAAAATGTCAAGGTAGAACTACAGGAAGTTCCAAAACAAACTTTAAGGGTTGCATGGTCTCTGAACTTTTCCTCACTAGTGACAAGGGGAGGGTACACCTGTGAAAAACAAATGAATGTGCAGACTTTAATTCCCTAAGCGTTCTTAGTTAGATGACTTGGCCTTTGATAGATTGTGATGTCATTCCATTTAGTCTTCAGAGTCTCGGCCTCTACTTTCTCAGCCTTCCGCTTCCCACCCTGGTCTCTGATTCAAACTGAGGATCAATTTCCCTTATCGTCCAGATGGACCCACCGAGGCCCTGAAAATAAGGAGACTAGATATTCATCAGTCAGAATATTGTAGATGAAATGTCTTTGTCAGAAGAAGGTTGTACTAGATGACCTCTAACTCTGTCCCAACACAAAGGCTCCACAATTCTAAGACTTGCCCCAAAGGAACCCAACTATTTGGAGGCAAAGCCTGGACCAGAACCCAGACCTTTCCCCTGCCAGTCGAGAAGCCCCTGGAGGAAGAATCCCAGTTCATCTCTGCTGGTGAATCCACCATCAATTTGGATTTTTCAGCTCAGATCTTAAATGTCTTAAATCATGTAAACATTGTCTTTACAACTTTCACAGGGAGAGGAGATGCATGGAGGGGTAAAGAAGGAATAGAACAAGACATGCAAAACTCCCTTTTTGCAACTGAGGTTTCCCTTGAAGGCTAAAAATGCAAACACATTTTGTAAACCAAGTTCCACTTTGTAAAGAAGGGCAAATGCCCTGTAAATGGGTTTTACTGTGCCTTCTTATAAAGGGGATGATCTTTGTTGTAAAATGAATGACCACTCCTTAATATCTTAATGTAGGATATTTTGATTGGTTTTGATTAATGTTCTATCTATGTTCTTGTGGTCATTTTATAGACAGTAAAAGCAAGTGCCAAAACAGAGTTATGTCTAATCCAAGAATATCCTGGAACAAATTCTGCACTAACATGACTCTCAAATCCCTTTGTCATCCACCCAGCCTCAGAGCCTGGGTCTCTAAGGAACTTCATCTATCTCTTCACCTTGCCTACATCAGAGCGCAGAGCTCCAAGCTGGCCATAACTTGAGATTTTTTTAAGCAAGGTTTTCAAACAACCTTGCTCTATATACTGGCATGGAAGAATAGGCTGGTGTCCCTGACACACAAAGCCACTCTGAGTTCCCCTAATCCACTAGCAATCCCCCGCCTGCTGGGTCTTATTGCTTAAAAGGAATATAAGCTCCTTGACACTGCCCTGGACAAGGGGTGTGTGTTTGAGAAGACAGGGGGAAAGGACAAGCAGAAAACATCCTTAAGCGCATTATCAACCTGTTTGATTTCTGCAAACTTCTCAAGTCGGCCTGACCCCCATGCCTGAAAGAGGGACCCGTGAGACCACAGTCTGGCAAAGCAGGACCCAGGTCTCCCTAGGAAGTGGCGAGATGCAGAAAAAAACTGCTCCTTCTCTCAGAACAGGCAATCACGCAAACTCACCTTTATTGGAAAAAAAGCATTAAATTCTTTTTTCCTTCCACTTTCCTTTAAGGTTATAGCCACGGAATTCAAACTGCTTATTCACCAGACCACTCATTTGCCAATTAAGCACATGTGGCAGCTCTTAAAATGTTGTCAGATACTGAAGATTATCTCTCAGAGGGTATTTACTTCCTCCAAGCTATTTGAGTCTTCTCTCTCCAACTAGGCTGTATGCTCTTGGAAGACTCAGGCAAAGCCCCATATGTCTTTGCTTTACCCACAGTCTTGCTAATGTTTGGGATACAATTGCCATTCAATACATTCATTAATTTATGGATAAAAACTTTTTAAGGGCTTATAGGCATTATGAATCTCAAGTCTACAAACCAAGGCATACCAAAAAAATCTACATCTTCATTTTTATTAAATTAATTTCCATTTTGACTTCTCTTCCTCCTAGAATTCCAATTCCTTGCAAGAATTTCAATCTCAGGCATTACTGGGCTCTCCTTCCTCTTCAGGGTCTCTCCAGAATCCAGAAGATTCCATGGTGCTCAGAAAATCTGGATAAGGGTCTCTGTCCTCCTGCCCACCGATGTTCACAGCTGACATCCCCATAGTCTCAGCCCATAGTAAACCTGTGAAGTCTGGTATCTCTCTGCTTCCATGACCAGCATGAAGAAAAGGAATTTTTGCCATTGACAGCAAGGGGACCTAAGATCAGGCTCTCTAGGTTCATCATTCACCCTCCCCTGAAAATCTTGCCATGGCTTTGGGCAAGGGGCTCTCCCATTACTGAGCCCAAGTTCTCACTGGGCTTTCTCACTGCCTCCCTGCAGTCCTGGGGTCTTGTTGGAGTCCCAGGAAATCACTCTCCCATGCCTCTTATTGCCCTTACAGGCATTCCTCAGTCTCTTCACCAAGGGTCACCAAGGCCACTCAGAGCAATCTCTTCCCTGGTCCACAGTTAGAAAGGCAACTTGCTTCCTAAATGGAGGAGGCAGTCTTTTCCACTTTGGGGCAATGGAGCAAAGAACAGAAAAGATGATGTATGGAAAGAAAAGCAGAGAGACTTTGTATATGATTAGGCTCTTTGGTTGTAAGTAATTGAAACTAACTTGAAAAAATATAGACAAAATAATAGTCTGTTGGGACAACAGAACAGTGGATGATGTCCTAGAACTGAAGAAAGATCTGAACAAGCAGTCCTCAAGAAGGACAGGAAAAGAACAGTTCCAAGAATTTCAGTCAGTATCTCACAGATGAAAGAAGAATGACTCAGCTCCAGCCGCCACTGAAGACTAAACCGCCAGGCGAGAGTCTGAGGGGCCCAACCCCAGTCATGTGCTTACCACCTCTTGGATAAGAGACTTCAAGGCCAAAGAGTATCAGATCAATAGATTAACCAAACACATTAAAGAGGGGACAGAGAGTTCCCCTAAAAGAAAAGCAGAGAGCTGCTGCCTAATGAAGGGAATACGAAGCTGGCAAGATAACCAGTGACCAACATAGAAAAGAGCTGTTCCAGGTAACAAGCCACCAGGAGCAGAGTATCCTGTGTGGAGGAGAGCAAAACATCCTCACCCTAACAATGACATCTGATACTTAAAATAAACTTGGAATAACTGCAGATACGAAAACCAAGAGCTGACTGAAGAAAAATAGTACGAATATTAATATGAGAAAATAATCACCCAGAGCAGACTGTGTGAGAAGTGGAAAGAATAGGTCACATCCTATAAGATCAGGCTATTTGGAAACAGTTGGAAAAGAAAACTACAGAAAAGACCAAAAAGAGGATGATTTTCTTAAGAATAAATATTTTATCAGTTATCTTGAAGGGAGCAACTTGAGATTTATTCAAGAATACCACTCCAAAAACGTATGTCATGGCTGTGTAAAATTATGTAGGAAATTACATATAATTCTCAATTATATGTGACTGAAGCTATTGTCAAGAAATTTCTCTATGGTCTTCACAAAGTCCCTAGTTAAAGAATACATCCTCTTTTACTAAATATTTATACCTTGACTGGATATCATTCCAGGGAAGATTCTGAGCACCAGAGTGGACAAAACCAGGTAAACTTTGGCACTTAGAGACTGTGTCTCAAGATTTATTTCTCTGTATGTGCATTGCATGTGCATAAGAACTGAAATGAAAAATTTTAAAAACAAAAATGCTATGTCAGGGCGGTATGTCTTAAACTAGGATCCTACACATCAGCTCTCTGAGATTATCTTGAGGAAAAAGAAAGAATGGAGTTCTGGGAATTAAAGGAAACAGAGCCTAGAAACTAGAAGTCTTGTATTAGGAGAACACAAAGGCAGTTCACCAGCCAGGTACTGAGCACCATGATAAGAAGTGAACATGAAGGGCGCCTGGGTGGCTCAGTTGGTTGGGCAACTGCCTTCAGCTCAGGTCATGATCCCAGGGTCCTGGGATCGAGTCCTGCATTGGGCTCCCTGCTCAGTGGCAAGCCTGCTTCTCCCTCTCCCTCTGTCTGCTGCTCTGCCTACTTGTGCTCTCTGTCAAATAAATAAACAAAATCTTAAAAAAAAAAAAAACTGAGTATCAAAAAACATGACTACAACTGCCTGACCGACAGATAAGTACACAGAAAGATACCCTATGACCATAGAGATTCTCAAAATAAAAAGGGAATTTCTTTGAAAATAAAATTAAAAAAAAAAAAAAGTGACCATGAAGGCAAAACAGAAACAAAAAGCTGTGAAACAGCTGGGTGAGTGGTCATGACCCAGGGCCTACAGGTCATACCCTTTTGTTCTCAACCACAAGCTTAGCTTTCCTTTCCAAGAATAACTCATTCAGCAATGACATGGCTAAATCTCAGAATTACAATGCCAACTGAAAGAAACCAGACAAAAAAAAAGAGTATATGCGGTATGATTCCATTTATTTAAGGTTCTAGAACGTGCCAACTAATCCATAGTGATAGCAAATCTGTGATTGACTGGGGATGAGAGGGTGGGATGGGTGGAAAGCCAACGTCTCAATTACAAAATGATGGGGGAAGCTTTTGGTGGTGCTCAATATGTTCATTTTCTTGATTGTAGTGATGATTTCAAATGTGGTGATGTCAAACACATCAAACGGTATACTTTAGATAGCTGCATGGTATTGTATATCCATGAGACCTTGATAAGTCTCTTAAAAAAAAAGAGTATGTGAGCTTTAATCCATAACAGGATTTCTCAAGCTCAGCACTACTGACATTTTGGGCCAGAAAATTCTTTGTTGAGGAAGCTATCGTATATCGCCGGATATCTGGCAGCATCCTTGGCCTCTACCCACTATTATGAGAACCAAAAATGATTCCAGGCATTGCCAAATGCCATCCTCCGCTGGGAAGGGAGGAAGGGGAGAAACACCCCCCAGCTGAGAAACACATGCCTCTAAGGATTCGGCAGGTTGCAAAGAGACCAGAAGGCAGAGACCAACCCCAGGGATGGCATGCGGGCCGAGCCATCCGTGCTGCGGCTCACACAGAGCAGCAAGCTAGCTGGCAGGAGCAGGCAGGGCTGGAGGGCTGTGGGGCTCCCACCCAGAAAGCCAGAAGAGGCCAGAGTCAGTGCTGGAGACACAGAGAAGGCTCCGACAATAGCAAAGACTCAAGGGAAAAGTGAGAAGGATGTAAATAACACCTTGAGCTTGTTTATATGGCCCCGAGTATTTTTATGCATATTATCTCATGGGTCTTTACTGGGCACATGCAAGGAGGAGAGGGGCAAATGTTGCTCTCCTCTTTTCCAGACCTAGAAGGAGTGTCTGTCCATCAGCCTCTGAGCTCCTGGGTAGCTGATCACGGTGTTAGGGAAGGATGGTTAGATAATCCCTCACCTCCTCAGAGCTGCCAGATAACAATTCTGAAGGGCTATGATGCAGGCTTCTGAATCCCTGATGCCCATCCAACAAGGAGCAGGTTGCAACAAGTCAGGTGACTAATTTGGTTTAGAAAGTTTCACTTGCGGAAGCACTTCTGGGGTGAGTCTTGTCAGACAGACTGTATGACAGGAGGATGCTGAAGAATGTCCTCTTCTCCTGCTGAACAATAGTAGGAACTTGCTTTGCGGGGATGACAGAAGCAGGAAGATAAATTGGAGGGTGGAGCCCAGCCCCTCCAGTGCTGTGGGTCTGCACCATCAGAGGAGAGGAGAGGAGAGAATTCAGAAGTGAATGGAAGTGGACGGACGGTCATTTGAAGTGAGATTTTTAGATTCATCCTCAGCCCGTTTAGGAAGGGGCTAGATCTCAGTGCATCCAGCGACCCGCCCCCCACCTCCTGTTTTCTTTTCCCTTCACAGATATTGAAACCTTTCCTTTAGAAAAACATAATCATTTACACGCAGTGTGACAGTCACAATGCCTCTCCTTGAATAGAAGAAAGCATAAGCATCGATCCCCAGAAGAACCGCAGAACTGTGCAGGAGAGAGAAATAGATTTGGGGAAGAGGTGTTCATGAACCACATAGGCAATAACCACATATTTCATCCCTCCTGCAGTCCCCAAAAAGCCTAAGTTGGTCCTCAGTGCAGGCTGACCACTGCAAGCAGATTTGTTCACACATTCATCACACCAACATCCCAACTGGAACCTAGTTATCAGAATTTAATGACCATCCTTGTGTGTGTTTATGACGTGATAATATTTTGATGACCGTGCTTTTGTGTGTGTTTATGACGTGATAATATTTTGATGACCTTTCCTCCTAGAGGTGCTCAAGGAATGTCCTATATGGGCTTTTTAATTTCTTAATTACATATCAACAACTTTATGGTAAAATATAAGCACAATCATCAAAAAAGAAAAATCCCAGCCCTTTTCACCATAAAACCTTAACTAGTGTCAAGACACAATGGTCTCTCCTTGCTTTACTATTGTACAGATACAACTTCTCATAATTGCAAAGAATGTACCCATATTATTTTAAGGTTTCATTTTAGTTAACATTACAGAATCTAGATTTTTTTTTGCATTCCTACCTCATTTACATATTTTTTAAAGTCATGTGATATTCAGTTCATTAACATACCAGATCAATTAAACAAAATGCCGTGGTTTGGTCCTTCACACTGTTTTCCATTGAGAAGGAAAAGTCCTAATGAGAATATTACAGTTACCTCCCAATATTTTGCCCATTCATTCATTATGCATTCATTCATTCATGAAGCAAGACGGAACAGAAAGATGGAAACATTTTGAGTACTTGGCGGCATCTTATTGCTGTCTTACTGGCTCTGGGCTGCCTATCCTTTAAATCCCTATTTATTTAAGCCACAGCAAAAATCAGCTAAAAGCAATCCTAACTGATACACCATTGATACCTCTCTTTATGTGCGCACCTCCAATCTGCCATTGTTCTTATCTCTGCAAGAGAGGTATCCCTCTTTCTGTTAGAATTAGCCCTCCACATGCATTCTTGATCCCATCCCCTCCCCTGCTTCCTCTTAGACCGTGTTCATAATGTCCTTTCTTATTTGTGTCCTCTATCTCTCCCTCCATTCCGGCTCTTTTTTATGTCTACTAAGAACCTGTTAGGATCTCTCTTCCATTTACCCAGCCTACCGCTAGAGTAACTTTCTCTTCCTCTTCTTCTTTTTGGCACCTGACTTCTTGACAGACTGTTCTTCACCTCCTCATCCTCAGTCTCTTCCACGCTGGCTGTCACCCCCCAAAGCTGTGCGACCAGCAGTTGAGTTCACCAACCCTCTAGTTAGCAAGTCCCACAGCCTCTTCAGACCCTATCTTTCTCCAGCTTTCTGCATATGGCTCTTCAGATCACCTTTTCTTTCTTCTTTAAACTTTCTTTAAAAGTACAAATATGTTATGTAGATTTTGGAGAGAATTATTTTAAATGATTGAAAAAAATTAACACAGAACTACACCCACCTTTTTCCTTTCCTTCCCTGGATGCCACTAAAATGTAGTAAGGATTTTTTTTTTTTTTTTAAATACACTCTCTCCGTTCTGCCCCCAAAATAGGAATCATCCAAAAGATAAAAGGAATGAGAGAAGAAATAGTTTGCAGTAGCAATGAGAATGCACAGGCCTCCGTCCATAAGAGTATAGTTGACCAAGGGCCCCACTGCCCAGCTCTGAAACGGACATAAGATCCACAGCTGACTTTGAGTCCAGGCCGTGCTTCCCCAGGGCTGCTGTCAACTAATGACTCAGCATGGCATTCCCAGGAGACCTGGGACTCCTACACAGTCCCCTTTGCCTCAAGGGTTCCTGCCAGGCTTGTTGACTGGCCTCAGACTGCACTGTGCCCTAGGATGCTTCCACCAGCCTTCTTTCCTTCTTTCCCTCATTGTCATCTCTGAGTGATGCTCTCTCAGCCTCTCATGGCTCCCTCCCTGCTTTCTCTCACACAGGGAATTCACAAATAAAATCCATGAGCATGTGGTATCATCTTGGAATCTACCTCTTGGAAGACTGCAGGAGAAAGATTTAAACAAATACTTGTAAGATAACAAGCAGATGGAGGAGCAGTAGCTGATGTAAGCAGCGTGACCCAAAAGCCAAGCAGAAAGGAATGCTGATAAGCATTAAGCCAATTCCACTAGCAGATCTAGAAAGACTTAGGACTCGGAGACACAACTTACCATCAAAGTTGAGGGGTGGGGGTGGGGGTTCAATGTGGAGCTAAAAACAGCTCTGTTTGTGGAAAGTCTATATCCAGAGAAATTAGGCCTCTAGTTCCTCTCCCTGACCCTGTCCACCCTCCATCAGCTAAGCCATGCCAAACTCCTGACCCACAGAAACTGTGTAATAACAGAAATGTGCTGTTTTAGGCTGCTCGGTTTGTGGTAATTTATTATACAGCAATAGAGAATTAAAACAGATAGCAATAAAAGTCTATTATTTAGAAACAAAGCAAATGCCAGGGTTTTAGATGAGGGAGGAATATGAAAATATATTTTTCAATGTTAGGTATAGCTTTACATTTGGATAGTTTTAGCAGTTTCTGAAGCAAAAAAAAATTGTTAAGTAAAATCTTAAACACATTTTAACGACTGTGGAGGTGGATGTTACTCCCTAAGATTGGCTGAAAGTGGGAAAGCCAGTCGGATCAGAGCCTGAGGGGAAGGGGAAAGCCAACAGTGACAGAGACTGGAGGCTGATATCAAAGGCAGAGGGTCACAGACGGCATCTTAAGCTCCATGAAGAGGCAAGGGTTGGAAGGAAGACTTGGAAACCAAACCAGCAAGGAGAGGTTTAGGATGTCTACAAGCTACCATGGCCACCTGAGGACCATGTAACTGCTCAGAACACCAACTGGTGTCCAAGTCTTGCTTTAGACATCACCAGGCACGCAGAGCATGGCCCCAATTTAGAGGTGCAGAACTCAGACAGAAAGTGCGTCCGTTTTTCTCTTCTCACAAGAACATGTTTACATTATTGGACTTACAGTGTAAATATTATTTTATAGTCTCACTTTTTTATTTGACCCATCCAACTTTCCTATACCTATAAATTAGTCAAATTATTATAAGTTGCAGCATATTTCATTGATAGAGTGAATCATAATTTCTTTAAATCACTGTAATTTTGCATAATATTCAGGGTCTCTCATAGAAATACTCCTATGCTAAATATCTTCATTCTCACGGTATTTTTATTCTGTTCAAGTATCTTCTTTGGACAAATTCTGAGTTCCAGAATCCCTGGATTGAGGGGTATATTTGTACTTATGCTTAGGTCTAGACAGGAATCACCACCACGTTGCTTCCCAAAAGGCTTAAATCATTTTAAATGTGTGAGCGTATTTGTTTTACAATTATTTCTCTACCATTGGTTGTTTCCTTTAAGTGACTTTTCTTTTGGTTAATTTACTAGAAGTCAAGTCCTATGTAGGGTTTTCTTTAAATTTCCTACCTTTCATTTCAAAGAAGAATAAACGTTTCCTTTGTGTTGACCTATCCTTTGTCTTGTTGCTGGCAGGGCTGGTCTATTCCCTGCACTCTGCCTTCTGCCCGGCTGTCCTGGAACCTATCTGTTGGCTCCCTGATCCTTCTCCTCCTACCTGCAGTAGATATGTGAGGCTGTCCCCTTTCTCTTCCAACATTCTCTCCCTGGATTTCGTCTGGAGCAGTGTTTCTCCAAGGGTAGATCTGAGTCCCTTCTCAAAACGAAGTCACTTGAGACACTTCTAAAATGAACATTTCCTGTGATGACACCAAATGTACCAAAGCAGAATCTCTCAAAGCTGTATGCCACCCCCCAACCCTGAATCAGCTTCTTAGCCAATTTTCAAAAGTGATTCTAAGAGTTTGACAACCCCTGGGGCACCTGGGTGGCTTGGTCAGTTAAGCGGCTGACTGTTGGTTTCTGCTCGGGTTGTGTTCTCGGGGTCGTGAGTTCAAGTCTGATATCAGGCTCTGCGCTCAGCATGGAGTCACCTTAAGATTCCCTCTCCCTCTCCTTCTGCCCCTCCACCACTGCCTGAAATAAATCTTTAAAAAAAAAAAAAAAGTTTGACAACCAATGATAAATGTGATTCCCCCAATTTCATTTCCCCTCCCTCTGCACCAGCATGGTTAAGCTGCTTCCCAGATTCCTCCAGCCAGATGTCCCTCAAACCCCATGTATCATCTTCCAGAGCTCCCCACCTTGCCCAGGCACTCTCAGTGCCCACTGATCCCCTTTTGCTAAAATCCGTTCTTCCAGTCTGTCAACCCCACGAGCACAGTTCAGTACTGACAGCTCCTTCCAAACTAGTCTTTGAAGGAGCTTCTCTTTTTGATACAGGTCTTGCAGGCCCTAGGGTAAAGATTGACCTCTCTGCATGCCACATGATGTCCAGAAAGTATAATTCAATGTGACAGATATTATCAGACAGATACTAGCAGCTGCAGCCTGACAGACGTGCATCTCTAATGGATCCCTACCAAGTCTCAATGGGCCAGAGAGCTCCCACACCAACCCCCACACCCTCGGGGCAGGCTGAATGCAGGAAGGAATGAGAATAGGACTGCTGCCTCCACTCACCCCCAAATCTACACATTAGGTCCATCAAAAGGTTAGTTCTGACTTCCAGTCCAGTTGAAGGGGTCCTTTGTCAAAAAATTCAGGCACCTGAAAATTTGTGAATAAATCACTTTTCTCAAGGTGTATTCCCAAATCAATATTCTCAAAGTGTGTCCTGAAGAAATGTCTATCCTTTGCATACATTCTAGAGCCCTCCTAGAGATTCAGAGTGCATGTTAAAAGTGTTTTTTTTTTTTTTTTTTTTTTTTAAGATTTTATTTATTTATTTGACAGACAGAGACCACAAGTAGGCAGAAAGGCAGGCAGGGGGCGGGGGGAAAGCAGGCCCCCACTGAGCAGAGAGCCCGATGAGGGACTCAATCCCAGGACTCTGAGATCATGACCTGAGCCAAAGGCAGAGGCTTTAACCCACTGAGCCACCTAGGTGCCCTGCATGTTAAAAGTTCTGAGAAAAAGGGGCGCCTGGGTGGCTTAGTTGTTAAATGTCAGCTCAGGTCATGATCCCAGGGTCCTGGGATTGAGCTCTGCATCAGGCTCCCTGCTCAGAGGGAAGCCTGCTTCTCCCTCTGCCACTCCCCTTACTAGTGTTCCCTCTCTCACTTTGTATCTCTCTGTCAAATAAATAAAATCTTTTTTAAAAAAATGTTATTTAAAAAAAAGAAGTTCCAAGAAATCATCTAGTACTAAATTTTGTTTAGCTTTTTTAACCCAATTTCCCCCAAATTTCTTCAGCTTTGACACCTTTCCCCTAAATACTGCCAATTAGCATGGCAGGTGACCCATATCCTGTGGTCTACACTTCAATAGATTCTACATCCATTTTTTAAAAAATCAAATCCTGTTTCCTTGTTGATTTATTTCATCACTTCAGAAAGTCTTCTCTCTTTCCTTCTGTTGGCTCTACCTAATATTTTAGCTTGAAATTTGATTTCTACACCAAGGTCACAAGTTTACTAGGAGGCCTTCTCTAAAATGGAAAGAAAATGCTTGGTGAATTATTTAGCAAAGTGCAATTTCTCTAAAAAGAAGAAGAATGTGGCTCTATGCCACTACTTCTTTGTTCACTCATTCATCATTCATTCATTTGTTCATTCACGGCCCCCACCAGTATAGTCCCAGAAGCACGGTGATAAATACTGCCGATGCAAAGGAGAAAAATTCACCGTGTTTGCAATGAGTCCTGTAACGGTGGTAAGAACATAAAAGCCCTATTTCTTTCCTGTCTGAGAGAGGGTGGGGGGAATAGTGGGTCAAAGAAAGGTCACAGACAGTAAAGACAGTAGAGGTCAGAAATTTTGGTGGCAAGTGAAAGAAACTCAACTCCAAGAAGCTAAATTAAGCAAAAGAGGAAAAGTTTTGGCTCAGTACTTGGGAAGTCCAAGGAAGGTGCTGGACTCCGGCTGCTTGCCCCCATCAGTCTCTCACCTCTGTTTTTCTCTCTGTAGCTTTAGTCACTGTCAGAGCAGATGGACTTTTTTCACGAGACAAGGATGGAAACCCCCAATTCATTCACATCTTCTGGCAACATCATGACCAGAAAGGCCAAGCCCCTTCTCTAGCTCTGTGTGTCAGCTGTAGAGAAGGAATCTCAGGCCCCAGGAAGGTCTCACCCTCCACTCCCAGACCCACTCCCAGGGTCAGGGCGCAGGTGGCCCTCTGAGCCTGCAGCTTCTAGCTAGTTCCTCCTAAGGCCACAGAAACCCCACAGCCGAGCTAGAGAGGGGCACAGCTGATCACATCTCTGATTTCACACCATGTAGATAGTGAAACGGAGGACAAAATTTCTAAGCAAGCTACAAGAGGGGTTGCACAAAATTTCTGAGTGTAACTTGCAGGGGTCACCTTTTTTGTTTTATTTTGTACCAGGTGGCAAGGTGAGAAGCTCAGAGGGATAACTATATTTTTCTTTCCTTACATATTTTTTCCCCTCTGCCCTACATTCACCTTTTCTTCTGAGGGAAAGGTAAAACTATTGCTTTCAAGAGGAACAAATATCTGTTACGGTACTAACAGGACATATGTTTAAGAATCAGAAAAGCCGGGCGCCTGGGTGGCTCAGTGGGTTAAGCCGCTGCCTTCGGCTCAGGTCATGATCTCAGGGTCCTGGGATCGAGTCCCGCATCGGGCTCTCTGCTCAGCAGGAAGCCTGCTTCCCTCTCTCTCTCTCTCTCTCTGCCTGCCTCTCTGTCTACTTGTGATCTCTCTCTGTCAAATCAATAAATAAAATCTTTAAAAAAAAAAAAAAAGAATCAGAAAAGCCTGCCTATTCTACTTGAAGTTTTTTTTTTAATTATTATTTTGCTGACTTCCTCCAACTCCAATGCCTTAGAGTGACATCAAGGGCTACTGAGTTCTTATATAAACAAGCATAAAGAAAAATGGGATTCCCCTCTAAAAAAAAAAAAAAAGAAAGAAAGAAAGAAAAAGAAGATTCATAATCTTCTGAAATTGTTCACTCCCCCTCCTGACAAATTAAAATAAATAAATTTAAATTGACAAATTAAAATAAACTAATTGCTATTTTAAAAAAAGTCTCAGCATTACAACCAATTGAGCAATTTTACACACACACACACACACACACACACACACTACTACTACTACTACTACTTGTGTGCCTGTGCTTACATACACCAGGTTTCTTTAACAGTGCACCAAAATTCCTAGGCTTCATTCAGAGTCCTCAGTAAGGATTCTTTTTTTTTTTTTTTTTAAAGATTTTATTTATTTATTTGACAGAGAGAGAGAGAGAGATCACAAGTAGGCAGGGGGGGGGGAAGCAGTCTCCCTGCTGAGCAGAGAGCCCAATGTGGGGCTTGATCCCAGGACCCTGAGATCATGATCTGAGCCAAAGGCAGAGGCTTAACCCACTGAGCCACCCAGGCACCCCCTTAGTAAGGATTCTTGAGCCTTGTCTTCCAGAGGTAAATTTAATTCTAAAATTTCCATTTCAGTGTTTCACCAATTATGCTCTGGATACCTCAGGAATCAGAATTACATGGAGAGCCTCTTAAAATGCGACTCCTTAGGGGCACCTGAGTGGCTCACTCGGTTAAGTGTCTGACTCCTGATTACAGCTCAGGTCATGATCTCATGGGTCATAGGATTGAGCCGGCCTCTAGCTCCCTGCTCAGCGGGGAGTCTGCCTGATAGTCTCTCTCTCTCTCCCTCTGCCCCCCCTACCACCACCCCCACTTGTGCTCTCTCGCTCTCTCTCAAATAAATAAATAAATCTTTAAAAAATAAAATAAGATAAAATTCAGACTCCTGGTGGCACCTCTGTGGCTGTCAATTAAGCAACTGAATTTGGATTTTGCCTCAGGTCATGATCTCAGGGTTGTGAAACTGAGCTCCATGAGTGTGATTATTTGCTTAAGTTTCTCTCTCTCCCTTCCTCTCCCTCTGCTCCGCTACCCCTTAAAAAATGCAGGCTCCTGGGCCCCACTCCATACCAAATGAATCAGAATCTTTCTGCGGACGTTGTCCCGGGAGTCTTTGTCTTTAGAATTTCCCAAATGGTACTTTGCATCCTAAAATATAAGAAGCCTGCTCTAGAATTTGGGAGAGTTTTATTAGGATTTCTGAGTTCCGGTGTCAGATATTTCTGTATCTCTAAGGCAGGATAAACTTCTTGTGAATTCCATGAACTTTAGTTTGTCAGTAAAATATAATAGCAATCCCCATGGGTCATGCTCTTTTGAAGTTTTGTAACAAAAGTTTTGTAACTTTTGTAACTTTTGTTTTGTAACAAAAGTAACTATAAACACAGAATTCCTTCAGATTTAAATGTATCTCCTCTAAATAGGTCACATATTAATGAGTAGGATAAATTCCATTGTAACAAACTTTTGTGATTATAACAAACAATTCGATGTAATCTTGTTAAAACAGGTACATTGCAAGAACTGACATGATAATTAAAATCCAACTGAAATTAATCACAGATAGAAAAATTTTATGAAAACTCATTATGGTTGTGAGTTTTCTCCTAAATGAACTTACCCTCTTCATAAATAGGATTTTACTTTCAATCCAAGACAAGCAATAAGAAGTCAATATATACAATGTACACCACTAACACTGTCCACAAAGACATTGCATTTTAGAACTAGAAGAGCCTTAGGGTTCGAACCCCTGTGAACTTGAACCCCTCCTCTTAGATGAAAAAAAAAAACAAAGAGCAAGTCACGCTGTTGATAGAACAGAAAAAAAAAAAAATCCAGATGCTCTGGTGGCCCAGCCCTTCTCCTACGGGAGTATAAATAATAGCCCCCAAGGATACCCAAACACAGAATCAAAAGGTTCTTCAAGTGAGAGCAACCACTCTTTTTACATAATAGATATGCTATGAAGGAAAAAGAAAAAGCCACATGAAATGTAAGATTTGAAATAAATACTACTCAACCATGTGAGTTATTCATTTCTTCTCTCCTACAATTCAAGCTACATGGTAGAAAGATTTGAAAACCCCAGTGCTACTCCAACTTCCCTACCAAAACCTGACAAATTAAAAGAGGAGAGAATATGTGACCCCAAAGTAGTCAGAAGTAATTACTTGATACCTATCCAGACTGATCCAGTGTGGTGGAGAATAAATCAAGCAAGGCTGTTAAGCTCTTCTCAGATGATTTACTAAATATATGCTATGGGTCTGCACTTGGGTTTCACTTATTCTTTCTGTTCAATAGATACAGACTGAGGACCTACTAGGAGCTAGAAGCTATGACATGTTCAAACAAATATTAAGAGCAATAGACGGGGGAAGGAAAACTAAAGCCATAATTACAGTGTGTTACATTACAGACTATAGAATCAGGTGTCATGGGCACAAACTCAGCTAGGTTGTGTCAGAATCAGTGTTATAGTGAAAATGACATTGAGTCTTCAAGGAAAACCAGGAGTTTAACTAATGGGATACGGGAAAGGAAGAAAAAATCATTCCAGATCAATGAATAGCATATACAGAGGTATGAAAGGTTAAGGAGATCAAATAAGCAGTTGGAGAGAGGGATCAAAAAAAGAAAGACAGTATTAAAGACATAAGCTTTGTTTTTCATGCTATCTAGCACAATGTGGGGAAAGTCAATTTTTTTTTAATTATAATTTTAAAAAATCTACCTTCCTTGGGCAAAAACTCACAAATGACTACATACTGGTGACTGAGCCAATATGACCTTGAGAGGTCATTTCAAATAAGAAAGAAAGAAATCTGTTCTTTCAATTTCTGTCTGTAGAGTCTTAGACAACTTCCAGGCTCTTGAAGTCCACCTCTTCCAGCAAGACTTCCAGGATTTCCACTATCCAACCAGAGTCATTGTAAAGGGGGGAAGGAAATGTGTTTTAGCGATGAAATTGAATAGAGGAAATTATGCATTCCCATAGTTATCTATAAAATTGCCTTGTTTCTAAATCCTTCATATGCAGATCATACAATAATTTTTTGCACTGGTAAGATAAAGTGGGTGATGGATGTAAGCTCAAACAGGTTTCCATCACTTAAGAACTGTGTGACTTGGGGGAAGTCACATAACCTCTCTGGACATCATTTCTGGTGTTGCTACAAACACCCAGCAAATTTGTTGTGAAGTTTAGACATGACTGGAGGGAGGGCGCCTGTCACAGGGTCTAGCCTATAATGGGCCTCTCCTTGGGGCAGTTGCTGTACATCATCATAGCCCTTTCATTCATTCAACAAATCTGTTTTAGAAAGTTCACATGTGGGGCACCTGGGTGGCTCAGTCAGTTAAGCATCTACCTTCCACTCAGGTCATGACCTGGGGTCCTGGGATCCAGCCCCATGTGCAGCTCCTTCCTCAGCGGGAAGTCTGCTTCTCCCTCTCCTTCTGCCCGCCACCCACCCCATTCGTGCTCTTTCCCAAATAAATAAGTAAATGTTTCTTCTCTCCCTCTGTCCCACCCTGCTGTGCTCGCTCTCTCTCTCTCTCAAACAAATAAATAAGATCTTTAAAGAGATAGAGAGAGACTTAACAGGAAGCCAGGAATAGAAAAATAAATCTGAACTGGATTTTGCTCTCTAGGACGTTACAGTATGTAGTGGAGAAAGAGAACAGACTCAAATAGCTATACTGTAAGGAAAAAAGTGGTCACTACCAAGAAAAATACAGAGAAATTATTTGGGAATTTGAGGGAACAGAGGTTACTTGTGGGGAGGGAGTTGGTGGGACAGAAGGAAGAAGAATTTGGGGCTGAGAACCAAGGAGAGGAAAAGCATCTGAGCGGGGCATAGTATCCGTCTGCTCCTCTCACAGATGAAATAAGAGAAGTTCCTGGAAGGGACAAATCTCGCTCAACTTCACACTCAGTTACCGCAGAGCCTGGGTGAGAATTCGGAGCTCCCTACTCCTTGTCCAAAGCATTCACCAGGACCACCCTCTCCTTCCTGTAACTAGAGGAGAGGGCCGGCCGGGGGTAGCTGCAGAAGCGAGGAGGTGGTGGGGTCGCTGGCCGCTCCCCCAGGTCGAGGCAGAGCAGTCTCAGCAGCCGAGGCCGGGCGGGCGCGGGAGAGGGGGTGGGCAGAGCGAGGGGCGGGGAGAGGGGCGCCGGCGGCCCTCCCGGGCTGGCCAGGGCACCCGGCCCGCCGCCAGAGCCCACGCTCAGGCTCGCCTGCCATGGGGCGGCGATTGCCCGCGCTGCTGGCGCTGCTGCTGCTGCTGCGGCGGGCGCTTCCCGGGGCGCACTGCCCGGAGCCCTGCAGCTGCCCGCCCGACGGCGCCCTGCGCTGCCCCGGCCCGCGGGCCGGCCTCACCGGACTGTGAGTACGCGGCGCCCCGCCCCGGCACCCTCGCTTGCTCCGGGCCACCTCGTTTCCCTACTCTTTGGCCCTCTTTACCTGGAAGCTTGGGAAAAAAAGGCTTCGTCCTATCAAATTCCACCTTTTAAAGTGGTGAGAAGGCAAAGTTTGGGAACTATCTTTGCCAACCAGTGCCACGCCTTGGGTGGGGGCCCTGTCGCTGCGTACCCTGCAGCCTCTGGTGGCCCCAGACCCGCAATTTCCCGATTTACCCCGTTGGGGCTGGGGCAAGGGGCGTGGAATTGCCCAGAAGCCACGGAGGGGGGGAAGGCCCGCTCCCTGCAGCTGCTGGAAGGGGATCGGTTGTGATGCTTCTCAATCAGCAGTTGTCCATGTCTTTGACCTTTGCGCCAGCCAGCTTGTTGAAGGTTACCGTGACCTCCGGCACCCTGAGCTCCTCTAGGCATGTGGTGGCGCGCCCTTTGGCAAGGGGTGACCTAGTCACTCAACCCGGGATTGTTGGCTGGCCCCGTTTCCCAACCAGTGCCGATGTGCGCCTTAGTAAGTTTACAAGCCACAGCTTTGCCCCTTCCCAGATGCACTTGCATCTCTATCTGGTTGTCTGATCAAGGTGTGCCTTGTGTTACACCTCCCACACACCACCCAGGCCTCCCCTTTACAAAGGTGATTAAAAGAATTGCACACATCAGCAAGCAGGTGGAGGAAGTTGTTTCCTGAAGCGATGGGTTGAAGAGACCAGGGGCCTTTAGTGCTAGTGTATCAGTGTCACCTGGTCTCTCTTCTTTGATTTAGAAAAAGGTACCACACAAACGGGCTCCTGGGGGGCTCAGTCAGTTGAGCATCTGCCTTAGGCTCACGTCATGATCTCAGGGCCCTGGGATCCAGCCTTGCATTGGGCTCCCTGTTGGGGGGGATGGGGTCTGCTTCTCCCTCCCCCTCTGCCCCTCCCCCCAGCTTGTTCACTCTCTCTCCCTCTCTCTCTCCCTCTCTCTAGTGAATAAATAAAATCTTTAACAAAAAAAGAAAAGAAAAATGTACCACACATCATATGATTATATTTACATGAAATGTCCACATAGAAAGCAGATCAGTAGCTGCCAGGTAGGGGTGAAGGCCCAGGGACTGCTAATGGCCGTGGCTTCTAGGGGTAACAAAAATTACTTAGCATTCTATTGTAGTGATGACTGCACAACTCCACAGACATACTAAAAACCATTGCACTGTACACATTAGATGGGTGAATATTATGGCATATGAATTATATTTCAATAAAGTTGTTAGAAGAAAAGAAGAAAGACAAGAACTATAAAAGTATCCAAAAGACACTAGGTTGGTGGAGACTGGTGTTTTATTCTAACCAGTGGCAGCAATGAATTTCCATTCTTGGGGAGGAAAGAGGCAATCCCCCACCATTTCTTTGGGCCCCAGCAGTCTGTCAAGAGTCCACTCCATGAAGGGAATTCCCCCTCTCTCCTGAGGAGCTGAGCCTCTCCCCTGAAGAAGTTAGTGGCCTTCATGGTGTGCCTGGGTGACTCTGTCAGTTAAGCATCCCATTCTTAATTATCATTTCAAGGTGTGATCTCAGGGTGGAGAAAGCCAGCCCCATATCAGCTCCAGCACTGGGTGTGAAGCCAGCTTAAGATTCTCTCTCTCGGGGCGCCTGGGGGGCTCAGTGGGTTAAAGCCTCTGCCTTTGGCTCAGGTCATGATCCCAGGGTCCTGGGATCGAGCCCCGCATTGGGCTCTCTGCTGAACGGGGAGCCTGCTTCCTCCTCTCTCTCTCTCTGCCGGCCTCTCTGCCTACTTGTGATCTGTCTGTCAAATAAATAAATAAAATCTTTAAAAAAAAAAAAAAAAAGATTCTCTCTCTCCCTTGACACCTCGTGGCTCAGTCAGTTAAATGTCTGCCTTCAGCTCAGGTCATGATCCCAGGGTCCTGGGATTGAGTCCCACATCGGGCTCCCTGCTCAGTGGGAAGTCTGCTGCTCCCCTTGCTTGTGCTCTCTCCCTCTTTCCCTCTTTCTCTTTCTCTCTCTCTCTGTCTCTGACAAATACATAAAATAAAATCTTTTAAAAAGTGCTCACTTCGGCAGCACATATACTAAAATCTTTAAAAAAAAAAAAAAAAGATTCTCTCTGTCCCTCTGCCCCCTCCCCTCCCAAGAGTGCTCTCTTTAATAAATAAATACATAAATAAATAAAGATAAAGTTAGTGGCCTTCAGAAAATGTTTGCAGTTGAGAGATACAGTTTAAAGATTGAGGGGTTTATATTCATTAGTTTCCATTAATTATCTGTCAGCTCAATTCCCTGAAGGCGAGGACCATGCTGATAGAATTGGTTTCAATCAATCCACAAATTTATGGAAACTGCCTTCTAAGTCCCAGCCCTTGTCCTTCCCTGACAAACCTCCCATCTTGCTCTTATGAATGATTGTGCCACTAACAGCCTTTCTCATTCCGCCAGCACTTATCAGACAGACTTCAAGAAACTGAGGTCCAAAGAGATGGACTAACCTGACCAAGGTCCCCTTTTGCTATTGAGTACCAAAGACTATTAACTGTGTTTTTATATTTGCTTGTCTTTGTAAGAAAGTTACATTTTCCTAAACTCACACACACACACACACACACACACACACACACACATGCACTATGGAAAATATGCAGGATTGAGAAAAGGTTTTGTTCGTTTTTGTCGTCAAAGAGCAGTAAGAGAAGGAAGACATGGAGGACAGACCGAAGATAGGAGGGCTGGGAGAGAACATATTTGATCGAGTAAGATCTCTGTGAGGGTGGGAGTGTCAGTCTCAGATCACAGGGGAAGGGTTAATCTTAGAGAGGGGATGCTCCTGAGTCCTGGGGGATGGATAAATGTGTAACTTCGCATTGAGGCAGAAGACAGGAAAAGTGAACAGCTTCATACTGAAGTCCTCTTTCCTTGGTAATGAGTGAATGAAATGGGAGACAGTAATTACAAGATAGGGAAAAAATGCTATGTATAACAAATTATCAGGAGCTCATCAGAAGAAAGGTGAAATCATGAATAAGGCACCCAGAAGAAGAGAGAGGTCTTACATGAAGTCATGCACAGGGTCGGACTCTGCAGAAAGAAGGGGAGCACTCTTGTTTCTGGCAGTTGGAGGAGCCAGGTACTACAGCACAGCATTTCAGAATTCATCACTGGCCCCTCAGTAGATGCTAGTTTGTATTTTAATCTTCCAGGCCTTGGAAGTCTGCCTTGTAAGACTTCCACCTAAATTCCACTATTTGGCTTAAAAAGGGGAAATAAAGATACATGGATTATAATTGTCATTGACAACCCACTGTTTGCAAATTTTGAAAAGGGCACTATTCAATCACTCATATCTTTCTACCTCTTCCATGTTTTATTAAAAACTTAAATATGTAAAATCAAATATGTGATACAAAGAATAGCCTCCCACGTGTTCATTCATTCTAATTGGGGGGAGGGAAAGAAAAGGAAAAAATGATTTAAAACATTTCCTTTTCCTTTTTTTATTAGTCTCAGACATCTGGAAGGAAAGGGAAAAAATTTTTTTCACCTTGCCCATGGTTATATTAAGATCTTTGTCTCTATGACAACAGAAAGGTTGATCTTCTTGATATGGAAACAGCTTCTGAAAAATCTGTTAGTTAGAAAATGCTAATAATAATAATGGCAATTTATTTTTTCCATGTCATGCCTACTGAACAGACATTAAACCTTAAACTTTATTATAAGAAATAATCCAAAGACTTTGGAAGGATAAAATGTGCTGTATCTATCAATCTAATATTACAAGAAGATGTTAGGCTCCTGACATATTTCCTGAATGTTTCTCCTTCTCGTAGCTTCAGTGAAAATCAGGGTCCAGAACAATGTTCAATGCTGTAGAGGGATGTACGGGTGGAGGGCACGGTCCCAGTCCCTAGAGGAGCCCACAATCTAGATAGAAACACACGCAAGAGAGTTATGTGGTCAGAGAGAGAGGTAACAAGGGTCTAGGAATTCAAAGAACAAAGCAATTACTATGGACTGAAATCTCCAAGGAAAGGCTGCACAGATGAAGGATTGTGGGGCTGAACCTTGAAGGAGAGAAAGGAAGAAGAGTCCCAGTGGAAGAACCACAGGTTAGACTAGATTCAGATTCCTTGCTGAGAAGCAAAGAATAAAGTTGAATGGATTCGAGCTTTTTAAGCTTCTCCTAGGCCCTTTGGGGAATTTTTTTAAAGGAAAATACAAAATCATCAGAAATACTCACATTATCCAGAGCATTGTGCAAAAAGAAAAAAAAAATCCCAATATATAGTCCTTAACTAATAAATATTCAGTCAGTCATTCTTGAACAACTGATTACAAAGACATTAAGTAAAAATCATGACTTGGAGTCATGTCCCCTTGAAGCTTTCTCCAACGTCTCCTCCCTCCCATACAAGCATCCTTTGATACTCTGTACTTACCTATATCTTTGCACATACCCTGCCATAATGTAACCTTTTATTCAAAATAAGCCTCTTCTGGGAGATCAGGGTTTCCCAACTTCAGCACAACTGACATTTGGAGCCAAACAATCATTTGTGAGGGAGGGCTGTTTTGTACACTATAGGATGTTTAGCAGCTTCCCTGGCCTCCACCCATTAGATGCCAGTAGTGCTGCCGTCCCGAATTATGACAAACCAAAATGGCTCTAGACATTTGCCCAAATGCCCCATGGGAGGCAAGATTCACCCCTACCTCTGGTTTTGAATCACTGTGCTAAAGTGAGAACCACAACCACTTGAAGAGATCCTAGTCAACTTAAGAATCCCAGAATTTGATGGGTATTATGATTCACATTCAGCACATATTCATGTGTTTCTTCAGCTACTGTGATTATCAAACTGAGTAGACAGCTGAATAGGAACAATGAACCAACGCACACACAAACAAAAATGTATATTAGTTAGCATGTACTGCATCTCAATGTCATTTAAAAAATCTCCATCATAGAGGACAGGGAGGTGAGGAGATGATATGGGTAGTGTAGGGAGTTCTTTGTGTTATATCAATGCCTAGTTTCCAGATTTTGCAGACCCCCCAGTCTGTCCTTTGAATGGGCATAGTAAATGTATCCACTTCAAAGAACCAAAACTAGAAGCTTACCCATATGAGTATATCCCATCCAAATTGCTTTGATTTTTGTTATTTGTTTATTTTAACTCACTTACTAGAGAAAAATCAGTCTTCAACCCAGGATCCATTAAAACCAACCAAAGCAATCCCCTAGGAGCCCAGACTGAGACCAATGGGTTCCCAGTCAAGGGTACAAGGTAAGAGTTTACAAAACATGGAAAAAGCATACCAAGTTCTTGCAAGTACAACAGCTTGGCCCTGCCCTCAGCTTCCACGCAGCTGGGCCTGACCAAAAACAAAAACAAAAACAAAACAAAACAAACAAACAAAAAAAAGCTCAATTCATAAAGCTCCCGTCTCAGCTCCCAACACCACCACTCCCACACACCTAACAAAAGCAAAGGCCCAAAGTAGAGGTTATCCTGAACCTCAGTTCTGACTCAAGTCTCCCAATGACACCTTCAAGGCAATTCTTAAACCTGGCTGTGCCTATGAACAGACTCCTTGGAGGAAACTTTGCAAGGACCAAATTTTATTAGTTTAAAAATCATCTTTCTGGGGACAGTAAATGATGACCCCTAGCAGGACACTAAAAAAGCAAACAACAGAGTTCCCAAAATCTCAGTGCAAGTGTAGAGCCAAAAGTGGTTCATACACCAATTCCTTTGGCATCAGACCCAGCATCCTCCTTGGAGAGCAATAATTCCTTGTGTTTTCTCCTGCCCTATTCTTTTTTATTTCAAAAGCAGTAAGTCAGATTAATTCAGGGCTCCAGTTCTGCTCCTTCACCCCCTCTATCTTCTTCCCAAGCCTCTCAGTTTGGCTTCTTTTCAGGTCTTGAAATGAGGCACAAAAGCTTTTCTTCCAAAATGTAATCTGCCAGACTGGCTGCATCAGACAGTGTCTTGGCCATGGGCAACTATAATCTTACCCATGGAACTTTAAAGTCATGTGAATAGTGGTGGTAGAGAGACCCTGATGCTCATTTCCAGACCCAAGGGGGCAGGCTCCATGGAAGCATATGTATTCTGTTCTGGCAGCTCCCCTTGGCGTGCAAAAAATCTTATTTAATGCAGATTTTAGCAAATTTCTCACCAGCTATTTTTTTAAAGAGGAGAATTAAAATAATCCCACCCACCAGGCAGGTGGGCTTTCTGACTTGGTAGGCAGCTTCTAACAGCTTCTCTCTATGGGCTTCATTCCCCCCAGCTTCTGCCTCACAGGGAGAGGACACCCCCTCCCAGTCAGCAAACAACTCACAGCTGCGCTCTGTGTGGTCCTGAACAACAGCTTAATGCCACCTGAGCCAAACCCAGAAAAGTCCAATTTAAAAGTAAAACTCAGCTTTCAGAATGAAGCTCCCCCTCCCCCGCTGCTATGACATTTGTCCTTGACTCTGATGAAATGAGGTGGCTCCTGGGTTCCTAATTCTACCTCAGGAGCAGCAGCAGACAGGATTTCTGAGCCCACAGGGGTAGGGCTGATCTGGTATGACAAGGTAGGGTCCACTGCAGCCTTCCCATTACCTGAACTGATCAACAGGATAAAGACCAGGCAGACTGGAGTTCTAGCACAAGGTCTCCTTCCCTTAATTTGCACCATGGGTTTGGGCTAGTGATAAAACCTCTGTGCTGTCTATAAAAGGGGCGAGATGGTTCCTGCCCCTGAGCAGGGCTGACTGTGGTGAAGATAAATGTGCTGGCAGAGCCAAAAGTACCAGGAAATAAAGGTTCCACCTAACTACAACGTGTGATTGTAACGATCTGATGGTACAGAGAAGACTACAAACCCACAGCTGGTGAATGAGGTTGAACAGAAAATACATATCCTCCAAGGGGCAAGCCTAGTGGAATAGTTTTGTTCCTGGGAGGTGATAATTAGAGAAAATGACCCCCGAGGTCTTCTCAACCTGGAAGGTGAATAAGTTAGAATCTCAAAATAGCAGAGCTCATTATTGCCTGGAGTCTGATATGCTAGTCTTCTCAGCACAGGCTGAGCTGCCTTTGAAACATGCCTCCTAACACCTGATTAGAGGCTGTTTTCTACTGTACAACCGGATTAGTCCTGTGTATTCGGCTAGAGCATCTGACCTATTCTGGGTCCTTTCTTTTCTCCATTCCCCATCCCAAGGCTCTGGCTGACACACAGAAGACCTGCTGACTGTCTGGGAATTACATACTGAAGTGTCTAAGACAACATGCAGAACCCACAGACACTGCCCCTGCCCTCCAAGAGCTTCTAGTCTTCAGCCATAGGAGAGAGAGGTTTAGTTCTCAGATGACTGCAGAGACAAGCAGGAGGTGAGGAAGCTTATAAACCAAGTCTGGTAGGAGTTCAGAATAGGGGGTCATCGCTTCTAGTCTGAGTAAGGAAGAAACTTCAGTGGAGGCATGGCTCGAGCTGTAGTTCTCAGAGTCTCTTTCTCTACGGGGACAGCCAGACCAGTGCGGCTATCCCAGAAGCCTGGTCCTACTCTCTGACACGGGCTTAGAGAAGCCACAGGCGAATCACTGTCCAGAGCCCTCTGCTCTCTCACTGACCACCAGCACACTCCCCCTGCTATGGGTCCTCAATGGAACGGAGGCTTACTTCCCCCTGGAAACGGAGGCAGAGCTCCAGTTAAGGCTTTTCTTATTTGTAAGCACTGGAAATCAGCTCTGACCAACTGAATCATCAGAGTTTAACCGGACAGAAGAATAAGGAGGAAGGCAAAAGGATATGCAGGATCCCAAGAGCATTTGGCGTTTTAGCAGCAGGAGGTCAGTTCCCATTCCTCTAGATTCCACCTTTACAATGAGTCAGCTCCACAGTCCTAGCACAAGTTTGAAATTCCCAAGAGAGAGAATCTGCCTGCGCAAGAGCAAAGGAGCAACAGTCAAGGAGATGCTCCACCCAGACGCAACCAGCAATGAGGCGCTTCTACAGAAGGGGCATTTTTGAGCAACATAACCACACAAATTGGGATCCACCAGAGCTGAGGAGCTGGTGAAGAGTGAAGGCACTCATGCCAGTAATTTCAGGCGCTTCATTATTTTTTTAAAGATTTTATTTATTTATTTGAGAAGGAGAGAGAGAGAGAGCATGAGCAGGGTGAGGGCAGAGGGAGAGGCAGACTCCCTACTGAGCAGGGAGTAGGACGCAGGACTCCATCCCAGGACCCTGGGATCATGACCTGACCCGAAGGCAGACACTTAACTGCCTGAGCCTCATTTCAGGAACTTTAAATCTATCCTCAAATTAATTAAAAGTATGTAGTATATCAGTTGCAACCAGCTTTTACAGGCTTATTTAAAAAAAAAGAAAAAAGAAAAGTTTGTAAGTGTCTGGAACAGGAGCCTGTAATGAAAGAGTTTCCTGAAGCATACCTTCAGTGTCACTGTCCTGACAACATAATATTCTCGGCTTCTAAAAAATACTTTTGAGAAATGATTACAGATGATACAGACATTCCCTGGGGAGAATTCAACATGTAATTTTATTTACCAGAGTTATTCTTGTCATGTTATATTATTGCTAGAAGAATTCAGTTTAAGGGGTAAAGATTGGGTTATTTGGCTTTGTGTCTGTAGAAAACTTTAAATGGGTTTTGAGGTAAGGGCTTAGATGTGTTTACCATTCTCCTCGGAGGCTTTATATCTTTAATTTAGTTGTTGCACAAATGACTTGGAAAATCTATTATCCAGGTAATCTTCTTGAAAATTTTGGTTCACACTATAATTCATAAGCTCCTCACAGCTTCTTGGGTGCTCCAGAAAGTCTGTCTTGGAGGAGTCACCCAAATTACACTTTGCCATGGGAGGGTTCCAACTGACTGAACTTTTTAAAGTCAGTGAGCAAATGAGAGCTCTGCAGAGTGGTTCTCTAGGGTTGTAACATTTAATGGAAAATTGTTCTTTATCATTTTTTAAAAGGGCTGTCAGGTGACACCTGTAAGAAATACCTGATCCCAAAAGAAAGATACCAAGTGGGAATATTTACCCTCCCTCTCAGTTGTCCTATCTATAATCAGCAGAGAGTTGAGTCAGGGAAAAGTCACAGATATTTTATAGATTAAAGAGTGACCTATGACAAATAGAAGAGTCCATTCCAATGTACTGAACCCACCAGCCCCTCACGCCCACTAATCCTCTACCCTTGACAAGGAAGTTAGAGTTGTTGCTAGAAGTCACTGCGTTAGCTTGAATCCTTTGCAGTAAGCAGCTGTGGATTAAAAGTATTCACTGTGCTTTTATCTTGTGCTAGATGCTATATTAGTACTATATAAACGGTCCCTTATCTAATCTCAAAAATCACTGGGGTAGTTAGTATCATCATTATCTTATGAGTGAAGCTGTGATTTGAATGCAAGTAGTCTGGCTCCGGAGTCCAGTCTTCACTGCCCCACGAGGCTGCTTCCAGAGAGAAAGCACATGCCATTGGTAATGACGGCATATTCTGCAAAGTACAGAGCCTCTGAGAGAGACCTTTAACCAAGGGTAGAAGCTGACCAGCAGAGAAGGGTGGATGTGCCAGATGGTGGAGACACTGTGAATGAAGGCAGAAAAGGTAGAGGCAAGTTCAGGAACCACAATAGGGTGATTTGTCCACAGTGGCACGGTCCAGCAAAAATATAACATCAGTCACAGGTGTGATCTTCATTTTCTAATAGCCAAGTTTAAAGAGCTTTTAAAAAGTGAAATCAATTTCAGTGAAATAGTTCATTTAATCTCCATGTATAAAATATTATCATTTTAACATGTAATCAGTACAAAAGCTATTCATGAGATACTTTATATTCTTTTTCTTTCTGAGTCTTCAACAGCTAGTGTATATGGTACACTTTCAGTGCATCTCAATTCAGATCTGCTGTGTTTCAAGGGCTCAATGGACACATGTGGCTTGTGGCTGCCTGACTGGACAGCACAAGTTGAGTGTGTGGATTATGTGAGAGAAATAGTGGGTGACAGGACCGGCAAATGAAGTTTAAACCTTTATTTGAAGGGCCTGAATACAGGGCTGAGACACGTGTAGATAGTAGGCAGGCCAAGAAAAGATAACTGACTATGATAGTAACATGGTGGGAGTTACCAGGAAAATTAATCTAGACCTGTTAGGGGAAACCCAGTGTGGGGTGAGGGTAAACCAGGTCAGGGACTAGTCAGAGTGGAGAAAAGAATGCTCAAGAAATTTGGAAGTGGGAAAGGAATAAAGGAGCTGGAAGCAAGAAACCCTTGTGAAGGCAGGGTCCCCAGAGAATGGGTGTTCAGTGGTGGAACAGAGGAAACATTCATATGGGGTATGAATGGGGTACCTGGTACATTCTCAAATTAATAGTACAGAGGGGGGAAAAAAACTGAGTAGTCTTTCTTGCTGAGGAGGGTAGGAGAGAGAAAGACAACCCACTCTGGTAGGCTCATGGAGGAAGAGGAATTTAAGCAGCATCTTTGAAGTTGAAGACTATGAGCACATGCCCTCCAGAAGTTGATGGTTCTGTCAGAAGGCTATGTTTTCACCGGAGAAGCAGAGGATTGTTTAGTAGAGTCTATCAGCAAAAGCCCTAAAGGAACAGCACTGGTGTGCTTCGATTAGTGAAAGACATAGCACTGGACCAGAAACAAAGTGACCTATGTTCTAGTCCAGATCTGCCACAGAATTGCCACATGGTTTCAGGGAAATCATTTTGCTTTTCCTAGCTGAAGATTCTTTGTCTATAAAGTGAGGGGCTGGACCAAATCACTGGTCAGCAGCCCTTTCTTCTGATTCCTTGAGCCTAATACAGTAAGTGTTTAAAGGAGTGGTCAGTCAAAAACACCTCAATGTATTTTTAAGGAGCATTC
This sequence comes from Lontra canadensis, assembly GCF_010015895.1. NCBI lineage: Eukaryota > Metazoa > Chordata > Mammalia > Carnivora > Mustelidae > Lontra > Lontra canadensis. Next base: position 7,096,215 of record NW_022631055.1, read on the forward strand.
CAAATTTCCAGATGTAAAACTGGACAAATTGCTTGTCCATCTATACTGACTTCATATTTCAGGTAATATTGACATCTCAGCTCCCTGTAGGTAAATGTTGAAGACAAGAGGCCAATAAATGAAGACATACCTAGTAATGAAGTTACCAAGTGGATCGATACATTTGAAAACTCAATGATTTAAAATCATTTAGAAAGGGAGAAGCCACTTTTACTTCCCAAGATGAAAGCAAGTTTATTATAATTACCGAGCAGCTTTGAAAAGAACACAGACATTCTTAAGTCTCTGTTGAATTTAGATCAAGGTCTTATGTAATAAATACAAAAGCATTAACATTCTTTTAAGTAAGGTAATGCTTCCACCTCCTATTTCAATGAGTTCATTAGGCAAAAAGCTTTGAGCATCTCCAATTTATTTTTTCCTCCTTCTGATCTGGTAGCATTTTAAAATTCAGAGTCTATAGCTCTAGCAATAAACTAATTGTCTGCGAAAGATGGATGGATGTTTGTAGCTTTCGTAAATCGATAATATAGATGGCTTTTCTAAATAATTAGAAGGAAGTGAATAAAAATATTTCATTTCTGCTATGCTGGGCAGAAAGACAGGTAAAGGCTCTGACAGGATACCTAGGACTCCACCCAGTCTTTGGGGCCTTCTTTGGTGCAAGACTTTTTCCCAGGCTCTCACCTTCTTCTGGCCGTGCTCAGCCCCCAGGCTTCAGAAGGTGATCCTAACTTGGAAACCCTGATGCAATCCAAGCTTTTAAAGACCAAGGGGAGGAGGGGAACCTACAGTTGCCATTGACTTCATGTGAAATCTGTCTTTAAAAGGAGAGAGTGCATCTATTGGAACTGTATTTTCCACTCACCTAGGGAGTTTGCTGTTTAAAGGAACTGTCCTTGGAATTCTTTTGTAGGACAAAAAGCCCTTTGATAATGCAAATGGATCCCAACTGATAGGGTTTTATAAGCAAGGATTTCTAAATCCTGGATTTCACTGAGGGGGGACACAGTCCTCCTGACTCTGAAATTCGTCAGCTAACATTATTTTGAGGGTTCCTTAACAAGCCAGTGAGCTGGGCAAACTGGTTCCTTCCAAGGTCATCTGTGTTTTTAAACCCTGAAGAAAAAAGTAAGAAGGGTTCAAGCCCTACCTCATGAGTATTCAGGAGACATTAGGAACAATTAAGGAGGACCTGATAATATGGCATCCTTTTCAGGGTGATTGAGTTTATGTAAATGCTATTTGCTTATCTGTAAATTGTCCCTTGGTGCTGAGTTCTGACACAAAATGCTCTGGTGGCTTGGCAATTGGGGTTGGCTGCGAAGGTGTCCAGGTCAAAGAGTGCATGGGAAGGAGCTCTGAAGGTGGGATGGCCCTTCTAACTAGTCCGACCTTGAGGCAAAGGGGTCAGGCCCTCACCCTGCATTGACCAGTCATTGGATGCATGCTGCCCAGGAGAGAAGAGGTGATCTTGGATGAGGCTGCAATATTAGGCTGAGGGTAATTCCAGGGAAACAACTATTTAGGAGCGTCCTCTGTCCCCCTTCCCAGCCTCTGGGGGAATGAGTGCCTCAGTCCTGAAGGGTGATTTTGGCAGCCAATCACAGCATCCTCTCTAGGAACTAACCCAGCTGTACCGGGTCGCCCCACAAAGAGACTCCATCTATGCCAGGGGCCCAGATTGAAAGTCAGAACCCAGCAATGAGAGCTACAATGATGAACCTAACCATATAGCAGTTAGGAACTCTTCTGGGTCGGTAGTGTTTTTTAAGAAGCAGAGACATAGGGATCAGGATATGGTGACTGAAGAGAAGGGCGAGAGGGGCTCCACTCCTAGGTGGACTCTGGGGAGACCAGGCAGGCTACAGGATAAGGACTCAAGGCAAAAACAAGCACCAACATGGTGTCAGGGGAAGCAAGTATAATTCAAGACATCGCAGGTGTACTCCTGCCTTCCAAATATTGTTAAGTTTAGTGTAAACAATGCAGCAAGACATAGGACTCCACCAGAGACATGACCAATCACAGGATGTCAGAACTAGAGTGAGTGCTGAGTTTCAATTACATCAACTTTAGCCCATAACTGGAAAGGCTGGGGAATTCCAAACAGGATTTATGAATAAATGGAGTTTGATGAAATTAAGGCAGCCTCTGTCGTCCTATCTAAGTATTTGTTTCAACATCTGTAGCACAGGCACTTGGGCAAAGTGGGATTTGGCTCTAATCCAAGTGTCACCCATGTTGTATCATCCATTCATTTAAAAATCAAAGTGTCATATAGGAAGAAGGAAAGGAAAGAAAAGGAAAGGAAAGGGAAAAGGCTGTGAAATGTAATAAAAATAAGTAGCTGGGGCGCCCCCCACCATGAACTTCTTAAACCATCTCATGGACTATTTAGGAGACAGACGGAACTCTTGACACTACAAGTTCAACCCTACGTTTGCCCAGTAGCCTGGCTCTTTACTACCATCTGAGCTGCCTAGTTTAGGACTGTCACATTCCTTGTCTGAGACAGAAAAGTCTCTGCCCCTCTTTTATTTGTCTTTGCTTTACGCATAGCTTTCATTTCCTTTCTTGACCCTGGACAGTGGAGCTGCTGAACTGTCCTTGCCCTTGATCTTTTGTCCCCAGTTCTCCTTGGCTGCTGCTCTACAGCAAATGATATTGACTAGGCTTTTCCACAGAAGTTCCTGAAGTTCACAAAACTCTTGGACTACATATAGGCCTAATTTCAAAACCAGAAAAGAAGAAAAGAAGGAAGGGGAGAGGGAAGGAAAGCAGGGGAGGACTCAATACATCAAAATAGAACTTTCATTCTTTTTCTTTTTTTGTCTCTCAGATACAGAGGGTTAAGTCGATCACACTTCTTCATGCAAGCAACGTCATCGCTGGTCCATTCAAAGTCACTCTGCTTTCAGTTATTCATTTCATCCCCTCTCTCACTTCCTTTCAACTTGCTATAGGCAAGGATCCTAATATCTGCTGAGCTGTTTTCTCTTAAAATAGCTAATATTTTGTATGTGTATACTTTTTAATTTGGCAAGTAGGATTTTATGTCATGAATTTCTTACTTGTTGCTCTCAGTACCATGATTCTAAGATCCACACAGGCTGTTCTGTGTGCCTTTAGACTCTTGTTTCTAGCTGCTGACCTATGAGTTAGGTACGTGCTGCCCACACTACCATTGTCCCACTCAGTAATGGACGCTCACTTTGCATCCTACCCCCTGCTGCCACAGTGCCGTGAAGGACATCCTTAAACTGGTTCCCTTAAGTATCACTGTCAGAATTTCTCTGGGATGTATACCAGAGGAGAATCACAGGGCTATTATGGAGACAGTTGTTCACATTGCTAAAAGTTTCTGGCCTCACAAAAGCACCCATCAGAGAAGGAGCACCTTCAAAGGCAGTACATTCAAATGGTTATTGGCACGTCTGCTCAGGAACTGCTGCCAACTGAAGATGAATCAGGAAGGCAGACATGACATCTCGAAAAAAAAAATGTAAGTCAGTGGGAAAAATAGCTTTGCAGTCATAGAACCACATTCTGCCCTTCACTTCACGAGAACACATCTAGTGGCAAAAGCTCAGTACACCTGCCTCACCCACCTGTCTCCCCATTCTCTGGCTCCCAGGCCTCATCCTCGCCCCAACCACATCCACAAAGTTACCTGCTGGTTGCTCAGTGCCTCCTTTATGGTAGGAACTTTATTTTTATTCTCATTACGGCTGCCTTTCCTGATCTGCAGCATCAACATCAACTACAAAATTTCATCGTGCACTAGGGCTGTCCTGTAGTCGCTGGGGACAGCCAGTACGAGATCTACAGCTTCTCTCACTTCTGTCCAACCTTTGCTCCTCATCCCTCATCCCTCCATCAATCAAAAGCTCTGGCAACCTTCCTGGTCAAACCTGAGCCAAACTGCTCTCCTGGGAGCCACATCGTGCTCCCTTTCTGAGGAGGAGGCTGCTTGCTGAGAGGCTCGAGCTTCTGGGTTCCATTTGCATGAATAAACAGCTCTGAAGGGTTCGTTTTAAGCTTTTATGTAAACACTCTCCAAAATATGTTCTGTACTGCATTATCCCCAGCAATAAAGATTCTGGAATCAGAATTTGGCTGTCAGTTTTATTGATGTGGCATGGAGTACAGTAGAATACAGCTTTCTCTTCTGGAAATTTATTGACTTGGCAGTGCAGAGAGCAATAAAACTGTGTTTTTAATCAGTAAGCCAAGCGGACATGATTCCAGAAGAAATATAGGAAGCAAACATGCCATCGTAAGAAGATTTCTCCCCCCGCTGTCCCTGTTCTTCTTGGATGCCCTGTTAAATAAGTTTGGGTATTGAACAATGTGTTTGGTGGGACTGTCTTCAGGAATAAAGTCAGAGGATCAAGTTTGGATTACTTCCTCTAAGTTGCACCATCTCTAAGAAACTGTTGAGTAAAAGCATCTCTGAAATGAAATTTCTCTGCATTAGTCCCTAGAGAGGAACTATGGGTAAGATGCTCTGTAGGAGAAATTGAGAGAGTGCAGCATTTCTCTTATCAAGAGAAATAAGATTACAATGCCTGTTCCTCCACCTTGCTCACTGACAGAGAGTGGGTTACCTGTATAGACCTGAAGGAAATGAAATCACCATCTCTTAAGAGATATCTGCATCCCATGTTCATTCCAGTAGTAACAACCAAGATATATAGAAACAACCAAAGGGTCCTTCATGAATTAATGAATTATTATTCATAAAATTAATGAGTACATTGAAAAAATGTGGTAAATACACACACACACACACACACACACACACACAGGGATATTTTTCAGCCATAAAAAAGAAGCCAATTATGATAGCATAGACACATCGGGAAGGCTTTATGCCAAGTGAACTAAGCCAAACAGAGAAAGACAAATACTGTATGTTATCACTTATATGTGGAATCTAAAAACAACAACAGCCAGTTTCCTACAAACAGAAGAGAATCATGGTTGCCAGGGGCTGCAGGGAGGGGAAAATGAGGAGCTATAGATCAAAGGGCACAAACTTTGAGTTCTAAGACTATGTTCTGAGGATCTAATGAAAGTAGATTTTAAATGTTCTCACCCTCTCCCAAGAAGAGTTAACCATGTGAGGTGACAGATGTGTTAATTTTCTTAATCTTGGTAATGATTCCACAATGTATGTGTGTATCAAGTCACCACACTGTACACTTTAAGTATATAGAATTATATTTGTCGTTATTCCTCAGTTAAGTTTGTGGTGGGGAGAGAAAGAGATTGGGTAAAGAGTCACATACTTTGGCTCAATATCACACCATAGAAAGAACATCTGGGCTCAGTCCACTTGGTCACGTTACTTTGTTCAGGCTACTGAGTCTCTTTGGGATCTACTTCCTCTGCTATCAAAGGGAAATACCCACCTCATACCATTGTTGAGTGGATAAAATAAGGTTATAGGTGGGTGTGCACAACTCACATAGCACCTTATACCAGTAGCAAGTCCCTTCAGAGACCATAAGACATCTCCCTGATTCAAATACACTCCTGATGCAGAAGGTGTTCTTTCCAGCAACCACGACAGTCCACTTGACAGCATCTCCCACCTCTACTTTCTTATTCCTGATACTCACTTCCCACCTGAAATGTCCTTGTTCACTCCCCCGACCTCTGCCAGTGCTTGGTCCAAAACCCTGAACCACTGTAGATGCTTGATGCTGGCTGAACATTCACCCCTCTTTGCAGATGCTTTCATCTGAGATGTCTTAACCCCAGCAGGCATACATCATCCTGTCCTGCTTTTGCTATTGCTGAGGAATTGCTCTTTTCTCAACTTTTATGTAATGCATAACTTTTGTCTCAATTCAAGAACACTCGGATTTTTCCTCTGAATACATGTGAGTGACTGAACGGAATGCCCTGTAGATGGTCCCTCAAAATGGCATGAGATGCCTATGTGATTGAGCTATCATAGCAGTCCCATGGTCTGGAGGGGAGGATGCTGAAAGGGCCTGTCTGGGGAAGACGGTATAGATCAAAACAGGAACATGTTCCTAGTTCCTAGAATCTTCCCTTCTCTGCCTGCCTGGTTTCCAATTGTATTTTCACCAGTCACTTCTCTACTGTTCTCAAGACAGCTTATTTTCTATCTTCCCAACAAGGCCTATGGGGCCACCCTCCAATGATTTATCAGCTCTTTACTTGGTGCCCAAGCCCTGTTCTTTACATGGCTTATCTTGATTAATCCTCATAACCACCCCATGAAGGAGGAATTATTATTCCAATTTAATAGATGAAGAAACCAAAATAGAGGGCTTACATAACATCCTCAGGATCAACTGGCCAGGTAATGGGAGAATGGAGATTTGAACCCAGGTGTGTCTGAGCCCAAAGTTTGGGATCTTACTTATAAAATAACATACTCTTTGATAAAGACCAAAAGTGAGTCTTGGCACATCTCTTTATCGATATGTTGGAATTCTACACCTGAATCCAGTCGTTGGAACTCTGGAGTTACATGTAGTTACATGCACACATGCACACCTACACACACACACACACACACACACACACACACACACACGTTTTATTCATTAACTTAAAAGGTACCCAGTCTTAAATATTAAACTCTTGGCTTTCCTTTCTTCTTTTCTAGATCACTCAACTATCTCCCTATCAAACTAATCCCATCTCAAGCTTTCAGAGGACTTAATGAGGTCATAAAAATGTAAGTAAGATACTGCATATCAAAAGACATTTGTAATTGGAATAATAAATTTTTTGTAAGAGAAAACATAGTTGAAAAGGGATAATTTTTCTAGGAGAGGAACTGTGTTAAAGAAACCCCAGTATTGTTATCTTTATAATACAAATAATATCTAGGGACCTTTGAAGAAAAGTATGATTTTCAAGAGTCATTAAATTCCAGATAATTAACCTTGCTTCAATGAACTGAATGCATTTTGATAAGTGATGATAAACTTCTCAAGTAGAGAAGAAAATAGATTCTAATCATAAAAATTCTCCTTCTGCTACAGCAGTTATTCCCTTGTGTCACATTTTTAGATAACACCCACACAGAAGAAAATGTGTTGGAGGTTTATTGTGCATCAGAAGATAATCTTTATATCTAAAATATAATAAGTATATGACAAAAACACAGTATTTATAGCTGTATTGATAAAAGGCCTTCATCAAAAGTGTAAAGCAACCCGATAATACAACATGATCTCACATTTCTGTCAGATGTAACTTCAATCCTTTCTCCCTGGGTCTCAGCCTCTAGGGCGTAAGACACCATACGCTAGAGAGAACTTTCTCAGGAGTCTGGTTTTTCAGCATCCTCCTTAATGTCAGCCCACGTGAAAGGACCTCAAAGGCCATTTAGTTCCTAGAGAGCATCTCTGATCTTAACAATCCATGGGGCTTTCGAAGCCAGTTTACATCACTAAAGATGCTGCATCATCAATCCTAGCTCCTTGGGGAATCTCTGACTGCTCTTTAGGGTATTAGCAAGCAATGAGGATATTAAAAATAATTCCCCCAAAATTACAGAATGACAATTTCCTTGAACCTAACCCTTACTCTTCTGCTCTCAAGTTTAAATGTTGAGTTTTGATAACTTTTAATGTGTTAAACCTCCTCATGAGAAAAGCAGCCACAGCTAAAGAAACAAACCATTAGGTACAAATAAAATGAATCAGTCCAGTCCATTATCGTGTTGTTCATAAAAGACATTAACTGCCTTAGGCTCAGCCTTTCTGTGGACTAATGCTCTCGAGTCTGAAGGCTTCAGTGAATGTTAACCTTAGAAACACTCAAATGTACAATTTGTGAATTTGAGACTTTTTTTCTCAGCTGGCAGCGAATGGTAGCTTATGTTGGGATTTCAGGGTAACAGTGACATTCCCTGCATGCCTGGGATGGTATATGGCAAGGCTAGTTCCTTTACGTTTGTGTCTTTTTAAAAAAATCCATTCAGTGATGCCTGGGATGCTCCGTTGGTTGGGCACCCAACTCCTGGTTTTGGCTCAAGTTGAGATCTCAGAGTTGTGAGATCAAGCCTCGCATAGGGCTCTACGCTCAGCATGGAGTCTGCTTGGGATTCTCTGCCTCTCCCTCCGCCCCGCCTGCCATTCATTCTCACTCTCTAAATAAATAAGTACATAAAATCTTTAAAAAAAAAAAGATTCCATTCATTAATCCATCCATCCATTCATTCATACACTATTCACCATGCAATATGAAGTCAGCACAGTTTCTGAAGCGGACAGGACATACTCCTTGTCCTCCATTTGGTAAAAGGAAAAAAGTCAAAGAAACAGACAGTTACAACCCAAAAATGATACTACATGCTGAAACTGACCACTTTGCAATTGCCTCAGAGCAGGATTTGGGGAAAAGGAAAAAGAGTTATGAAACAATGAATTGCAACCCAAATTAAAACCTCACTAAAGTGATGGAGCTGGGAATTCGGACATCCTGAGCCTTGTCCTGAACCTGCCCATAAGCATTTTTTGCCTCTCCTCTGGAAAATTTCCATTTCCAAAGCTGTCATAGAAGGGAATCTGATTAGATTTTCTCAAAAGACCTGTCCATTTCTAACAATCTGGAGCTCTGAGTCATACATAAACAAGAAAAAAACCCTGTCACATAAAGAGGGGCTACTGAAACCTGCATTTCAACTGCACCTGGGTTATAGATGCCCGTCAATGCTCCTAAAGGGAGATGGTAGCACTTTATGACATGAGGACAATGGGAGGCATCCCTGTTCTTTTTAATAGGATACACTGGAGCCCTAGTTGTTGGGTCACACACACAGGTTATTATGATGCATGCATGGTCATTTCTTTTACGTTTCTTTCTTTCTTTCTTTTTTTTTTTTTTTTTTTTTTTTTTTTTTCTCTCCTTTAGTGAAATCTCTCAAAGTGATTCTCTGGAAAAGATAGAAGCTAATGCCTTTGACAACCTCTTCAATTTGTCTGAAATGTAAGCATCAGTTAACAGATAGTTTATTGCTGTACACTATTATCCTTGATGGCTGGAGCCCATTCAGTATTTGTATCCAAGCATCCACTGCTAGAAATCCAAGAGGAAAAGACCACAGCAATTACTAGGTCTGGGCAGGCACTAATTTCTCTCACTGCAGTGGCCTGAAGGTTGCCATGGTGACAACTGCTTCTCCCTGGGAGCTGTATAAACTCTGAAACATCACAACACAAAGTTGGAAATTAAAATTGACATTGTGGAGTCCTGCCGACTAGCTCTTACCTATGGAAGAGAGGGTATGAAGTACCTGGGATAGCGGGGAAATTTGAAAGGGAGCTTAGAGATCATGAATTAGTTCATTGAGCACTGTTTGGGCATCTTTATTTATTTAGTAAATGATTCCTAGAAATCCATGTAAAATCCTGTGTTGGACATGTGTATACTGTTTGTTATTGTGATATTTTAGAATTGATACTTAAAAACAATTCTTTCCAAATTATTATTTTCCTCCAATATACAAAAAAGATGGGTGAATGCCTCAAATCACTTCTCAGTTGATGAACTGATGACCCAAAGAGGGTAACTGACTTGCCTGATGTCACACAGCAAGTCTATATTAGAGCTGGGGCCAGGAATTGGGTCATGTGACTCCCAAACCAGGCTTCTTACTGCTGCCTTATTTGGCTCAAACCTGAACTTCTAAAAAATGTCACCTGCATAGGACTTTTGAAAGTTAAGAGAAGGGGAAGGATATTAGAACAAACATCTTCCAAGCACTTATATCTGGCATTTATTTCCTTGAGGTTGTGTTAATCCTCACAGTTCCGCTGCGAAGTGGGGTCATTATCCTTGTTGTTCAAGGGAAGGAATGGAGGCTCAGAGAGGTCAGTAACTTTACCAGAGTGGCACAATGGCAGGTCTGAGATTCCACCCTGGCCTGTATGTCTTCAAAGCTCATGCATTTCCCACCACATCATAAGGCCTCCCTATGAATGGTCCAATTAGCAATTATCTAAAGAGAATAACTGATTGATAAGAATGTGAGTACCTGCCACATGTCCAACCAAGGGTCAAGTGCTGCTGGAATACAGAGGAGATAAAAAATAAATCTTCCCCAGGAGATGACAATATACTCAGGGAGGTGAGAATACCTCATCAACTGATTATGGGGAAATCCAAAATAATGGATATTCAAATGCAGATTTATAGTCTGGGACTTGGCTATGAAGTAGAATTTGTGGGGAGGGGGTAAGGAAGTGAAGGATAGAAGTGGTCATCACCATTATAAATGACAGTACTATCCTAGACCTAGAAATCTGCCTGTCATAATAAAGCACAGCTTATACTGAGAACCACCAGAATAGCTTAAGATAAATAAATTGCTCATGATGCAACAGAAAGAAAAATAAAATGCTCTAAGGGAAAATTTATGGACTTTCCAAGGGAAGGCCCTGAGACTAGGATGTTAGGTCTATATAGGCTCTATTTCTTCACAGCTGTAGCCCCAGTACCTAAACAATGCCTGACACACATAGGTACTTAATAAATGTTTGTCGAGTGAGGGAATGTATGGATGAGTAGTTTAAAATCAGACCCCAAAAGTTCTTTAAAAGTTCCTTCCACTCTACCTACATAATACTTTATATGATCCACAATGGCTTGACTAAGTTGTTGTAAAAATAATTACAGTAAAACATCACTCACCTCCAAAGAATCGAAAGGACATAAAAGGTGGAAATAGGCACCAATGGTGGGTAACTATAGTAAGGGGGGAACGAACACTAGACTCGGAGTCTGTAAAACTGAGTTCACTTCCAAATTGTGCTACTTCTTAGCTGTGTGACTAGAGATAAATCATTCAACATCCTTGCTTCATCAACTATACTAATAATTGTTAACACTGGTTAAAGCCCTACTGTGAACCAGAAACACACATTTACTTCTCAAAAACTACCCTATGAAGAAACAGAGCTTTAAATGATGCATCCAAGGTCATACAATTACTAAAACCAAACTGACTCCAGAACCCTTCCAAACAACCAACACACTATAGAACAAGAGTAATCATCATTCTTTCAGGTGGTTGTGGCATGGGTAAGAGAGTCAAAGGCAACTGTGGCTACTTCTCAAAGGGTCAAAGTCACTGGAGAAGTAGGGAGAAGGGCCATTACACCACTGTGGAGTCATGGCTATACTTTTATACTTTACAAAGCCCTCCCTACATTATCTCTAGCTATTCTATTACTCATTACATACCAACCTATGAGGAAGGAAGAGAGCATATTATTATTCTAATTTTATAGAAGGTCACACTAGCTCAGGGAAGTTAGGAAGCTGTGCATCATCACACAACAAATTATCTATAACAATGAGCATAAAATTCCCCTAAACCCAAGCCGCTGGTCTGATCCAAAGACTGAGTGCCTGTCTGGATCATTGGTCAGTGGGGCTGCCAGCCCAGTCTGAAGAAGACCAGTTTGCCTATAAGGGAGAGTAGCCAGTCTGCTCAATGACCTGGGAGTGGACTCTCCCATCACCCCCAGCGTGCAGGCTCATGGTGGGGCAGGATCCACTTGGTCAGGAGTCCTGGAAGTTGGTGCTGTGTCACCGAGTAGGGGTGGAACAGACTCCCAGCTATGAGGTTTATACCTGCCTCTGAAAGAGGTTGAGAGCAGAGCTTCCTGGCAAGAGCCAAGTGGCTCCCACCATGCAGTTTTCATTCTGCAGGCTCTTAGGAGCTCCCCTCAAGCATACAGAAGTCACTTGATTTTTATTGATGTAATTCCAGCCATCATCTTCTGATAACTACGGTCTTGTACATTCCAAACAATACATATTTCTTAAACTGCTCCTTCTCTCTTTACAGACTGATCCAGAACACAAAAAACCTGGTGTACATCGAGGCTGGAGCATTTAGAAATCTCCCCCGGTTAAAATACCTGTGAGAATTTTTCCTTTTTGAGCAACTGGGGAGAGAAATTGGGTATCTGATGAAAATCAAAAACAGTTAAAATGTTGGGAGGAATTTTTTAACTATATACTTAGCATTATTTGCACGTCTGTCTTCAGCCTTCTGATTAAAATTTAATCAGCATTTCTTTTCAGCTACCAGGCTGGGTGCCTTCAGAATCCATATAACTGGCTCCCAACATTTTTGCTCTCCAAAAAGCACAAGAAAAGAATATCACCCCCTTTGCAATGATTTTCAAAACTGATGGGGAGGCAGGGTCATGACACTTGAAAAAGAGTAAATCGGAATCTCTAAGGTGAGGTGGTGATGCAGACAGAGCACAGGTGAAAGTAGAAGAGGCAATTCTGATTGGACACCCATGCCTGGTTAAGAATTACTGATGCAAAAAAGAATTACTGATGCCTTCATCTCATTTGTTCCTTTATGCATTAAGTGAAAACTTTGTAAGTACTACCTTGAGGTAGGCACTGTGCCATATAAACTAAATCACTATTTTCTATTTCCCATTAAATCTTATTAGGTCTATAGTTAGAATTCTAAGTTGAGTACCCACGGTAACCCAGCAGACTCATTGCCTTGCCAACAAAACCAAAATTCCTAAAACTTGACACAATCTATAAACTGATCACTATGGATCTTCTCATAGGTCAAGCAGTCACTTATTCACGCAGAAAAAATTAAATCCCTCTAACACAGACATCCTCTCTTCTTCCTGAGAAGTTAAATTTCATAAAATCTCCAGAGTGGAAGTCCACAACTCCCACCACCTAAAAAAAAAAAAAAAAAAAAAAAAAAAAAAGGAGAGGGACCAGAGGACATCTCTCTGGGTCTGGTATTCATGTCACCTGTACAGCCTTGCCCTGGGGCCTCCTACAGGAGCTGCTGCTGGCCCAAGCCTAGCCCCTTTGGCAGCTCTAACCCTGAACGGCTACTAGCCCAGGTATTCTGCTTTTCCAGGCCTCCGAGGCTGTGCAGAACATATAAGCATCTTCAGTGTCAACCACTTTAGAAAAACATAAGAAAAGGAAGAAAGAAAGAAAGAAAGAAAGAAAGAAAGAAAGAAAGAAAGAAAGAAAGAAAGAAAGAAAGAAAAAAACATAATGCCAGAACCAAATTTGACCACTGCAGTCCCTTGTTATCCAAGAATCACTGTCTCCATAAAATAGCATTCCCCCCCGCCAAAAACAAGTGATATAGTCCCTCAACCCCAGTACATATTGCTAAGTTACAGTGCCATCACCAGCCACAGAGAGGGCAAGGATTCAGCGCCATCTGGGGTTACAGGTAAGAAGGAGCCTCAGAAAGAGCCAAAGGACAAACCTGGCTTCCTTCCATCGTCACTGGATTTCAAGGAAGTTTGTATCAGTTTCTGCAGTCCTGCATAGGTGAATTTAAAACTCGAGGAAATCCAGATGCCTGGACTAAAGGAGTCTCATTCTTGTGTATAAAATAACTTTCAGTTTAACCTATCACTGAAGCTTCTCTCTTCTTTGAAGCTTAAATAACGGGTGGGAGGAAGAAGAGCCCTGACTAGCTCCAAAAACCAAAAGCATGTACAGTGATTTCAGTAAGTTATAAGGAAGAACTTCCTGAACCACAAGGCAGCTAAAGAAAGAAAGATTTTTAATAATGATGGATATGGATTTCTCATATGGAGGTTAATACTCCTGAAGGGTTTGAGTTAAATCCTATTCCAAAGTAGAGGGATGCTTTCTAGAACTATCGAGAGCAAATTACCAAAAAGGAATGGGATAGAATACAACAGAAAAATGCAATTGATACAATAGGAAAAGACAGGATGGAAACATAAAGGACAAAGACTTGAGAGTTTAGTCCGGGCCCCTAGATCTTTAAACAGGCATCTTTAGAGCAACTTCTCCCATGGTGTTAGGGGCTTTAAAATTCTGCCAATCTTCAACAGCTGAAAGTGCTACCAATAAAGCCAAACTCAGTATTTTTTTAATGTGAAGATAGTCTTTTCAAAGTGCCTTTCTACTGCATTTATCTTTATGCCTTAAAAACAATCACTTTTACACTTTTACTCACTCTCTGCCCACATCCCCACCCTGCCCCAAATCACAGGAGCATCTGTAACACAGGCATCCGAAAGCTTCCAGATGTTACGAAGATCTTCTCCTCTGAATTTAATTTCATTCTGTAAGTACCAGGCTGATTGCTATGCGTAACAGTTTCCTATTTGCAGCTAAAATTTGGAAAGTAAATATTTCTCATTTTATTCCTCCAGGGAAATTTGTGATAATTTACACATAACCACCATACCAGGAAATGCTTTTCAAGGGATGAGTAACGAATCCATAACACTGTGAGTAAACTCCCAGATTCACGTTCTGCCATTCAGGCTCCTGCTATTCTCGCTTCTAGCTTGAGGTGAGCTCTTTCTCATCTTTTACCATGTTCTTCATTCACTGGTAACGTTCTTTATGACCAAAAATGCTAACGGTGAGAGCAGTTGTGCAGGACTGTGGCTCGGTCATGTGTTCACACAACCACCAACCGAAGCATTCTGTTTAAAATTAATCAGACAGACCCTGCGGATTGACAGTGACCAAATTACCAACTAAGGAAATTGTTCACTGCATCAGTGGAACGCTTTGAAGCTGGGAAGAGACAGCCAGAAGGGAAATGGCTGCCCTGGTTCAAAGAGCACAGAAATTTCAAGTTTCAAATGAAAAGTTTGGAAAGATACTCTCTAAGTAGGTAGGACAGTTGATCGATAGAGCCTGCATTCACTCGTTTACTCTCTCTGACTTTTTACTTTGCTTCTGAAGAGCACCATCTATACCCATTCCCTACATCCCCTAATACCTGAAAATAGTGTCTTTTTATTTGACAGTCCCTCATGAATGTGAGGGTTCACAGGTTCACAGATCCTACCCCTTTTATGCTCTTTCCTAAGGCCTTGCTGTTCAAAGTGTGGTCCATAGACCAGCATCTACTGCATCTTCTAAGAGCTGGTTAGATATGCAGACTCTCAGGACTCAGATCTACTGACTTGAAATCTGCAAGTTCCCAAGTGATTCATATGCACATGAAGTTCACAGGGCAGTGTACTAAGATAACCCGACCCATTCTCTTCACTGTTCTTCTGCCTGACTTCCTTCCCTCTGGGGTCCCTGCTGTCTGCACATGGGAACCCACCTTTGCCCCACCATTCAGAAGGAGTGTTCTGGGCACCATGAACTTCTGGGCACTTATATCCAAAATCCAGTGACCCATACCCAATTCTCTTCCTCACATCCATCTCCCTCTCACTCTTTTGCTTTGGTTACAGCCAAGGCAGGGTTATAATGAGTCAATAAATGAGCTTGCCCTTAAAGAAAGAGAGAGCATGCATTGGATGACCCCAAATGAGGAGGTAGTTGTAAAGCAAGAGAAGAGACCATAGGAGAGGACTTTTTTTTATATCATGGATTTTAAACATTGGTATCAATGTACATTGCATTTGAATAGTACTTTTTTACTTTGTGTAGGTATTATTTCACACATTTAATTGTCATGTTACAAAGCTATTGCCCATGCAGACCCAGCTCAGAGTATTGCAATCAAGGGAATACAAAGCAACAACCAAAATAAAAATTTCTTTTTCAAGATAAATTCTTTACTTGCAGCTCTTAAACACAAGGAAAGAGACAGGAGATCCTAGAAAATCTTCTCTGCCCCTCTATTTCCCTCACACACTAAAGCTCTTCCAGCTCTATTGTATAAAGTATTTCCAACTTATCATTGCTTGTATCTAGAACTACTCATTTATCACATCCCCTGTCAGAGACAGAGCAGACTGCATGGGGAGGTACCACATACCTTAGGATTGGGGTCTTCCTCTGACTCTAGTGAGAACACAGAAGACATATGATCCATGTCTTTAAGGAGCTCAGAATCTCAATTATGAGGAAATGGAGAAGTTATGGGGGCAAACATGAAACAATAAAGAATAATACAAACCAGTAGATATTCACTGTTAGAGTTTGTGTTATGCAGAAATGAGAAGTCTTGGAGAAGTCCTCTTGGGCTGGAGAGTCAGAGAAGGCTGCCTGGTAGAGCTGAGACTTGACTTAGACCTTGTACTATCACTAACATTGTATGGGCAAATCTGATAATAGCAGTGATATTTATACAGCACTTAGTAAATACCTGCACTGTTTTTAAGTACTTTTAAAAACTTGTTTACATATCACAGCAACCCTATGAGGTAGGGACTATCAGCTCCATTTTTAGAGGAGGAAACCAAGGCCCTACAAGTTTAAATAATTTGCCCAGGGTCAAGATTTTAGACTCCATCGGCTCCAGAATCATAGTCTTAACCGTTATGTGGTACCACCTACCAAGAGAAGGGGAGCAAGTAGTCTAAGTGAAGGGACATCATGAGCAAAAGCATGGCTGTGGGAAAGAGGACAATGGGATATGTCTTACTTATGGATGAGTATACACCCAGCTTAAGAAACAGGAAATAGGTTTAAATAAAAATGGCAGGGTGTAGGGGACATTGGATTGCTGAGTCTTGAATGCTGGGTAAAGGATTAAAAACTTAGAAGTAACTCTGAGAAAATTATTAAGAAGAAACCACCCAATAGAGTAGCCTTTATTCAAAGATCACAAATATCTAATACTTCCTTTGATTTTGACCTGAATCTAAAAATAATCAGGACCCAAACAGTACTCATCCCAGGTAAATGTACAGCCATAAGAATGAAGCAGAAATGGTATGAATGAAAGGACAGAAGATGTGAACAATCAATAAGAAAACAAATGTTGGGATGACCTACAGAGTTCTGTGAGCTCCCAAGATTGGACCACCTCACCAAACTCAAGGAACGACCACAGATTCCTTTTACACATCACATTTTAGCATATGCACATGAGAGCTGCACAGTATTTTTATTATGGGGCCATTAACTTATGTTAGTTATGATTTCAAGAAGAATAGTGCCTACCAGCAGGGCATAATTGCCCCACCTCTGAAGTTAATGAGGAATGTAGATTCATCTCTCCTAGTGGGCCCAGGGGGCATTGTACTTCCATCCCCCTCCTCACTCTCAGCCCTCCAAGACTGGAAGGGGAGTGATTAGTCATTTGCTTGGCACTTGTTCTCAGCTGAATGGGCCCTTCTGTAAGTGAAGAATCCTGTGGAGCACTGTGTTGGAAAAAGGGTATTACACTTAAAGAGGAAAACCTTATTTTCTCAGCTATAAAGTTCAACTCCCTAATTAGAAAATAATGAAAGCAGGCCTTCTCTCTTCATTATTAGTAGTATTTGAGATTTTGCTATTTATGGAACCTTTCCTGTCCTCCCCCCACCCCAAATCTTTACCAACTGTGAGCTCATTTAATGAAAACAAAATACTTCACTTGATGCTGGAGAAGCTCAGTGGGGTTAATGCTAAAACTATGCATTATACTCTTATGTCCCTTTATAGCCACTTTGGCTTTTCATTAAATCTCTTCAAGAGGCCACCTGGAAATGTACCCCCTGAGTGAGCAGGATTTGGCTGTACCACCTTTAAAATATTCTAGATGACTTGTCATACCAGTCTCAAAAAAGAGACAACTTTGATTCACGTCTGAACTCCACAAAGAAAAGTAAAGGTCATGGCAACTAATTCTCAGAGAAAGAATGCCTGGCAAAGGACGGCAAGATTCCTGGCTGCCCCTGTGATGAGCCACGCCAAAGAGACTGCTGGGTGTTGAAACAGAAAACCTGGGTTCTAGTCCTGGACCTGTGTCTAATGACCTTCAGTCAAGTTACACCATCCAGACATCGCTCTGTCCCTATGTATCCAATGGGATTATTAATACCTCCTTGTGCAAATTCAATCACATCGTGTCAACTACACAGCACCACCATGATTAAAAGCTCATATTCAGCAAGCCAGTTGTTATTAGACCATCCTGAAAACATCATGTCTTGTTATCTCTTTTTAAATATGTTTTATTCTAAAATTTTCAGTGGATAAGTAGAGTTGCTTTCCATTTTTCTTTCCAGTAACAGCCCTATACATCTTACCTAGATTTATCGACTATTAGCAGTTTGCAACACCCACCCCATCTCTATATATGTAAATATATACAATACATTTCCTTTTGGCCAAACCATCCAAAAGAAGTTTACAGATATTATGACACTTCATACCTCAAATACTTCAGTATGTATCTCCCCAAAACAGAGACACTGTACATAACTACACCATTATACCCCCCAAAAAAACATGACTTTAATGACATTGTCCAAACTACAGTCTGCATTCCAATGAAAATATCTTTTATAGAATTTTTTTCAACTCAGACTCCAATCAAAATTTTATGCTTTGCACTTTCACTATTATGTCTCTTAGTCTTCCCAACCTCACCTCCTACCCCACCCACTAAGATCTTCTCCCCCACTTTCCTTTGTTCTCTATGACACCAATTCCTTGAAGAAGCCCAGGTCAGTTGTTTGGATTCATCTGACTATATTGTCAGGATTAGATTCAGGACAACATTGCTGCAAGAACACTGCAAAGGGCATGTTGTGTCCCTCCCAGTGCATCAAACCAGAAGGCACAGCATGCCATGCTCCTTAGCCATTTGGTTGAAGTATGACTGCCAGACATCTTCATTGTAAGGGCATATTTTTCCCTTTGTCATTAACAATAAACCATAGTGGGACACGGTGAGTTGGTACAACTAGCCCATTGGCCAACATTTCATCTAATGGTTCCATTTGGTTTTTATGCAGGTAGTTACAAAGCAGAAGTTTTAAAATTTCATCATTTTTCTACACTTATTACCAGCATTCTTCTGTTTAAAAAAAAAAAAAGAATCCTCTCCTTTTCTCTCAATCTCTTTTTTAAATATCACTATAGAAGTAGATTTTTCAAAAATGTTATTGAATGTATTATAATCCATTGCTGTCATCATTCTTTTGGATGCCTGTCATCTTTTTGTTATTACCTATGGTGAAGTCATTAAGATGACATGAACTTGGCTGAGAGAAACATAACAACTCAGGGCTGCTGAAAGGAATGAGGTATGCCCACATCAGAGAGAGGATTCCCATGCCATTGAGACTGTGAGCCCCACAGAAATAGGGGAATTCTGATGAACATTCAAAACTAAGGTCATGGCAGCACATAGAGATCAGCCTGGTGACAGTGACTGGTCACGAGTTATCCATACAACCATGGGCAGCGCGTGCACTCAAGAGGGGTCTTCATACACTTCATACACAGGATATTGAAAAATATCCTGCAAAATACCACAGGGAGAAGAAAGTGATGAATTTAGGATCTCTATTCTTTAGGTAGGTATCGTATAGTCATTTGATAGATATTTGCTTATAGATATATCACCATAGGGCATATTCTCTAAAATAGAATCCCTGAGGCCATTCTTTGAGACCCTGCAGATCTGCAAACACAAATTAAGCTTTTGTCTTTAAAATCGTCCAAAAACTAGGTGGTTACAAAATCCAAAAGGGAACCACAGAAGACCATCTAATACTGTTAATATAACCCCAGAAATGCTTTAAGAGCCCCAGGAATATTTGGAGTTTGTTTCAAGGCAGCCTTCAGAGTGAGAGTATCATCTGTGATTAAGTTCTAAAGCCTAAACTTTATTTTGAATAAAAAGGTGACATTCTCTGGTTTTGAATCACAATTACTGACATTTGAATAGAGAACATAGACAATGCTTTAAAATAAGGTGCAGCTATTGTAATACAGGGGAGGCGGAAAATTTCTGTGCTTGTGACAGCATCCTCAAGGCAAAGGAAGCCATCCTCATTTAATTCTGACACCGTGATGTTTTGGGGGAAAAAAAGTTATCTTAAGTCACTCTCCAGATGTTTTAAGGGGCATTTGAAAGCATGGAGTGGGCATGACAGCAGGAGGCCTCCCACTCACATTTGTAAGTTCTCCAAAGTAAGGAAGCCACTTGTTTTAATCAAAACAAAGCAACACATTCTATTGTGTACAACTGGTAAGAAAAGCTGAAGAGAAGCAGCTGAAAAGGAAACAGTGAGCCCATTCTTTAGAAAGTCAAGACAAGCAGGACCCAGACTATTTGAAAAAAAAAAAAAAAAAAAAAAAAAAAAACCACACACACACAAAAAAACCAAGAACAAAAACCTGAAAAATGTCCCAGTACAAGCATGTTCAATGATGCTTACACAGACCAAAGATGTTTGAGGGCCTATGAAAGTGAGTACATGTGAAGCAGCCAGGTCACCGAACTGACATGCTCCACCAAGAACAGGAAGGCCCCCTACCCCAGTGGACCACAGTTCAATTAAAAGGACTGCTGTATTTCATGGAAATCCTGTCCAGAGCATGGCAAGGGAAACCCTTTCCCTCTATTCTGGTCAGAGAGACAGAGCTGCTACTACTACTATTACTACTACTAATAATAATGGCAACACATTAAGCATTTATGGTGTTCCAGGACTTATTTCTAAGCGCTTAACATATGTTTAGCATTTTAATCACCCAACAGCCTTCTGAGGTCAGTACTATTATTATCATCCCTATTTTCAAATTAGGAAATTAAGACACAAAGAGGTTAAGTAACAGCCTGAAGTAATTCAATGAATAAGTAGTGAGCGGCTGTGTTGAAGACTTGCAAATTTAACCACAAAGCTGCACTTAGAGCAATGGCACTGTAAGCCCCACTGGGGGTGGGGGGGTATAAAATCCTAATATGCATCAAAACTAGGATCAGGACAGCATGTAAGGATGATGGGGCATGGGCATCCAGACAACTGCTGGCAGCTTTGCTTTGCTCAAAACAGAGTAGGAGCTACTCTATCTTAATTCACTATACATGTAGCTCCATCACTTACAAGGCAGGGAAAGCAGTAAGGGAACCAGACTCTGAACTCCGTTCTGTGCAGCAGACCATCTGCTCTGCATATGGAAGCAATGAGAGCTATATCATCCAATGCTGTACCCTAGGGCAAAGGGCCCCACAGCGGCATGCCCACCTTCACTGGGAGGGCTTGTTACAAAAGTACATATCCCTGAACACCACTACCACATTCTGATGCTGTAGCTTTGCAGGGCACCTGCTTAGGGGGTCTGAGTCTGCATTTCCAGCAAGCAGCTCCAGTTGATTCTGAGTCAGTGGATGAAGGGGAATGTATTAACAAACACTGGCCGAGACTCTAAGAAATCCACTTTCAAAGAAGTTCAGAGAAAAGTCCAATACAATTTCTTCATCTACAAGAGATTGTTATAAAGGAATTCAAACCCCCAAATGATAAGGGACAGCCAAAGAATCATAGTCTGTGTAAAATTTAAAAAAGAATTCTTTCTTTGTGCTGCTAAGGAGGCAAGAAGGTTGTGCGTAACTACACAAGACAGGGGAGATAACCCAAGTAACTTTACCCTCAAATCCTAGAAAACTACTGAAAAATGGCACCCAAGAATCCATTACAGAATATAGTTAAGAGCTCACAGGTGAAGTTGTAAATTCAAAATTCCAGAAGAAACCACAGAAGAGCAGGAGAAGCCAGAGTAGCCTGTTCCTCACATGGAAGGGCAAGGCTGGGCTCCTGCCAGGTAGCAAGCATCATGAGAGACCCCAGGGTTTTACAAAATGAGGTTGCTCTGAACTCAAATTAATAAGGAGGCTTTATAAATTATTTTGTAATCTTCACTTTCTGAATGCCAGTGTTCAAATATCATGCTTCAACCCTGAGTCCTCCTTATTTATATGCTGGTTTGTCTCGGGTGTGCTGACCGCCCCACCCCCCCACACACACACTACACAGACACACACACACACACACACATACACCACAAGACACACTTCTATGCTTATTTTATTTAACAGAGGCTAGAGAATGATTGTAGACAACAGCCACGGGGAACAGGAACAGCTGGGAAAGGTGTCCAAACTCTTTCTTAAGTCACAGCCACCAGCCCATTCCTCCGTGGCCATGCCACTATCAGCAATTCTGTAAAGGGAAGCTAGGATCTTGCCAGATGGTAGAGCTTAAATTTATGTTATACCATAACCCTTTCTCACTTGAATATTGCATCCTGGTTCTTGAAGAACTTACACAAGTACTTCTAAGACTGTGACTTTCAAACTTGCTTGGTTGACTATGATTTATAGTAAGAAATTCATCTTACATATACCGATTTGTTCATCCAATTCACTTAACATATATTTACTGTAATCCTCCCAAGCACCAGGCACTTGGATGCAGGGGATTCTGTAAGAAACGGAACAGTGTGAAATCCTTGATCTCCTGAAGCTTACATTCTGCAGGGGAAGGCAGGTGATGGACAAGTATGATAGGTCAGATGTTGATAAAGCCACCGAGGAAACACAAATCCATGAGGGGGGGATGGGAATGTGGAATGCTGAGGGAAGTGAGTTTAAATGGGCAGCCAGGAAAGGCCGCACCCAGAACACGACATCAAGCACAGCCCTGCAGGAGGAGGAAGCAGAGCCATGTGGATATCTCAGGGAAGAAAAGTGAAAACAACCAGTGAAACTGATATGCTGGAAGTAGCCCAAGACAAAGTGTTCTGGTCCCACTTCTGCCTATGGTGGGCTTTAGACAAGTCATTTTCCTTTCTGAGCCTCTTCCCTTCTTTGTAAAATGAAGGTGTGCCACTTGATCCTCCCCAAGCTCATTCCTGGCTCCAACATTTCCCATCATCTGTCCTGAGGAGCAGGACATGTCTTACTCTAGGCGGGTACGTGTATGTATGTGTATATATATATATTTATGTACATAACATAGAAAAATGGTGGAACAAAATTCCATAAATAGTACTACCCTGATTATAGGAATACACTCCAATATTTTCCATTTTTGTCCTATTCTGTTCTATTTCATTTTGCTAAATGGTGACTGCACCCAACTAAACTGATTTAACTATCCATTAATTGGTCTTATAGAACCGTTTACAGGCTTTGAAATCTTCTTGGTTATGGAGCCAAATACGGCATCAGCAAAAACACATACTCTCCAAGGAAAAGAAGAGCTAACTCAGGCCTGGGGCCTTCCTCTGCCCCCCAACTTTAAAGCTGCCCAGAAAGCCCAAATGCCCACAGGCATGGAGAAGCAGAGGCAAGACTTGAGTGTCAGTCAGATGGCTCTGGTCACTAACTCTGCTTCTACCCCTCCGTTCTTTAACCTTGAGCAAACTACACAACAGCACTGAGACTTAGATTTCTGATCAGAATAATGGAAATGACGAGGTTTATTTCATAACATACATGTAGAATGACTGATCAAATATCTGGCACTTAATTAACACTAAATAAAACAAACAAACTGGTGATGATACCACTGGTGGAAGTGAAGCCAAATGAGAGCAGAAAGGGGGGGAATAAAAACAGCTCCATCTCACCAGCTCCTTAGAATGCCAGTAATTATCTTAGTAATAAGTGTCACAGAAGGAAGAATGTGTGATTCCAAAATGTGCTTCTTTCACTGCTAAATCCTCTCTCCTCTTACTTCAGCAAACTATATGGAAATGGGTTTGAAGAAATACAAAGTCATGCCTTCAATGGGACAACTCTGATTTCCCTGTAAGTATGTGCTTATTTCCCCAGTTCATGAATAAAAATGAAATATTACTCTAGCTACCAGATCACATTCAATCTTCAGCAACTAACTCAGGACAAAAATAAACTTTCAAGTGGCTAGTCCTCAGTGTTTCACTCATGTTACTAGGCAACTGGCTGGCTAGAAACCCCAGAGCACCCTGATTTCAAAGATAGATGCAGCCTGGAGACATTAAAGTTGACAGTTTGTTAAAATATTCAACACCCTACTTTAGTCTCATCTCTCAGCCTCACTCTCTAGCCCCCTCACTCAGGTTGATGGTCTCTTAGAAGCAGCACGATTTCAGTGAAGAAATTCTTCCCCCAGCCACACTGCAGAGAAATCAGGTAACCCCAATTACCAGCTTAATCAGCCACAACAAGCCCACTCGCAGTCCCATCCCCCTATTGCTAGGGGGGTTATAGAGCGCATTTTTCACAGGGTGAGGGGGGCCTTGTGCTTTCACCATGTCCTACCCCAGTCCCCAGTGTTCATAGCCTTTAACTCAAGGAGAGCATCCCTACCAACTGCTTCCTTCATTGTTCTGCAACTCTCTTTCCTTCTATAACTCCTTTTCTAAAAGAATGGCTTGTTCATTAAATCTACTGGGCCGGGGCCGTTGGAACCATAACAGGTATTGAGTGAGATGACAATCACCCTACAGTTGAATATAATAAAAACTAAGAGTGCCTGAAAAGCTCAAATGAAGCCAAAATTAAGGAAAACAAATGAAAAGGCTTTTATAATAAATTGTGTAAATGACAGCCTATACCAAGGCTTCTCAGACTTTAACACACAGAATAACATGGAGACTATTAAAACACAGATTCCCAGGCCCCAGCCCCAGAGACTTTGCTTCAGTGAGTCTACGGTAGGGCTTGAAAATTTGTAATTATAACAAGCTCCCAGGAGATGCTGATGCTGCCAGTCTCAAGGTGAGTAGCACAAGCCTGTACAATATACTATTTAACTATACATATTAACCAAAGACTCTGTTACATCAATATAATGCTACAGAGCTCTGTGGCAAAGAGAACAGATCTGGGAGTCGCTGATTGGACTTCAAACTCCAATGCCAACATTTGTCAGATTACCTTGAGAAAGTTATTTAACGTATCCCAGCCACAGTGTTCTCGGCCATAAAACAGAGCCACTAATGGGCTTGTTTTCAGGATAATCCCCCCAAAATGAAAAGGTCAGTTTTGAATCCTCAGTACTTAACACTGAGCCTCACACAGGGTATTTGCTTATTTATTACTTATTACCTTGCACATTTCATTAACTACAAATTAACGAATAAATGATTAAATAAGATTATATTTTTATGATCTTAGCCTGAGTCTGGCACATACCACATGCATAAGAAATGGTACCTTCCTATCATGGAGTAGATTTTCCTTTATTTTCTTGTTGACTTAAATTTAACGAAGAGTTCACTCTAGCCAATTGAATCTGTTTCTGCCAAAATCAAATCATATCCTCTCCTGGCACGGCACTTGCAGATGCCTCATACGCTCAACAAGGGT
The DNA here is from genome assembly GCF_010015895.1 of Lontra canadensis. Lineage (NCBI taxonomy): Eukaryota > Metazoa > Chordata > Mammalia > Carnivora > Mustelidae > Lontra > Lontra canadensis. The sequence continues at coordinate 7,121,251 of NW_022631055.1, forward strand.
TTGCCAAGCATCAGCTGTGTTTGGAGGAACATGCTAGATCAGGGGTGGAAATGAAGATGAATAAGCCCTGGTGTTTGCCCCATGGGAGCTTACAGCCTAGAAAGAAGCATTGCCTAATGGTATATAAACTGTAGTAACTAAAACAGAAGGCAAAGCATGACGCCTCCCCCGAGAGAAGTAAAGTCCCCTGGGATTTCAAAGGCAGAAGAGAACATAATTAGAGAAAGCCTCATGAGAGATGTAAACTTTGAGCTGGGTCTACGTCGGACAGGCAAAGAGAGAAGGAAAATGCATTCCAAGCAGAGGACAATAAAGAGAATGGCCCAGAAGAAGAAACATGTGTTCACAGAACAGCACACAGTACCTTTCAGAAAGTTCTAGGTGTGATTTAGGGACAAAGCAGGAACGGCCTCAGGTGCCACAGTAAAGAATTTGGACTCTCTCCTGTAGAAAAGAAGCTGTTGAAAGTTCTGGGATGACAAGCACTTAAAGAAGGTTCATCTGTTAGCAGAAAGGACAGAAGTTGGGGGTGAGGGGTGCAGGGCTAGACGCAGACACCGGCTCTCTGAATAGAGGGGGTGACTGAAGGCCTTTGTGGCTGACGTCACCTGGATGAGGGGGGAACTAAGAGAACTGAATATAAAACTGGGGGGACAACAAGAGAGGAGGAGAGCCAGAGCAAAAGCAAACAGTGGGAGGGACACCGGCAGAGAACATCTTTGGGAGGTCAGGGACAACAGGACTTTGGGGCAGAGGGCCTTGGTCAGCAGTGTCCCAGCTGCTTCAATGATGCCAAAGTGGGTGTAAACTTCAAAAAGCCCCGGCCCAGCAGATTTAATAGTCAAGATTCTATATCTTCCACACCTCACTGTTACAGGAAAGAGGGCACCAAGAACACAAATCAGTTTGCCAAGAATACAAATCAATTTCATTCATTTATTCATACTATAAACATTTATTAAGAATCGCTGAAATATTAGGCACCACGTTAGGAGCTTGGTCTGAGATGGCAGAGCGGAAAGAGCCCCTGCCCTTGTGAATTTTCTCTTCTAGCAGAAGACAGAGACAAAAAGATAAGTAAATAAATGAAGTCGTTGCATATAAGGATATATCCTAAGAAGGAAATAACCCATTACTGAGATCTGTGAGCATACAGGGGTTGCCTGACTTTAGGTTAGGTGCCCAGGGATAGACTTGCCATGGACATGAAATTTGGGCTGAGCCTAGAGGATCACAGAGTCCACCATGGCAATAGTTAGGGGAAGTATGTCACAGGAAGAGGAAGCAGGATGTGCAAAGAAAAGAAGTTGTAAGCTCCAGGAACTGACAGGAGGCCAGGGCGGCTGGAGGGTCATCAGCAAGGGAAACAGGTATGAGACAAACCTGGAGATGGAACAGAGAAGAAGCAAATCATGCAGAACTCAGGGGCAATGGAAAAGTGTGAATTCTTTTCTACAGGCAAGGAGGCCCATTGAAGGATTGAGGCAGGGAAGGGGCGGTAGGTTTTAAAACCACCAAGCAAAAGTTTCACATTATACATTCAACCCAGTTTCTGATACCTTCCTCATAAACGGGCCTGTCCAAAGTCGTTCAGAATGATAATACCAACGCCCTGCAAAGTTCTTAAACTTCCTATTTACTAAAGCAAGACGGGATGGAGAGAAGCAGCACCAGAAGTTTGCCCTCAGACACCTCCAGGGTTCTAAAATTCAGTCCCGACCATTCCCAGAGCGCCCCACTTATGAACATTTTGGGTGGAATTTGGGAGTTCTCCCACTGTGCTTCAAGAGGTTATCCTGCCCGTGCTTCTCATACCTGGGGGCTTGTGTCACTTGGGAGCATGAAAGTGACCCCCAGGAAAATGTGGTAGATAGATTTATTTTTAACTGAGTTACATAATACAGAGTTATCAGTACACAGAAAAATCTGAGTTTTAATAAAACATGTGAAATGCTCTGTCATGAAACTTGAACAATTAATTTGACCTGGCTGACATGAGGATTATTTGCTCCCAGAGCCCCGTATCAATGATTTATGACCATAACAGAACAAAATTAAAACAAACCAAATTAGCAAGAAGAGCCATGGAGGTTCAGAAAGGAAATTTTCTTTTGATTTAGATTTTAAACAGCAATTGACTCTGACAACCTCATCTCTTTGAAAGTGGAAATACACCCAGGGGATGGAACTGTATGAGACTGATGGGTGCCTTCTGATGGAAAGGCTGAGGGTTTCCAAGGAAAATGCTTAGTAGAAGTATGTGGAAAACAGCCACCCAGGGAGCGAGATGCAGGGGGTTTTGCCATTTTGAAATGGCAGGCGTGATGTGGAGACATGCGGAAAGACAATGAAGAAGCTGTAGAGCTATGAGGTGAGCCAGGATGCCTAAGCATCTGCAGGGGAGGGGACAGCGGGTGTCGGTCTATCTGTTTTGCTATGTAACACTGTAACGGTGATGCCAAAGAATCGTGTCCCCGTGCTTGAAATCACCACACCAACAAGGAAGCATGTTCCAGAATGCTCTTTGAGGCACCACTCTTCTCTTGTAGAAAGAAAGAGCTTAAAAGAAGGCTGGTAAGCCTGAGCCCAGTGAGGGACTCCTCTCCCAGCTTGCTGATACACCCAGAGAGGGGCCTGGTCTTGGAGACACCAGCATCCAGGCCCAGACAGGAGGCTGCTGGGCAGAGCCAGGCTGAGCTAGCTATTCCTGAGCAATTCATCCTGAAATGCTTGGAGCTCGAGGGAAAGGAAGCTGCAGGGAGCTCCTGTGGAGCAGCGTTTGGTTGTGCCATAGCCTGAATGGCAGTGGCCCTCTAGCCTTTTGCCTCCACAGCATGCATACACAATGGCAATCATACACCCAGCACAAGAGCCCATGTGGGGTGCGCAAGGTGTGGGGCAATTTTCTACACAGGTTGTCCCTCCTCCCCTTTCCTACCCACAGAGAATGCATATCTGAGAGAAAAAGAGTACAGTTCATAGGATGAAAGGGGTATTGTTGAATGGACCCTACTTCTTCTTTTCAAGTAAAGCATTTATAAACTTCTGTATCTGACTCTTAGCCAACTCTGAGACGTTCAAGGTCAGGGTGGCTGAGCACAGGACACACAGCGGACCGCATCTCTGCCCTTCAGCCTTGAACCCTGGAGCGTGTTCTCATCCTTGCGCACCTTTGTGGCTGCCAACTTTCCTAACTCCAGGCCAGAAGCGGGTGAGCGCTTTAAGCTGCAGGACAACACATTCTACAGAGCGAGGGGGACACTGCAGGGGAAAGGTGGGGCAGGACACACACTCCAGCAACAGGACAATTTGCCCCACACTGGCATGTCTTTTTCCGCTTTCCCTATGGTCCCCCTTTCCCCTCCAGCACTGAGCACCACTCAGGCAGGCTGCTCCAACCGTGTGTCCGTGCAACTGTGACCAGTGACATGTGCAAGTGCATGCTCCACTAAGGACACTTTCTTCCTCACAGGGAGCTCAAGGAAAATGCACACCTAGAGAAGATGCACAATGGAGCCTTCCGGGGGGCCACAGGACCTAGCATCTTGTGAGTACAGCAGTGCTGCCTTCCCTCCCCACCAAGGCCTGCTGAGGGTGTCCAGCCACCCCGTCCCCAGGCTGGTTTGTGGACATTCAACCTCCATCTGTGAAAGGGCTGCCATTAACCAATAAGGCAAGCTAGGAGGGCTTATATGACACAAACTGTCTCCATTCTAGAGCCAGAAGTCTGAACCTGAGGTGGCACGTCTCATTCCTCCCGAGGGCTGCGAAGGCGGGCTCTGTTCCAGGCCTCCCTCCTGGCTCCTGGGTGTGCCTTCTGGTTGTGACAGCATAACTCTCACCTTCACATCGCTCTCTCTGTGTGGATCTGCCTGTCTCTGAACTACCCTCTTTTTATAAGGACGCCAGCCATACTGGATCTAGATCCATCCTAATGACCTCATTTTATCATGATTACTTCTGTGAAAACCTCGTGTCCAAATAAGGTCACATTCTGAGGCACTGAGGGCTGAGGACTTCCACATTTGAATTTGAGAAAGACAATTCAACCTCTAACACCAAGTATGCAGGGCTGCCTCACGCGCTGGCAGATGGGTGGGTGGCTGTCCACCTGGCATCCACTCTGGACATGCAAAGGCCAAAGATCTGACTTGTCCCTGGCATTTGTCTGGACAGAGCTGAGCTGCTATGTCAGGCTCCCTGAGGGTACAAGGTGCAGAACCACTATCTTCCAACCCCAGCACAATTAACTTCTGGCTGTGTCTAGTTCCCAGCCCCCAATCTTATCAACCAACACCCCAACTATCTCTAGTTCCCAGTCCCCACTACTATCAACCCCCGCTGACTGTGTCTAGTTGCCAGCCCCCAGAGCTGTCATCCCTTACTGTCTCTTATTTCCCAGCCCCCATTCCTGTCAACCCCCCAGTCTAGTTTCTACCCCCTCTACTGTCAACCCGGAACTGTATCTAGTCCTAGCCCCCACCACTATCAACCCTTGACTTCATCTACTCCTCAGCTCCTCCCAATATCCATTCTGACTCCACTTCTCAATTTCTGCAACCATCAACCCCTAACTCTGTTTACTTCCTAATGTCTACCACTAAAACTCCTCACCTTCTCAACTTCCTAACTTCTGCTGCTCTCAATCCTGACTCACTCTCTACTGTCCATTCAACCTCATGACTTTTGCGTCTACTACCTCATGGCTCCTGCCCACTGTTTTCTCTGTTGTGTCTCAGCTTCTGCTCCCCTACACCATGGATCCTTGTCTGTATTTCTCCTATTCAGAGACATATTCACCAGACTCACAATCATCCAGGTTGGAGAGATTCTGAAGTCTGGCTCTTAGAGCAAGCCAGCTACTGACCGAGCCATGGGACAGCCAGCCAAAGGGAGTTGCCTCTGGGTTAAAGTATATGATGAAGTTAGTGTGGTCCGAGACATCCTTCCTGATAGTTTTTGCCTGAAGAGCTGCTTGGTCCACTTGCTTAGAAATGACTGTGAGCAATAAAGATACCTGTACTGTCTTGTCCAGAACAGTCAGACCACACCCAGTCTTATTTCACAAGCAGCTGTTCTCATTACACCCTTAGGGAGTAAGAGGTGTCTAGAAGTGTTCCTTCCACCCATAACCCAAAAATACATCCCCCACTGGTCTTCCACTGAGACTGAAAATATATTATCAGAGATTTACTCCTTTATAATGAGACATTGCCTTTCCTAGAGTTCTAATTTAAAGTCCTAAATATCCTAATTTAAAATCCTAAACGTTAAAATCCTAAAATAGCCCCCCAGCAAAACACATACACACATACACACACACAGAAAAAAAATCCACCTGCAAAGAGTTGTGTGCTCTGTCCCTAACATATCCAGGATAACTCCATAAAACAGGATGGGAACACGGGTGATCTCATTCAACAAGGACACAAAAGCAGCAGGAGTCTGAAGCCCTTGAGGTAAATTCTGCTGTCTTGACTATTCCACCAGTGGCCTACACTAGCTATCGCTCCATGTTGTTAAGTTCATCTGTCTATCAGTCATCTCTTGATCTCCTTCCGTGTGCCGGGCACTAAGCATTGGGACAATTTGCTGAAGGGGACTACACTGCTGGAAAGTTTCATGGGGCATCAGCAGCAACCACTTAGGGGATGGGCAGTATTTTATTAAATTCTCCACTGACTCGTCTTCCTCCTTACTTTGAACTTGTTTGGATTTTTCTTGAACATTGCCTCAAGATTAGAAAAACCAACGAGTTTGGGACCTTGTTTACAGAACTGAAGCTTTCCATACAGTTCTGTTTGCTTGGCCAGGTGCTTGCTTGCATTGGACTGATGAATCCAGTTTGCCTTTAGAAAATGTGCTGTCTACCTCCCAGATAGATGACAGCTTATACCTAGAAGGAGTTACACTCAACCTTGAAAGGAATAACAGGGTTCATATGAGGAAAAAAAATACAGCATGGGTTTTGTGTGTGTGTGTGTGTGTTTTTTAATTTAAATCTTAATGAGAGTGACTGAATGGAGAATTAGGGAAAAGATGAGATGGAGAAAAGATTCCTCAGAACCTAGAACAATACTGTTGAGAGGAGGTTTCATCCCATGAATCAAATGTATAAAATATATAAACAAAAAGGCTTACTACATTCTATTTTTCAGGGATATTTCTTCCACCAAATTGCAAGCTTTGCCTAGCTATGGGCTGGAGTCCATCCAGACACTCATTGCCACATCATCCTATTCTCTAAAAAAACTGCCATCAAGGGAAAAATTTGCCAACCTCCTGGATGCCACACTGACTTACTCGAGCCACTGCTGTGCTTTTAGAAATTTGCCAACAAAAGAGTAAGTAAAAAACAAAAGGTAGAGCCTGCCAAGATGTGGCAGAAGCAGATTTCAAAACAGTCAACTGGTCAACAGCTTCCTGCCTCTTCACTGCCTGCTCTAGATCAGCTCCAGAGCCATGGGGTCACTTTCAGAGAAACAAGAAGAAAATGAGCCATCCTGTTTCCTCCCGAAAACTAATTCCAAACAGTTGATTCACCTTGCAGCTATAAGACCTTTGTAGCCTATTCTGGGCTAACTGAGTTACAACCTTAAATTAGGCTGTAATTGCAGTTGCAAAATGGAGTACAAAACTAGCATCTTAAAGATTAGCTCTAATCCTTATCAGAGAGCATCATTTTTAAAGAAGGAGGGAAGTAGGCTCAAGAGAGTAAATTTTACCTAACATCTTAATCTTTAATAAAAAAAAAAAAAACGGACACAAACTCTACAGAAGACTTTTTTTTAAAAGCTATTTCTCTCCCAGCGAGAAGATCATCTTTCATTTCAGAACAGAATTCTAGCTCCCTAAGGAGTAGCTTAGTGTCAGAACAAAAAGGACATGAACTCCTGGCTGGTTTGTGTCCAGTGGGAGCATCTTACTGATTCCACTGATACACTACAATCCAGAAAGTAAGGACAGCATGTGCAGGATTTCATTCTTTCCTTAAAGATTATTTTTCAGACTTCTTTTTGAGATACATACTATTACCTTTTTTACATCGCAAACCAGTACACATCACCTAGGTAACAATACATTTTTACATGTGTATCATGGGATACACACATTATTTTTCTTGTCCATTTTACTCTATTTTATTTCACGTGTGTTCTGTTTTCAATACTAGTCTTGACGCACTCTTTTGTTTTCATGACACACTAATGGGATACAACTCACAGCTGGGATAACATTTGCCCTGAAGGATTATTATGCCGGTTAAGAAGATATTCTCAATTAATTAGATGAGGTGCTCAAAGAGTGATGCTAAGATGCTGCTGTCTTTGTTTGAAATCAACCTACTTATAATGAGTCAACCAACAAGTATTATTGTACATCTACTTTGTGCCTTGCAGAGGTGCAGGAAGCGCTATCTGAAGTTTTGAGGTAACCAAGAAGACAAAGCACTCAGAGAGCCATGCATCATTATCTGACCTTCAAAGAATGTTAATTGAACACTTACCATTTCCAAACTGTGCAAAAATATGAAGATACAAAGATAACTAAGAGCTCATCCCACCCTCCAAGAATCACAAACAGCTATATGGGGCAGTACACAAGAGACCAATGTTTAAGTACAATACAGCAAAGGTAATAGTAGAGCTAAGAACAGAATAGAATGCTCTGGGAGCCCTGAAGAAGAGTTTCTAAACAGCAACAGGACTTATGGAAGGCTTCCTAAAGGAGTGACTTCTGCTGAGCTTTAGAGAAGGGGTAAGAGTTGGCTAGGCAAGTGTGGGTAAAACCATGTCAAGAAGACAAAGTAGTTCATGTGAAGGCACAAAGGCAAGAGACAGAAGATGGAAGTCCTTTGGAAAAACTGGAGCAAGAAGCCTTATGGGTACACAGAGGAAACAGGGAGAGGTGGGCTGTGATGGGCTCTGGGTGTCAGGCCTAGTTGTTCAGAGGATGGGGAACCACTGAAGAACTCAAAGCAAAATTACTAAGATTTGCTTTTGTAAAATAACACTCTGACACCTCTGGAGGATGGCTTAGAGGTGAGCAAAGCTGGTGAGAGACCAAACTGAAGAACAATACAGACACTGGTTTATGATAAAGCTGATTCTGGACACCTCAACTTTTGAGGCAAAGAGGTCACATCCCTTCTGAAATTACTGGCATGTAAAAACAGTAGTTCAGGGGCTTTTTATTCCAGTAAATGACAAAGACTGCCTCTGGGTAAAAAAAAAGGAGGACAGGCTTATGCAGGTGTAGGCCACTATCAAAGTAAGATGGGAATATAGTCACGCAGAGGGTGTCTTGCTTGGAATTACAAGCTTTAACTGACTCCCCCTGTCTCTATAAAGCTTGAAACCTTGGATGCTAGTGAGGCCAGAGAGCCTGAAGCTGGGCCAGGGGAATATTGAAGCAAACTCTGAGCTACTCCTCTGCCCTGCAGCTGCTGGGCTTGGGTAACAAACACAGCTGCCTAGGCAGATGGCCCCAAAGACTTCCTTGGTATCTATGATTAAAATTGCAAAAAAGAGTAGATGGAACCCAATGCTATGAGCTGAAGGCAAAGAACAACCACATTTCCTGTTAACTATAGGGTGGTTCACGCATAGTATCTCTAAGTATCAGACATGGAGCCAGCATCAAACACACACACACACACACACACACACACATGCATGCACGCATGCACGCATGCACACATACTTTGATCCAAATGTGAGGACTTATAAGCCTGACCCAAAATAACAAGATGATTAATTTTTGAAAATGGGTCCAGTAGATCAAATAGTTCCGCTATATTATCCACCTTTATATACAAAGTTTATATACAGAGTTATTTGTATAAGGAATTTATATATAAAGTTATTTGTACAAGGAATTGTCTTGTTAATATTGGAGGAGAATATATAGAAATTTCTTGTCTTAATTGCCTTGTATCTCCTTCCTCCTTGGGAAGGTTGAGTTTCTCACCACCTTTTCTCTTTCCCTCTATTTCTTCATCCAGTTTTCTTTTGTGCCTCCCTTTGGTCTTATCTTAGGAATATAAGTACAGGTCTCTTTTAATATCTTGAGACTTCTCACCTTTCCATTAGGCTAAACTTCTTGGAACAATGGAGGAGTAGGGAATACCTACACATATTTCTCCACATAAGGAAAAAAGGCAGAAAATTCACATCATAATGTCAAGTCCAGTATCTTCAAATCCTTACAAAACGGATTTCCCAGTTAGGATTCGAAGCCATGAATCCTGAATGGTTATTTGTTCATCAAGAGTAATGTGGTAAGGAGACTGGTAAGGAGCAAACCCTAATATACCATAAAGGTAGTTTTTAATAAGCAGTGAAAAACCCATGATTCAACCTGACGGATTTAAGCTTTTTCATCTCTAAAGCCCACACAAAACATTTAGCATTCAGGAACATTTTATCTAAGCTGGAAGCACTCTAATGACAATTCTGAAGCCTTTACTCTCTCCCCAGGAAATGTTTCAGTTAGGACAATGGTGCAGAACATGAAATATAATAGGTAAAGAATTTGGATGAACAAAGCATAAATAGACATGATCATGTTTAGTTTAAAGACCAAAAGCTCAACTGCTTTTTTTTTTAAAAAAAAAAAAACTCTTTTCTTTCAGGCAGAATTTTTCATTTTCCATTTTTGAAAACTTTTCCAAACAATGTGAAAGCACAGCAAGGAGACCAAATAATGAAACGCTGTAAGTATTTGCATGCAAAGAAACTCAGGAAGCCATGTCTCGTTCTATGTGCATCTTATTTTCAGTGCCAATGGTTTTCTTCTGATAAAAGTCTTCACCAGGGGTCGGGGGGGGGGGGGGTGCAAAGCATTTTTTAGTAGATTTAAGATGGGAATTTTTCCTTTGCAAATGGCATCCAGTTGATCAGACATTTCTTTTAACTGGTTAAAAAAAAAAAACTCTTTAAAAAATGTATATACATGTTCATTCTACAGTTAAATGCTCCCCAGAAATTAAAATTTCATTTGCAGTTATCCTGAGGTCACTAAGGGCTTGTTTAAATGACAGCTTCATTTGTAGGAATTTTCACTAGTCAGTGGTCAAAAAGATTAACTGATTGCAGACACAGCTTCTAGAAGGAGCCACTTCCCTTCAAAAAGACTTAGGCCACCTTGACCACTATGCTCTGGAGCTTAAAATTATTCAACCTCAATGCTATCACTAACATACACTTCATGGGAGCTCCACTTCTATTCTACGGACTGATTTTTTTTTAACATTTTCCGATGCCTTGACATTTCACATACGTTCAAATATAAAAGAGCATGTCTCAAAAGATAATCCCAGTGTCCCTATGCCACATTTACTACGATTTATAAATCTTATTTTTCTCCCATGTGTCCTTCAGGCTACAAAACCAGATGCCCTTCTAAGACACCTTGCCATTCTCCATTCTCTCTTTGTCTTTTTTTTCTTTTCTCTCTTTTTTTTTTTTTTTTTTTTCCCCATCAATCTGCAAGTTACATAGAAACAGCAGGGTGGTATGATGGAAGGACCCTGGGTACTGGGGCTTCTCAGAGTTGGACATGAATCCTTGGCAGTAATGTTCTGTAACACTGGGTATCCCTGGACAATACTTACCTTTTTTGAGACATTTTTCCTCATCTGTAAGGGCAGCAGGAATATCATTTGGCTTTCAGAACCATGAGAGTGAAGAGAGTTGTTAAAGAATCTGACAGCATCTGGGGTACATTAGAAATATCATACTCTGTATCCTTCTTTTCTCTTTCATTTAGGCTGACCCCAAGTATATTCCAGTATTCCTTTCCTCATCATTCCTGCTCCTCTTGATATTCCGTCAGTCACCTTCCCTGTAACTCTTTTGTAACCTATGGCTTTTTGCCTCATCAACAGGAAACACTTTTGGCTATTGCCAACGATAGCATCAAGGGGTAGTTTGTGGGGACAGGAGACTTTAGCCAACTCTCAATAATCCTCATCAACCCTGCCACAAGCCTTCCCAAATAAGGCTACAATCTTTTGAGTTTGCTATGCTAACACTGGTTTAAAACAAATCCCCTAATTTCCAGCATCCCCAAAACTACGTGAAATTAGTACATAATCTAGCTAAAAAGAATGTGCTCCCTGTGAAATCCCCTTCCCCTCTTCCCACTACCTGGCTATTCCTAAATCCCTGGAATTTAGAAATTCTACAGCTCACCTACTCTCACCAAAATATCAGTGTCCTTGCTGTTACAGCTGGCCCCATCATTCTCCAACAGTCCCTATCTTTCCACCTGTCTTTGTTCATTGTGGTTGAAGCGGCCTCTCCTTCCTCTGACTCAGTGCTGTAGGCCAATAGTCCATTCATATCCTTCTGTACTAAAGACAGCTCCCTGCTGGGTTTTGTCAATAGCATGCTGCTGCCCTCAGGAGCCATCCCAAGACACAAATATAAGTAGCAGCAGGTCTAAAGACAAATCATGAGAAAAACTGCTAGACATATGCTCAGTAGGGCGAAAAAAAAGAAAAGGCAAAGGACCAGAGAAGTGAGAGAGGGAACATGTTTGACCTCTTATTGACACAAATTTATTCAAAAGTCATGGCAGAATTTTTAGAAGCTTTGAATTAGTGTTTCTGACATTGTTTTATTAGTAGCAGCTGAAATGGTTTTTTTTAAGATTATATTTATTAATTTGAGTGAGAGAGAGTGAGTGAGCATGAGCACAGGGTAAAGGCAGAAGGAAAAGGAGAAGCAGACTCCCCGCAGAGCAGGGGGCCACCTGTAGGGCTGGATCCCAGGATTCTGGGATCCTGACCTGAACCAAAGGCAGATGCTTAACTAACTGAACCACCCAAGTGCCCTTGAAGAAAAAGTTTTGTTTTGTTTTTGTTTTTGTTTTAAAGATTTTATTTATTTATTTGACAGAGAGAGATCACAAGTAGACAGAGAGGCAGGCAGAGAGAGAGAGAGAGAGAGAGAGACAGAGGGAAGCAGGCCCCCTGCTGAGCAGAGAGCCCGACGCGGGACTCTATCCCAGGACCCTGAGATCATGACCCGAGCCGAAGGCAGTGGCTCAACCCACTGAGCCACCCAGGCGCCCCTTGTTTTTGTTTTTTTAAAGATTTTATTTATTTATTTGACAGAGATCACAAGCAGGCAGAGAGGTAGGCAGAGATAGGGAGGGGGAAGCAGGCTCCCCACTGAGCAGAGAACCCCATGCGGGGCTCCATCCCAGGACCCTGAGGTCATGACCTGAGCCAAAGACAGAGACTTAACCCACTGAGCCCTCCCAGGCACCCCTGAAGTAGTTTTGATAAGGGGAAAGGAGCAAGGGAAATTAAGGTAGCAATAGTTGGAAAGTTTCCATCTGGCTTAATAAAGGCTATTATTTCGTAGGAATCATCCAGGAAGCTTATTTAAAACACAAATTCCTGGGCTCTGTCCCTCAAGAATTTGATTCAGGGTTTCAAGTAAAGCCAGGAACCTGTATTTTAACAAACACCCTGGTGATTCTGATGGAAATAGTCCAAGGACTCCACTTTGAAAAGCACTGACTGAGAGCCAGTGAAGTAGAGGAAAGGACCCTGCACTATGAATATGAAGACTTAGCACTGCCACTACAGCCTAGTGCTGGGGGACCTTAGGCTAATCACCCACCTCCTTTAATCTTGGATTCCTCATCAGTAAAATGAGGGGTTCGGTGAGATGGTCTTTAAGAAGCTTTTAATGCAAAGAAATAACCTATTTTCTTTCATTGTTCTTTATAACCACCACATCCCTTCAAAGATTATAAAAAAAACAACAGATAATTCTGTTAATGGGCATGAGATGAGGACAAACAAATGTACCTGTATTTAGTAATAAAACAGGGGAGGTTCCTCTGCAACCTTCTATGCAGAGCAGCAATCCTTCACAAGTTCCAAAATGGTTTCTAAGAATTTCTAGCACCATTTTGGAATCCCAGATCATAGATTTCGTTTTAATTCCTTTTTTAATCTGTGTTATTTCCCTTCAGTAATTGTATCATTCAAATATATCCTTTCATCTACTCACCGAATTAGGTTCACACTTCCTTTTTTGGAACATGAGAAGCTAAGTTTTAAGAGCAGAGAAAAATACTCTTTGAATGGGTGAGGAACCCTAAGGTAAAATACGTATTAGTGATGGCTCTGGCAGGAAAATTATGGCCATTTCTCCAGCTCCCAAGATTATATAAGCAGACTGAGCAAAGAGAAAATTTGTTGGGCCTACATGCATCTACTGTACACACTCGTTGTCCCTGTACCCTTTCACTTCCTTTCAGAGCCAGGATCACCCTGGTTTACTCATTCCGCAAGCATTGACTGAATGGATACTTCAGTCAGAGCCAAAACTGTTAGGCACCAAGAGTTCAGAAATAAGTAAGACATAGTAACCCCTGCCTTCAAAGCTATTAAAGAATAGCTTCACAGATTATTAAATCATCACACAACAGCAGTGCGGTTTGATGATTACAGTAGTCCTTAAGTGCAGCCATGGCAGGGAGAAGGGGTGATAAACTCCCTGGAGGTGTAGAATCAAGAAAGGCTTCATAGAGGAGGTTACCTTTAAGGATGAGGGCGAACTCACCAGAAAGATGAGGAGAAGAAGGGAAGAAGAAACAGCACATACAAAGACAGGAATGAAAGAGTAGATTCTGAGAGCCCCAAGTCATTTCATGTAACTGAAAGGAAAGATGCACAAGGGATCTACAAGAGATAATTGTAAGAATCCCTAACAGTCACTGAGCACTTAATATGTATCAGGCATTACTCTAAACATTCTATAAGTGTTAATGGAGTTAATCTTTAGCACAGCCCTAATGAGGGAAGTAGGATTCGTAGATCTATTTGGCAAATGAAGAGCTTGAGCCACTGAGATGGTAAGTAACTCTCCCACCCAGATTTACACAGCTTGTAAAGTCTGGAACCCAGTCAGTCTGGCTCCCGAGCCCATGCTCTCAATTGTGCAGCGCTACTGCTTCTGGAGGAGGAGGCAGAACCCAGATCATTTAGGACTTGGAGGCCATCACAAGGAGTCTGGATTTTATCCCATAGTCAATGAGAACCTAGTAAAAGTTTGAAAAGATTTGTATTTAAAAGACCATTCCAGAAGGAAGGTACAGATGGATGGGGAGGGGGCTAGAATTCGGAAGGATATTGGGGGGAAACTAATGTAACTGTCATGTAAGAGAGGATGAAAACCTGAACTCAATTAGTAGCAGTAGGTTTGGGAGGAAGGGAGAGGCAGAAGTGGGGCTGTTCCTTCACTAGAGATGGAGTTCCTCTTCAATCCACTTTCTGAATTTGACTCATATCCCTAAGGAGTATCTATTGTCCCTATTTCCCCAAGAGAGACATTTCTCCCTATTGTTCATATCTATATTTATTTTCTGCTAGATTTCTGGTAGTCCATTCCTTCTTTCCACTTCTCAGCAGAGCTTTTTGTTTAGTTAGAGACCACTGTGCAAGCTAGTCTATCTGCGGCTGACCACCTTCAGCAGGGAGAGCCTTCCAATCCCATTTGTGTTCTACCACAGACACTCGGCTTGATATCAGTTTGGTTGGCAAGTAAATGAAATAAATACCTAAGAAAATGCCAAGAAAGGATTCTTTTAGACATAGCAAGCATTTACTGTGCCTCTAAAATTGTGTCTCTAATACTGTGTCTCTAAATCACCCTCTGTAAAGAGCTTCTTTAACTCTTTGCATCTATGACATATATATGTATAAATTGCTTTTCATTCCCTTAAGGAAGTCCTATATCAATTCAGAGTTGTCAGATACAAATAAACCTAAGAATGAGGCTGTTGTGGCTTTGTTTCCTTTTGTTTCATAGGATTTAAAAAACACTAAGGAGGATTCTTCCATTTCTTTAATATACATTATCATAGAATATCTCTTGAGTTTACATTGAGACAAAATATTCTTCTTACAGTTATTCTGCCATCTTTGCTGAGAGTGAACTGAGTGACTGGGATTATGACTATGGTTTCTGCTCACCCAAGACACTCCGATGTGCTCCTGAACCAGATGCTTTTAATCCCTGTGAAGATATTATGGGCTATGACTTCCTTAGGGTCCTGATTTGGCTAATTAATATCCTGGCCATCATGGGAAATGTGACTGTTCTCTTTGTACTCCTGACTAGTCGCTATAAACTGACAGTGCCCCGTTTTCTCATGTGCAATCTATCTTTTGCAGATTTTTGCATGGGGTTCTATCTGCTGCTCATTGCCTCAGTTGATTCCCAAACCAAAGGCCAGTATTATAACCATGCCATAGACTGGCAGACCGGGAGTGGGTGTAGTGCAGCTGGCTTTTTCACTGTATTTTCAAGTGAGCTTTCTGTCTACACCCTCACAGTTATCACACTAGAAAGATGGCACACCATCACCTATGCTCTTCAGCTGGACCAAAAGCTACGTTTAAGACATGCCATACCGATCATGCTTGGAGGATGGCTCTTTTCTACTCTAATTGCCACATTGCCCCTTGTGGGTGTCAGCAATTACATGAAGGTCAGCATTTGCCTCCCCATGGATGTGGAAACCACTCTCTCACAAGTCTACATATTAACCATTCTGATACTCAATGTGGTGGCCTTCACCATCATCTGTGCTTGCTACATTAAAATTTATTTTGCAGTTCAAAATCCAGAGCTGATGGCTACCAACAAAGATACAAAGATTGCCAAGAAAATGGCAGTCCTCATCTTCACTGATTTCACTTGCATGGCACCAATCTCTTTTTTTGCCATCTCAGCTGCCTTCAAAGTGCCCCTTATCACAGTAACCAACTCTAAAGTTTTACTGGTTCTTTTTTATCCTGTCAATTCTTGTGCCAATCCATTTCTGTATGCGATTTTCACAAAGGCATTCCAAAGGGATTTCTTTCTGTTGCTGAGCAAATTTGGCTGCTGTAAACGTCGGGTTGAACTATATAGAAGGAAGGATTTTGTGGCTTATACCTCCAACTGCAAAAATGGCTTCACTGGATCAAATAAGCCTTCTCAGTCCACCCTGAAGTTGTCTCCATTGCAGTGTCAATATATAACTGTCCCAGACAAGACTTGCTAATAAAGAGTGCTAACTGTTTTATCAGTAACCAAATTATCGTGTAGTGCTTAAAAATGTAAAAAATGATCTGTACTAGTAATTTTAACAAAGAGTTGGTTTCAGGAAATTATTTATTCTTAGGCACACTGGGAAAAAAAGAGATAATCTACTTAACTCAAAGTGTTGTCCATGATTGCCAGTGTAAAAATTATTTGTCATTGGTACATGATGACATAAAATACAGATGTTGAGAGTGTTCAGAAACATTTCTAGCAATTTTGACAGAGTAACTTAATGTCTTTGGAATCTAAAATTTTTTAAATGAGGTGGTATTTTATTTTTTTTATTTCATCTTTATAGTGATTTATTTTTTTCATTTCATCTTTATAGTGATTTTTATTGCATTTTATAAAAATATTAGTCTATAACAGATTTGAAATTTAAAATAACTGGTCCTTTTCCTCAGATAGCTTGAAAACACTCTCCAGGAATGCACTGTCCAATCTGGTAGCCACTAGCCATATGCAGCTAAGTAAAAATTAAAATTAAAATTAAAATGTAGTTCTCCCATAAAACTTCTAGAAGAAAATACAGGCTGTAATTTATTTGACATCAGCCTTAGCAACATTTTTCTTTCTAGATAGTCTCCTCAGGCAAGGAAGGCAAAAGCAAAAGTAAACTATTGGGACTGTACCAAAATAAAAAGATTTTGCACAGCTAAGGAAACTATCAACAAAACAAAAAGGCAACCAACCTGGTAAACAGGAGAAGATCTATGCAAATGACATATCTGATAAGGCATTAATATCCAAATATACATAAAGAACTCATACAACTCAACACCAAAAAATCAAATAATCTGATTTTTAAATGGGCAAAGATGGGGCTATTCCTTCTCTAGAGATGGAGTCCTTCTTCGATCCACTCTCAGAATAGACATTTTTTCAAAGAAGACCTAAAAATGGCCAACGGACACGTGAAAAGATGTTCAACATCACTCATCATCAGGAAAATGCAAATGAAAACCACAATGAGATACCACCTTATGCCTGAGAGAATGGCAGGACTCAAAAAGACAAAAAATAACAAGTCTTGATAAGGATGTATAGAAAAGGGAACACTTAGGCAGTGTTGGTGGGAATGGAAATTAGCGCAGTCACTATGGAAAACAGTATGGAGTTTCCTCAAAAAAATCAAAATAGAAATATTATACAACCCAATAATTCCACTTCTGGCTATTTATCCAGTATGACCCGTATGTTTACTGCAGCATTACTTACAAGAGCCAAGATATGGGAAGCAACCCAAGGGTCCATAGACAGAGGAATGGATAAAGAAGATTTGGAAAATATATACACATACATACACACACACACACAGAAACACTACTCATCCATAAAAGAAAAGTGAAATCTTGCCATTCATGAATGGATGGACCTAGAGGGTGTAAGTGAAATAAGTCAGACAAAGAAAGAAATACTATATGATTTCACTTACATGTAGAACCTAAACACCAAAACAAAAGAAACCTCCTCATAAATATAAAGTACAAATTGGTTGTTGCCAGAGGGGAGAAGAGTGGGAGGACAAACAAAACAGGTAAAGAGGAGTAAAAGGTACAAATTTCCAGTTATAAAATAAATATGTCACAGGGATGAAAAGTACAACATAGAGAATATAGTCAATAATATTGTAATAACTTTGTATGGTGACAGATGGTAACTACACTCATTGTGGTAAGCATTTGCAATACACATAATTGTCAATCACTGTTTTATGCTTGAAACTAATATAGTATTATAGGGTCAACTATACTTCAATTATAAATTTAAAATTCTTTAAAAATATTAAAATACTCTGTGTGATACTACAATGGTAGATACATATACTTATCCAAATCCAAAGAATGTACACCAAGAGTGAGCTCTTACATAAACTACAGACTCTGAGGGGCCAATGTAGGTTCATTAGTCATAGTGTATGTGCCACCCTGGTAGGGGATATTGATAATGGGGGAGGCTGTGTCTGGTGTGGCAGGGGGAGCAGGCATATGGGAAACCTCTGTACCTTCCACTTAATCTTGCTGTGAATCTTAAACTACTTTGACAAAGTCTATTGAAATTAAAAATTTTGAAAGCAAAAAAATTAGTAATTAAAAAATAAAGCAAGTTGCAGACATCAGTATTCATCAGCCCTAAACACTTCTAGCATGCTTTTCACTAAACAAGGCTCCGTATCTTACATTTGATGTAAGACTTACATGGACAAGTAAAATGGACAAATACTAAGCACACCATTTTAGTAAGTTTTGGGAAATGCATACATCCATGGGACCCCAAACCTCTATGAAGACACAGAACACTATCACTCTCAGGAAATTCCCTCATGCCCCTTCCCAGTTAACCCCTCACTCCCACTTGCCAAAGGAAACAATGGTTCTGATTTTTCCCCCCATGGATTAGTTTTGCCTGTTCTAGAGCTTCATATAAATAGAATCATGCAGTATATACTCTTGTGTAAGGCTTCTCTGATTGAACACAATGTTTTTTCTATTCATCCAGGCTGTTGCTTGTGTCATTGTTGTAGTTCATTCCATTTCATTGCTGAGTTGTAGAACTCTAACACTCTTTTCCATTCTCCTACTGATGGATGTCTGGGCTGTTTCCAGTTTTTAGCTCTCCTTTGACATTTTATTAAATAAATGTATAGTCACAACTAGACTATGTATTTAATCTGCCTTCAACCTTTATGACACTGTGGTGATTCAAAATAGCCTATAAAAGACTGTAAGCTTTATAAAGTATCTCTTTGTATGTTTTTCACATTTCTGACTTTTCTACTGTAGAACTAGTTATTTCTCTTTACTCAGATACAATCCTCTCTGGTAGGCTGTTTTGTTCTAGAAGTTGTCTCAGTGATGTGAGAGAATACTAATTAGTCGTGTTGCTATACACATACGCAATAAACTTTTTGAATGATTCATAAATTCCCAGAACCAAAACAACTAAGTAAGCAAAAAAGCAGAAAGCCAAATAAAAAAAGTAAAGTATATCTTTACAGAAAAACTCTGTTTAAATTATATCTTAAATATTGCTTGAGCCAAAGTATTTGTATACATCCTCTCAAAGTAAATACGAAGGCCTTTTCCACAAATACTGACTTTTGTAAGTTTCAACAGTTATAGTTTACTATGTCCCTCATCCTCCTATCCTTTCTCACTCACAAAGACCTACCAGTTGTTGAGTGTCTTTGAATGTCTTCTATATAAAGTCTTTATTTTGCACGCCTGCTGCCACACCCACACTTCAGGCCATTCCCCTTCATCACAGAGTCTTATCTATCCCCCTCATTTTTATTCATATCCAATCTTTGCCATAGCTACACTCTCATACCCACTACTGACTGATCTTCCTAAAATCCTATTAGATCCTATTACGCATCTGCCAAAGTCCTAAGCAGCTCATCTGTACCTATAAATTTAAGCTTTAGCTCCTAGACTAACATTCAAAGAGCTCCAGAATCCATCTTTAAATCTGCTCGCTTGGTCTCCTGCTGCTGTTCTCCAAGAAGCAAACTCTTCCACTTGCTCTTCCCTAGCCATGCCCCAAGCATCTGGATTCTGCTGCCTGTGCCGCTGTTACTGTCCAGAATACCTTCCTCCTTACCTGTCCTCCTCCTGCACCCCACAAGACCCCAGCCACGGGTTTAACTTTGTTACTAAGCTCTCCTAATCCACCTTCTCTCTAAACCACTGAATTTAAGACACCTCCTTTACCTGAAATAAAGTGAGGCATAAGTTAATATGTGGCCCACAACAATTTCTCTGGACTTCTGCACTTGGCATCCTTATCATTCATCTGTCTTTTACGCTACATGCTGGGTATTGTCCATATACATATACCTCTTATTTCACCTATTTTATAAATTTCTTTAGTGATAAACTCATTTCTTTTACTTGTTTCTCCCACTGTATCTATCCTTGAGTCTTATACATGGTAGGTGATTAATAATCTTTCAGCTAATTCACTTTATTAACAAAAACATAAGACAAATCGTTATGAAGAAGTATTTTCCTCATTAGAGGGTCTCGTGTATTTTTTTTTAAGATTTTATTTATTTATTTGGCAGACAGAGATCACAAGTAGGCAGAGAGGCAGACAGAGGGAGAGGAGGAAGTAGGCTCCCCGCTGAGCAGAGAGCCCGATGCGGGGCTCGATCCCAGGACCCTGGGATCACGACCTGAACCGAAGGCAGAGGCTTTAACCCACTGAGCCACCCAGGCACCCTGGTCTCATGTATTCTTAACCTGTGTAATCCTTCATACATAAATGACAAAAACATCAAATGCTCAAGAAATTTTATTTCTATCTTGTGGGTTTGTTTTTGTTCTTGTTTTACCATGCTCAATATTATCACTGGCAGTTTGCAAAATGACAAAGAAGGGTTAATCAGTTAAGAATCACTCATCTAAATTTACAAAATATTTTTAAAGGTACTTTGTCCTCCATTCCTAACATTTGCTTTAAAGGGCCTGGTTTTAGTTTCCTCAAAAATGTATTAAGTCCACATGTAAATTAAGAATCTTTATGTCACAAAGATTTCAATAAGTGTGTTCCTAATTGGAAATAATCTTTCCTTTAAAATGTGCAATATTTTTTATTAATATTGAATTCCTTCCTAAGCATTATTACCATAGCCTTCCTATTTATAATTTAGCTTTCTAATTATAAATCACAAAGTTCCCATGTGGCATATTACAGTATATTTACATGAAAATGGCATAATATTAACCTAATTTAACAGGAGTCAAAAGAAAATCCCCATTAAATTCCCCTGCTTACCACCCCAATTAACTGTTGTATTCATTCTAAAGATTTTCATTTTCACATATAACTAATATTACTGAAACGGAGTGCCTCAGCCAGAGTTGGAACCTCATTGCCCTGGAGAGTCTGAGCTGTACGGGTGATTAGTAACACATATTATAGCACATTGAATAAAATAGGTAAAGGAGGTATTCCAGGCGAGATCAGTCAATCCCTAAGAGACTGTGCAAATTCAACAAGATCTTTCCCTTTAGGGAGAGGTGGAAAGTATGTAAGAAAGCATTGTAGGATGCAAGCAGGAGAAAAAGTTTGAAATAGGAATAAGGATACATGAGACTTTCACAAATTTCATTTAACACAGCAAATTGTAACCTCTATAATAGAGACACTTTCTCTACCTATAAAAGGGCACAGGATGACATTTGCCAAGGTACTGTATTTACAACCTACCTTATAGGATTTTGTTATAACATACAATAAGAAATGCTCAGCTTGGACATGATGAAGGGTTTCTGAAAGTAAAAGTAATACCATATCAAAGCCAAGTCTCAAACACCACTTATAGGGTTTATAAAATAATTTTTTCTTTTAAAATACACTAGTAAGATTTGTCTTGCGCTCTTTAGCACAAGATTAAAAATACTTTGACTACGAGTCATGACCCATCAGTAGGTAGTGAAATTAATTTAGTGGGTCAAGACCATCAATTTTTAATGCAACAGAACAGAATCAAATAGGAAATATAGGAGGCCATCGTGTGCTAGAGTTAAGCATGATTTTTTAAAACTTTTATATAACTTTTGTTATGTGTGTCTATGCACATGTAAATGTGTTAATTTCTTAGTGTAAATCATGACCAAAAAATTTTCAAAACTGCTGGTTTTGACAACTTTTCAGGAAGTAGAATTTTTTTCTGGCATTATTTGAAACTAATAAAAGGACACCAGGTGCAAAATAATTTGGAGAATCTCTTAATTCTCTCTGCAGCCATCGCCAAAACTATCATTTACATCAGCATGCCAAGATTATTGTTGGCTTTGTTTTCTTTTGTGATAAGCTTAGTTTTTAAATTGATTTTTTGCAGTTTTAAAAGATCAGGGGCATGAAGGCATGCAGAGACACAAATGGGACAAGTGTGACTTTTTTCTCTGATGATAAAAAATAAGGAGGACCACATAAATAAAGAGGACCAACATAGTAGTATTTGTGATATGCCATTTAAAAAAATCACTGAAGCAAAGTGAGATTTTAAAATCCACAATGGAAAAGAGTAAATGAATTTTAGAAACAACTGTTATTACATCTCCCAAACATTTGAATCAATACATTAAACCCCAGCTCCCAAGTGAATGCACATTCTCAATAAATTCAGCCCTTAATTTGCTTAGGACAAATGCAGAATGATTGGACCACACTGGGAGGGAGAAAGCAAGAACACTAGAATCTTCAGTCCTGGATGGGGTACATTTTAGGAAAGAACAAAACAAGTAAGTGCCGTCTTTTTGCCTTCCATGTAGAAAAGATGGGCATTTCACATGAAGGACAACATTCATTAAAGGGAAGTTTTGGAAGTTCTTAAAAAAACAGACAAGGATCTGGGACAGCAGGCGTCATAAGGAAAAGAATAATTACTCTGAGGATAAAGCAGGCATAGCTGGAGAATCTGGTTTGGAGAGCAGCACATTCACTAGTACTAACTGAATCCTCTTTCAGCTGCCTACTTTAGGCCAAATACAGTACCCCACAAATGTTGTCCAAGGCCCAGAAAAGATTAATCCAGATTTTGAAAAGATTTACCAGTAGCTGAGTCCCTTGGGTAGGACAGGACAAGTACTGGAATAAATTAAATTCTCCAAATGGGGTTGCCTCTGAAAAATAAATGAGGAATTTGGGGAACCTGGCTGGCTCAGTCGGTAGAGCATGCAACTCTTGATCTCAGGGTCATGAGTTCAAGCCCCACATTGGGTATGGAGCCTACTTAATTTTTTTTTTAATTGTATAAAAAGAAACTATTAAATTAAAAAAAAAAAAAAGAAATGAGGAATTTGCCCTGTGACCAGTCAAACCGAGCTATCTAATCCTTGGGGAGTTTTCTGAGACCATAAACCACTCATATCAGCACTGGATTTTCTATGAGAGTTACATCCTAGAAAACACCATTCAGGGCTGAAAGTAGAATCTTAGAGACCATGTATACTCTACCTGTTAAGAGAACCAGAATGATGGGGAAAATGTTCCCTTCATGAATTTGAATCTACTAAGGGAAAGAGTTATTACAGAACAGCTCATTGGATATTCATTAGATTTTCGGTTTCTTTTTTTAAGATTTTATTTATTTATCTGACAGAGAGAGACACAGCAAGAAAGGGAACACAAGCAGGGGAAGTGGGAGAGGGAGAAGCAGGCTTTCTGCCAATCTGGGAGCCCAATGTGGGGCTTGATCCCAGGACCCTAGCTGAAGGTAATCGCTTAACGACTGAGCCACCCAGGTGCCCCTATTCATTAGTTTTTATTGCTGCAGGAAAATGAGAGCTATTTGTGTTTTGCACTTTGTTTTCTCTCCCTGATTTTAAGAGTTATCTAGATCTTCCTGTGTCAGATGAGACTGCCTGGCCAAAATAAAAGGTTCCTGAAAAGAACATCTCTTCTTAACTTTTGTTTCAGAAATCCCTAATTCAGTGAGGGAATTCCCTGTGAGGGCAAATGAAAAGAGACGGTGTCTTTCAGGGAAAAGGAGTCTGCAAAGGGATTTTCCACTGTTTAAAAAAAAAAAAAAAAAAAAAAAAAAAAACAACTACAGATGGAGGAAAAACCCACCATGACTAAGAAGACAGAAATCTGAAGTTTCAAGAAAACAGAATGGAACATAACCACTTCCTCACAATTCTCAGGAAGATAGCAGAATATGAAGAAGAATGGCCCAGTCACGTGCAAAGCCTAAAGAGGCTGATCCCTAGCTCCAGGGATCCTGGGCTCAGCACAGATTTCCATGTTCAAGTATAGTACAGTTTCAACAGACATCTGCTTCCAAGAGACCACTTGGGCTTGCACAGTCAGCATATCATTAGTTATCAGTGTAGACTGAAGACCTAGAGAAGCTTTCTTGAATATCCTTCTAATTACAAAATTCTCTAGGGTCTGTTGTAACATGGTTTGGGGAGAGATGGGAGGACACCAGCCCCAATCTAATAACTGATACCAACTTTATCATGAAAGTGAATTGGAGTCTGATTTAAATTTTACTTCAAGATGAAAGAAACGTGATATTTCTTCATGCTCCATTACATCTGATTCATTTATGCTTCATAATGCTACAGATAATGAGGGGTTTTTTTTAAAGAAACCCCATTAAAACAACAAATGAAAGAAATATAAAATTGTATATTTGTATCTGCATCTGAATTATAGTTTTATTAAACTCCACACAGTGAACTTAAAAATTTGAGCAGCTCTGTACTGGGCTATATAAAAAATAAAAATAGGTTTCACAATATGTGATATAGTCCCACTGATGTTTATGGTGTATCGAGCTCTTAAGTTTTACCACTCTGCATCACCAATGGCTTTTGCAAATACATAATCTCTCCCTCCAAAACACATAACACCATCTTTCAAATAGAATTTCCATTTGTTCTTGCTTCGATGAATCTGGAGGGAGAAAAACAGTCTAAATTAATTAATTTTATAAGTTAAAGGATCATTTATAATTCTTTGCACATCACACAGGATTATTCTGACCCTAAATAGGAGTTCTTTAAAAATAAGACCTCCTCACATACTATACCTACACTTTCTCCCAATATACCTCGTTATTAGCACAGAGTGTTCAGGATGAACCCTCAAAAGTCTCACTTCGACTCCTTTTCCTTCTACTTCACAATACTTTAAAAAATATCAATAAAAAAAAATAAAATAAAAATAAAAATAAGACCTCCTCAACATAGTTTATTCATTCATCCAGCAAATATCTGAGTTCTTTTATGTCAGGTATTGTTTTAAGCACTGTAGATATATCAGTTTAAAATATATATATATGTCATATATATATATTTTTTACTTTTTAAAACCTGGAAAAATTCCTGACTTTGAATAGTTTACACTTTAGTAAGGATGGAGGGAATAGAAACCTAATAAATATAAACTAATTATAAGGCATATTAAAAGGTCCTAAGTGCTATGAAAACTAGAGCAGGAAAAGGAAGATCACAAATACAGAGGTGGGTTATAATTTTAAATAAGAAAGTCAGTGTGAGCCTGACTTATGAGATAACATTTGAGCAAAGACTTAAAGAAGGTAAAGGATAAAGCCAGGAAGATATTAACCACAGAGAACATTCCAGGCAAAGGGAACAGAAGCACCAAAGTCCTGAGGAGGGAGGATACCTGGATTGTTCAAGAACAGCAAAGGGTTC
This sequence comes from Lontra canadensis, assembly GCF_010015895.1. Taxonomy (NCBI): domain Eukaryota; kingdom Metazoa; phylum Chordata; class Mammalia; order Carnivora; family Mustelidae; genus Lontra; species Lontra canadensis. The sequence goes on from NW_022631055.1 coordinate 7,146,539, forward strand.
AGTATGTCTACAACAAAATAAACAGAGAGGATGTAGTTAATATTATCAGGCATGAAAAAAAGTGGAATTTCATTTTGAATGAGAAATTTACAGTAAAGTACTGAGCAAGGTCAGAAGATACAGCTTATAATCTACAAGAATCTACTGGCAGTTCCTTGGACTTAATAAGTCAGTCTAAATACAGATAAAATAAAAACGAGAAAATCCTACTACTCCAAGAGGTAAGAAATCATAAAATCATTATTACCTCTGGGTAAACCACAAGTGACTATTTAAAAACCTTAGATATGTATGATCTGAAATCAAGGGTAAAAATTAAACCCAGATGTTTATTGCAAACAGTCAAACCAAAGAAGGAAAACCTGTGACTAATATTCATATACATTTTGTGAAGCATAAGAAAATACAAATGATAAACCCCTATTTGTATGGGGGAAAGAAGTCCTAATAATGGAAAATTTCTTCTAAGTTTGACTCCTAAATTTACACTTGGACATATCTTTAAAAGTCTCTGAAGAAAATACATACATACATACATATTAAAAAAAAAAAAAAGTCCTTCAGAATATTCAGAATCCTAAACTCAGCACAGATGATAAAATCTGACCACTGGGGCCCTTGGGTGGCTCAGTTGGTCAGGCGACTGCCTTCGGCTTGGGTCATGATCCCAGGGTCCTGGGATCAAGCCCCACATCGGGCTCCTTGCTCAGTGGGGAGCCTGCTTCTCTCTCTCCCTCTGCTGCTCTGCCTGCTTGTGCTCTCTCACTCTCTCTGTCAAATAAATAAATAAAATCTTTAAAAAAAAAAATCTGACCATAACTAGGAGGAGAACAACAGTAACAGCAGCAAATCATCCTAGTAACTTTATTCTAGAAATAGTGCATAAACAGTACATTTGTTCTAAAAATGCAACAATGGTTCAATATTAGGAATTTATTAATATAAAAACTGTATTACTAGACCTATGGAGATAAACCATATAATAATCTCCAATGATATTGAAAAAGCATTAAAGAACTTAAGACTTTTGTTTAACTCAAGAAGAATCAAAGACTGCATCACACACATGCGCGCGCGCGCACACACACACACACACACACACACACACACACCCCTACCTTAGTCTAAAAGCTGTCTTAGTGGTTAGTGGGGAATCCTAAAAGTATTCCCACCAAAATCAAGACATAGACAAGGCTTATTCAAGTTTTTATTCTAGAGATCCTAATACAATTAGGTAAGAGGAAAGTACAACTTGCACTGGATAATGCAAGTAAACAAGAAGAAAGAAGTGGAGGTATAGAAGTAGGAAAGGATAAATATTTACAGATGCAATGACTGCACATTGGAAAACTCTTAAAAGAATCAAGTAAAAAATTACTAAATAAAGGGACACCTGGGTGGCTCAGTCAGTTGAACATCCAGCTCTTGATTTTGGCTCAGGTTGTTATCTCACGAGTTGTGGGTTCGAGCCCACCTGCAAATCCACACTCAGCGTGGAGTCTGCTTGAGATCCCCTCTGCCCCTTCCCACACTCACTTGTGAGCACTCGTGTTCTCTCTCAAATAAATAAATCTTTTAAAAATATTACCAAAAATAGGAGGAGTCAAGATGGCGGAGAAGTAGCAGGCTGAGACTACTTCAGGTAGTGGGAGATCAGCTAGATAGCTTATCTAAAGATTGCAAACACCTACAAATCCAACAGGAGATCGAAGAGAAGAAGAACAGCAATTCTAGAAACAGAAAATCAACCACTTTCTGAAATGCAGGACTGGCGGAGAAGTGAATCCAAAGCGACGGGAAGATAGACTGTGGGGGGAGGGGCCGGCTCCCGGCAAGCGGCGGAGCAACGGAGCACAAAATCAGGACTTTTAAAAGTCTGTTCCGCTGAGGGACATCGCTCCAGAGGCTAATCTGGGGTGAAGCCCACAACGGGGTCAGCGTGGCCTCAGGTCCTGCAAGGTCACAGAAGGATCGGGGGTGTCTGAGTGTCGCAGAGCTTGCAGGTATTAGAACGGGGAAGCCGGCTACAGAGACAGAGCCGGGGAGTGAGCTCTAAGCTCGGGGTTACCTTGAACCGGTCGCAGGCTCGGTCAGCTCGGAGCGCGGCCAGAAGCCAGGGTGACGAGAGTAATTGGGCGCTGTTCTCTGACGGCGCACTGAGGAGTGGGGCCCCAGGCTCTCGGCTCCTCCGGGCCGAAGACTGGGAGGCCGCCATCTTCTTTCCCATCCTCCAGAACTCTACAGAAAGCGCTCAGGGAACAAAAGCTCCTGAAAACAAACCCGAGCGGATTACTCAGCCCGGCCCCTGGTAAGGGAGGTGCAATTCCGCCTGAGGCAAAGACACTTGAGAATCACTACAATGGGCCCCTCCCCCAGAAGATCAACAAGAAATCCAGCCAGGACCAAGTTCACCTACCAAGGAGTGCAGGTTTAATACCAAGGGGAGCAGCGGAATTCCAGAGGAGAAAGCAAAGCTCGGAACGCATGGCTTTCTCCCCATGATTCTTTAGCCTTGCAGTTAATTTAATTTTTTTTCTTTTTCAATTTTTTTCTCTTCTTCTGCTAAATTTTTTTTAACTTTTACCCTTTTCTTTTTTTAACATTTTTTAACTAGTTTATCTAACATATATATTTTTTTTCTTTTTTTTTTTTCTTTATTCGTTTTCTTTTCTTAATTGTTTCTCTTTTTATTTTTCTTTCTGAACCTCTTGTTATCCCCTTTCTCCCATCTCACGATTTGGGATCGCTTCTGATTTGGTTAAAGCATATTTTCCTGGGGTTGTTGCCACCCTTTAGTATTTTACTTGCTCCTTCATATACTCTTATCTGGACAAAATGACAAGGCAGAAAAATTCACCACAAAAAAAAAGAACAAGAGGCAGTACTAAAGGCTAGGGACCTAATCAATACAGACACTGGTAATATGTCAGATCTAGAGTTCAGAATGACGATTCTCAAGGTTCTAGCCGGACTCGAAAAAGGCATGGAAGATATTAGAGAAACCCTCTTGGTTGATATAAAAGCCCTTACTGGAGAAATAAAAGAACTAAAATCTAACCAAGTTGAAATCAAAAAAGCTATTAATGAGGTGCAATAAAAAATGGAGGGTCTCACTGCTAGGATAAATGAGGCAGAAGAAAGAATTAGCGATATAGAAGACCAAATGACAGAGAATAAAGAAGATGAGCAAAAGAGGGACAAATAGCTACTGGACCACCAGGGGAGAATTCGAGAGATAAGTGACACCATAAGACGAAACAACATTAGAATAATTGGGATTCCAAAGAAGAAGAAAGAGAGAGGGGAGCAGAAGGTATATTGGAGAGAATTTTCCCAATATGGCAAAGGGAACAAGCATCAAAATCCAGGAGGTGCAGAGAACACCCCTCAAAATCAATAAGAATAGGTCACACCCCATCACCTAATAGGAAAATTTACAAGTCTTAGTGACAAAAAGAAAATCCTGAGAGCAGCCCGGGAAAAGAAGTCTGTGACATACAATGGTAAAAATATTAGATTGGCAGCAGACTTATCCACAGAGACCTGGCAGGCCAGAAAGAGCTGGCATGATATATTCAGAGCACTAAACGAGAAAAACATGCAGCCAAGAATACTATATCCAGCTAGGCTATCATTGAAAATAGAAGGAGAGATTAATAGCTTCCAGGACAAACAAAAACTGAAAGAATTTGCAAACACCAAACCAGCTCTACAGGAAATATTGAAAGGGGTCCTCTAAGCAAAGAGAGACCCTAAAAGTAGTAGATCAGAAAGGAACAGAAACAATATACAATAACAGTCACCTTACAGGCAATACAATGGCACTAAATTCATATCTCTCAATAGTTACCCTGAATGTTAATGGGCTAAATGCCCCAATCAAAAGACACAGGGTATCAGAACGGATAAAAAAACAAACCCATCTATATGTTGCCTACAAGAAACTCATTTTAAACCCGAAGACACCTCCAGATTTAAAGTGAGGGCATGGAAAAGAATTTACCATGCTAATGGACATCAGAAGAAAGCAGGAGTGGCAATCCTTATATCAGATCAATTAGATTTTAAGCCAAAGACTATAATAAGAGATGAGGAAGGACACTATATCATACTCAAAGGATCTGTCCAACAAGAAGATCTAACAATTTTAAATATCTATGCCCCTAATGTGGGAGCAGCCAACTATATAAACCAATTAATAACAAAATCAAAGAAACACATCTACAATAATACAATAATAGTAGGGGACTTTAACACCTCCCTCACTGAAATGGACAGATCATCCAAGCAAAAGATCAACAAGGAAATAAAGGCCTTAAATGACACACTGGACCAGATGGACATCACAGATATATTCAGAACATTTCATCCCAAAGCAACAGAATACACATTCTTCTCTAGTGCACATGGAACATTCTCCAGAATAGATCACATCCTCGGTCCTAAATCAGGTCTCAACCGGTATCAAAAGATTGGGATCATTCCCTGCATATTTTCAGACCACAATGCTCTGAAGCTAGAACTCAATCACAAGAGGAAATTTGGAAAGAACCCAAATACATGGAGACTAAACAGCATCCTTCTAAAGAACGAATGGGTCAACCAAGAAATTAAAGAAGAATTGAAAAAATTCATGGAAACAAATGATAATGAAAACACAACAGTTCAAAATCTGTGGGACACAACAAAGGCAGTCCTGAGAGGAAAATATATAGCGGTACAAGCCTTTCTCAAGAAACAAGAAAGGTCTCAGGTACACAACCTAACTCTACAGCTAAAGGAGCTGGAGAAAGAACAAGAAAGAAATCCTAAACCCAGCAGGAGAAGAGAAATCATAAAGATCAGAGCAGAAATCAATGAAATAGAAACCAAAAAAATGATAGAACAAATCAACGAAACTAGGAGCTGGTTCTTTGAAAGAATTAATAAGATTGATAAACCCCTGGCCAGACTTATCAAAAAGCAAAGAGAAACGACCCAAATAAATAAAATCATGAATGAAAGAGGAGATATCACAACCAACACCAAGGAAATACAAACAATTATAAGAACATACTATGAGCAACTCTACACCAACAAATTTGACAATCTGGAAGAAATGGATGCATTCCTAGAGACATATAAACTACCACAAGTGAACCAGAAAGAAATAGAAAGCCTGAACAGACCCATAACCAGTAAGGAGATTGAAACAGTCATCAAAAATCTCCAAACAAACAAAAGCCCAGGGCCAGATGGCATCCCAGGGGAATTCTACCAAACATTTAAAGAAGAACTAATTCCTATTCTCCTGAAACTGTTCCAGAAAACAGAAATGGAAGGAAAACTTCCAAACTCATTTTATGAGGCCAGCATCACCTTGATCCCAAAACCAGACAAGGATCCCATCAAAAAAGAGAACTATAGACCAATATCCTTGATGAACACAGATGCAAAAATTCTCACCAAAATTCTAGCCAATAGGATTCAACAGTATATTAAAAGGATTATTCACCACGACCAAGTGGGATTTATTCCAGGGCTGCAAGTTCGGTTGAACATCCACAAATCAATCAATGTGATACAACACATTGATAAAAGAAAGAATAAGAACCATATGATACTCTCAATAGATGCTGAAAAAGCATTTGACAAAGTACAGCATCCCTTCCTGATCAAAACTCTTCAAAGTGTAGGGATAGAGGGCACATACCTCAATATTATCAAAGCCATCTATGAAAAACTCACCGCAAATATCATTCTCAATGGAGAAAAACTGAAAGCTTTTCCGCTAAGGTCAGGAACACGGCAGGGATGTCCGTTATCACCACTGCTATTCAACATAGTACTAGAAGTCCTAGCCTCAGCAATCAGACAACAAAAAGAAATTAAAGGCATCCAAATCGGCAAAGAAGAAGTTAAACTATCACTCTTCGCAGATGATATGATACTATATGTGGAAAACCCAAAAGACTCCACTCCAAAACTGCTAGAACTGGTACAGGAATTCAGTAAAGTGTCAGGATATAAAATCAATGCACAGAAATCAGTTGCATTTCTCTACACCAACAACAAGACAGAAGAAAGAGAAATTAAGGAGTCAATCCCATTTACAATTGCACCCAAAACTATAAGATACCTAGGAATAAACCTAACCAAAGAGGCTAAGAATCTATACACAGAAAACTACAAAGTACTCATGAAAGAAATTGAGGAAGACACAAAGAAATGGAAAAATGTTCCATGCTCCTGGATTGGAAGAATAAATATTGTGAAAATGTCTGTGCTACCTAAAGCAATCTACACATTTAATGCAATTCCTATCAAATTACCATCCATTTTTTTCAAAGAAATGGAACAAATAATCCTAAAATATATATGGAACCAGAAAAGACCGCGAATAGCCAAAGGAATATTGAAAAAGAAAGCCAAAGTTGGTGGCATCACAATTCCGGACTTCAAGCTCTATTACAAAGCTGTCATCATCAAGACAGCATGGTACTGGCACAAAAACAGACACATAGATCAATGGAACAGAATAGAGAGCCCAGAAATAGACCCTCAACTCTATGGTCAACTAATCTTCGACAAAGCAGGAAAGAATGTCCAATGGAAAAAAGACGGTCTCTTCAACAAATGGTGTTGGGAAAATTGGACAGCCACATGCAGAAAAATGAAATTGGATCATTTCCTTACACCACACACGAAAATAGACTCAAAATGGATGAAGGACCTCAATGTGAGAAAGGAATCCATCAAAATCCTTGAGGAGAACACAGGCAGCACCCTCTTCGACCTCAGCCGCAGCAACAACTTCCTAGGAACATCGCCAAAGGCAAGGGAAGCAAGGGCAAAAATGAACTATTGAGATTTCATCAAGATCAAAAGCTTTTGCACAGCAAAGGAAACAGTTAACAAAACCGAAAGACAACTGACAGAATGGGAGAAGATATTTGCAAACGACATATCAGATAAAGGGCTAGTGTCCAAAATCTATAAAGAACTTAGCAAACTCAACACCCAAAGAACAAATAATCCAATCAAGAAATGGGCAGAAGACATGAACAGACATTTCTACAAAGAAGACATCCAGATGGCCAACAGACACATGAAAAAGTGCTCCATATCACTCAGCATCAGGGAAATACAAATCAAAACCACAATGAGATATCACCTCACACCAGTCAGAATGGCTAAAATTAACAAGTCAGGAAATGACAGATGCTGGCAAGGATGCAGAGAAAGGGGAACCCTCCTACACTGTTGGTGGGAATGCAAGCTGGTGCAACCACTCTGGAAAAGAGCATGGAGGTTCCTCAAAATGTTGAAAATAGAACTACCCTATGACCCAGCAATTGCACTACTGGGTATCTACCCTAAAGATACAAACATAGTGATCCGAAGGGGCACGTGCACCCGAATGTTTATAGCAGCAGTGTCTACAATAGCCAAACTATGGAAAGAACCTAGATGTCCATCAACAGATGAATGGATAAAGAAGATGTGGTATATATACACAATGGAATACTATGCAGCCATCAAAAGAAATGAAATCTTGCCATTTGCGACGACGTGGATGGAACTAGAGGGTATCATGTTTAGCGAAATAAGTCAATCGGAGAAAGACAACTATCATATGATCTCCCTGATATGAGGGAGAGGAGATGCAACATGGGGGATTAAGGGGGTAGGAGAAGAGTAAATGAAACAAGATGGGATTGGGAGGGAGACAAACCATAAGTGACTCTTAATCTCACAAAACAAACTGAGGGTTGATGGGGGAAGGAGGGGTTGGGAGAGGGGGGTGGGGTTATGGACATTGGGGAGAGTATGTGCTATGTTGAGTGCTGTGAAGTGTGTAAACCTGGCGATTCACAGACCTGTGCCCCTGGGGAAAAAATATATTTTTATAAAAAATTAAAAAATAAAAAAAATTACCAAAAATAATTCAGTATTGATACAAAATTAATAAGCACAAATTCATACTCTTCATGTATATAATAAGCACTGGTTAGAAGATACAAAGAGAAAGCCCTTTAACCACGGCAAGAAAGATAAAATAGCTAGCAGTAAATTTTTAAATACTTGATCTACTGGCACCCTTCAACACTCTCTCCTCTTTGAGATATTTTCCTCACTTGGCTTCATGAAGAAGTACTAACTTTACCAGATATTAAAAATCTTAATTATATCAATGTAGTATAGGTCAATGGACAAACCGATGGGACAAAAAAGAAAATCAAATAGACCAATATAGAGGGAAATGTAGTAGGCGATAAAAGAATCACTCTCGGGGCGCCTGGGTGGCTCAGTGGGTTCAGCCTCTGCCTTCAGCTCAGGTCGTGATCTCAGGGTCCTGGGATCGAGCCCCGCATTGGGGAGCCTAAACAAGGAGCCTGCTTCCTCCTCTCTCTCTCTCTCTCTGCCTGCCTCTCTGCCTACTTGTGATCTCTCTCTCTGTCAAATAAATAAAAAATAAATATTTTTTAAAAAAGAATCATTCTCTTATTAGCATGGACAAAATAGACTTTTCAATAAGTGATGTTAGGAATATTGGGTAACCGCCTGGAAAAGAAAAATGAAAGAAGCCAAAGAAATACTACAAGAACACATGAGCGAATCCCCTTTAAAATCTTAAGAAAGAGCTTTCTATTCATGACTCAAAATCAGAAACCATAAAAATTAAGGTTGACAAATATAACATCTGCATCAAAGAAAGAAAAAGCACTGGGAGCAAATAACTGAGGAAAACTATTTCTGTATATAAGGGCTAATCTCCACCCAAACAATATAGAGCTCTTAGAAATCAGTAAACACAACAATAACCCAATTTAAAAAAAAAGAAAAGACAAATAATATGAACAAGGAGTTCACATAAAAATAGAAATAGTCCTTAAACACGTGAAAAGTTAAAAATTTTAACCAAGACATCATTTTCCACTTTTTATAACAGCAGAGATTCGAATATTTTATTGCACTCCATTGGCAAGATTGTAAGAAAAGCAGCACTCTCAAATATTGTAATGGGAGTATATACTGGAATATAGTCTAGGAGAGCAATACCCAGTAATCTCACTTCTGAGGATTTTTTTTTTTCTTAAAGATTTTATTTTTAAATAATCTCCACACCCAACATGGGGTTTGAATTTACAATAACACTGAGATCAAGAGAGGCAGGCTCTACTGACTGAGCCAAACAGCAGTCCTACTGGGTATTTCTTTTAAATGGATATACTGCGCACTTATGAAATATCTTACAGATGTGGTCATTCAATAGCAAATGACGGAAAAATAACTCAAAGATTCATCAGAAATAATTCTGCAATGGAAAATTACACAGCTATAAAAATATTAGGATAAAGATCTCCAAGATATGTTGTCTTAAAAGACAAGGTGCAGAATACAGTGTTGACTATGCTACCTTTTAGGTTTCTACTTGAGTAAAAAGACCCTGTAAATACATTAAGAAACTATTATAAAAAATAAAATAAAATAAAATAAAATAAAAAGAAACTATTATAACTGGTTACATTTTTACACTCAAGGAAGAGACAGGGAGCTACTAGTAGGAAGCACAAATGGTGAAGGAGCAAGAATCAGACTTTTCATGGTGTACGTTTTATAGTGTTTTGACTTTTTATCAGACATGTATGCAATATCTATTCATAAAACAAAGTTTATATTTATACAGAGAAAGATACTGTTACACACCTACCAATTACTCATTGTATCATCATCTACCAGACAAAGCCAACTATAAATAAGCTAAAGTTTGCTAACTTGTTACATGAAGATGCAACATATTCAAATAGTTTTACACCGCACTATAGTGTCCAATTATGGTATAAAACACTCCCATCTACAGTAAAAGGTTGCATTTCACCATCAATCTTCCCTATATCATTATTTTATTTTTATTTATTATTATGTTTATGTTTATTTATATTTATTTATATTTATTATTTATTATTATATTAATTTTATTTATATATTTATTTTATATGTTTTATATTTATTATTTTATTTATTATTATTATTCCCTATATCTAACCTTTATATTAATTTTAGACATTCTCTAAGACATTCTATAACATGATTATATCCTTTAATTCTGCAGTCAGCATGGTGACCAATGACTTCATTTAACCTTTTTTCATGGCACATCTCAATATTTTCAGTTTTTCCCCAATTGTTATCTTATAAATTTCAAAGGTAAATTCCATACGGTAATCAAAGCCAGATTAAATATACTAAAAAAAACCACAAAACACTACTCAAAGTTTAATAAGCATGCAAATCACCCCAGGGTCTTGTTCAAATGCACATTCAGATTCCGTACTCTGTAGTAAGACCCAAAAGTCTACATTCGTAATGCTCTCCCAGGCAAACTGATGATACTGGCCTTCAAAACACACTGACTAGTAGAACTCTTAAAATACTACTGAAAACTCTTGAAAACTTGAGATTCATTATATTAAGTGCGACCTGAAATGAGCCAACTGATGCCCAGAACTGGGAAATTATTCCCTCATAAACATCTACTGCTGGCAGTGGTCTCTTGCATCCCACTTTGACCTTATAAATACATTTTCTTTGATAGCTATTTCTAAGTTCATCAGTCCCTCTTAAGAACAATTCAGTGGCTCCCCACTGCCTTGGTTTAAAATGTTTAGTACTGTTTTTAAAATATTCATCAATTAGAGAGGACTCTCAGACAACTAGATTTGTCAACACTATACACCTAATATCACTCCTTCTACCCCCTGTAAGAAGCAAAGACAATGTATGAAAACACACTTTGAAAAATTCAAAGCACTATGTAATTAATTATAAGCTATTTCCCACAATGCAATACAACAAAGGATACTATATCCATAATGGTCTAGAATATCCTCTGTGACTCTATGGGATGCATACGTAATTTAGTGCCTTATAGTGTCTTCTTCATAGAAGGCAATATACTGTTTATATGAAACTAAAATACGTTTCAAACTAAGAATGGTCTCTTTTCTATTACCTATTCCTTCTTATGCTTATGTTTACCAGCATCTAAACTGCCATTTTCTATCTATATAAAATGTTATAGGAGAGAAAACAATCTTATTTTTAGAGAAACAGATTTCTTTTTATAGCAATTCAAAACGCCATCCTCTGTTTCTCTCAAGTATATTGGAATTGTTACTGAAAAAAAGACAAAGATGTAAATATGCATTAGTCATCGGGGAAATGCAAACCAAAATCACAATGGGATACACTCCATACCAACTGGAATGGCTAGAATCAAAAAATCAGATAACAAATGTTAGTGAAAACTTGGAGCAATCTGAACCCTCATACACTGCTGGTAGAAATGGAAAATGGTAGAGCCACTTTGGTAAACAGTCTGGTACTTCCTCAAACTATTGCCATATAACCCTGGAATTTCACTTCTTGGTATATACCAAGAGAAATGAAAATATATGTTCACACAAAAACCTGTAAATAAATGTTTAAAGCATCATTCTTTGCAATAGCCAAAAACTTGCAACAACCCAAATGTCCATCAACAGATGATTGGATAAATAAAATGTGGTATTCAATGGACTAGTATTCAACCATAAAAAAGAATGAAGAACTGTTATATGCTATGACATAGATGCATCTTGAAATACTGTAAAGTAAGAGCAGGCAGGCACACACACACACACACACACACACACACACACACACACAAACCCACTTATTATATGATCCCTTACATATGGAACTCCAGAATAGAGAAATCTAAAGACACAAAAAGTAAATTAGTGGTTTCTTAGGCCTGGGGTGAGGATGAGAGGAAATGGGGAGATATGGGAGTGAAAACTAAAGGGAAATGTATTTCTTTTTGAGGTGATTAAATGTTCTAAAATGGACTATGTTAATGGCTGCATCTGTATATTCATACTCATGAATATACAAAACCACTGAATTGTATACTTTAAACATGAGTTGTATTGTATGTGAATTTTACCTCAAAGCTGCTAAAAATAAAGAAGTAAATATACAGGAATTAAAGACAAAAGCTGACTATTCTACCACATCATCACAGATATAGTATTTAAAAAGAAGAAAAAGCAGTATTCTCTTTTAGTTGTCAAAACTGAATTGCTTTTAACTTAATCTCTAGATTTGAAAACTGACACACCTTCAACTATTTTTTTGTTTAAGTGGGCTCAGCCCACTGCAGGGCTTGAACTCATGACCCTGAGGTCTTAAACTCTTGACCTGAGCTGAGATCAAGAGTTGGACACCTAAGTGCCCCTCAACTCTCTTTGTTGATCATTCTCTAATGTCCAAATAATCAAGTCCCATTGATTCTTCCACCTCTGATTCTTTCATGTTCTACATTGCCACCCCTAGTCCAGGCTCTGGTTACTTCATGTCTGCACTATCCCTGTTCTAACCATTTACCTCTGCCTAATCAGCAAATACAGCCAGTTTTAAGCCCAGTTATAATTTTCTCAGTAACATTTTCAGAACGCCAACGTCCGTCAAATCAAGTTTGAATTTCTCCTACCAAACTTCTGGATTTTCCAATCTGCTGCCAACTCTGTCCCCAACCCCACCTCATTTCCTGATAAATCCAAAAGAACATGTAAGGCAGAGCTGTCTCTTCACTGCTCCCTTGTATATTCTACATGCATTCATTTCGCTGTTCTACTTGTATTAAGCTGTTCTACTCAGAATGTCTACTCTCCACACTTATCTATATCTTACAAATCATTTAAAACCTATTTCAAAGCTCCACATCACCCATGAAGGATTTATGGAGAACTCCAACTACAAATGATTTCTTATATTTCCTAGCTACTTTTTGGACTTACTGCCTGCACCACTCATCTTACTATTTGATTTATATGCCATGTATTTTAGCATTTGATTTATATGCCACATACTTTAGCATTTGATTTGCCTGTCACAGATATTAGCTTCTGATTTACCTACCATCTTATTGTATGCCATTCTTTCATTACATATAGAAACATCTTGTTTCAATAAGATTGTCACCTCCTTAAGATAAGAACTATCACTTTTTTTGTATCCCTGAGACCACACAGCACAATGTTAAGACACAAAATATATATAATTAACTAGCTTTTTCAGGATTAACTATGGATTGTAATTCACCATCATATTGTCCATAATTGTACATACCTTTCTACCATAAATGCAATTAATAAACCCACAGTTCAAAAGGTGAATACAGCACCTTGTCATACTGGCAGACAATTACATTATCCGTGTCAAACAGGTCTGGCACATCCTGATCACTAACGTCATCTCCAGAATTTAAGGGGTCCTAAAGATGAAAGATGGTCACAGTAAGGAATTTCATGATGCTGTGAATTTTTAAAAGACAGAGATACATATAGAAATAAAGGCACTTGGTGGGGTACCTGGGTGGCTCAGTCAGTTAAGCATCTGCCTTCAGCTCAGGTCATGATCTCAGGGTCCTGGGATCAGGCCCCGTATCAGGCTCCCTTCTCATAGGGAACCCACTTTTCCCTCTCCTCCCTGCTTGTGCTCTCCCCTGTGTCCATACTCTCTCTCTCTCAAAGAAATAAATAAAATCTTAGGAAGGAAGGAAGGAAGGAAGAGAGGGAGGGGGAGAGAGAGAGAGAGAAAGAAAGAGAGAAAGAAGGAAAGAAGGAACAAAAGGAAGGAGGAAGGGAGGAAGGGAGGGAGGAAGTTACTTGGAAAGACAATAGTATTGTACTTAAAAAGTCAAATAGCCTGAGTTTGAATCCCAGCTTGGACACTTGGTAACTATAAGAGTGACCTTTGTCAACGTACTAAAACTCTTCATATCTCAGTTTTCTCATCTGTTAAATGAGGGCAGTAATAAGACCCATATGGCTGTGGGAATGTTAAATAACATAAAGCAGGTAGACTTAGTGTGGTATCTGGCATATCCCTAAGGCCACCATAAATGATAGTTAGTACTACTTACCACATTCCACAAATATTTACTGCATTTATTAGAATCAGAGCAGATACTATATGCTTCTAACCTGGCTGCCTTCTGTACCTCCACTCCTGTCCTATAAACCTCCCACTATCTCCAGTTAAGACCAACAAATATAGTAGCCAATTCCCAAATACCTAATACTAGTTTGGATTACAGTTTAAGATAAAAAGTTTAAATACCAGGGTACAAATAAGTCTCATTTTAAAAGACTAAAGACAGGGTTAATCTTAATTGTGATTCCTCTCGATTAAAATATATTAAAGAATAAAGTGTATTTAAAGTATACTAAAGTACAAATGCTGTAAATTTAATTTTAAAAAAAGTTTCAGCTCAAAAGTGATCCTCACCTCTTCTACAATGTCTGTTTGAGGATCTTCGTTATCACTACTGTTGGCAGTTGAAGCTTCATTTGAGATACTGTCAGCTTCTTCTTCAAGTACCTTCAGGTCTCCTGCATCAATAATCCTTAGAAATTCATTTTCATCTACTTCTCTTGTACTTCCTATTTCATCATTGGAAGATGTATCACCGGTTCCATCTATTTGAATTATTTCATTAATATCATCATCAGTGACCTGAATGCTTAAATCCATCTGAGAATTAGAATCCTAGAAAGAGAAAGAAATGCAGTAAAGTTTTTCAAGTTAAAAAGGTGTATAAAACATTTTATCACACAAAATATAAAATTAGTTAAACATTTCACAATAATCTTAAAATATATTTCTTTTCTATATTTATTTTCTTTCCTATGTATGTTCCCTAATTTTTTACTTTAGAACAATTTCAGCATTTCTATGCAACATGGGGGTAAGGTTTAAATCATAAATAAAGTAAACCCACTCACATTCATTCATAGACAACAAATGAGTTTACCAGTTCCAGGTAGTAACTGCTGGCTTTTATATATACCACCTTAAATTTATACAGTACTTGTTAGATTTTAACGCTTTCATTTTATTTTAAACAATAATTCAATGAAGTAGAAAGTAAAGTGATACCATGCTCAATAGATAAATAAAAAACATAAAGGATTATACTAGCTGAAATAAGCCAAGCACAAAAGAACAAAAAGAAATCAAAACTGACAGAAATGAAAAGACAAACAGACAAATCTATACTTATAGTTGGAGATTCAACATTCCTCTTGCAGTGAACAATAGAAAAATAGACTGAAATTTAGTAAGGATATAAAAGACATGAAAAACACAATCAAACAATTTAGCCTAATTGACATTTATAGAATACTCCATCCCAAAATAGCAAAAGGCACACTTTTTTAAAGAGCACACATAATGTTCACCAAAATGGACCATATTCTGCTAAAATAAATCCTGAAAAATTTAACACACACAATGTTCTCTAAGTGCAAAGGAATTAAACCTGAAATCAGTAACAGAAAGATCTGGAAAATCTTCTAATATTTAAAAGTTAACACATTTCTAAATACCCATGGATCAAAGAGTTAAGTCACGAGGGAAAGCAGAACATAATTTTAATTGAATATAAACAAAAACATAACACTTCAAAACTTATGAAATGTAGCTAAAGCAGTGGCTAGAGGGAAATTACAGCATTACATGATTATATTCAAAAAGAATCAAGTTTCAAATCAATGGCCTAAAATTCTACCATAAGAAAGTAAAAAGACTGAATTAAGCTCCTGGCAAGAAAGAAAACAATAAAAAGAGAATAGAAAAAATATTGAGAAAGTTAGACCAAAAGTTCATTCTTTAAAAAGATCAATAAAATTGATAAGCTTTTAGCCAGACTGACAAGGAAAGAAAAAGAGAAAGAAAAAACAAATAAACACTATCAGGGATTAAAGAAGTGGTTTTGTCATAGATTCTGAAGATACTAAAAGGATAAGGAAATTGTCTTCAGCCATTTGAACTGCTATAACAACATACCATAGGCTAGGTAGTTTATAAACAATGGAAATTAATTTCTCACAGTTTTAGAGGCTGGGAAGTTCAAGATCAAGACACAGATTCAGTATCTGGTGAGAACCCACTTTCTAGTTCACAGGCAGTGTCTTCTCACTGTGTCTTCACATGGCAGAGAGGCTAGGCTAGTTCTGTATAGGGTCTCTTTTGTAAGGCAATTTGTCCCATTTGTAAGGGCTCCACTCTGACCTAATCATGCCAAAAGACCCAACCTCCTAACACCACCATCTTTGGGGGTTAGGATTTCAACAATAAATTGAGGGGAAGAGGAACACCAACATTCAGACTGAAATAAGTCAGTTTAAAAAATTAATTTTGGGGGTGCCGGGGTGGCTCGGTGGGTTAAAGCCTCTGCCTTTGGCTCAGGTCATGATCCCAGGGTCCTGGGATCGAGCCCCACATCAGGCTCTCTACTCAGCAGGGAGACTGCTTCCTCTTCTCTCTCTCTTCCTGACTCTCTGCCTACTTGTGATCTCTGTCTATCAAATAAATAAATAAATATAAATAAATAAATAATAAATTAAAAATAAAAAAGAATTTTGTAGTAGCAATAAATGATTAGAAATTGAAATTTTAAATAGCACTAATTAATTTAAATATTTACTTCAAATTTTAGAGAAGTTTCCAAAAGTTACCCCATTGAGCTTAAGTTTTGTGGGTTTTTAAAGTTTTTATTTAAATTCCACTCAGCATTTAGTGTACTATTTGTTTCAGGAGTAGAATTTAGTGATTCATCACTTACTCATAATACCCAGTGCTCAACATAACAAAAAAATTGCCCAGTTTTTAAGAGTCTGCACATCTACTAAGTGGGAAGAAGTCTAAATGAGCTCTTCACCTCCTTGGAGAGATGAGGGCTGCCTCCTCTGTGGAGAGGGAAGCACTCTGAGAAGCTATGTTCATGTGATTGTGGTGCATTGTTTTCAGTTCTAATTGAAACTAGGAAATGCAGGGAAGTGTGATAAAGAAAACAGGATCAGGTGAGTGTGGAAATTAGCGGACTTTTTCCCCACAAAATCTGTAAAGACAGACTAGCTTGAGTTAGGGGTGTGATTTCCAGGTTATATAGGAGAAGAGGTGTCTTAGAGCTAACACCATGAAACCAACAAGGGAATATCCTTCACTTCCCTATGACTCCAGGCACAAACGGCAAGAATGCTCCTTAAGAATAAGCACAAGACTGTCCCAAAAGTAAACATGTAGAGGAGAGGTTGGGGTGGTGATCTATTTAAATCAGACCTAGTTCATACAGTTTTGAGTGTTCTGTGTTTATATGAATATCAGGCACAGTGCCTACTTTACAGAAGCACTCAATAAATGGTCATTGCAGCAAAACAAATAATAATAAAAAATTTTAAAATCTTAAAAAATAAAAACAGCACTAATTAAAGCACCAACAGAAAAGAAACTCATCACATACAAGAGATCCTCAATAAGGTAACATGCAGATTTCTCAGCAGAAACTCTGAAGGCCAGAAGGCTGTGGGATGATATATATTTAAAGTTCTGAAAGAAAAGAATGTCAACTGGGAATTCTATATCTGGCAAAACTGTCCTGTAAAAATGAGTGAAAAATTAAAAGATTCTAAGATAAAGGCTGAAGGAGTTTATTACCACTGGACCTGCCCCACAAGGCTCCCTAAAGGGAGCCCTTTAAATTAAAATGAAAGGAAACCAGACAATAACTCAAAACCATACAAAAATAAAAAGTTTTCTGGTAAAAATACATAAAGAAATGCAAAAATACAAAAAATACAAAAACCAGTATTATAATTTTGTTTGTAATTCTACTTATTCCTGAACAAGATTTAAAAGACAAAAGCATAAAAGCATTTATTATTATAGATCTGTATTAAGGGAACACAATATAAAAAGATGTAATTTGGGATATCATTAACAAAGTGAGAGAAAGCAGAGCTGAAGAGGAGCAGAATTTTTATAAGAGACTGAAGTTGAGTTGGTATCACTTCAAGACCGTAATAACTTTAAGATACCACAAGTAATCCCCATGGTAACCAAGAAGAAAATATCTATAGAATATACACAAATGGATATGAAAAGGGAATCAAAATGTGTCACTACAAGAAAATCAACTAAACACAAAGGAAGGCAGTAAGGGAGGAAATGTGGCACAAAAAAGCTAAAAGACAGAGGAAACAAGTAACGAAATGGCAAAAGTCCTACTCTATCAGTTATTACTTTAAATGTAAATGGATTAAGCTCCTCATCAAAAGACACAAATTGGCAGAATGGATAAAAAAGAGGATCATTAGATATGTTGTCTACAAGAAACTCAAGTTAGAGCTAAGGACACACATAGGTTGAACGTAAAAGCATGGAAAAAGATACTTCATGCAAATACCAACCAAAAGAACTGGGATATGCTACTATCAGACAAAATAGACTTTAAGCCAAACGCTATTAGAAGAAACAAAGAAAAACATCATACAATCAAAACAGAATCAATTCACCAAGATTTGACAATTATAAACATATCAGCACCAAACATTATAGCTCCTAAATACATGTAACAGTGACAGAATTTGAGAAATAGATACCTTTATGATACTAGTATGAAACTTCAATGCCCCACTTCCAATAATGAATAGAACCAGACAAAATAGCAATAAGGAAATAAAGAACTTAAATATTATAGGCCAATTGGACCTAAAAGACATATAAAACATGCCACCCAACAATAGCAGGATACACATTATTCTCATTCTCAAATGCACACAGAACATTCTCTAGGAAAGACCACATTTTAGGCCACAAAACAAATTTTAATAAAAAGACTGAAATCACACAAGGTATCTTTTCTGATCATAATAGAAGGAAAACACACAAGATATGGAAATTAAACTACAGACTCAAAAAATCAATGGGTCAAAGAAGAAATAAAAAAGAAATTAAAAAATCAATCAATCATATAATTGTGGGTTTATTTCTAGGTTTTCTAGTCTTTTCCATTGATCTATAGGTTTGTTTTTGTGCTAGCACCATACTGTCTTGATCACTACAGCTTCCTAATAGAACTTGAAGTCAGGAATTGTGATGCTCCCAGTTTTCCTTTTCTTTTCCAAGACTGTTTTAGCTGTTTGGGATATTTGGAGGTTCTATGCAAATTTTAGGATGGTTTGTTCTAGCTCTGTAAAAAATGCAGTTGGCATTTTGATAGGGATTACATTAAACGTATAGATTGCTTTGGGTAGTATATACATTTTAACAATATTTGTTCTTCCAATTCATTACTTTGAATGTGTTTCCATTTCTTTGTGTCATCTTCAATTTCTTTTAGAAGTGTTTTTATAGTTTTCAGAACTTCTTTGTTTAGGTCTATTCCTAAGTATCTTACCGTTTTTGGTGCAATTGTAAATAGAATTGATTCCTTGATTTCTCTTTCTGCTGCTTCATTATTAGTGTATAGAAATGCAACAGAGGAGGGAGGAGCAAGGTGGCAAAGGAGTACGAGAGCTAGATATCATCAGGGTCCAGGAGTTCAGCTAGATAGTTATCAAACCATTCTGAACACCTACAAACTCAACAGGAGATCAAAGAGAAGAAGAGCAGCAATTCTAGGAACAGAAAATCGACCACTTTCTGGAAGGCAGGATGTGCACAGAAGTGAATCTGAAGCAATATACGGGAAGAGAGACCATGGGGGGAGGGGCCGGCTCCTGGCAAGTGGTAGAGCAGCAGAGCACAAAATTAGAATTTTCAGAGGTCTGCTCCACTGAGGGACATCACTCCAGAGGCTAAGCAGAGTGTGGATCCCTTGTGGGGACACTGTGGTCTCAAGACCCACAGGGTCACAAAAAGACCAGGGGTGTCTGAGTGTGAGAGCTCCCAGGTATCAGAATGGGGAGGCCGGCTATAGAGACAGAGCCGAGGAGTGGCTCTCAGCTCGGGGTTACCTAAAACCATGATCCGAGGGACAGTCAGATCACGGCTCTTCGAGCACAAGCAACAGATCCGGGTAGACTCACCTTCCTCCTCTGGGAGGAGTGGTGCAGGAGTGCACGGCAGGAATCTGCTGGGTTTGGAGACTCCAAACGGGGCCATGCACTGGAGATAGAAATGCTCGGTCACAGGCTGGGTGAGAACAGAGTGCAGCCTGGGGTCCAGGGAGATGGGAGTGATTGACTGCTTTTCTCTGAGGGTGAACTGAAGAGTGGGGCCCAACCTCTCAGCTCCCCTGGGCCTGAAACTGGGAGGCTGCCATTTTCATTCCCATCCTCCAAAGCTGTACGGAAAGAATTCAGGGAACAAAAGCTCCTGAGAGCAAATCCAAGCAGATTACTTAGCCTGACCCCTGGCAAGGGCAGTGCAATTCCACCTTGGGCAAAGACATTTGAGAATCACTGCAACAGACCCCTCCCCCAGAAAATCAGCAAGAACATCCAGCCAAGACCAAGTTCACCAATCAATGAGAACTACAGAATTCCAGAGGTAGGGGAAAGCAACACATAGAATTCATGGCTTTTTTCCCATGATCCTTTAGTCTTTCAAAGTTAAATTTTATAAATTTTATTTTTTTCTTATTTTTTTTATTTTTCCTCTTTCCTTTTAATGTTTTTTTTAACTATTTATCAATGCCTTTTTAAAAATCTTTTAAAATTTTCATTGTTATAGTCATATTTTATCCCCTCATTGTATTTAACTTATTTTTTGTGTACATATAGGTTTTTCTTTCTTTAAAATTTTGGGATAAGGTTTCTTCTAATAGATTAAAATATACCCTAAATCTAGCACATGGCTTTGTTCTAGTCTCCAGCGTAATCACATTCCTTCCCCCTTTTTTTCTTTTTTCAACCAACTTCTTAATCAATTCCTTTTTTAGAATCTTTTTAAATTTTCATCTTTACAGTCATAATCCATCCCTTCATCATATTTACCCTTATTTTTATATAAGTTTTTCTTTCTTTAAAATTTTGGGAGTTAGTTTCTTCTAACAGACCAAAATACACCCAAAATCAAGTGCTTGGCTCTGTTCTATTCACCAATCTAATATATATATCTTTTTTTCTTTTTTTCCTCCTTTCTTCTTCCGCCAGTTTCAGGTCTCTTATGATTTGGTTAGTGTATATTTTTCTGGGGTTGTTGCTACCCTTTTAGCATTTTGTTCTCTCACTCATCTATTCTTATCTGGATAAAATAACAGGGTGGAAAAATTCACCACCAAAAAAGAACAAGAGACAGTACCAATGGCTATGAGCCTAATCAATATGGACATTAGTAATATGTCAGAACTAGAGTTCAGAATGACAATTGTCAAGGATCTAGCTGGGCTCAAAAAAAGATACTAGAGAATCTCTTTCTGGATAAATAAAATCCCTTTCTGGAGAACTAAAAGAACTAAAATCCAACCAGGTTGAAATTTTAAAAAGCTATTAATGAGATGCAATAAAAAACAAAGGCTCTTACTGCTAGGATAAATGAGGCAGAAGAGAGAATTAGAGATATAGAAGACCAAATGATGGAGAATAAAGAAGCTGAGAAAAACAGAAAAAGAGAAACAAACAACTACTGAACCGTGAGGGGAGAATTCAAGAGATAAGTGATACCATAAGATGAAACGATATTAGAATAATTGGGATCCCAGAAGAAAAAGAAAGAGGGAGGCAGAAGGTATATTGGAGCAAATTATAGCAGAGAATTTCCCTAATTTGGCAAAGGGAACAAGCATCAAAATCCAGGAGGCACAGAGAATCCCCCTCAAAATCAATAAAAATGGGTCCACACCCCATCATCTAATAGAAAAACTTACAAGTCTCAGTGACAAAGAGAAAATCCTGAAAGCAGCTTGGAACAAGAGGTTTGTAATGTACAAGAGGTCTGTAACATATACTTCTATCCAGAGACTTGGAAGGCCAGAAAGGACTGGCATGATATATTCAAAGCACCAAATGAGAAAAATATGCAGCCAAGAACACTGTATCCAACTAGACTGTCATTGAAAATAGAAGGAGAGATAAAAAGCTTCCAGGACAAACACAAATTAAAAGAATTTGCAAACACCAAACCAGCCCTACAGGAAATATCAAAAGGGGTCCTCTAAGCAAAGAGAGAGCCTCAAAGTAACAGACCTGAAAGGAACAGAGACAATATACAGTAATAGTCACCTTACAGGCAATAAAATGGCAGCAAATTCATATCTTTGAATAGTTACCCTGAATGTAAATGGGCTAAAATGCCCCAATCAGAAGACACACGGTATCAGAGTAGATTTAAAAAAAAAAAAAAAAAAAAAAAAAAAACAAGACCCGTAGAAATGCTGTCTGCAAGAGACTCATTTTAGACCCAAAGACAACTCAGGATTTAAAGTGAGGGGTGGAAAACAATTTCCCATGCTAATACATCAAAAGAAAGCTGGAGTGGCAATCCTTGTATCAGATAAATTAGACTTTAAGCCAAAGACTATAATAAGATATGAGGAAGGACCCTCTATCATACTTAAGAGGTCCGTCCAACAAAATCTAACAATTTTAAATATCTAATTTATTAGTTATTTAATTTAATCCCCTAATTTAATCCCCTAACATGGGAGCAGCCAATTATATAAACCAATTAATAATACAAAGAAAGAGACACATCAACAATAATACAATAAAAGCATAGGACTTTAACACTCTCCTCACTGAAATGGACAGATCATCTAAGCAAAAGATCAATAAGGAAATAAAGGCTTTAAATGACACACTGGACCAGATGGACATCACAGATATATTTAGAACATTCCATCCCAAAGCAACAGAATACACATTCTTCTCTAGTGCGCATGGAACATTCTCCAGAATAGATCATATCCTGGGCCACCAATCAGATCTCAACTGGTACCAAAAGATTGGGATCATTCCATGCATATTTTCAGACCACAGTGCTTCAAAACTAGTACTGAGCCACAAGAGGAAAGTTGGAAAGAACTCAAACACATGGAGGCTAAAGAGCATCCTACTAAAGAATGAATGGGTCAAGGAGGCAATCAAAGAAGAACAAAAAAAAATTCATGGAAACAAATGAAAATGAAAGCACAACTGTTCAAAATCTTTGGGACTCAGCAAAGGCGGTTCTGAGAGAAAAGTATATAACAATACAAGCCTTTCTCAAAAAACAAGACAGGTCTCAAGTACGCAACCAAATCCTACACCTAAAGGAGCTGGAGAAAGAACAGCAAAGAAAACCTAAATCCTGCAGAGAAATAATAAAGATTAGAGCAGAAATCAATGAAATAGAAAGCAAAAGAACAGTAGAACACATCAACAAAACTAGGAGCTGGTTCTTTGAAAGAATTAATAAGATTGATAAACCCCTGGCCAGACTTATCAAAAAGAAAAGAGAAATGATTGAAATTAATAAAATCACAAATGAAATAGGAGAGATCACAACCAACACCAAAGAAAGACAATTATAAGAACATATTATGAGCAACTATACACTAGCAAATTTGACAATCTGGAAGAAATGGATGCATTCCTAGAAACATAAACTACCAAAACTGAACCAGGAAGAAATAGAAAACCTTAACAGACCATAACCAGTAAGGAGATTGAAGCAGTCATCAAAAATCTCCCAACAAAAAAGAGCCCAGGGCCAGATGGCTTCCCAAGAGAATTCTACTAAACATTTAAAGAAGAATTAATACCTTTCTCCTGAAACTGTTCCAAAAAAGAGAAATGGAAGGAAAACTTCCAAACTCATTTCATGAAGCCAGCATTACTTTGATCCCAAAACCAGACAAAGACCTCATCAAAAAGGAGAATTACAGACCAATATCCTTGATGAACACAGATGCAAAAATTCTCACCAAAATACTAGCTACTAGTAGGATCCAACAGTACATTAAAAGGATTATTCACCATGACCAAGTGGGATTTATTCCTAGACGGCAAGTTTGGTTCAACAAGTGCAAATCAATCAATGTGATACATTAATAAAAGAAAAAACAAGAACCATAGGATACTCTCAATAGATGCTGAAAAAGCATTTGACAAAGTACAGCATCCTTTCTTGACCAAAACTCTTCAAAGTGTAGGCATAGAGGGTACATATCTCAAGATCATCAAAGCCATATAAGAAAAACCCACAGTGAATATCATTCTCAATGGGGAAAAACCGAGAGCTTTTCCCCTAAGGTCAAGAACACAGCACGGATGTCCACTATCACCACTGCTATTCAACAAAGTACTAGAAGTCCTAGCCTCAGCAATCAGACAACAAAAAGAAAAAAGGTTTCCAAATTGGCAAAGAAGAAGTAAAACTCTTACTCTTTGCAGATATGATATGATACTTTATGTGGAAAACCCAAAAGACTCCTCTCCAAAACTGCTAGAACTCATACAGGAATTCAATAAAGGATATAAAATCAATGCACAGAAATCAGTTGCATTTCTATACACTAACAGTAAGACAGAAGAGAAATTAAGGAGTCAATCCCATTTACAATTGCACCCAAAACCATAAGATACCTAGGAATAAACCTAACCAAAGAAGCTAAGAATCTATACTCAGAAAACTATAAAGTACTCATGAAAGAAATTGAAGAAGAGGAATTGAGGAAGACACAAAGAAATGGAAAAACACTCCATGCTCGTGGATTAGAAGAACAAATATTGTGAAAATGTCTATGCTACCTAAAGCAATCTATACCTTTAATGCAATCCCTATCAAAATACCATCAATTTTTTCCAAAGAAATGGAACAAATAATCCTAAAATGTATATGGAACAAGAAAAGACCCCAAATAGCCAGAAGAATGTTGAAAAAGAAAACCAAAGTTGGTGGCATCACAATTCCAGACTTCAAGCTCTATTACAAAGCTGCAATCATCAAGACAGTATGGTACTGGCACAAAAACAGACACATAGATCAATGGAACAGAATAGAGAGCCCAGAAATGGACCCTCAACTCTATGGTCAACTAATCTTCAACAAAGCAGGAAAGAATGTCCAATGGAAAAAAGACAGTCTCTTCAACAAATGGTGTTGGGAAAATTGGACAGCCACATGCAGAAGAATGAAACTGGACCATTTCCTACACCACACACAAAAATAGACCCAAAATGGATAACAGACCTCAATGTGAGACAGGAATCCATCAAAACCCTTGAGGAGAACACAGGCAGCAACCTCTTCGACCTCAGCCACAGCAACTTCTTCCTAGAAACATCACCAAAGGCAAGGGAAGCAAGGGCAAAAATGAATGCTTGGGACTTCACCAAGATCAAGAGCTTTTTCACAGCACAGGAAACAGTCAACAAAACCAAAAGACAACTGACAGAATGGGAGAAGATATTCACAAATGACATATCAGATAAAAGGCTAGTATCCAAAATCTATAAAGAACTTATCAAACTCAACACCCAAAGGACAATAATCCAATCAAGACATGGGCAGAAGGCATGAACAGACATTTCTGCAAAGAATACATCCAAATGGCCAACAGACACATGAAAAAGTGCTCAACATCTCTCAGCATCAGGGAAATACAAATCAAAATGATGGTGAGACACCACCTAACACCAGTCAGAACGGCTAAAATTAACAAGTCAGGAAACGACAGATGTTGGTGAGGATATGGAGAAAAGGGGAACCTTCCCACACTGTTGGTGGGAATACAAGCTGGTGGAACCACTCTGGAAAACAGTATGGAAGTTCCTCAAAAAGTTGAAAACAGAGCTACCCTTTGACCAGCAATTGCACTACTGGGTATCTACCCTAAATATACAAATGTAGTGATCTGAAGGGGCATGTGCACCCAAATGTTTATAGCAGCAATGTCCACAATAGCCAAACTATGGAAAGAACCTAGATGTCCATCAACAGATGAATGGATAAAGAAGATGTGGTATATATATATACAATTTAATACTACGCAGCCATCAAAAAAAAAAAAAAAACACGAAATCTTGCCATTTGCAACGATGTGGATAGAACTAGAGGGTATGATGCTAAGTGAAATAAGTCAATCAGAGAAAGACAATTATCACATGATCTCTCTGATATGAGGGAATTTGAGGGGCAGGGTGGGGGGTCGTGGGGGGCACAGAAGGAAAAAATGAAACAAGATGGGATCAGGAAGGAGACAAACCATGAGAGACTCTTAATCTCAGGAAACTAATTGAGGGTGGGGGGGTGAAAGGGGAGGGATAGGGTGGCTGGGTTATGGACATTGGGGAAGGTATGTGCTATGATGAGTGCTACAAATGGTTTAAGACTGATGATTCACAGACCTATACCCCTGAAGCAAATAATAGACATGTTAATTTAAAAAAAAAAAAAGAAATTCAACAGATTTCTGCATGTTGATTTTGTATCCTACGACTTTGTTGAATTCATATAGCAGTACTAGCAATTTTTTCATGGAGTCTTTTCAGTTTTTTATAGAGTATCATGTCATCCACGAACAGTAAAACTGACTTCTTCCTTGCTGATTTGGACTCCATTTCTTTTTGTCTGATTGCTGAGGCCAAAACTTCTAATACTATGCTAAGTAACAGTGGTGAGAGTAGACATCCCTGTCCTATTCCTGACAACAGAGGAAAAGTTCTGTTTTTCCCCAGTGAGGATGATATTAATTATGGGTTTTTCATATATGCCCTTTATTATGTTGAGGTATATTCCCTCTGTCCCTTCTTTGCTGAGGGTTTTTATCATGAATGAAAACTGTTCTTTGTCAAATGCTTTTTGGGCATATATTGATATGATCATATGGTTCTTGTCCTTTCTTTTATTAATGTGGTGGTCAACTAATTTTCAACAAAATAGGAAAGAATATCCAATGGGAAAAATGACAGTCTTTTCAACAAACAGCATTGGGAAACCGCACAGCAACATGCAAAAGAATGAAACTGGACCACTTCCATACACAAAAATAAATAAAAAATGGATGAAAGACATAAATGTGAGAAAGGAAACCATCAATATCCTAGAGGAGAACACAGGCAGTAACCCTCTTGGCATTGGCCATATCAATTTCTTATTACATACATCTCCTGAGGCAAGGGAAACAAAAGCAAAAATAAATATTGGGGGCACCTGGGTGGCTCAGTGGGTTAAAGCCTCTGCCTTCGGCTCGGGTCGTGATCCCAGGGTCCTGGGATCGAGCCCCGCATCGGGCTCTCTGCTCCGCGGGGAGCCTGCTTCCCCCTTCTCTCTCTGCCTGCCTCTCTGCCTACTTGTGATCTCTGTCTGTCAAATAAATAAATAAAATCTTTTAAAATAAATAAATAAATAAATAAATAAATAAATATTGGGACTTCATAAAAATAAAAACCTTCTGTCCAGTGAAGGAAACAATCAACAAAACTAAAAGGTAACCCATGGAATTGGAGAAGATACTTGCAAATGATGTATCTGATAACAGGTCAGTATCCCAAAATCTTTAAAGAACTTATAAACTCAATACCCAAAAACCAAATAATCCAGTTAAAAAATGGGTAGAAGACATGGATATTTTTCCAAAGAAGACATACAGATGGCTGACATAGGAAAAGACACTGAATATCATTCATCAGGGAAATACAAATCAAAACTACAATGAGATATCACCTCACAACTGTTAGAATGGCTAAAATCAACAATACAGGAAACAACCGGTGTTGGTGAGGATGTAGAGAAACAGGAAACTTCTTACACTGTTGATGGGAATGGAAACTGGTGCAGCCACTGGAAAACAGCATGGAGATCCCTTGAAAAGGTAAAAATAGAACTACCCTATAATCCAGCAATTACACCCCTAGGTATTTACCCAACGAATACAAAAATACTGATTTGAAGGGATTCATGCACCTCGATGTTTATAACAGAATTATCAACAATAACCAAATTATGAAGAAAGCCTAAATGTCCACCACATGATGAATGGGTCTTCCTTATCTATGTGTGTGTGTGTGTGTGTGTGTGTACATACATACAATGGGGTATTACACAGCCATCCAAAAGAATGACATCTTGCCATGTTCAATGACATGAATGGAACTAGAGAGTATTATGCTAAGCAAAATAAGTCAGAGAAAAACAAATACCATATGATTTCACTCATATGTGGAATTTAAGAAACAAACAGATGAACATTGGTTGTGGGGTAGGAAAAAAGAGAGAAACCAGAAAAGAGACTCTGAACTATAGGAAACACACTAAAGGTTGCTGGAGGGGAGGTGGGCAGTGGGGCGTGGTTAAATGGGTGATGGGTATTAAGGAGGACACTTGCTGTGATGAGCACTATGTGTTGTATGTAAGTGATGAATTACTTAAATTCTACATCTGAAATTAGTATTATATTTTATGTTAACTGGAATTTAAATAAAATCTTGAAAACAAAAACAAAAAAATTTTTATGAAAACGTAGTATCTTAAGACAAATAAAAATGAAAATACAACATAACAAAACTTATGGGATGCAGCAAAACCAGTGCTAAGAATGAGATTTATAGCTATAAATGTTCACATTAGAAAAGATCTCAAATTAATAACTTAAATTTACACTGTAAGGAACCAGAAATAAGAACAAAGCCCGAAGCTAGTATAAGGAAGGAAATAATAACAATTAGGGCAGAGATAAAGTAAAGAATAGGAAGAAAAAAAAAACAGAGAAAAGCAACAAAATGAAGAGTTCGTTCTTCAAAAACAATTAGCAAAATTGATAAGCTTTTGGCTATGCTGATTAAGAAAAAATTAAGACTCTAACTAAAATTGAAATGAAACTTTACTACTGATTTTACATAAAAATAATTATGAGAGAATACTATGAACTGTATATCAACAAATTGGATAACCTAAATGAAACAAATTTCTAAAAACACACAGCTTACCAAAATGAATTATGAATAGAAAATCTGAATAGATCTGTAAGAAGATAGAATTAGTCATCAAAAATCTCTCAACAAAGAAATGCCCAGAACCAGATGGCCCCACTGGAGAATTCTAACAAACATTTAAAGAAGAATTAACACCAATCCTCAAATATCCTAAACAAAATACTAACACAAACAGAATTCAACAGCACACTAAAAAGATCACACATCATGACCAAGTGGGATTTATTCCTGGGAAGCTGGGATGATTCAACATATGAAAATTCAATCAATGTAATACAACATAATGAAGGGGGGTACACATAATCACCTGAATTGATACAGAAAAGCATTTGACAAAATTCAATGCCATTTCATAATTTTTTTTTTTTAAAGATTTTATTTATTTCTTTGACAGAGAGAGATCACAGCAGGCAGAGAGGCAGACAGAGAGAGAGGAGGAAGCAGGCTCCCTGCTGAGCAGAGAGCCCGATGCGGGGCTCGATCCCAGGACCCTGGGATCATGACCTGAGCCGAAGGCAGAGGCTTTAACCCACTGAGCCACCCAGGCGCCCCGCCATTTCATAATTTTTAAAAAATACTCTAACTAGGACTAGAAGGAAACTGCTTCACTATAATAAAGGCCATCTATGAGAAGCCCTCAGCTAAGAGCATACTCAGTGTTGAAAAACTCAAATGCTTTTCCTTTAAGATCATGAACAAGGCAAAGTGACCACTCTGTCACTCCTATTTGACAATGTACTGTAAGTCCTACCCAGGGCAACTAAGCTAGATAAATAAATAAATGGCATCCAAATTGGAAAGGAAGAAGTAATATTATCTATTTGCATATACTACTATCTCATACCTATATAAAACCCAGAAGATTCCACACACATAAAAATGTTAGAACCAATGAATGAATTTAGCAAAATTGCAAAAGGCAAGAATTAACATACTAACCGTCAGCTGCATTTCTATACACGAATAATTAACAGCCTGAAAAAAAATGCAAAAAACAACTTCATTTAACTTATCATCAAGTAGAATAAAATACTTAGGAGTAAACATAACCAAGGAGTCCAAAGACTTGCTCACTGAAAACTGTAAAACTTTCCTGAAAGAAGTTAAAGAAGCAAGAAATAAATGGGAAGACATTCTGTGTACATGAATTTTTTAAAGAGTCAATATTTCTAATGCCACCCAAAGCCATCTATGTATTCACTACAGTCCCTATCAAAACCCAACTCCTGATTTCTTTCTTTTTTAAGATTTTATTTATTTGAGAGAGAGAGAGAGGAGACAGAGCACAACCAGGGGCAGGGGCTGAGGCAGAGGCAGAGGAAGAAGCAGGCTCCCCGATGAGCAAGGAAGTCAATGTGGGACTCAATCCCAGGACCATGACCTGAGCTGAAGGCAGACGCTTAAACCAACTGAGCCAACCAGGTGTCCTTGCTATTTCTTTTGTAGAAATAGAATACCCATCTTAAAATTCATATGAAATCTTAAGGGACCCTGAATAACCAAAACAGTCTTGAAAAAGAAGATGTAAGTTGGAAATCTAAAACATCCTGATATTAAAACTTAAAAGAGAGTAGTTGAAACAGTGTGGTGTTGGCATACAGACAAACAACAAACCAATGGAAAAGCATAAAGAGCCCAGAAACAAATCCTCACATTATATGGTCAAAAGATTTTTACGTGATTCCCCATTCAATGAGGAAAGGGCAGTCCTTTCAACAAATGGCACTGGGAACACGGGGTATCCACATGCAAAAGAAAGAAGTTGGACCCTTACCTTATACTATATACAAAAATTATCTCAAAATGGATCAAAGATTTAAACCAAAGAACTAAAACTATAAAACTCTTAGAAAAAAATCATGGGGGAAAATCTTCATGATGTTGGATTTGGAATTATTCCTCAAAGAGGATACCAAAAGCACAGGCAAAAAAAAAAAAAAAGAGGTGGGAGGGATAGATAAAATGGCCTTCACCAAAATTTAAAAATCTTTATGTATCCAAGGACATTATCAACAGAGTGAAAAGACAACCCACAAAATGGAAAAAAATGTTTGCAATATATATATTTATATATATATATATATATATATATATAAAACTCCTTATATATAAGGAATTAATATCCAAAATATGTAAGAAATCCTATAACAAAAAAACAACTTGATTTAAAAACATACAAAGGACTTGAATAGACATTTCTCCAAAGAAGATAAATAACCAGTATGTTAAAAAATGTTCAGTGTCACTAGTAATTAGTGAAATGCAAATCAAAACCACAGTAAGATACCACCTCACACCCATTAAGATGGCAATTATCAAAGGAGTAAAACAACAGGAACTAACAAGTGCTAGTGAGCATGTGGAGAAACAGAATCCTGGTACACTGGTAAGAATATAAAATGGTACAGCTACTATGGAAAATAGTACAGTAGTTCCCTAAAAACTTTAAACAGAATTACTATACGATCCAGCAATTCCACATTTGGCTCTATATCCCCCAAATAATTGAAAGCAGAGACCTGACATATTTGTACACCCAAATTTACAAAAGCATTCGTCAAAACTGCCAAAGGGTATAAGCAACCCAAATGTCCATGGACAGATGACTGAATAAATAAAATACAGTATGTACCTAACACAGAGTGGTTTTTAACCTTAAAAAAGAAGGAAGTTCTGAGACATGCCTCAACATGAATAAACACTAAAGACATTATACTGACAAGGGATACAAAAGAACAAACACCATCTGATTCTACTTCTATGAGTTATCTGAAACAGTCAAATTCGTAGAGATAGAAAACAGAATGGTGGATGCCCAGGATGGGGTGAAGGAAGGATGGAGAGTTATTTAACAGGCATAGAGTTTCAATTTGGGAAAGCTAAAATGTTCTGAAGATGGATGGAGGTAATAGTTGCACAGCAATGTGAATGCACTTACTGCCACCTAACTGTGCAGTTAAAAATGGTTAAAATGATAAATTTTTACCACAATACAAAAAAGAGAACAAAAGCAATGGTGATAATGAACCGTCAAGTATGTAATAAAATACAGTGATTAAGAGCACTTGTAGCAGGAAAACTGACACAACCTTTTGAAATTATTGTGGCAATGTATGTAAAGGACCATGGAAATTTTTTTTCTTGATAACCCTACCTTTGAAAATATATTTAAAAAATACATATATATTTTTACAAGTAATACAAATGAAGCATAAAATATGAATTAAGATATTCTTTATAGGTCTCTTAGTACTATTTATAATTGCACCCAAAACCATAAAATACTTAGATAAAAAATAACACATACATTCTGTGTATGTTAACTACAAGACTTAATGAGAAAAGTCAAAGATCTAAACAGAAAATGTGTCCTATCTATGAATTGGAAAACTCTTCATTGTGATGTCAGTTCTCCCCTTGATCTATAGATACAACACAAATCAATGTCCTAGCATTTTTTTAATCTACAAACTCAATCTCACATTTATATGGAAATGCAAAAGAATTAGAATAACCCAAACAACTTTGAAAAAGAACAAAGTTGAGAGATTTATACTCTCTGATAGTGTGGTATGACTGTGTGAATTAAGACAGTGTGGTATGACTGAAAAGTCATACCACAATTAAGACAATTAAGACAGTGTGGTATGACTGAAAAGATAGATACACGAATTCATGAAACCATGAAAGTCCAGAAATAAACCAACACACATATGGTAACTGATTTTCATTGAAGGTGAAGTGTTTTAGACACTCAATGAACCTTAGACAACTCAATGGAGATAGGCTAGTCTTTTCCGTAAGTGATGCTAAAACAAATGAACATTCACATGCAAACAACAAAGAACCTAACCTTGCACTATATACAAAAATTAACCCAACATGGATCACAGCCCCAAATGTAAAACCTATAATTTTTTTAGATGCATGAGATCTTTGCAAATTTTGGCTAAGATATATAAACAGAAATCAAAAGGAAAAAATAAGTACACTTCATCAAAACCACAACCTTCTCCAGAAAACACTATTAAAGTAGCAAGAATGTCAAGTAGCTACAAATCTTATACGCTGCTAGGAAAAATGAAAAATTCTACCATACATTGCTGGTGGAAATATGATCACTTTGGTAATGTATGTTGGTTTCTCATAAGCATACATGTATCATATGGCCTAGAAAGCCCATTCCGACGTATTTACTCAAAAGAAAAGAAAATCTGGGTCCACACCAAAAAACAACAACTATACGTGAATGTTTTTAGGAGCTTTATTCACAAATGCCAACAACTAGAAAGAATCCACATGTCCACAGGGTGAATGAATACACAAACTGTGGTACAACAGAATACCAATATATGCGACAACATGGATGAATCACAAATATATTATGCTAGAGTTACATGTTGTAGGGTTCCAGTTGTTTGACATTCTGGAAAAGGCAAGCTTAAACCAAAAGAAAACAGATCAGTGAGTGACGGACAGAGAATGGAGGCAGAGGGAGGATACTGACTACTAAGGGGCATGAGGAACCCCTTTGGGGTAACAGAAATGTTCTGTGGCTCGGCTTGGTACTAGTTATATAACTGTTTGTAAAAATTCACACTGTACACATAAAAACTGTGTACCCAAAACAACAACAACAACAAAAAACTGTGTACCTACAGAAGTATTAACTTTATCATATATAAATTCCACCTCAATAAATCTGGTTTAAGTAAATTATGATTAGGTTGGTCCTAGGCCTAAATCACATGTTGGAATTTGCTCTTGGTTTTAATAGTGACAAGTAGGGACACCTAGGTGGCTCAGTCAGTGAAGCACCCTGAGCCTTTAGCTCAGGTCATGATCCCTGGGCTCTGGAATCCAGTTCTGCATTGGGTTGCTTACTCAGCAGGGAGCCTCCTTCTCCCTCCACCTGCCTCTCTCCCTGCTTATGCTTACACACATGCTTTCTCATAAATAAATAAAATCTTTAAAATTTCAAATTTAAAATTCAGTGACAAGTACTGAAAACCTCAACCCACAAGATGTTTTGTTGCAAAATTAATCAGAACTCTCACAGTACTTTGCAAAAAAAGTTTAAGCTTATTAAGGAATATTGAAGATTTCAGGACTCTTCTGATTAAATTCATGTAGCATCATCTTATCTTACTTAAATCAGTAAGGTCATGTTTACTTTGGGAGAGGAATAAAATTACAAATACAAATTTAGTATCAGTAACTACAAGAGTTTTGTAATTCTCAACTTCAGAAGCACTTCCAAGCACTGAAAAGTTCTTAATGCTTATCTGACTCCAATCTCCTCTTCTAAGGCGGTAATTTGACCAGAATAGCCAGAAGGTTTGCAGCAAAATCCAAAACTGATTACCACAGGATCATGAATACAAAGATTTAAGTCTTTCATATGGCCGAACATCCACTACATACATCAGCAATGGACTTCTGTCAAATTCTTACAAGGGGGTTTTCGTTCTCTCTCAAAAATAATCAATGTCTCCCCAAGGATCAATTAAGAACTTCAACCATCAGGCGCCTGGGTGGCTCAGTTGGTTAAGCGACTGCCTTCAGCTCGGGTCATGATCCTGGAGTCCCGGGATTGAGTCCCGCATCAGGCTCCGAGCTCCACGGGGAGTCTGCTTCTCCCTCTGACCTTCTCCTCGCTCATGCTCTGTCTCTCTCTCTCTCAAATAAATAAAAAATAAAATATTAAAAAAAAAAAAAAAAGAACTTCAACCATCATCCTTTGAAAAGCAAGAAAAATTCTGAATGAAGAAGAACTTAACGTTTTGCCCACACTTTTTGACAAATGTCTTGGAAAGGGCAATAATTCAATACTTCTGCTCTAATGTATCTGAGTTTCATGGCAGCAGATGAGACTTCTTTTAGAGTTATTGGCTGTGTCTTAACATTCATGTATGCCATGTGCTGAAACAGAGAGCAATGCTCTCTTTCCTGAAGTGGCAGAACCATTTGTTGCCAACCATCTCAGAAGCTCCATGAGGATGGACAGTACCAAGTTTTGCTAAGAAAAAAATAATAATAAAAAGTTTCACAACAGCAACTTTTTTGATGGTGCCAACATACAAATGATGATTAAAATCAAATGTTAGCTGCCCTGAGAAGCATTCACATTTTTATCCTGTTGAATGTTAAAGTCACTACTGATTGTTCAGTGAATTCCAGCTGAATGTGAAGAAATGTCAACAATTCTAGTGCAGATGATGTCATCTGACAGAGGCACTGCTTCAATTTTCTTTCTCTGTTCTCAAACAAGGCAGCTCCTAATTTCCAAGATTCTCATCTTCACCAAGGTCTCTTCAATTGTATATGGCTTCTGTGTCTGGGTCATACAATAAACAAATGCACAGGAGGCTTCAAGATAAAGCCTTGTTGGCCAAATCGTTTCCAATCCTTTCAATTTAAGCTTTCTTTTAATTAAAGAACAGTGTTTTTCTAAATGCTATAAGGACTAACAGAACTTCACACCTATATGTGGGGATAAATAGAAGAGAAACCTAAGCTATAATAAATACCCATTCTTTTTACATTTTCAAACTACATTATGTAAAACTGAATTGCCTATAATCATAACGGCATCATACATTTTAATTCCTAACAGAAACTTAATCCAGGTATTTACCATAACATAATGGGTGGCAATAATGATTATATATTACCTGACCATGTACAATTGCATCCCTTGCCACTCCACTCTTACCTGGCATGAAATATACCTTATTTTGACAAACACAAAAAAGTATTTTGTTAAATTGGCTTTTTTCCTACAAAGAAAAATATCCTATCTAGTTTAAAAATCTTTGATTTAGAAATATTTAGGAGGGACACACAGTGACTCAAAATATACGTGCTCAGTTAACTAAATTCTGAGTTCAACTAACTATTAATAGGATTTTTGGAGGAGTAGCAGAATGGATTTGAAAGAAAAATTAAAGTTATATATTCTCTTACCCCCTTACTCCATCCATATTTCATTCATACATTGATCTAAGTTAATAGTTCCTAATCTCAACTACATTATTACAAGCATCTCAGATAAGTTCTTTAACACTAATGAGCAGAACTCATTCCAGACTAATTAAATCTAAATCCCTTGGGGTAGACCTGATCATTTTTTTAACGCCCCAGTAATTTTTTGTTGTTGTTGTTAAAATTTTATTTGAGAGAGAGAAAGAGAAAGAGAGCACAAGTGGGGGGAGGGGCAGAGGAAGTAGGAGAAGCAGACTCCCTGCTGAGCACAGAGCCCAATGAGGGGCTCAGTTAATTACAGGACTACAGGATCACAACCTGAGCAGAAGATAGAAACCCAGTCGACTGAGCCACCCAGGCTTCCCTAATGTCCCAGGATTAAGAACTACTAAGTCAAATAACTAATCATAGATCTTGGTGTTTTGTTTTGGGTTTTTCTTTATTTATTTGACAGACAGAGATCACAAGTAGGCAGAGAGACAGGTGGGGGGTGGGGGTGGAGCAGGGTCCCCACTGTGCAGAGAGCCAGATGCAGGGCTCCATCCCAGGACCCCAAGGATCATGACCTGAGCTGAAGGCAGAGACTTAACCCACTGAGCCACCCAGTTGCCCCTAGATCTTATTCTTTAAAAGCTTACATTCTATTAAAAAATAAATAAATAAAAATAAATTTAAAAAATTTTTTTAAAAAGCTTACATTCTAGAGGTGCCTGGCTGGCTCAGGTGGTAAAGCATGTGACTCTTGATCTCAAGAGTCAGGAGTTCAAGCCCCACCTAGAGACAGTATATTCCAGTATACATGAATGTATATATATTCTTAGGGGCTATGTATACAAAGATTAATAAAACGTACCTCTCAAGGCGAACAGGACACTTTAATGCAGCTTTTAACTACATTATGACACACACATGCTTAAGGTGCAATGATAACACAGAAGAGATACATAGCCAATCCAAAAATGAGGGGAGAGTAGAGAGGCACTGAAATAAAATTTCTGGAGGAAGTATTAAGTGGTATTAAGTATTAATTGCTTCATAAGAAGCAATTAGAGAGGAGGATGGGAGGATGGGAGGAGAAGATTCAGGCACCAAGCAGAGGGAATAACAAAAGCAACAGAAAGATGGATACACCAAGGTTAATAGAGAATCAATCAGTTTGGTGCTCCCACCCAAGCAGTAGGCATGAAATTAAAAAAAAAGTAAGAAACTCTTCGGACTGGGAGGAGTGGAGTGAAAAAAGCAGACTACAGGTTAATAAATTACTTAGGAAACTATTATATTATCTTAAATGAGAGACAATGAGGACAACAGCAGAAGAGAGGGAAAAGAGGGAAGAGAGTCCTAAAATATTTAGTACTGAAGTTATAAAGTTATCAAATGACATGATGCAGTCTTAAAAAGAAATGAAATTCTGACACATACTATGACATGGATGAACCTTGAAAATCTTCTGCTAAGTGAAATAAGCCAGTCACAGAAGGATAAATATTTTATGATTCCAGTTATGATGCATCAAATTCATAGAGACAGAAAGTACAAGTTAGTAGGAGCTACATGGAGGGGGTAATGGGAAATTATTATATAATGGGTACAGAGATTTGGTTTGGGACAATGAAAAAGTTCTAGAGACAGATAGTAGTGATGATTGTACAAACATCAACATACTTAATGCCACTAAACTGTATAGCTAAAAATGGTTAAAATGATAAACTGTATGTTGTATACACTCTACAGCAATCTTAAAGATAATTTTTTAAAAGCACATGATATAAGGAGAATACGGGGGGAAAAGAGCCAAAAGTTAATTGTTAAATCCTTAGCATGGGAGACCAACTAGACAGTGGTACCATGCATGCCTCTGATGAGGATCAATGAATTGCTGTGACATTCAGGTAGCACTGTCTAGAAGGCAAACAGATAGAAGAATGAAGCTCAAGGGAGTAATACAGTTAGAAACACAGTCATCAACAAATAGGCGGTAGTTAAAACTGTAATAATCCAGGAGATTGTCCAAAGAAAACTTCAAGTAAAAAGAGAATGTCTGAGGGCAGAACCTTTGGAAATAGAAGAGAGACATAAAAGGAGCTCAGAAAGAAGGTAACAGGTTGCAGTCAGACAGGTAAAGAATTAAAAGATGAGGCAGCAGAAATGGCAGTATTTGGAGGTGGGGCAATGACAATGATAGGGAGTGCAGTCAAGAGATAAAAACAGTTACAGAAGATACATTACCATACCCCTTTCTCTCCTTCTACTCCTACTTTTTAGAGTTCAATGAAAACCCAAGTTTCTATTTTTCTGTAGCCTCCTAAGACTATAAAACAAAATCCCCACACTTAAGAATAATCCAACATACTAATATGCATTTTAAAACATCTAAAATTGTCAGGAATACATTTTATGTAACAGCAAGAATGTTAAACCTACATAGAAACTAGATCTCTGGTAGTCTACACAGGAAAAGTAAACATGTATACTTAATTGTAACTTGCTTTAAGCAGTAAGATTCACTAAAAAGCTACTTTTAAAAAAAAAGAAAGAAAGAAAACCTATTTATAATTCTTGCAAAAATTTTATCAGCATCAACTTTACCAGATTACTATTTGAAAAGACCCTACTGCATATTAACAAAAAAAAAAAAAAAAAAAAAACCTTATGAAGTAAATACTTTTGGCTACTTGGATTTTTGTGTTTTAAATATAGCTCTATTTTAAAACTAACCAAACAGTTATATGAAAAGTTACCCAATTTATCACATGCCCATACTAACCCAAAGCTTACTGTGGTCCCAGAAGCTATTACAAGCTGTATACAAATCATCTCTGATAATTTTTAAAATTATGAGGTTGGTCTCATGCCCAGTCTACAGACTATAACTGAATTTCAGAGAGTAACATTACATAGCTTGTTTGTAAACGGTGAATCTGGAATTTGAACCTATTGTGGCTTCAACCTAAGTTCTCGACCACTATCCCCTAAACAATTCTTGATTAATCTCCCTTAACTAATCTAGTTTGCCATTTCAGAACAAAGTACAAGGTGACATCTCATAAGTTACAGAGTAAGTCCTTGAATCCTCATACCAAAACTCTGCAAAGTTCATACAGAGTCTGGGATAAAAATGCCTCCAAAAGTCTTAAGTAATTAAAACACTTATTTTAAATTCACAGGTATTGTTTTTACCTCAAAAACAAATGTTTCCTAATTATGAGTTTAGCCTACATTTCTTAAATTTTATGTATTATGTGGAAAATATAATGAAATAATACTCAAAAAACATTTTAATCTTTATACTCTATACCAAACCTCAACTTGCTACAAGATTCTGAACAGGCTTCATCAAACAACAGAAACTTTCTAAAATGGGTCCAACAGTTTTACAATCATTTTCTTCATTCATTACCCTTCACTGTACACTGTAACTTTCCCTTCCATCTAGGAAAATGTTAAAGTAACACTTTACTATCCACTGCTACAGGTTTGTACAGCAGTTCTAGGGGGCCACTAAACCATTAGTTAGACACACAGACCTTTAATTAATTGTCTTATGTGACTAAACCTTATAGAGTTAGCCATAAGACATATTTCACATTTGTAAAAAGAATGCAAGATTCTTTTTTAATTTTACCATCCAAAATTCTCCATGAATCTGTCTGCCTTCACCATGAATTCCTTGGAAATTAATAATTTGAACCTTTTCTCAATGTGCAAAGTTAATTAGGAGCTATTTTTTAGTAGTTTGAATTCCAAAAGACATTAACTCATATTTCAGCAAACAGGGAGAAATAAAGTAGTCGTAAGATAAGGGAAAAGTTTCTGATGGAGTTCAGGAAAATTTGGTAGAGCTTCTTAAAAAAAAAAAAAAAATTTTGGACCTCTTTTGTATATTAAGAATTACCTCAAAATATTCATTTATTTTCAGTTAATTATTAGGATTGATTTCTGAGTCTTTTAAATTTATACGCAAATGAACATTCTCACAATGTAAGGTAGAGGTAATATGGATTACTTTAAAACAAATCCATTTTCTTCGAAGACTATTCTAATTTATTAACTGAAATTAAAAGTCTGAAATGCTGGGCATTTATAAGAACGGATTACTATATTAAAAGCAGTAATAATCTTCTAAAGGAAAAAACAGAACACTTATACTTCTGAGTACCTTACAGCTTTAAAAAAACCCTCAGAATGTCAAATCACCGGCCACTCTCTCTCCCCTAATACCATTCACTTCAACAGAGAACTACCTTCTCTGAGACAGGTAGGCTGCTGGGCTCCTCTGTATTTCTTGGCTGCTTTACAGAATCACATCCAAACATCCTATTTTTAAGAACATGAAGCTGAATATCAGACATGTGTTGGTGCTGGGCCCCCTTTCGGCCAGTGGAGAGGGGCACACCATTCAGATTTTGAGTCATGCCGCCTGAAACACCAAGCACTGGCTCCCCGTGTTCATCTATCTGAGAGACCTGTGGAGGAAACAAAACACCTGGAAGATGGATATACTGAGTCAGGCTTTCTGGCTGACTCAACAAAGCTTCAGACATGATTTCACGCTCATTTCCAGGAAGTGCAAGTGTATCACTGGCTGCATTTTGCAAATGTTTCCTATCCACCAACCCAGAATGAAGAACTGTGGGTTGCTGGAGCACAGTTTCTATTCTCTGTGATTTTTCAGCAGTCACGTGGAGAGAACATGGGTTCAGGCATGGAACGCTGGTCTGGATTATTGAAGGCTGCCCAAGCTGCTGAAATACTTGCTGAATTGGATGTAGAATACTTGCTCTTCCAGAAGTCTGTGTCACCATAACTGGTACATTGACTTTATAAAGGTGACCTCAAAAAGGAGAAAATAGTACCGTAAGTATGATAGAAACCTAATTTCCTCTAAAAATCAAAAAAAAGAAGAAAGAAAGAAACCAACCAACCCTCAGGCACAACAGGCTGTCCAAAAACACATCAGTAAGTTAATAGTTTTCTCGGAGTTTTTATTTTATTCTTCAGATTGTGTTTTCTACAATAAATATGTATTACTCTACTTTTAACAATTAAAGCCATCTCACTTGAACTCTAGCCTTTTTTACTTCTTGCTTATATGGCACACTTTGAGATACATACAGACCCACTGATATTTACTTCATGGACCTATCCCATTGTTTGATAAATTACTATGTTACCAACCCAAACTGGGATTTTAACAAACATAATAATGGAGAATGTATTTCATGTAAGATACCATGTAACTACTATAAGGTAATACTATCCAAAAAGAGTTAAGTAATTTCAAAAGCTATCAAATCCCCTCCTCCCTTTTTTCCTTTAAAATAATGCTAAAAAGGAAGAGGAAGAAATTTATTCTTTTGAGCACAGAGTTAGGTGCTTTAAACTTTGCAAAAACCTAAAGAATAGGTAGGATTCTCTCTCAAATCAAGACATAGTACTCTGAAAAAGCAAAGTTTGGTTACTCTCCAAACTTTTTGGATATTCTCCTACATGATCTCCAGTACCAAAGGCGGCAAAGGTTGATCAATGTCATCTTTAGTTTTTCTTGATTAGAGCTAGCAGGGACACAGATGTGCTCCTTTGCATTTGTCAGAATTTAGGTAATTGATTTGAATTAAAGAAACATATAAAGCAACTTCTATAATGCTGGGAAAAAGAAACGGGAATAAGTTACAGGACAAATCTCGTACAGTGTCTTTTATGGTAGGTTGCCTCCACAACAGGAATAACCACCACTTATTATTGTTCTTAAAATAAGTTATATTTTAAAAAGTTCCTGTAACTTCTAGTATACAGTTTATTAAAAAAATCACAAAAATTAACATCCAGCAGTCAGTACCAGTGACAAAACAAAAAACAAAACAAAACAAAACAAAATTTAATGGGGACTATACCCTTACCAGATGCAGTCTGTAGTGTCACACCTGCTGGTACATGAATAGGATAACCAGGAAAATTGAAACTTGCACTACAGTTTGAGGTGCCCTAGATATGAGAAATTTAATTAGAAAGTTAGAAAAAGGCTTTCCTTTTATCTTTTTTCCTGATCTCACAGGGATTAAAAAAAAGTCTGATTCAGACAACAGGACAATGGTTGGACATTTAACATTGAGGCTAAGTTCTTTGAACAAAACAGCTTTTCAATATTTGATTTAGATCATTTAAAGATAAAAAGAATTCTATTCTATGGCTATTCGCAATGAAGCCAGTAAAGTCTTAGTAAATGGTATGAACACTAATTCCTAAAACTTCCCCACTACATAACTTTGCATGAGTCCCTGATCCTCAAATTGTCAGATACAAGAAACACAGCTGTTTGTAAGAGCCATCTAGTCCATAGGTTGATCACTAATGGTACTTTAAATTAGTTAATACTACAGTGTACACTTTTTATTTTAGAATGAATAAACCTCAGGGTTTTCCATTTTTTTTAAATGCTAAGTCAAAAGACAAAAAAGTTTTTGCCTACCAGACATACAAAAACTTATAAGATTGATTAAAAACATCCAATATTGGTAAGGATGTGATTTAAAAAAAAATAAAACAGTTTTCTCAGACCACTGCTTGTATGAGTATGCATGTACTAACTTTTTGGAGAGCAATTTCACAATATATAACCATATTGAAAACATGCATAATCTTTGACCCAGAAATTCCACCTCTAAGAATTTATCCTCACTACCTGCTATCATACCAATACACAAAAACTTATCTACAAGTATTATCAATTATATTAGAAAAAAAACTAAAAATAAATGTCCATTAATAAAATATCAGTTAATGAAAATGATACATCAACTAAGGTTAGTCAATATTTAACTGGCAGGGAAAAGGATCCATCTATATTACTAAGTAAAAACACAGAACAAGGCACAGAGATGTGCCTACTTTTACCTTGAAAATTAAGGTAACTTTCATGAAAGAATGCTAGATGGATATACATCAGTTAAAACAGTTATCTTTGAGGTACAATACTGCAGGGCTCTTTTGCTTTTTATTTTATAAACTTGATTTTACTATTAGTGTATTATTTCTTTAACCAGGAGAAAAAGTAGTCTCAAGAATTTCAAAGGTAGATATATTTTTCATTGGTTTCCTATCAAAAACAGCACCATTCTTCCCAAAACTCTTGGTAAGGGGTATGATTTTATATTTAATAAAGAAATGGAAATTAACAGCCTACCAACCCTTTTGGCTCAGAAAGTGGGCTGAAAGGTGAAAAACAGTGGATTATATACCACTGAAGAAAGGTAAAAGAGAAAAAGTGCTATTATTTCCCCACCTGAAAACTACTCAATTTTCTAAATACAAGTTGTAATTTATTTTCTGCTCCAAATCTTCAGGGGTGGGGGGACACCTATCCTCTAAATCTCTACCACACAAAGACAAAAAATGACCAAAATACTTTACTTAAATAAAAAGAAGAACTATTATGTAGCTCAACTTGCCAAAAAAAAAAAAAAAAAATCAGAACGTATCAACATCATTTATTTAGGATCTACCTAGTATATAACATTATACTGTGTATTAAAACTCCATAGAATTTAACTTCAGAAATTTCCTGACCTTATAGATACTAACAACAGTATTTATATATACTACTGGCAGATGCTAATAACTGCTCTGGAAGACAGGAAAAGTTGGTAAAGAATATGTCAATTCTAAAACTCCTCAGTTTTTGCAACATGTACATTTTAGAAGTTATTCCTATCTCCCCATCCCTTACTACATCTTTTCTCATTCAAATGGGGGATTATGAATTATACCTATGCCTAGCCTCCTGCTACCATTCACTAAAAGTGAGGCATATCTTTAAAAATATATCCTAAGGGTGCCTGGGTAGCTCAGTGGGTTAACCTCTGCCTTCGGTTCAGGTCATGATCTCAGGGTCCTGGGATCAAGCCTCATCGGGCTCTCTGCTCAGCGGAGAGTATGCTTCCCTCTCTCTGCCTGCCTCTCTGCCTACTTGTGATCTCTGTCAAATAAATAAATAAAATCTTAAAAAGAAAAAAATATCCTAAACAGGCTACATACCAGTTCTGCTGTAGTAAAACTGGGAAGAGGTCTACCAGCAGGAATAACTAATGATGCTATATAGAAAACAAAATAAATATTATACATTTGTTACAATTTACCAGTTTAATAAAACTGCTAAGTATAGCTTGTTTTAAAAAAAATGTTTTCCATCACTAGCATGTCTGACCATGGTGAGTTCTAAACTTCCTAATTGCAAGTGAGGTAAA
The DNA here is from genome assembly GCF_010015895.1 of Lontra canadensis. Taxonomy (NCBI): domain Eukaryota; kingdom Metazoa; phylum Chordata; class Mammalia; order Carnivora; family Mustelidae; genus Lontra; species Lontra canadensis. The sequence continues at coordinate 7,190,493 of NW_022631055.1, forward strand.
CGAATTTAACTATATTTTTTCCCAAAAAACTTCAGATAAAGACTTTATAACTAACCTGTTTTAAGTACCAAAAGAAATTATTTGTTATCAAGTATACCATAGTATAGAAATCCACAAGAAAATACCTAGGTTATTTTTATTAAGTCAATTTAGCACTAAATCTCCATTACAACTTCTCACAGAGGAGAAAAGGTAGTATTTATTCAAGTAGCACATTTCCAAAAGACTATATTATTGAGCAAAAAAAATGTAACCCAACATAAACCATTCTAAATTTTATAGGCTCAAAAGAATTTCCCATTCCTTCATTTCAGGAAAAGTTATTTATAATACTTTAGCCAGCACAACTACATAGTTTTAGGAATTAATGAATAACACGTCTCCACAAGTCTTTACATGAAACAAGTATGACTACTAAGAAAAATAGAACAAATTCCTAGGGGAAGACCACCTCAACCTGCATTAAAGTTGCAATCTCACATATCTTTTCTTTATTATCTACCAATTTCCTATGCTATCTCTTTGTTTTTAATATAACTAAAACATTTGCCTAATGGTTGGAAATGGAAGCATTAAAAAATAAGTGTAAAAAACAAATAGTAACTATAGTAGAAAGACCTCAGGAGATCAACATAACCTTAAACTTTACCTCAAGGTTGATTTTACCTAGCTGAACATGACTGTTACAATATCATTTCGCCTTTTAATATAAAAGAGAATGTTTCAGCATGTTTATGGAGCACATATATATTAAATGTAATGTTTATTATGGTGTTTTTTCACAGACCACATTAAATTGTCCCTAAGATTTGCTTCTGACACTAGAATGACTCCATTATAAACAGCAAGTCACTCAGAAGAGCAAATATTTTTTTTTAACTAACCATTCTTCCCACATTAGAATAACAGAAGTGAAGCTACAGAGATTGATGATTAATGAAGCAGAAAATTATTTTTATCCTCCGTTCATCTATGGCTTTGCTTATTAACAGGCATTCTTTTAGAAAGGCTAAAGTAGAAAGAATTGGTGTGGCAGGAACACAAGGGTATTAGTCTTAATTAGCTGAAGTGAGCGAAGCTTAAACTGGTACAGCTGAAGCCATTGCCTGAGAGGAAACAAAAATCTGTTAACACGCTGTCTAAAGCAATTAAATGAATTTCTTGAGGAAAAATAGCAACAATTCCCCCTCTTTTAAATACCTTGCAATAAATCCTAAAGGATAATTCTCTAATCTTATATAAATCAAACAGAGCTATAAGAGAGTTTAAGAGTTCCTTTATAGTCATCAGAATAAAAGCATTGAACAGTTTTATAGTGAAGTTTCATGCAGCTCCTAGTTAATTTTGATACTAAATGCACCATTTACATACTTCCACAAATTATATATACCATTACATGTGCCTGAAACATGCTTTTTAAAATATCCAAGATGGTTTCAATACCCAATTAAGTTTTAACTGAGTATGTGTCTTTACTTAAACTAAAAAGTGTTAGAATTTTGGTCTTCATGTATATATTCTAGAAATATTAAATTTCACAAACAATAGGCTTTACAATATAGAAAGAATTCAATCCCACAAATGTAATTTAAGAAGTGTAAATTAAGAAAAGATGCTACATTGTGACATCTACAAGAGTATTTCTTTCTTACACACCAAGAAGTCTTTGATACATTAAGGCATTTAATAACTTCACAATTCTTGGTCCTGCTTTAAACCATTCCAAATCTTAATATCCAAGTCACGGGACTCAAGAGGTGCAAAGACTGGTCAATATTCTTTTTGACTACTCATTAGCATATACACATCTCTGATAACCAAACTGAATATTCTACCTCAAATCACATCAAGAACCAACAGCACTGTTGAAATTTTCACCAGATCTAAATTCAGCAACAGTTGGACATGTAGTTTGTACCTGAAGGAGTCTGAACACTCAAAGATGAAAGCCATCACAAACTTCTCAAAATTCCTATTCTTCCCTTTCTTGCTCATACAATGATAGTTTCATCAAAAAAACTATGTGACATGAAGACCAAATAGCACAGATTTGAATTGCTCTAGAAATAGGGCAATCATGGACAAAGTGAATCCCACGTCTCAGTTAACCCAGGACCGTCCTAGTTTACACCTATTATTCTGAGGTTATTATTAATGCAATCCCATTTCTTTCTCACAAGTGAACTGTAGGCAAAAGACCCAGAAGAGCCAATGCAATATTCATGGAGAAAAAGTTGGAGAACTGACACTGCCCCACTTCAAGACTTACTAGAAAGCTGCAGTAATCAAGGTAGTGTTGCCTGGTCAAAGAATAGACAAACACATCAATGAACAGAACAGAGAGCCAAGAAACTGACCCACATAACATAGTCACTTGATCTTTAACACAAAAGCCAAGGCAATACAATGGCACAAAGATAGTCTCTTCAACAAATGTCTGAACTGGCTATCCAATGCAAAAAAACATGAAACTAGACACATACTTTATACCCTTCCAAAAAAAATGACTAAAAATAGATCAGAACTAAATGTAAAATGCAAAACTACAAAATTCCTAGAAGATAGAAGAAAATCTAGATGACCAGGAGTATGGCAATGACTTTTTAGATTCAACACCAAAGGCACAACGCATGAAAGAAATAATTGATAAGCCAGGTTTTATAAAAACTTAAAACTCCTTTAAAAAAAAAAATCAAGATGATATGAAAAGACATTGGTTGGAAAAATATTGTGAAAGACATATATGATAATGGGCTATTATCCAAAATAACCAAAGAACTCTTAAAACTCAACCATAACAACCCAATAATGGGCCAAAGACCTTAAGAGACACTTTGCCAAAGAAGATATAGATGGCAAATAAGCATTTAAGATGCTCCATATCGTAAGTCATCAAGAAAATGCAAATTAAAACAATGAGATACCACTACATTAAATTAAAAATGGACAAAATCCACAACACTGATAACACCCAATGTTGGCAAGGATGTGGAACAACAGGAACCCTCACTCACTGCTGGTGGGAATGTAAAATGGCACAGTCACTTTGAAAGAAAATTTGGTGGTTCCTTACAAAACTAAGCATACAACCCAGTAGTCACTCTCCTTGGTATTTACCCAAAGAAGTTAAAAACTTACATCCACACATAAACCTCCACACAGCAGCTTTATTCCTAATTGCCAAAACTTGGCAGCATCCAAGATGTGCTTTACAGGTGAACAATTAAATAAACTGGCACATCCAGACAATGGAATATCATTCAGTGTTGAAAAGAAATGAGTTAGCAAGCCACAAAAAGATATGAGGGAATCCTAATACCATATTACTAAGTAAAATAAGCCAATCTGAAAAGGCTAGATACTACATGATTGATTCCAACTATAGGACATTCTGAAAAAGGTAAAACAATGGAGATGATAAAAATATCAATGGTTGCCTTGAGTTGGTATGGTAGGAAAGGATGAATAGGAGGAGCACAGAGGATTTCTAGGACAATAAAAATACTCTGTAAGACACCGTAATGATGGATACATGTCATTATAAATTTGAATAAACACATGGTACATGCAACACCAAGAGCAATAATGTGACCTATGGACTTTGGGTGTTTATGATAGGTCAATGTAGGTTCATCAATTGTTAACAAATGAAACCCTCTGGTGGGGGATGTTAATAACTGAAGAGATGATGCATGATTGGGGACACGAGGTATAGGAGAAGTCTCTGTACCTTCTCTTAAATTTGTTGTGAATATAAAGTTCTAAAAACATTGTCTTTTTTAAAAAGTGGATTACAAACCATATATAATTACCCCAATGATAGAATAGCAGTTCTTAAATTGTACTTTGCAAACCCCCAGGGGTCCATGAGACCCTTTCAGGGTGTTCACAAGGTCAGACTATTTTTTATAATACCAAGACAATAAAAATCTTTTTTTTTCATTTCTCACTTTTTTTTTTTTTCCTTTTTTGACATTTGCACTTACAGTGCAGAGCAATGATGAGTAAAAGTAAAGGCACTTTGGGGTGCCTCGGTGGCTCATTTGGTTAAGTCTCCAACTTCTTTTTTAAAAGATTTTATTTTTAGAGAGAAACTGCATGCACACGAGCTGGGGAAGGGGAAGAGGGAGAGAGACAATCTCAAGCAGACTGGCCACTGAGCACACAGCCCGACACAGGGCTCCATCCCAGGACCCCAAGATCATGACCTGAGCCAAAGCCAAGAGTTGGAGGCTCAACCAACTGATCCACCCAGGGGCCCTTAGCATCTGACTCCTGATCTCAGCTCAGGTCCTGATCTCAGCTCAGGTCCTGATCTCAAAGTCATTAGTTCAAGCCCTCCAATGGGCTGCATGCTGGGTGGGTGCAGAGCCTACTTTATTAAAAAAAAAAAAAAAAAAGACGGAAGGAAGGGAGAGGGGGAGGGAGGGAAGGAAAGGGAAAGAGAGAGAGAGAAGGAAAGGGAAAGAGAGAGAGAGAAAGAGGGCATCTTAGCATGAATTAAAGCAGTATTACCAAACCTGCTAGTGGCCCCTTTATTTGTTCTCCATCACCACCCACTCACAGTAAAAAAGATAAACAACAGCAACAATAAAACAGTTTCACTAAAGAAGTTCCTAAATGTAACCATAAAGAACTATTTTTATAAAATTTCAACCCTTGAGGATACTTTCTTTTAATATTCTGTGGATTAAATGGGAAGAACACAAAGCATTTCTGCAGCATACAGATACACAAGGAAGTACATGGAAAATGACTGGTGCTATTATTTAAGGTGAAAGCTGATCTAGCCTCTCCTTTTTAAGAAACATTTTTACTTGAGAGAATAAGTGACACAAACTATGGTTATTCAGACAGATATTTGGCAGTCATTTTTTTTTTAAATGAACCAAATGTGCCCGTCACTTCAAGGAAAACAAACTGACAGTATTTGTTTGGCAATGGTAAAATTCAAGCTTTCAACCAAAAATCTAAATTTTGTAAATTTTATATCCACCACAGTGAGCTTGATAGCTTTCCAATTTTTCTGAAGAAATGTGTGGTGATATTAACAGTATTTTTTAATCTTGTATAATGAATAATTTGTCAAGTGCATAACTCAAACAGTATTTTCCAAGTAACTAACTTATGTTACAAAACCACACACAGGTTAAGGAGTCATTCAAAGTGCAAGACACACCAGTGATCTTTTAACATTACAAAGTCCACTGATAAAGTTTCAGATTCCACCTTGTAGCTAAACTCTCAGAAACTAACACTTGTTGAGTTTTAGTGTAGTATCAAGTTACCTGAAATTGCTATAAAAACACTCTTTTTCCAATTATACATCTGTGGAAGGCTAGATTTTCTTCATATACTTTAGCCAAAACTATGTATCACAACAGACTGAATTTAGAAATAGATATGAGAATCCAGCTACTTTATATTAAGCCAGACATTTGAAGAGATTTTCAGAAAAGTAAAACAACGCCACTCCTCTCATTAAATACTTTTTGTTCTGGAAAAGTTACTTTTAACAAATATATGTAATTATGTTAACATATTATCAATTTTTGGAATTTATAAAACTTTAAGTTTCTCAGTTTTAAGCTTTTATATGGTAAATAGATACTTAACAACCCACATAAAGAAAGCTCTTCAAGGTCCTCCATTTTTAGGAGTGTAAAGGGGTCCTGAGACCAAAAAAAGTTGACAACTGAAAATACAGGAAATTATTAAGCAAATGGACAATAGAGTCAAAGAAAATATGATAGAGCAAAAAGCTTTAAAGATGGAACAAAGGCAAATGATTTACTCCATTGTATATTTAATTCGAACTTGTTATCAGGGATAAAAAGGTTGCAGAAGTTAGTTTAGATTATTTTAATCAGGCTTTTAAAAGCCTACAATGAGAAGATATAATTAAGAAGTACTTAAATTTTATGAGGCTATTTACTTCAAGAATCTTATTCTAGGGAACCTAGAAATGAAGAGGGATAAAAACAAGGCTTGTAATGCATTTTTAAAGGACATGTACTTCCTCCTAAGTCTTTTCATTATAAATGATGTAGAAAAGAATAAAAACTGTCTTGTTTAAATGTAATTATTTCTATTATTCTAACGTCCAAGAAAGAGAATAGGAATACAGTGCAGAATGAAAGCCAGCTAGACATATTAGTTGCAAGACTATTTTGTGATTAAATCACTGCTAATATTACCATCTTGCGGCAAAAACAAGTATTGCAATTTTGAATGACAAAGAACCTGAAAAGTGTTAACTGCTTTTGATAAAAAAAGTCTAATCTTTCATTCCTCCACACTGGCCATCCTCCAAGTCACTCCTAGGTTAAAAAAAAAGAAAGAAAGAAAGAAAGAAAATCTTTAAAGTTCTTCAATAAAGAAAATAATGTTATTTAAATAGAGAAAACGGATGACCTAATAAAAAAGTTAAAAACAAAAGCATAATCAAAACTATAGAAACTGAAGTAAAATGTTTCAAAGTGTCAACTTAGTAATTAAAACTGCTGTGGCTAACAGAGTAAAGTTATACTTTAGAAGCATAACATTAGATAAAAGTTACATCTGGGAATTCAATATTCATTGTTAACTTATTTCATTTTTAAGTTATAATTGCTGCCATGCTTAAATTCTCTTATTTTATAATAAACAAGATACTAGCCTCCTTACTATTTTCTCTTCACCTTGTCCCACGTGATTTTCCTTTGAATTTTCCCACGTGTGCAATGAACAACCTAGTCATTACTGACAATCCAATCCAAAATCTAATCCAAAATCTACCCTCGCTTCTGGCAGACATCAATCTAATTCAACTAAACAAAATAAAACCTGTGTGTGTGTGTGTGTGTGTGTGTGTGTGTGTGTTGCATGCAGACATACAGACAACACACACACATATATTAGGATAGTATAAAAATTTTAAGCATCAGAAAAGAAGGAATAAAGGCTAGAAAGATAAAACAGTATCATTTATCTTAGCCACTTTTTTCCAGTTTAAATTGATACACGTAATATGGAAAATTATTTCCTCAAAAGCAAAGGTTTCAAGTCCAAGAAATGAAGAAAAGTACATAGGGTTAATTTCTAGCCATAATATATAATACCCAAAACAGCAAAGTAGCCTGAATAATCTCCATATTCATGTTAACTCTCTATTTTGCTTCCAGTACAATAGCAGATTTATAATATATACAACAAGCAAGAGAAAGATAAAGAATGCACAAGCATGCAACCACCCATCTTTCCCACTGCTTTTTCCAGCAATGGTGGCTCAGTTACTCCTTGACACAACCCAATCAAATTCTCTGAAATAACTAGTGGGTATTCCCAATAGCCCACAAATGATGTAACTTGTTCCTCTGAAGTAACAGTTGGTCATCTTTGTGGACTTCAGTATTTTCAAAAGCTGACTTGAATAACCTAAGTTTGTTACCCATAATTACAAGATGACGGTTTATTGTGTTCATTTAATAGTAATGGTTTTGAGTTCCAAGCCCCCTTACCTTAAGAACATTACCCTAAAATAAAACCACCACCAATGAGAATGTGTTCTGAAGACCAAACTAGTACTAATTTACTAACTGTATCCAACCTGTTGATGACTGCAATGTTTGGTGCAAGCTGTTTGGCAATGGAAGGGTGAACACGGGTGTATGGGCACTATTTCTGAAGAAGTCTTCCGTTGCTTTAGACTGCAAAATCTTTGTTTCCCAGAGCTGCAGAGAAAAAAATTTTTTTAAAAAGTTAGGGTATTTAGGTATTTAACTTTTAATGTCAGCTGATGGCACAATGAATGGGTAAGCATTAAACTATAATTGAGGGGTTAAAACTAAAATTTATAAGTTTTTTAAGAAGAAAGAACAAAAAGGGTAACTTGCATTGTCTACAAACCTGCTTCAAGTCTTTTAGAACTTGTTCCTCTATACCTTCTTCAGCGAATAGATCCCGCACTCCTTCAATTACATCTTCAATTATTGATCTGTAGAGTTTAGGCTACAAAAAAGCAATTGTTAACATTTTAAACTATGTTTAAATAGTTTAAACATTAAAACAATTAAACGTTTAATAGTAAGTAAGAATACATGCAGTGTATTCTTTCTTATGGTTTAAAGAAAAACCACCATAAAGATTCTTACTAAATGCGATCTACTTCCAGTATAGTCTTAACTGTCCATAAATTGTGTTAGCTTTTGACCCATAGTCTCAGGCTATCTACAAGACTGACTTAAAGAACCACAATCAAATATGAGATAATAATTAATCAAGATGGTAGGTTACAATTACGTCACTTGGTTTTTGTCAAAATTTAACCTTCTCCCTTTTATTTTTTTATTTAAATTCAATTAATTAACATATAATGTATTATTAGTTTTAGAGGGAGAGGTCAGTGATTCATCAGTCTTATATAATACCCAGCGGTCATTACATCACGTGCCCTCCTTAATGTCCATCATCAAGTTACCCCATCCCCCACCCCTCCCTTCCAGCAACCCTCATTTTGTTTCCTGTGATTAAGAGTCTCTTCAGGGGGTGCCTGGGTGGCTCAGTGGGTTAAGCCACTGCCTTCGGCTCGGGTCATGATCTCAAGGTCCTGGGATTGAGCCCCTCATCGGGCTCTCTGCTCAGCAGGGAGCCTGCTTCCTCCTCTCTCTCTCTGCATACCTCTCTGCCTGCTTGTGATCTCTCTCTGTCAAATAAATAAATAAAATCTTTAAAAAAAAAAAAAGTCTCTTCTGATTTGTCACATTTCTGACTTCATCTTGTTTTATTTTTTTCCTCTCTTCTGCTATATCCTGTTTTGTTTCTTAAATTCCACATGAGTGAGATCATATGATAATTCTCTGATTTATTTCGCTTAGCATAAATTCATTTAAGGCAGGTGGAAACGAACCTACTGTCTTCAATTTATTTTCTCAAAGCGGACAAAGGAGTTTTTAGAGTTCACTATATTACTTTCACATATATGAATAAACTGCAAGCTGTAAGACTGAGACAAGCACTTACAAGAGAGTAACCAAAGACTATCCCACTTCCAAAATACCTGTAGTCCAAAAAAATATTCTGAACCACTGTCAAGTGAAAAGTACAAGTGCACCCAAATGGATTCCTAACAGAACCTAACCAAGACATGAATGAACTATACCTTTCCACAAGATTTGGCAATAAAAATTGTAGCATTCTAGGACTGCTTTTTCACACTACCCAGTAAATACTCTCTAAATACTCCCGCTCACATCAAGAATAGTTAGGTTTAAAATTAATCCCCATAAAGATCCCAGGTAAGCTTATAAATAGGCCAATCAGTACCACATTATTCACAGGCATATCCATTAAGTGCCCTAGATTAGTTGCTTCTTCTCAAATAGCTTACCCCGATAAAGGCATACTAAAGTGATACTTCGGTGTTCATCCCAGCTAGTTTGATCACTTTTACCACAAGAAGAAAACACTTCTAGGGTTAAAAACTTCCTTAAGATCTACCCTCAGAGGGTGCCCGGGTGGCTCAGTTGGTTAAGCAACTGCCTTTGGCTCAGGTCATGATCCCAGAGTCCCGGGATTGAGTCCCACATCAGTCCCCCAGCTCCAGGGGGGAGTCTGCTTCTCCCTCTACCTTCTCCTCTCTCATGCTTCCTCTCTCAAATAAATAAATAAAATCTTTAAAAAAAAAAAAAAAAAGATCCACCCTCAGAATATAAGAGCAGCTGTCAAAAATAAACCATTAGAACACAATTTTTAAAAAGGAAAATAAGTATTGAACATACCTTTTTCTTCTGGAACTAAGGTTAGCCTTTATATTCTTTCCCTAATACCTTAATCAGAACAATGTATAGTCCAGGAAATCCACCTTAACCTCTTCTCTATTTAAGAAAACTCACACCCTCCGCAGAGTTCACCATCAGATAAAACGGTACACATGGTAAACTTATATTCAAGCCTGAGTATTTTACGTATCTTAAAATACATTAGCATCAAAAAATGGATACACAATGAAATAATGTGTCTCTAAAAAAGTACCCTTTTATGTTGCATGTATGTACATGGAACCCATAAAATAACAAACCGGGACAAGCACACTGCCTTTCACCAAATACCAAGTTTGTTCAGGTGAAATGAAAATAAAGGTGAATCCTTGTTTTTCTCTTTAATTCAGCTCTTTAAAAATTGATAGAGCGTTTCACAAGTGCCATTCCAGGTGCCCTTGTTTTCTCCCAAATTTCTCAGACCGCTGAATGAAATGGGAACAAAAAGAACGAAAAAAGGAAGCCTCTCCAGTAAACTGGGTCTAGATTTGTGTTGGTTATCTTTCTTTTAGGGTAGATGTTTCCTAAGACTCGGGACCAAGTGTTTCATGAAACATCTGGGATAACGTGCTTAATTCATCACGTGACGCTGATATCGAGGTTTCCGCCATTAAAACTAAAAGGGCCAGTGCTCATGACAGCAGGGTTATGAGCTGAAGGGCTAGCCTGTCAATTCTCACTGTAAGGGTAGGAGATCAAGGTTTGTGTTTAATTCCAATGGCGTACTTAAGCATTCAGGATGGGGAAATGCGGGGTAGGAGAGAACTCAAAAAATACGCCTGGGCAACAAGAAATACCACATCACTTATTACTTCAGGTAAATAATAGAGCTCAGAATCAACAATGGCCACACTGGAAGTAAGAATTAGAATAAGGGTACAGCTGAACTCGGGAATTTTCTCAGGACAGGAAACTGGAGGGTTACCGCGAGCTCCAGCTCTAACCACCTCTTCCAGACAGCCTCAGTGCCAGTGAGAACGGTGGGGAGGAGGAGGCAGCGGTTCCTTCAGCGGGCGGATTCCAACTTCCGGCTGAGCTACTACTGGCCCTCACCGGCTTCCTCCAAAGCGGAGGCGAACAGCGGGGGGGGGGGGGGGGGCACTTAGAGTGACGGTTTCTGAAAGACTGTGAAGGGCCAGGAGGGGAAAGCGTGTGTACAGGCCTTGCCTGCCGTGATCCCTGGACCAGCCCTCCCTCCACACAGACCATGGGCCTTCAGGCTAGGCCGGTCCTCCTTACCACGGGGTTGACACAGGCCATGATGGCGGCTCCGGCACCTCTCCCCTAGCGCCTGCGCGGCACGCGGTGCCCCACTGAACTCCTCTAGCTGCTCGCTTTGAACGCCGGCCACGTCGTCTGCGCAACTACGCAGAGACTCTGGGGGCGGGGCAGGGAGGAGAGAAAGGTTAGTGGGCCACTTTGAGCAGGGTTCCTTGGAGGGACGGTGTGCGTGAGCGAAGAAGCCCGCTAAAATGGGCTGGTTAACTGCGATCTAAACAGCTGTGGACCGTTCAACTGACCCCTGAAGCACCTTTATTTACTCGGTCTGTGAAATAAAGACTCAGAAAATAGGGGAGATGTGATGCAGTGGTAGATTCCAGTTCCCCTTCAGCTTGGAAGGGGATTGGGCCAGGAAAGTGGGGAGACTAGCGGCTTCTGTCCCTCTCCTTCTACCAATTTTCACCCCTCCCCCTACACCCCACGCACAACTGAACTCTAGTAAAAAAAAAGGCCAAAACTCATCTAAGATTGATCCTCAAAGCGTAGGACAGCAAATCAGCATCATCTGGGAACCTGTTAAAAACACAAATTATTGAGCCCACCCCAGACCTACCTACCAGAAATTCTAGGGATGGGGCCCAGCATTCCGTAATTTCAGCATGCTCTCCAGAAGATTCTGATGATCTCTGAAATGAGATCTACTGCCCCAAGACAAAAATTCTCAGCTTTGGCTGCCCAGTGAAATCACTTGGAGAGTTTAAATATTTGGCACCTGAGTCTCACGGCAGAGACTCTTGATTCTATTAAGCACCTTAGGGGAACGACTGCTAAAATAAAGTTAGCACCAGGCACTACCCAGTCTCTTTTTCTTCCTCAGATAGCAATCACCATCTCTTGACCTGCAACAATTCCCTCCCTCCCCTGAAAGGTAGAGAGCATCTAGGAGCATATCTTGCCTAGGACTGAGAGTAAATCCAAGCATAGACAATGTGAACTCTTAAGAAAAAGTCATCTATTGCCACTGCTCTGTCTTTTAAATAGCCTTTCTAATTTACATATAGGTCCTGACTTAACCAGATGGCTAGGTTATTTAATGATTTAAAAAATAATAGTAGGTTTAAAATTGGCTGTTTATTTGTACGTATAAATTCAGTAGAGCTATTTATGCCCTACTGCTCTGTATTTGCTTTGCCTGGGTCAGGTACCTTATGATTTGTGAGTTTTAAGCAGCTGATTTATATGAAGCCTCTTAGAAGACTTTCTGAAATTAAAAAGTATCTGAAATCTGTTTTACAAAAAAGCTGTGAATTTTATATAGTAATTTTTAATGATTGTATCTCTACCTGGCAATTTACTACCAGAAGTATTCAGAGTGACTTATCTACCACCCAAAATAGAAAAGCTAAAAGCAGTCACTGATTCCTACTGATATTATAAAATCCAATTAAATTATTCAAACTGAGGAGCAACCTGAAAGGTCTCTTGTTTTCTAACTTTTCATCAAGTTTTAAAAGTTTATTCTTACAAGCATATGATTGGTAATCATCTTACAGCATATTTTTATATTACTCCCTTATTTATTTTACCCTTCTCAAGGCTATACTATAGATCATACTCATTTTTTAAATTAAATTTGGCCGTTAATCCCCATAAAAAGTGTGGCTAAGAGTTGAATTGTTAATGCTTAGTATACTTAGTAGACTCAGGTGACAGAGAGGTTATGTGACTTTGGCAGAGAAATGTCAGCAGCTTTCCATTTGCCCCTTGTGGTCTGTCTGGATAGTCACTAGTAGACCCAGATGTAATTTTTCCCTGATAATAAACAATGGCTTTTAGAGGAAGTATATTTTAACCTCTAGGTGAATTCTAGGTGACTCCAAGTCATAAGGCTGCTCTGAACCTGTGGTCGCCACCATCCATGATGGCCCACAATGATTCTCACCTCCTGGCATTCACAGCCTTATGTTGTCCCCTCCCACACTGTACTATGGTTTGTCTGGAGGGCCAATAGAATAAAGCAGAGGTGGTGTTGTATCACTTCTGAAATGAGGTTAAAGAAGACTGTGGCGGGGCACCTGGGTGGCTCAGTGGGTTAAGCCTCTGCCTTCGGCTCAGGTCATGATCTCAAGGTCCTGGCATCGAGCCCCACATCGGGCTCTCAGCAGGGAGCCTGCTTCCTCTCTCTGCTTGCCTCTCTGCCTGCTTGTTTTCTCTCTTTGTCAAATAAATAAATAAATTCTTTTTTAAAAAATGATTGTGGCTTCCCTCCTTGAAATTCCTTCAGATTTCTCACTTTGGGAGACAACAGCAGTCATGTTGTGAGGACATTCAGGCACTCAGGTAGCCTATGGAGAAGCCTGGGTGACAAGGAACTAAGACTCCAGCCCGTAGCCAGCAAAGAGCAGAAGCCTGTAGACAACCACATGAGTAAGCTTGGAAATCAATCCTTCCCCATTTGGGTGGTCAAATTATTTACTGTAGCCCCGACTGACAGCTTGGCTGCATTCCTTCAAGAGTCCTTGAACTAGAACCACCCTCTAGGCATTTCATGATTCCTAATCCTGAGAGACTGTGTGAGATAATAAATACATGCCATTTTAAGCAGTTAAATTTGGGGATAAATTTGTTACACAGCATGAGATAACTAAGACAGAACCCATTGTCTGATTGGATTGTGACTTCCAAAGGTTTAGTTTTCCCTCACTGTAATCTCAGCATTTAAAGTTTTTTGAATACTCTTGTCAATCATAAAAGCATTTGAAATGTATGTAAAGTAAACTTTATAGACTGATATTTGGTGGCATTGACCCCAGGTTATCATCAAACAAGCAAACTCTTATAGTTATGGTCGTATTTCTTTTGTCAATTTTTCAAACCCATCAGGGAAGTGTGCTGCACACACAAAACACTTTTGATGCTAAAATTGAAATTTCTAGATCTTCAAGCTTCAGCGAGGCCAATCTTCAGTGACGATTTTTTATGTTAGTAAATAGAAGATAAAAAAAGAATGCTGAGCTGTGGTCCTTCTTTGAGTGCTCAATTCTTTGAAATTACACCTACTGCAAAGCACAAAGATTTTCCCTAGCAGCTCATCACAATTCAGAGCAACAGATTTTCATTTTCCCCTGCTTTCTTTACAGACTATAATATGTAATATTTCATCTATAACACACACCAGTTTTGCAACATTTAAACAAATCTAATAATCAGATTAATTTCTTTGTATTTTGTATATTCTCATTATTTTTGCCTAGAGGTCTCAGTGATATTACTTCAAGAGTAAAGAAACAATTTCACTATGCTTATTGTGAGAAAAAAACAGATCTGTGAAGTCTTTTCTCTGAATGAGAATATTTTTTTACAAAAGGTATTTTAGAAAAAGACCATTATCTTTTATATATTAAATTCTACAGCCAAATATAGGACACTTCAGTAACTGTATAGATTCTAAATAATATTTTTAATCTGTAATGAAAAATACAAGTTAGTCTATGAGCATATGGCTTAAGACAGCAAATATTCATAATTAGTTTCTGCACATTTTGCAACCACTGCACTAAACCAGCAGTATTGTGTTCCTCTGACTGTCTCATCCTTCACATCTTCCAGGAAATGAAAATGCAGATAATCTCTATCTCACCTTGTAACTTTGAAATGGTTACAATGTTGGTGGTCTGATTTATTTACATTCTGTACTTTTGTAACATTTTCCATTTTGTAGTCCAAAATCACCTTATATTATGTGAACATCAGATATTGCTTCACCATGATGAACTCCCCTCCCCACCCCAACATGATTTCACTTAAAATGACTGTGCCATTAGGCTATGGCCAACTGGTAACCTTAACACACAGTGGAACTCTTAATGATCACATTGTTGCCTCTTTCAAAATATTTTAATATTAAAAAGATGTATACATTGTGTACATATGAAAATTAGTGACTATAATTAACTCACAGTGAGTGTGGAGGATGACTTCAAACACAATTTTCCCCACAGCTACTTTTTCTATAGTTTCATCAGGGTCTGATAAGGATTCAGTAATTTCCTAGCTAACAAATGATTCCATTTTCATTCTTAAAATCACAACGTGTGTAATCATATATGAACATGAAATGTTAGCGAGGAAAATGTCCATTGTCCAGTTAATTTTCCAACATAAATTTCTACCTAGAGAAGAGAGAAGTAAAGACAAATAAAACTGAACTTAAGGCTACGATTTGGAGAGAACAAACTAGCTTTGTTCCCACAATAACTGTACTTTTCTTCTTATCTAATTTGTCTCATTTTGTAAGAAGTAAATGGCAGCACCTTAATATTCTATATTGTTTCCTTAGGTGCTTCAAATATCAGGGGAGGCAGGGAAGACATGGAGTAGACACACGTCTTCCTATTCCTCCTGCTAAATAGAGCTTAAAAAAAACAACACACCTCTGGATATTATATATAAAACAAACATAAGAAGACCCTGAATGGTAGAGAGAAGAGCACAGACCAGTTAGCGACTTTATAACCCAGAGAATGGCACAGCAGGGGATTCCCTGGTTTTCTTTTTGCCTCATATATCCCAAACTGGGTGCTGGTGAAGTGGGCAACCCAGAAAAACCAACTGTCACAGACCAAAAAAAGCACAAAAGCCTTCTCTTTCTAGCCAAAGGACCAGGAAAGGGGCAGTAAGACAGAAAATTCTTAAACAACACTGCTCCACTGCAGTCAAACACATAGAGAAGATTGGCTCCATCCCACACTTGTCCGCGAAGGCAAAGAAGGGAGTTTAGACTTCCACTCTTGCCCACATGTAACAAGGTACAGCCATTCCCACAATGTCACTGGAGACCCCATGGGATGTGGGGACTTGCACTCCACCCAGGTATAACGAGTCATCCCTACCACCCACTGGGGCTGTGTCAGAGAAGGCCCTGCTGCCAAGAGTGGGACCTGTCCCATGCAGTGCCAATGGAGACTATGTGAGAAGGAGAGACAAGGCACCATTCCCTGTCTCAGCCAGGGTGATGTCAGTGGAAGCCTGGTGGGGAGCCTGAACTTCTACCTGACCCAATAGTAATGAGACCTCCTCCCTCCTGGAGTGTCAGCAGAGGCTGAGTGGAGAACAGGCCCTTCACCTCTACCTGGCAATAGCAAGATGGAACTCTTACCTTCCCCCACTGACCTGGGGTCACAGAAGACCTGCCAAAACAGATTTAAAGAAGATCCAGTTTCATAGTAACCAAAATGCCCAGCAAACAACTGAAAATCATCTGTCAAAACAAGAATGGGGAAATCTCAACTTGAATGAGAAAAGACCATCAGTAGACACCAATATAAAGATGACTAAGGTGTTGGAATTTTCTGACAAGGATTTTAAAGCAGTCTTCCTAAAACTGCTTTGATGAGCAATTAGGCAAGCAATTTAATGACCACTTTGAAATGAAATGAGTTTCACAAAATGAAAGCATAGAAGGTCTCCACAAAGAAATCGAAGATACAAAGAGAATCAAATGGAAATTTTACGACCAAAAAATAGAATAACCAAAATAAAAAATTCTATGGATGGGTTTATTATGAGTTAATTGTATCTCTCAAAAAGGTATGTGGAAGTCCAAACCCCAGTACCTCAGCACGTGACCTTATTTGGAAATAGAGTTGTTGAAGATGGAATTAGTTAAGATCCTTTTAAGAGAAGGACAAAGACACACAGAAAGAAAGCAGTCATGTGACAACAGAGGCAGATAGTGGAGAGATGTACCTACAAACTAGGAACACCAAAGACTGTGGGCAAACACTGGAAAGCTGGAAAAAGCAAGGAAGAAATTCCCCCCTACAGGTTTCAGAGGGAGTTTGGCTATGTCAACACCCTTATTTCAAACTTCTAACAAAATGTCAAATTGAGACAATTCATTCCTGTTATTTCAGGAATGAAATATGTTTCTCAGGTCATAGTAGTCTGTTACAGCAGTCCTAAGAAACTAATACAAGACTCAGCAGCAGAATGGAGAGAAAAAAGAAAGAATCCATGAACTTGAAAACAGAACAGCCCAATTTAAGCAACGAAGACAAAAATAGACAATTGAAATATAAGTGTCTTTCTAGTCAGGAAACATAAAGGTCAGAAGAAATTGGGCTGAAAGAATGTTCAACTCACTATCCGAAAGGCAGTGGTAATACCATTCAGGGAAAAAAGAGAAAATAAAAATATTCTCAAATGGAAAAAAAAAAAAAAAACCCTAAGATTATTTATCACCAGCAAAACTAACCTAAAAGACTGCCTAAAGGAAGTTCTTGAAATAGAAAGGAAATGATAAAAGGAAGAATATAGGGCACCTGGGTGTCTCAGTCCTTAAGCATCTGCCTTCCGCTCAGGTCATCAGGGAGCCTGTTTTTCCCTCTCCCACTTCCCCTGCTCGTGTTGCCTCTCTCGCTGTCTCTCTCTGTGTCAAATAAATAAATAACATATTTAAAAAAAAAAAAAAGAAAAGAACAAAAGGAACAATATAAGGAAGGAAGGAAGGAGTGAAAGAAGAGAAAAAAGAAAAGAAAAAATGATTAAATGTAGTAGACTTCCTTTTCTTGCCTTTCTGAGTGTGTTTCA
The DNA here is from genome assembly GCF_010015895.1 of Lontra canadensis. Lineage (NCBI taxonomy): Eukaryota > Metazoa > Chordata > Mammalia > Carnivora > Mustelidae > Lontra > Lontra canadensis. The sequence goes on from NW_022631055.1 coordinate 7,208,102, forward strand.
CAGTTGAGGCGAAAATTGTAACATTGCCTTATATAGTTCTCAAATTCTATTATCAATGGAGAAAGATAGAGGAAGATAAGGTTTCTTCAATTCAAAATACCACTAGAACTGGAAAAACATTGACGGATAAGTCATGTATGTATAATGTAATACCCAGAGCAACCACTAGCAAAAGCTACACAAAGAAATATACTCGAAAATACTACAGATAAATCAAAATGGAATTCTAAAAAAAAAAAAAAAAGTGCACAAGTAACTAACAGGAAAATAAAAGAGAAATAAAGAACGGAGGGAAGAAACAGAAAAAGAAAGGCACAGACAAGCGTTGGCAAGAACTACACATGTAAATGGTGCAGCTACTTTGGAAAACAGTTCAGCAGTTTCTGGGGGGAAAAAATAAATTTACTATATGACCCAGCCATCTCACTCATACCCGAGAGAAATGAAAACATGTCCACACAAACACTGATACATGAATGTTCATTGCAGCACTGTTGATAATAGCAAAAAAACTGGGGAAAACCCAAATGACCATCAAATGAGAAATGAGTAAATAAAATGTAGTATAGCCATACAATGAAATACTATTTGACAATAAAAAGGAATGAAGCACTGATATGTACATGAATCTAGATGAACACAGATACACAATATTCATTAGCCTCCGAAATGCTATACTAAGTTAAAAAAGCCAGAGACAAAAAACTTATACTATTTATTCATGTGAAAGGTTCAGAAAAGGCAAATATATAGAGACAGAAATTAGACTAATGGTTGCCTGGGACTGGGATGAAAATAGGAAGTGTCTGAAGGGACACTTATGTGGCTCAGTTGGTTAAGGGTCTGCCTTCAGTTCAGGTCATGATCTCGTGGTCCTGGGATGGCGCCCCGAGCTGGGCTCTGAGCTCAGCTGGGAGTCTGCTTCTCCCTCTCACTGCACCCCCCACTGGTGCACTCGCTCACTCTCTCTCTCTCTCTTTCAAATAAATAAATAAAATATTTTTAAAAGAATAAAAAGAAGTGACTGAAAATGGACTCAAGGAAGTTTGGGGGAATGTGGAAGTGTTGTAAAATTGATTGTGGGTAATAGTTACACAATGCTGTGAATGCACTAAAAATCTTTGAATTGTACAGTTAAAACAGGTGAATATTGTGAGACCCAGTCATCAAAAAAGCTGTTAAAAAGGATCAAGGAATCAGGGAGGCTCTCTTCTCTAGGGTGGACCTAATTTATTTTTTAATTACGGTAAAACACACCATAAAATGTGCCATCTTAACCATTTTTTCAAAGATTCTATTTACTTTAGAGAAGGAGAGAGTGTGGGTGAATGAGTTGGGGTGGTGCAGAAGGAGATAATCTCAAGCAGCAGACTCCCCACTGAGCACAGAGCCCAGGCGTGGGGCTCTATCACACAACTCTGAGATCATGACCTCAGTTGAAACCAAAAGTGGAACACTGGGCCAACCAGGCACAACCCCCCTCCCCAACCATTCTTAAGTACACAGCTCAGTAGCATTAAGCCCCTCCCCACTGTTGTACAACTATCACCACCATCCATGTCTGTAAGTCTTTTCATCCTACAAAACTGAACTCTGTACCCACTAAACAGTTAACTCTTCATTTTAACTTGGAATTGCATTTTATCCTTATGGGGCAGGCCTAGGAAATTAAGTGCCTGGTGTTATTTCAAATGCAAGACAAAAACCTTCTGAAGCTACCAAATGGTTCCAAAATATGTTTAACAAAAGACAGATACACTCATTTCACAACCCAAAATACCACTTTATTGGATGTTGGGTACTAAATGAGAAAACATGACCCCTGGCACAGAAGAGGTCTAAAAGCCTAAAGGTGCTTCCTCTTCATTTCCAGCAGCTTTCAAAAATAAGATTAAATCAAATTTTAAAACAAACACTTTACTTTTTTCAATCCCTTGAAGATATATGTGTGTTTATTATGAAAAAATACATTTCTAAGTGTGATAGATTTTAAATTTCTTGAGGACTGAGGCTGCATGTTATTATCCTTATATGCCCCCTGAGCTCCTAGCATAATACTTCCTCTGCAGAAAGCATTCATTAAATGTTATTGATTTGATATTATCATTAAACTGCTATAAAACAGAATTTCTATCCTACTGAGGAGGTGGGGGAGAAAAGGGACAAAAAATGAAACTATCCATAGGAGAAGTAATGATATCTCCATTCATTCATTCAATATTTTTTATTCAACATGTAGGTGATAAACTGGCTAAGGGATCAACACCATAGCATTGACACTGATACAAGAAATAACCTACCCACCATTCCTGAAGCTTCTTCCCAGAGAATGGGAAATTACTATAGGCAGAGTCAACCCAATGAAAATCACAAATGGGGAGAGAGGAAAGAAAAATATGCAAGCAATTAAAATGTAATGAGATTAGTACTTAAAATTATATATGAGGAACACCTAATTTCAACAGGGAGAATCAAGAAGACTTTCTGGAGTAGGACCCCTCAACTTAGACTGTGGAATGAGTCAGGGATAAAGGAAGGTATAAAGGAAGTATGTCCCAGGGAGAGGGTGCCATACAAGCCAAAGCTTGGGCCGCAAGGGAGGTTAGGTTTGAGGAAATGAGAGCAGATTGGTTTGGTCAGACGACAGAGAACAAGACAAGTTTAGGCAAGGCTAAGGCTGGCTGGTCGGTGTCAGATCAGGTGCTTCCCACTGACTGCAGCGTGGAGCCTGGACTGGAGGACAGCCACAAAAATCGGAGGACCAGTTACAAATCTGGAGGAAGGAATTGGGGCACCTGTGTGGCTCAGTCAGTTAAGCATCTTCGTTTGGCTCAGGACATGATCCTGGAGTCCTGGGATTGAGCCCTGCTTCAGACTCCTTGCTCAGTGGGGACCTGCTTCTTCCTTTCCCTCTGCGGCTCCCCCTGCTTGTGCTCACTCTCACTCTCTCCCCCATTCTCTGTCAAATAAATAAATAAAATCTTTAAAAAACAAAAAAGGAAAGAAAGGAAGGAAGGAAGGAAGGCAGGCCTGCAGCAGAGGCCATGTCCACAGGAAGAACGAGATCGAAGTTATCGATGTGTATCCTTTCCTGGTGCTCAATCACAGAAGGCAAAGAGGAAGAGAGGAGGAAGACCCCAAGTGACTTGAGCAACTTTACTGGAAGGGGGTGGAGATCCACTGGCAGGAAAAGGGCAGTAAAAAGAGGGCGACAAACATCATCTCGTTAACAATTTTATCCAAGGCTACTTCTGGTCCCAGTGTGAGTTTAATATAGAATTTGTCCTTTTCCACAATGAGTACTTAGCAAAGCCTTTGAAAAGTGTTTCAGAAGGTCTCAAAATTAACCACTGGAGAGGCAGGCTCTTGGCATTTAACAATGCCACTGTTCAAAGATGTTCTTTCCTTGTCCTTTTCATGGCACTTGAGGACCCAGGTGGAATTCTCTCTGAACAGTGTGAAAATATCAAAATAGAACCCCACAAAAGGCCAAGCATGGCTGCTCCCACCCCAACCCCCCAGGCAGCCACTCACAGACCTCCCGCATCTTTCTCAGAGACAGGGAGCAGAAAAAGAATACATTCTACAGTATTCACAACTGGGTTTCCCCAGTCAGAACATCTGTTCCTTTAGGGGGATTAATAATCTTCAATCCCAAAATCACATGAATTTCCCCATCTTGGACAGTATAGTTGCTATCCAAACATTATTATCAGTAAAGAACACATAAATTAAAATATCCAACCCAGTTCTTCAAGAAAATGAAATTAAAATCATTCCTAAAGGGCCCTTAAAGGGAGTCACAGACACCCACCCTCCATGGAAGGGTGAAAAGCTTTTGAATGCAACTCCATTTCTGGAAAAGAAACTAAAAAATAAGAGGCCTGCTTGCATTTCTGCACCCATAAACTCTGCCTTCCCTCCTATTGCAATGGGTGAACTGCACATGCCCTTATCCAAACCAGCCCCTCCCTCATTAGCACCTAAGAGCTCATCCCTACTGTCTACTCAGGGATATGATCTTAGCAATTTTTCTCTCTCTGTCTTCGGCATCATCCATTTTCCTTTTGCTTCTGGATCACTGCCAACATGCAGACATCCACCACCCAGGAGCAGACCAAAGGTGGGAGAGGGGCCAGTCAGTCCTGGATGTGGGTAATGGCATGTGCATTGTCCATAGAAAATTTACAAACAAGAATGAAAACAACTAAAAGGCAGTCGGCTTGCTCTTATCACCACACGTCTAAAATAAGACAACTAAGCCATGTCTAAAATAAGACAACTCCCACAACTCATCCCCCCACCCAGTTCCGTATTGGTATAGCGTTCTAAACAATTCCTGCAATTACTGTTGTTTTAATAATATATATGTAAACATCAAATCAGCTCATATTAGCTTTTTAGCATTTAATGTAACATTGTAGTCTATATAGAAGTTAATTTGAAAACCCTCCAGTTACACAGTTGGGCCCAAGACACTCACGGACTCAGATGCCTATGTTCATTTTGTGAATTCATAACAGTGCAGAGTCATTCAAACTTGCTTCGTGTGCAGTTCCTGTCTTCATTCCCCTTGGTATTACAGATTCCTGGGTGTAAACCATCAATTCACAGTCAAAATGATCATAAAGAAGAAGAAATAAAACTTGAGTGACTTCATTTTTTGTGATCCTGTGTGACCATTCGGAATTGCTATTTGTGTCTTTAAATTAAAAGAGTAAAACAGTGAGACACCGCACCGCCCCCCCAGCCCACCATTAGAAGAGAATGTGACTCTTGATCTCAGGGTTGTCAGTTTGATCCCCATGTGGGGTGTGGAGATTACTCAAAAATAAAGAAATAAATTTACAAAATGAATAAGTAAAAATACAGGAGTGAAACAGAGTGAGTATGGCAAGATGTCATATTTTTGCTGAGGAAATTTTTGTTTGGTTACTTCACACATGAAATATTTATTGTATTTGAGTAATAGGACCTTTAAAATTGAAGTTTATTCTTCTATCTTAATCATTAATTATTTTAAAACTGAAGAAGGAATTAGGCAAATAAAACATTAAATTAGCAGTTGCCTAGATTGTACCTACTGCAGATATTTCTGTATTATTAAAATTCATGTATTAGTTACTGGACAATTTACATATAATTTTATTACAACAGACTATAACACAGAGCCCAAGTACGAACTGTTGGGTAAATATAAAAACTACTGAATAAATAGTTGTGCTGTTTTCGTCCTGCAGGGACTTGGAGGAATTTGGTGGGTGTTCACAAGATTGTGAAACCAGCAACTCGTTCATAATTGTTCTAAATTCCATAAAAAAATCTGAAGTTGAGATCTCCATACCAACGTGAAATAACATTGGCTGGTGGAAACTAGCCAAGAAAAGTCCTAAGGCAAAACAAGAGACGATTAAAGCAATGGCTGAATTTATTTTTAAATCTGTAATGCCTTCAACACCACATGCACAGCTAATGGAAACTCTGAAGAATGCAAGTGCATCCAGAACGCCTGGTTGAAACAACAGCCTGATTCAGATGACACGGGACCAAGAGCTGACAAGGAATTATTCTCGAGAAGTACTGGCAATGAGGAAGAGAAGGGAAATTTTAGCAAATATCAACATCAGTCAGATTTAAGAAAACAATGACGAAAAAAATGGAAACTATAGACCCTACTAAGAACAAGACCAAGAATTTGGTCTTTAGGAGGCAAGGGTGTTGAAAAGATCTCATCCTCACCAGCTACTGTCCCGTTGTTCCTATTTACAGCAAATCTCCTCAAAAAAGTCATCTACTCACCGTCTCCACTCCTACTTGAGTTGTCTGTCAACGTCACCGATGATTTCCACGTTACTAAATTCAATGGCCCATTCTTACTCCTCAGCTTATAAGATCAGTAGCATCTGAGGCAGCTGATTACACGTAGTCTAGCTAGCTCCTCTTTCTCCATCTCCTTTCCTGGATCATCCTTGCTTTCCTGACCTCTAAATGTTGGAGTCTGAAAGCCCACTGCTCAGACCGCTGCTGCTCTCCATGGCTCACTCCTAACTGGTCTCATCCAGTCTCGCAGTTTTAAATACTAGTGTCTCTAAACGTCCCATCTCTGGCCTGACCCTCTTTCCTGCCTGGTGTATCCATTTGGCTGTCTGTCTGATAGTCATCTCAAAGCCAACACAACCAAACCGGCATTTATTTCTGATCTTTCTCCCCAAACTTTCTCCCTTAACATTCTTCCCCTTCTCCATAAAAGACAGCTCCCTTTTTTAAGCTGCTCAGGCCAAAAGTCTGGGAGTCCGTTTTGTTTCCCTTTCCCCTCCGCACTGAGAGCCCAATCCAATCAGTCAGCACACACTCCTGGCTCTAATTTCAGACGTGTCCAGTCATGTTATCCCCCTTCACCACTCCTAGCCACCATCACCTCTCACCGGAGTTACTTCAACAGCCTTCCAACCACACGCGGCTTCTGTCGCTACCCCCCTTCTACGTCCATGCAATCATCTTTAATGTGTAATTCAGTTCCTGTCATTCACCGGCACAAACCTTCTAGTGGCTCCTGTCTCCCTCAGAACAAAATCCAGATCCTTCCCCAAGACCACAGAGCCCTGTGTGATCTGCTTCCCTCACCCACCCACAACCTCTCTGATCTCTCCCCCAACCAGCCCTCTGTTCATCTGCTACCGCCACCCAGAAGCCGTCTGCCCTCCTCGGATTTCAGTGCCTCTGCCCTAACATTTCCCTCTGCTGGACACACCCTCCTCTGGGAGATCTTGGTGACTAGCTTCCTCACTTCTTTCAGGTCTCTGCTAGAATGTCATCTCCTCAGAGGACTTCTGAAAACCAAAATGGGTTTCAATTTTTCACCACTCTGTTGCTCCCCCCACCCTCCTCCCTGCACAGCAATGATCATAGCACAGTATCTGTTTATTGTCCAAATTCCCCTACTATTAAATATCCTCTACAGGAACAGGAATTCACTGTTTTGCAATTGCTTAACCCCAGTATCTAGAAAAAGGCAAGCACATAGTAGGCACACAATAAACATTAAAGTCAACAAGACAGTGAGTTGGAACAATGGTCACACAGCATTTTGAGGTGATTCAATGTGACCACTTAAGGCAGCCAATGCCAAACAAGCCTTCTGTACCTCAGAGTGTGGAAGGTAACTTTGGGGAAGCGTGAAGTGTTTAGCCATATTCATACACCTACTCATCCTGTAGGATTTTTGGAAATATATTGTTCTAACAGGCTTTATAAGACACTGACTACATCCATCCAGAAAGATTATTATGAAAGAGCCCATCTTGAAAGGACAATGCTCATTACTGGTTTCTGAGGCAAGGCAGTATGGAATATTCTCCCGAAAGCACGGATTTGCTTACCTCAGACTAAAAGTACAACCCTGGGCTAGAGCTTTTTACAGACCACGTGACAGTTGATACACAGCAACTAAAAACTCAGAAGTCAAACAGGATATATTAATTGTAATATTTTATAAATAGTTTAAAGTAAGCAGATTTAGAGTTTATTAACTCTCATTAAACAAAAGTTGTTTGAAATCTGTTGAGAAGGAAGGCACCATTTTCCTGTCTTTTTAGTACTTACAAATGTTTAGAGAGAAGCATGATATTTAAATCTCTGGGATGTGTAAAATTGTATTCAACAGCATTTTTAGACAGGGCATTAAGAATACTTAAAGTGTTTGTCTACTGCATTAATTTTAATTATACTCCACTGGACTCACAATGCTTTGAAATGCTTTACAAAATGCCCCCAAGATCTTTTATGAATCATAATACAAGCACCATCAAACTCAAATGCTGTTTTTTTCTAACTCTGGGTAGCAGCAGCTTGTCTGAGAGTGCCCTCTTCTGTCTCAAAAGTACACCACAAGTTTCATCTCGGAATCCACAGCAATTCTGGCTAGTGTAACATGGGCTTTTCAGGAAAATGTCAACACACACAACCGTATTATTTAAATATGCTGTCCTCCCCCCTGAGATTTGTCAGGCTGTTCTGGAGCAGGTAGGAGGGGAAGACGAGGGGAAAGTTGAAACCCCAGATGTTAATGGTGATTTGCTTTTCATCCCCAGGAAAGTCTCTGAGAAATGAACTTTAATCTTTCAAAAGATGGAGCAACTAACTAATCCAATCTGTTTTCCTTTTCCTTACAGACATGATCTTAAAGGCAGAATACTACCTGTGTCTTTTATGTAAGGTACTCTTTTTAACTCAACTATTTGCTTTCTGATTAGCAATCCTGTCTTGCTTTAAAAATTAATAATATACAGCCAAATTCATATTTAGATGCCAGTTCTAAGCAGGAATGTGTTAATACGATTATAACCAGAAAAATCTTTTGTTTCTTGTAAACCGGGAAAATACGCAGGGAATGAAGTTGAGCCCCATGAAATTGCCATCAAGAATGGTTAAATATTGGCCACTTCTAATGGTTTCATCAAATATACCCAGCCCCTGTGCTTTGGAAGCCTGGGTAAGAAAGAGTACTAAGAGGGTCTGAGAGAGACACAGCACGACCTAGTAGACTCAGGGTGTGTCTACACACACAACAAGCAAGGTAGTCTAGGTGGAGTTGAGACAAAGGGATGGAGAATTGATTGATGGGAATTTGAGGAATTTGGTTACAAATATAATCAGTTTACGCCATTTGATTCTTTAGTTGTTCCTGCAGAACTAGAGCCAAACCCTGTTCATTCCAGTAGTGGCTAACACAGCGCTCAATGATCTGGCCACAATAAAGTTGTTTGTTTTTTTTTTTTAAAGATTTTATTTATTTATTTGGCAGATAGAGATCACAAGTAGGCAGAGAAGCAGGCAGAGAGAGAGGAGGAAGCAGCCTCCCTGCTGAGCAGAGAGTCCGCCAGGACCCTGGGATCATGACCTGAGCTGAAGGCAGAGGCTTTAACCCACTGAGCCACCCAGGCGCCCCAAGCCACCTAAAGTTTATTTCCTGATGCAGTTTGGAGATTTAACTTCTCTAGCTAGATAAAAATTGAATTTCAACACAAGGCAGCTTTCTTACAAAAAGGGCAGGTAGAGAAATTGTTAAGTTGGTTTTAGCTGATACATCTTCCCAACTTCTATGGCCTACCCCCCTCACCCGCCCCAACACATAACTTATCTGAAACATATTCTGTACAATTGCATAAAAATCACTTTCTTTTTTTTTTTTTATAATTTTTTTTTAATTTTATTTTTTATAAACATATATATTTTTTCCCCAGGGGTACAGGTCTGTGAATCGCCAGGTTTACACACTTCCCCACACTCATCGTAGCACATACCCTCCCCAATGTCCATAATAACCCCATCCCCCCCACCCCCCCCCCCCCTGCAAGCCTCAGTTTGTTTTGTGAGATTAAGAGTCACTTATGGTTTATCTCCCTCCCAATCCCATCTTGCTTCATTTACTCTTCTCCTACCCTAAAAATCACTTTCTAAACTGAAAAAAAATTGCATTAAATAAACATGATTTCTATAATACTAGTTGCCAACGTTTGAAAATTCCTTAGGATTCTCCTGTGGACAAAGTACATATGGTTGTCAGGAAAAACTGGCGAAGAATTTTGACAGCAGGTACCCTATTAGCTCATTTATTCAGGTTATCAACACCTTTCGTTTTCTTTGAGTTATTTTCCAACTCTGTAAATTTTAGAGAACGGATATTAATGCACATGATCTTTGTCCATACAAATGCAAATAAATTGAGTGGGGGTAGGGCAAATTGATTATTGATTATTGCCCTATGGATAGATCCATTCTGCATCTATTTGTAAATTGATTTCAGAATCCTTACTGCTTCTAAGCATCTCTGCTCTTTGAATCGTCCTCGAAACCAGCTATAACATCTTACAGTTCCCTCATTAGCTAATGAGTTAACTAAAACCTTAGACACATACTCATATTATTTCTCTATGAGGTAACAACTAGACCCTCTTTTAAAAATCATCCTTTAACATCAGATTGTAGTTGATGGTGCTGTTTTTCCAGGATGTGCCAAGATGTCACGTTCACTGAACTCCTTCATAATGAAGCAGTATACATTTGCCTGACAGAGACTCAATTATTTAAGATCCTTGAAATGGAATTCATGCCTTAAAAAGAAAAATTTAGAAAAAAAAATAGCCCCAGACCTTGCTAAAAAGATATAAGTCCACCGCACAGCAAGAAGCATTTGAAATACATCTTTAATTTTAAAAAATCAATATGCAATCTACAAAATACTTTGTTACATGATTATTAAGGCTCAATCTGTTCTCTATTTGTATTGCTATGACATAAAAATCATATTTTGAGTAAGACATAATAATGCTGAATTATTAAGGAAGGCCTTCTAACTGAATTTGTAAGAAAAAGGGCTGTATCATAAGTACAGCTCCAGAATGAAGGAAACTAAAACCCTAAAACTGTCTAATGTATAAATCAGGTCAAAAATTCCAACCTTTATTTATGTGCTGGGAAATAATTATTTTTATACATTTTTAATGGATCAACTATTTTTCTTCCCATAGAAAAAGGAAATGTACTTAAATTCAGACCTATACAATTGATCAGGTAACCATCAAGCCATGAATTCATTTACATGGTTAATATGATCCTTTGACTAGTAAGGCAACCAAATCAGAACAATGAGGGCAGAACAACTTGTCTCAGACTGGTCAACTCCTTGGAACTCCACCAGTGTGTCCATCAAACAACTGATCCCCAAACAGTCCAACTCATAAAGAGTGGATCTAAAGTACTTAAATTAAAATGTTAAAAAGGAGTAGCTCCTCCTCCACTCACATCCTTCCTCCCTTCCCAATCTTAAAAGCAGGGGTTTTGTGATTGTTTTGAAGATTATCATTTACTTTCTGACGAAGGCAATTTCACTTCTTAATTTGTAAGTCTAAATGAATCTTACCAGATTTTTCACTTAGAGCACCATGGTCACATTTGACCTTCTGCCATTTCTGAGGTCAGAAGAATTGTATTAAAAAGCCTCTCCTTCCTTCACAGAATGTTAATTTAATGCTAAGTAATGAATATTTAAGGATCCTAATAGATGTGCAAATTAACAATTATGCTGTAACACCCCGCTGTTCATGCTATCAACCTTTGCATTGCTGCAGAAACTCAATTTGGTCTTCAGTCAGCCTTTTGTTACTAATATTTTCAACACGGAATCTTGAGATGCTCCTGAAGGCTGGATGGCTGCTGGGTAAATGACCCCAGCAGTGGGGTACCCATCAATACTGGGCAACCTGTGGAACATGAGGGGTGATTCACTGAACCCTTTGCTGAAATTATTTGGAGGTGTAAATATTCATTAAGTTCATCTGACTCAGACCCTGAGTTCTTTATGGGCAGGATGCCATAGAACAGATTTAAAAGGAAAGGCAGTAGTTAACCCAGCTGACTTCCTTAGGATCATGGAGCAGCATCCGGTCTAGCCTGCCTCCATATTTGTTCTGAGCTGACTGAAGTCACTCCAGAATGTGCCACACCAGCTGATGGGGAAAAACAGTGGATTTTTTTTTTTTTTTAATGACACACACACAGATTCAGGATCCTACGCATCCACAGTGAGTCTGAAACATGTGACATTACAACCAATGCATCAAGTGAAGTTAAGAAGAACAAGAACATTTTAACAGCCAACCTTTGCATCTTTTGTCTTTAAGGTATAATAATGAAGAGCAATAAAATCCACTGATTGCTACAGGCCATCATAAGTGTTTGTTTTAATCTGTTCCTGAACAGATTAAAATGAATGTAAATACAACATTAAATAAAACATGTGACATCGAGTCTGTGCACCAACAAATAAATGCTGTTTGGAAGAACATTATTATATCATCAGCTTTGACTCAAAACAAATCTGGTAAATAGAGAAACATGCCTCCTAATCATATTTAAGATTTAATACAAATTGAAAGTATAGTAATACCCCAAGGATTACTTTGTTTTTCCAGACTAAAAAATATGTAGACTATAAAATTTATAAATCTAAGCCTTACCTTTCACTGTAAATACTGTAAGAAAATTATAAACAGAATTATAACTGCTAATGCCATTGGCTTTTTATTAGAAACCCGAAGCAAAAAAAAGAAAAAGAAACCCCAAGCATTTACCTGACTTTGAATAATAGAAACGTCACCTCTTAAAAATCCAGGTAAAATAATCAAGTGTCTCATTTTCTTTACCTTTTAAAGAGAAATACTCTAAAGTAAGCAGAATTAGCATACATAGCAGAATAGCAGAACCAGCATAAAATAATCATAATGTGATTTAGAATTCTACTCAAGAGAGGCTTTGTGTTAATTACAAATAATACTTTTATCAAAAATACATTCTTAGAGTCTGTACTTTTGGGAGACAATATTCATGAACTTTAAAAATTCATCTCTAATATACATAAATATTTTAACTAGTGCCCAATACCATTCCATTCTGAAAGGAATCTCTCCAAGCAAAAGGCAATATGTCTTACTGACTTGTACTAAAATATGTATATCCCCAGAAATAACTTCTTTGTAACAACACACCAGAATACAAATATATTTTGAAAATGCTAACACCATGGGGGAAAGACAGGTACCAAATACAGTCAATGATTACTCACCAATGTAGTACGGGCACAGGAAGATAAATTACTCAAAATCACAGTACTTCCACATCACCACTTTAACCTGTGGTTTTGGCATCACCCCACACCTAGCCACATTCCAAAGACAAGCAAGAGGAAAGATGGAGTATTTCCACTACGTCTCCTTTGATGGCCTCACCCTCCAGTAGAGGGGCTAACAGAGCAAGAAGAGATGGGGACTGGAAGATGATAAATATGGCCCCCAGGTGACCCAGAGTGCAAAACACTTAGCCACTGAGTAATTAAAAATCCAAAACCCTTTCGCCAAGCTGGCTGTCTGGTAACACATTAAAACTTAGAGTTTTAATGGGAAGCAAAAACATCATACAAATGATAGACATTTTAGATGAAACCCCTAGAACACAAACATTGTCAAAAGCATAAAATATTGTTCAGTTTCAGGTCTTCACTTCTCCAAACATGGCCACTGGACCTGTCCCAGGCCCACTATTCTGAAATCACTCCCAGTACACAGAAGCAGATCTGCGTGTGGTTTCTGTGAATGACATATTTGAAAAGTAGGTCGTCATTTCCTCTTGCTACTCCTACTGAGTTACGCAGTCACCAGCTCTGTCTGGGTCTTCTCCATCGATTTTAATCCTCTTCTTTTCTATTTCAACCTGTATGCAAAAGCAAAACATGGCGGCAGTAACCAACACAATACTAACCCTGCTGGCTTCTACTTCGCGCCTGACACAGGGACTGAAGCCACCACCTCTTCTGGACACAGACGGTGCCCCCACTGTCTCATGCTAGCTCCTAGTGAGCCAGCCTTCTCTCTTCTTGGGCAACAAAGCCCCCCAAACCCTTCCCTCCAGGGAAGAGGACTGAAACTCTCCTCCCCTTCAAAATCAGACAGAGGGTTTATAAAATAGACACAGAATACACATATTGATAAGACCTTTAGAATCCTGGCCAGACATGCAATCAATTATACCCCCAAGTATCACATCTGTAGCCTTTGGCCCACTTGAGATTTATAACCCACCTCAAATCCTCTCATTAATATGAACTACTTTACAAGCTAGTAAACCAGCTGGACAGAACCATCTACCTGCCCCTCATCTTCTTCATCGCATCTCAAATGCTACCTCATCACAGAGGCCCTCCTGGACCATACGACATAAGGACGCTCTCCATCATTCTATCTCTTAGTCCCCTATTTTATTCCCTTCTTAGAATCTGTCCCTCTTGGAAACTCTTTATCTGTTTACAAATAATGTTTTGTTTGCCTGCTAGAAGGTGTGTGTTGCGAGGACAGGGACTTGTCTCTTGCTCACGTTTGTGTCTCTAACATCCAGAGTGGTACCTGGCACTTTGAAATTGCTCAATAAATCCTTATGAAATGGAAGGTAACATTTTGAAACTGTCACCAAGTGACAAGCGTTAGTAAATGCTGTTAAAGCAGCAGACTTTGTTCCTGTAGTTTTGGGCTGTCCTCTAAAACAATAGGAAACTGGAACAGCCCATGCATAGGAAAAGAAGTATAAATGAATTCTCCATTGTACTTGACCCATAATTCAGTCACACATAATACTTATGTATCTAGTGTGACCAGTCAGGGTCTCCAAAAAGCAGACTCTGAGATGGAGACTGGTGTGTAGAAAGCATACTGGGGAGTGCTGTCAGGGTTGGCACCTGTGGGGGAAGGAAGGGAATGGAAGGAAGCAGACAGAAGTTGGGCTGCAATGCAATCACCATAAAGGCTTCAGCCAATCCCCCAGGGTGAGCTGGAGCTAGGAGGGGTGTGGAGTTACCCCAAGCTGAGGCAAGAGGGTCTTGATATACCTGTATCCACAGAAAGAGGGTGTGACCTGAGGCAAGGCAGTTTTCTTCAGCAGGGCAATTTCCAGCTGCTGGAAGAGTTAAGTCCTAGGTCCCAAAGGGGCTCCATACAAGGGCACTCACCCATCAATAATTTTATCAATAGTTAAAAAAAAAAAAAAATCACCAGACCCAAACACATAGGCATATAAACAGATGGTCCAAAATAAAAAAAGAAAAAGAAAACCCTGACTTATATTACTGTATTATGAAACCACCAGTTGGTGTTAATGATGTCATACATAATCACACCACTTCAAGATACTGTGGGAAATCTGTGGCAGAGGTTATCTCTGTATCTACTAACTTCAAAGATGAGAAGGAAAAGCAAGTTTAGAAATAGGTGCAAGTGTATGTCACTCTTTAACTCATCTGGTATAAAAATGCAGAAGAGCCAATGGTGAACATTTAAAACTGTTGTAATAGAATAACTCAGCATTTCCCAAAGGGTGCACCACAGAGGACTATTCTGGAAGACACTGATGGGTGTTCTACATATACATGCCCATAAGGACAAGATTCTATAATCAATGAGTTGGGAGAAATTAAGTCTAACAAGTTTCTTTATTGCAGAACTTTTCAGTCTTTATTTAGCATTAACTTAGTGTATGGCATTCCCCAACTTATTTTTTTGGGGATCAGTATATGTATTCCAAAGAACACACCTTGAGAAATGCTATTCTAACATAATTCTATTACACAGATGCTTTTGAAATGTGAATTTGCTTTTAATGCCCTATTCTTTGAGAACAGAATTAAGTAGCACCATGTACTGAGGCTCCTGATTTCTAGAACTGAGAGAAATTTGGCTCACTGGTTACCAACAAGTTTCCATGACTGGGCTCTTTTCTAGGTCAAATAAACACACATACATATACACATACATAATCATTGACAAGGGCAAAACAGACATCTCAAGCCAATCAGGTCATAGCTCCAGAAGCCTCAATTTGAACCAAAGTACGAGGATA
This sequence comes from Lontra canadensis, assembly GCF_010015895.1. Lineage (NCBI taxonomy): Eukaryota > Metazoa > Chordata > Mammalia > Carnivora > Mustelidae > Lontra > Lontra canadensis. Next base: position 7,223,543 of record NW_022631055.1, read on the forward strand.
TACCTGAATGTTGTAGCAAGCTCGCTGATGAACATGCTTCTGTGGCTGGACATCACTCTCCACCCCCAGAGACCTGACCTCTGTCCTCGAGGCACAGGTGTCCAGCATTCCAAATTGAACAGTAGCAAATGGATACCAATCAGAGGGAATTTCTTGGTCTGATCCAAGTTCTAGTTTGTATGACAAGCAATGGGGATGATCAGAACCTTGAAGAAAAAAATCAAATGGTCAAAGTACGTCAATGGTCATTGAACATTTCTCTTAAACGTAAAAAGCACTCGTCCTTCTCTTTAATATACAATTCCATTAGCACTACGGCAGTGTAAGTTCTGTTTAGATAACATACTACCAAAACTCACCAACTAGTGAATTTTTGCACCAACTAGTGGAAATCTATCTGCACTTTTAAAATACCAGCTTTAAAATAAGTACAAGTTCATTACTATATATACATTAACTCCTAAAGTGTTTTTTTTTTTTTTAATCACAATTATGGACTTTATTTGGATCCAGATTCAAACAAGTAAATGGATTTTTTTTAAATTGTGATCTTTATGAGAAAATTAGGAAATTGAATGGTGGTTTGATAGTTGACATTACCATATTTTCATTAAGTTTAATACGTGACAGTGGTATATAGTTATTTAAAAACATGAGGCTTCTCTTTATCTTTTAGGTACATATACCAAGATATTTATGCTCAGAAGATACAAAATCTGAGATTTGCTTCAAATGAAATCTGGGGAGAGATGTAATCTAAAGTGTTTTTAATTAAGAGTATGTTAAATTTCTTTAATTAAATGACCAATACTGGTATTAAGCATCATTAATTGGCTATAATGTACACAGGATATGTTGGCAAAAAAAAAAAAAAACCCTTTTCCCTTAAGTAAATTAAAAAGCTCTTACAATAAGTCTTACCTTATTAATTTCCTTAACACTCTGTTTCTTAAGAGGTAATGCAAAGGTAAACTTCAGCCCAAACTGGGTCACATTATTAAACATTCTAATTTTTTTAAGTGAAACTAATTCAAGTTTTATTATATTTTAGAAAGTACTCTAGGCCAAGAACTCTTTCTTCAGTAGAACAGATGATTTTTTACTGCTGTAATTCTTGCTCACCACCCCTCAAAAGCTTTGCCTAGAACAAATGCACACTGAGAGATGGGCGTATTGCTTCCAGTGTTTTAATCTAATATTTGCTTCCACTTAATTCAATTTGCCAGGCTTTGAACATCTACTCTATGCTAGGCCAGGCTTGGTGCCAGACCCAGGGATATTGGATATACCCAAAGATTTTAAGTAGGGTCTTGTAACCTGTGTGTGCACACGTGCATATGTTACAATGGAGTAAAAAATGTTTCCAATGCAATCACTGTTGTAAGTCTACAAAGTTCCCTGATTCTCTTGTGTTGTCCACAGCATCTACATATCTAATGCAGCTATCTTTATTTAAATAAATGTATGAGATGACAACTATTTGAAAAGCCAGATTAAATTACTTTACCACTGCCACACCTTGAGAAAGAATATTTCCATCAGAATACAGCTTGAGGCACAAAAAGCAAGAGTTTAAAGGATTTCACTTAATTCTTAAAAGATAAATTGCCTTTCATTCCTTACAACCTGTTCCTTGTAGAGAGACTAATAGAATTCTAAGGCTGTAAAAGGCCTTGAGAAGTGATCAATCAATTAACCAACAGATGCTCATTAGACATCTCCACCACTTACAGGGAGGGCAGGATGGCCATGGCCTCTGAGGTGCTCTAAGCTACCCAGATCCCTGCAGGCAAGTGATAACTTTATTCACACACACACACACACACACACACACACACACACACACGGGGCTGGGGGCGGGGATTCCAAAATCTATTACCCTTTCTTAGTCTTCTGTCTGCAGCAAGGAGGCAGTAAATTTATTTAAACTCAACTCAGGCACTCTTACATCCTTTATGGCACAGTGGCTAAGAACATAGACACAGGACCCACATGGCCCAGAGACCAATCCCAACTCTGCTCCGTAATGGCTGTGTGACCCTAGGCAAGCTCCTTGATGTCTCTGAGCCTCTGTTTCCTCATCTGAAAATGGGAGTGATGATATTGGTGATGCTAACATGAACCTTACAGGATCGTCGTGAGGCCCGATCAAACCAGCTGGCCCACAGAGAGCACTAGACCGCGGTATGCTAGACTATATAGGACTACTGGGCAAAGTGCTATTCGATTATAAATCCACTATTCGATTATAAATCCACTATTATTATTTAATTACTACAATTTTGATGATGAACTGTGAAATCTACACTTTCAGAGCTGAAAATGGTATCAGAGACGCTCTAAGTTGATATTCCCATTTTAAAGGAAAGAATTCTTTTGGAACTTTTGCAACCTAATTTACTCAAGGTAAAGAGGTAGCAATATTCCAGAATATTGTTAGAAACAAATTGTTGTTAGAAACAAACAATATTGTTAGAAACAAAACTTTTTCTATCTGCTTCTCTAAAAGATTGGTAAAAACCTTCAAGTTTTCTTGCCTATTTTTCCTGGCTTTTAGAAACTCGAAGTACTCTACAATGTCTAAACACATACTCCCCTTTAGATTTTTACTTCCTTGCAAAGAGGTCTTGAGTCTGTCCTGAGCACAATGCCTGGCACGTTTAAGGCTCAATGGATATTTGTCAATCACGTTATTTAATCTCAGTGCCTTCCAGCAGGGGGCACTCTTGGGCTTTGGAAATTGCCACTCTCACAACTTTCTTGGGACTGTGAAAGCAAGTCACAAATTCTTTGGTGGAGTTGACATCTGGTCCCTCTTGAACCAAAATATTTCACATCTCAAAGTGAATTGTTGAGAGTTGGAGGGAATAAATGGAAGGAGGATGACACAAGTGGGGAGAGAGGCACCAGTGCACTGATGACAGCAATGGGAAAAAGCAAGCTTTATCTAAAAATTGTTAACATGGGTAGGTAGAGAGAGATATATTTATTAATTGGCCCTACACAACTCCCACTCTAGGCTGTGTCTGCACCTCCTGTGGCTAACCAGCGTTCTCATCTGTCCTCCTCCTTACTCCGGCCCTGGAGAAAGTTTCCTCTGTTTCTCTGTTGTCATTCACATTTTAGTGCGAATTTGCTATCTGAGCTACCTGACCAAGGCCAGCCAACCTTTGCTGTAAAACAAAAAACTTGCCCATGCTGTTAAAGGAATATTAAGCATTGGCATGCTGGTAAAAGAGATATATAAGGGGCCAACAGCTCTTCCCACTTCCTTCACAATCACATGGAAGTGAAAAAAAAAAGTGAATCCTGATCTTTAAAATCCACAGGAGGGGGGTGCGTGGGTGGCTCAGTCAGCTAAGCAACCAACTCTGGAGCTCAGGTGTTGTTGTCAGGTCATGAGTTAAAAAAAAAAAAAAATCGGGCACCTGGGTGGCTCAGTGGGTTAAGCCGCTGCCTTCAGCTCAGGTCATGATCTCAGGGTCCTTGGATCGAGTCCCGAATCAGGCTCTCTGCTCAGTAGGGAGCCTGCTTCCCTCTCTCCCTCTCCGCCTGCCTCTTTGTCTACTTGTGATCTCTCTCTGTCAAATAAATAAATAAAATCTTTAAAAAAAAAAATCCACAGGAGGAAAGGCGTAACATTTTTTTAAAAATGATGTGCATAGTAGAGTATTTCATATATTCTCTTTCAGTTTCTATTTTTTAAATATTTTTTTCTAATGGTACTGGTTTTTCAGAAACTTGCATGAAAAGGGTAATTTTTTTAAAGATTTTATTCATTTATTTATTTGTTTGTTCATTTATTTAGAGGGTGGGGTGTAGAAGAAGAGGGAAAAAGAGAATCTCAAGCAGATTCTGCACTGAGGGCAAAGCCCCACTCCACGCTCAATATCAAGACCCTGAGATCATGACCTGAGCCAAAACCAAGAGTTGCACACTGAGCTGACTGACCCAACCTGGCGCCCCAAGAAAGGGTAATGTCTTCAAGACTTAAAAAAAAAAAAAAAAAATCCTGTTCTTTACACACCCAATCGATTGAAGAACCATATAGAAAAACAGATACATTCAAAGAAACAGCTCCGCCACGCGTGGTCTGTGGGCCGGCAGCAATGGCAACACCTGAGCAGCGTAGGAAGCCGTTTGGGGGGCCTCACCTGCTGAATCAGTCTACATTTTTAAAGGTGGTTCAAGTGCACTCCCAAGTTTCAGAAACACTGTCTTAGGATAAAGATGTCCTCTCTGCCCTGACCTTACTCTTTCTACATTCTCCCCCAGGGGCAAACTGCTAGGCACCCTCTCCCTCTTTGCATTACTCTCCCCACCCACAATGGGGAATCCTGTGGTTACAGGAACCCAGGTGCCCTGGCCCAGCCCCTCCCTGGCCCCCAGACTCCACCTGACACAGCCCTCTGCCTTCTGCCTCGACCTTTTGGCCCACAGATCTGCTCCAAACAAAGCATCTTGGATCCCAAAGGCATTATTCCATGCACTATCACCATATAATTGACTGGACTGCTTGTAAAACATTGTTCTGTGCAGGCCTGGTCCTATGACTGTCTTCCAGAAGAATTCCTGAAGGCCAGCCTCTCTGGAATATCCACTCTTGTAATTGTTCTTGGTGAGCTCAGCTGCTAGTAAATATGGGTGGGAGGAAGTAAGAGCTCTAGGAGACACAGGATACACAGAGCGGGGAGGAATGACCTGTGCCTAGGGGACCATAAAAGGTTTCACAGCACAGCTCCCAGGCCAGCAGTTCTCAACCCAGGCTGCGTGGGAGGGCCTCTTACAGGCACCAATACACAGGCCTCACCCCACAGAGTCTGAATGGTCAGGATGGGCCCTAAACATTGGGATGTTTTTAAAGCTCTAAGGATTCTAAGGACTCCAACGTGCTGCCTAAGCAGGGAAATAGATTTCAAAACCAGTAGTGAGAGGATCCCAAGCTATCTCAGCTCATGACACTATGGCCCACCAAGTCAGCAAAGCCAGAGCCCCTGACCTCCTTGCATCCCTCCTGTCCCCTGTGCCCACAGATAATCTGTTCTTGTCTGGAGGGCGCCTCCTCTGAGTTTCCTCACCATCCTTCACTCCCTTCTTAGTGCTCCCACTGCCACTAGTCTTGCTTCTCTGTCAAGCTTCCCCGTGTCTGCACTCCTGAATCTTTCCGCAATGTATGCCTAACTTTCGAAAACAAGGGATAATTCTGTCACAGTGGTGCCTGAAAACACTCCAGAAGCCTGGTGAACTCCATACCCTAAAGCATGGCTCACATGGTCCTTCATGAGAGGGTTTATTTCCCTTCCACTCCCTTAAGTCCCAACACTTAACTAGGATCCCCCGACCCACAGGCCTATTTCGGCTGTTTCTACCCCCGGTAGAATCCTACCGATTCTTCCACACCAAGCTGAACCATCCCCTCTTCCGCAAAGACTTCCAAGTGCCCCCCGCGGTTTATCCCTCCTTTTTCTGGAATCCCTGCTCTGTGTGTTTGTTCCTGCCTGTAACACAGCACACTACCACAGCACATTCACGTGCCTGCTGTCAGATCTGCTGGGATGCTAGGTTCCTGAAGGGCGGGGAGCAGGTGTGCATCTGTGTCTCCCACGCACCAAGCCCAGAGCCTGTACCTACACAAAATTCAGTGCTGTTTGTGGACCAGCTGTGAACTATTTAGGAGGAGTGGAACCTTATTCATCTTTAGCCCCAGCACCTGATGTGGTACTTGGTTATAGTAAATGCTCAATAAATGTTTGACTGAATGAGTGACTGCATCAACTCAGATCCCCAAATCTGCCCCCCATAACCCAGTGTTCTACTAGAAATAACTGAACTAAAACAGGGAGCAGCCTTAATTTCAAAATTTCCTTTTTTTGCTTTATTATAGACACCCACGACTAAGTTACTATCCTAAAATAAATGTGGTGCCAGGACTGTCTTTTTAAAGTTCTGGACTTCTAGGGCTCAGTCGATTAAGCGTCAGCCTTCAGCTCAGGTGATGATCCCAGAGTCCTGGGATCGAGCCCCACATCGGGCTCCCTGCTCAGTGGGGATGCTGCTTCTCCCTCTCCCTCTGCCTGCCACTCCCCTTACTTGTGCTCTCTCTCCTTGTCAAATCAATAAATAAAGTCCTCTAAAAAATTAATAAAAATAAAGTTCTGAACTTCTAGATTCATTGTTTTCTTTGCAAACATTTTGCAAATGAACTGAATTTTTAATACTTGGGTTGTGTCTACTTAATTCTGAAACAGCTAGTCATGATGGCCAAATTAAACCAGCTAAAGAAATCAATTTGGGTAAAAATGAAAGGCAGTCTTATTTCAAAGAGCAGGGAGCAAAACCGAAGGAGAATGTGGTACTGGCTGAGAATACAAAAACGTTCAGGTATATTCATGCATGAGAGATCTTTAAAGGTTAATTAGGGAATCAAAGCTCTGTGAGCAATAGTTTTAACATTTGAGGTTGGTGGCTAATGTCAAAAAGTCCAGCAAGGAATCCTCCCTCAGTGCCACCATCCACAAGAAAATCTGAGCTCAGAGTAATTTTTTATGGTACTAAAAAAAAATTTTCTTAAGTTAAACTTATCTGCTAGAAATAGGCACAGAGGACACACTAAATCCTCTGCCCGACTAAATGTTGCACCTCCCAGCAGGGAACACGAGCATGGCCCCAGGGGACTGAAGTTATCATTTCTCTCAGCCTGGTTTCAACCCAAGGAGGAGGTTGAAAACACTGAAGCTACTTCACAAGAAAGTCAACTCAGGGTGTTGAATATTTACTTGAATTTTTATCAGGAAGCCGGTCTATCTTCCATATGATGGCCCGGTAGGCACTCTCATATTTTGCTGACCCCACAGTAACTTGTATAACAGGTTCAGATTCGGGTTCATGTAAATTCCCCAGACATGCCCGACGATTCATTTTGGCCTTCAGGGACTTCTGCCTCTGGAGGTTCATGGTCCAGAGGGCCTTGATCCACTGTGAAGGGACAGGAAAGTGTATCATGATATTGTCACAGGACTTCAAGGCACTGGCACAGGATGGTCTCTGAGCCAATGAGGCCATGCTGACAAAGGCCTGAAGCTCCACATAGGCCCCCTGGACAACCACCATGGACTTGAGGGAAAAGGGAAGATCTTCCCCATTATACAAAGTCTTAAAACGCATCAGCTCAAACCGGCAGGCATCCAGCGGTACAAACTTAATGATTCTTGATTGCTCAAATTCTTGTGCTTTCACACACTTATGAAAATGATGGTCAAGAATATCAATCCCCTTCTTTTCTGGGTCTTTTTCAAAATAGCATTCATTTCGCTTTTGCAACTCAAGGTCATTCAAGGTCAAAAAGCATTCTGTGTTCCCATTCACAAAGCAGAGGCAACAGATTTGAGTTATGACAGCGCTTTCAACCAATTTTCCTTCTTCTTTAGTGATTTTCCCCCAAAAGTTGTCCACAATTTCCAGGGAAATTTCTTGTTCTTCGTAGTTCTTTTTTGGTTTTGAAACAGGTGGCAGCTTTGTTAGCTCCTCCTCCACGGTAGTCAGGAAGTCGAGGAAATCGTGGTACTCTGTGGACCCTAACTTCAGCATCTGGTCGATGTCTGGTTCATGAACTACTTCTGTCTTAGAGTGGTATTTCCTTTTTTCTGTGTAAGACACGTGTTCAATCTTCACAGTATGGATTTTTCCTGCTACACTAAAGTTCTCAACTTTGGGTTCAGAAAGCCGGCAATGTGGATCGAGCTGTAACTCCTTAAATGGTTTTTCTAACCCCTTCTCATAATACATTTGCAAAATTCCCCCAGGTAAGACTTTTAGAAAAATTGGTCCCCACTGACGGGAAGACATCATGTTCTTCTTCTCAGGAATTCTCAACATGAAAGACCATCCAGGTTTTGGCTGACTCCTGAAAAGTGTGTGGGGGACAAAGGAAGAGGCGGTGTCTTCAGCATACAGACACTGCATAGACAAATTTCCATATGAGTCTTGGTCCTCAGCTGATTGGAGATGTTCAAGTTTCTCACAGATGTAGTTAAATGAACCCTGATTTAAGCTTTTTTGATCGAGAGGCATCTCTTTGTCTCTTGATGGGTACATCTTTCTGCTTCCTGAATGGTCAAAGGCGAACTGGGAAGTACTGCCTTCATCTTTCCAAAATGGACTTGAAAAAGCATAGTCCTCCCGAAAATACTGAAACTGGGGGGCATCATTTTGGAACCCTAGGCTTTCAGCCTGGGGAGGGCCAACTTCATCTGGAAGACCCACTTTGGGAGCTGGATGTGTACATGAGTGGTCACTGGGTAAGGAAGCATGGGATAAACAGGTCGGTTTGGACAATACGGAAGAGCCTGTTCCTGATGCTGTAAATGCACTGTTTGAGGATGATTCTGGGATAGGATAAAGCATATGAGTCCCTCCTTTGGGGATGCCAGGAAAACCGGGGAAGTCCTTGGTAGGTGTAGAAAGAGGAGAATTACTTGGAGGTCCTGGACTAAAGTAAAAGTCTATGATGGGAGAGGAGAGAGGGGTACTGTTGGCAGAGGAAGGTCCACTGGGAAATTCCTTAGCACCAGAAAGGTTCAGCTTAAGTCCATTGGGCCTACAGATGCTTTGATTCTCCAGAGGTAAATTCTTTGACTTTTGAGAAGACTGAAAGGCAGAATCATCATCAAATGTGACCCAGTTGCCTGGGTTTGTGGAACACATGTTTGGAATCAGACTGCGGTCTTGTCTATGAATCAGATATGCTGTGTCTGTTAAAGGAGAAAGAGACAAGAAGAATATTAAATGAGAATGGGGAGGAAATCCAAGTTACTTTAGTTCCGAGAAATAGTTAGATTTAAGAGAAATTGGGGGCGGGGAGGTGCCTGGTTGGCTCAGCTGGTATAGCATGCAACGCTTGATCTTAGAGTCGTGAATTCAAGCCCCATGTTGGGCATAGAGCTTACTTGAAAAAATAAAAATAAAAGAAAGTTCTGCCACAAACAGAAGTTCGAAATAAAAAAAATAAAAATAAAAGCAATCAGATTTACAGATTAACTGAGTTCAAAGAAATGCTTAAGAACTGTAACACTTCTGATGATTAAATGGATTAACAACAACAACAAAACAAGATCGAACCATATTCTGTGTACCAGAGACTCATTTGAGATTTAAGGACACACTTAGGCTGAAAGTGAAAGGATGTAAAAAGATATTCTACGCAAACAGAAACAAGAGCAGGCAGGGGTGGCCATACTGTATCAGGCAAAATAGATTTTACGTCAAAAGCTGTCACAAGAGACAAAGAATGACAGTATATAATGATAAAAGGGTCAGCTCACCACGAAGATATAACAATTACAAGTATATATAAATAAGCCAACATCAGAGCAATCAAATACATGAAGCAAACATTAAAAAACCGAAGGAAGTAATAGCAACACAATAATATCAGAGTTTCAATACCCCATCTTCAATAATGAATAGAACATCCAGATAGAAGATCAATAAGGAAACAGAGCACTTGAACAACATGATAGACCAAACAGACAATACACAACACACAACAGCAGCAGAATACCTGTTCTTCAAAGCACACACAGAATATCCTCCAGGATAGATCACATGTGAGGTCACAAAACAAGTCTCAACAAATTTAAGAAGGCAGAAATTATAGCAAGTGTCTTTTCTGAACACAACTCAATGAAACTGGAAATCAACAGGAGAGAGAATGAAGAAAACTGGAAAATTCACAAATGTAGAAATTGAACACCATACTCTTGAACAACCAATAGGCCAAAGAGAAATCAAAAGGGAAATGAGAAAATATTTCGAGGTAAGCAAAGTGAAAACACAACATACCCAAACTGATGCATGTAGCAAAAGCAGCAGAGTAGAGTTTATAGTGGTAAACACCTACATTAAAAAAGAAGAAAGGTCTCAAATAAACAAGCTAAACTTACAGCTCAACAAAATAGAAAAAGAAAAACAAACTAAGCCCAAAGTTAGGAGAAGAAAAGTAAGAATAAACATTAGGGCAGAAATAAATGAAAGAAAGTAGAAAAAAAGGGAAACGAAGAGTTGGTTTATTGTAAAAGATTGGCAAAACGGACAAGCCTTTAGCTAGACTGAGAAAAAAAGAGAAAATACTCAAAACCAGAAATGCAAGATGTGACATTAAACTTATATCACAGAAATAAAATAGTGACTATAAGGGACCACTATGAACAATTATGTGCCAGCAAGTTGGATAACCTACAAGAAATGGACAAATTCCTAGAAACATATAACCTACCATGACTGAATCATGAAGAAGTAGGAAATCTGAACAGACCTATAATTAGTAAGGAAATTGAATTGGTAGTCAAAACCTCCCAAAAAATAAAAGCTCAGGCCCAGATGGTTTCACTGGAGAATACCACCAAACACTTAAAGAAAAATTAACACCAATCCTTCTCAAGCTCTTCCAAAAAAACTAAAGAGGAGGGAACACTTCCAAACTCATTTTATGAGCCCAACTTTACTCTGATACCAAATATAGTACAAGTAAAGAAAAATACTATACCCCTGATGAATACAAATGCAAAAATACTCAATAAAATATTAGTACATCAACTTCAACAGCAGATTAAAAGGATCATACACCATTATCAAGTGGCATTTATCCCTGGGATGCAAGGACAGTTCAACAGATGAAAATCAATCAAAGTGATATACCACATCCACAGAACAAAGGATAAATATCACATGATCATCTCAATAGGCCCAGATATAGCACCTGACAAAACTCAACACCTTTTCATAATAAGAAGCCAGCCAACCAACTAGGAAGAAGAAAATTACCTCAGTATAATAACAAAGGCCATCTATGAAAAGCCCATAATTAACATCATACACAATGGTGAAAAACTAAAAGCTTATCCTCTAATATCAGAAACAAGGTAAGGATGTTCATTCTTACCACTTCTACTCAACACGGCCCTACAAGTTCTAACATGAGCAATTAGGCAAGAAAAAGAAATAAAAGGCATCAAATCAGAAAGGAAGAAGTTATATTTTGTCTATTTAAGTGATATGATCTTATCTGTAGAAAACCCTGAAAATTACACACACACACACACACACACACACACACACAGAGAGTTAGAAGTAATACACAAATTCAGCAAAGTCTCAGGATACAAAATCAACAAAAATCAATTACATTTCTATACATAAACAATTAGCAATCCAAAAAGGAAATTAAGAAAACAATCTCATGTACAATAGCATCAAAAAGAACAAAATACTTAGAAATAAATTTAACAAAAGGGGCAAAGACTTTTACACTGCAAAGTAATTGCTGGAAGAAATTTAAAAAGACACAAATAAAAAGATATCCCACACTCACAGATTGGAAGAAATAATATCATTTAAATGTCCGTACTATCCAAAGCAATCTACAGATTCAATGCAATCCCTACCAAAGTCCCAATGACATTTTTTGCAGAAATGGAAAAAACTATCCAAAAAGTCACATGAAATCTCAAAGGTCTTTGAACAGTCAAAATAATCTTGAGAAAGATAAGCAAAGGTGAAGCCCTCATACTTTCTGACTTTAAAACATATTACAAAACTATGATACTCAAAACAGTATGGTATTGTCATAAAGGCAGACATACAGACCAGAGGAACAGAGTATTAAGCCTAGAAATAAACCCACACACATGGTCAAATGATCCTCAACAGGGATACCAAGATTATACAATGGGAAAAGTACAGTGTCTTCAACAAGCTGTGTTGGGAAAGCTGGATATCCATATGCCAAAAAAAAAAAAAAAGACAATGGAACCTTATCTTAGACCACACACAAAAATCAACTATAAATGGATTAAAGACTTAAACATAAAACCTGAAACTATAAAACTCCTGTAAGAAAACATAGGGGAAAAGCTCAATGACATTGATCTTGGCAATGAATTCCTGGATAGGATACCAAAGCACAAGCAGCAAAAGCAAAAACAGACAAATCGGACTACATCAGACTCAAAATCTACACAGCAAAGGAAATAATATTGATGGGGCAACCCACCGAATGGGAGAAAATATTTGCAAACCATATATCGGATAAGGGTTTAATATTCAAAATATATAAGGAATGCCTGCTCGATAGCAAAAAAACAGAACACCCCCCCCAAAAAAAAACAATTTAAAAATGGGCAACAGATTTGAATAGACATTTCTCCAAAGAAGACATATATATACATGGACAACAGGTATATGAAACGATGTTCAACATCACTAATCAGCACGGAAGTACACAATCAAAACCACAGTATCACCTTATACCTAGGACAGTCATAACAAAAAACAAAAACGAAAACAAAAACCAAAAAACAAAAAACCACCCAAAATTAAAGAAAAGCAAAAAACACAAAATAACAAGTGTCGACAAGGATATGGAGAAATCAGAATCCTTATGCAATGTAATGTAAAATGAAGTGGGAATGTAAAATGAAAAACAGCATAGAGTTTCCTCAGATTAAATAGAACTACCATGTAGATGATCTAGCAATCCCACTTACGGAATTGGATCCCTCAATATTGAAACAGGATCTCAAAGACTTATCTGCACTCTCATCTTCCTTTCAGCATTATTCGCAGTAGACAAAAGGTGGAAACAATCCAAAGTGCATCGTCTGATGAACGGCTGAAGAAAATGTGATATATGGGCATATGGGGAATCTTATTCAGCCTTTAAAAAGAAAGGACATTCTGGCACAGGCTACAACATAAGTGAATCTTAAAAGCATTATGCTAAGTGAAATAAGCCAGTCACCAAAACAAGTATTATATAATTCCATTTACACGAGGTATCTACAGTAGTCGAATGCACAGAAGCAGAAAGGAGAATGATGGAGCTGGGGAGGGGGGGCAGGAAGGAGAGGAGGGGAAAAGGGTGTGACTGTTGGTGGGTAAAGAATTTTAGCTGTGCAAGATGAGAGTTCTAGAAAGCTGTTGTAAAATAGTATGCATATAGTTGACAATACTGTACTGTACACTTAAAAATTTGTTGAGTGTAAAAAAATTGTTAAAAATTTGTTGCTTTTTTTTTTTTAAGATTTTATTTATTTATTTGTCAGACAGAGAGAACAGAAGCAGGCAGAGTGGCAGGCAGAGGCAGAGAGAGAAGCAGGCTCCCCTGCTGAGCAAGGAGCCCCATGCAGGACTCGGTCCCGGGACCCTGGGATCATGACCTGAGCTGAAGGCAGGGGCTTAACTGACGGAGCCACCCAGGTGGCCCCATAACTGAGATTACTTGGGTTTAGAATCATTGTCCAAAGCTACTAGCAGTCATTCCTCATTCTCCTCACCACCACATCCAAGCCCCTGACAACTACTGATCTACTTTTTTTTTTTATTGGCCTAGTCTGGACATTCATTCACTCTATGGCATGTATCAGTACTTCATTCCCTTGGGTGGCTGAGTAATATTTCACTGGGAAGACAGCCCACATTTTGTTTATCCATCATTCATCAGGCGATGGACATCTGGTTTATTTCTAATTTTTGGCTATTATGAATAGTAAGTTTTTATATAAGTTTCTGCGTGATCATTTTTCTCAGATATAGACTCTCAGAGTTTCGAAAGAACCAGAATTTGAGCACAGGTCACTTCATCCTGTAATACTACAACCTGAATTCTTGAGATGATTCTAATGACAGGGGAGGCAATGAGCTGTACAGGCCACAGCACGGAGCTGGGAATTGGGCACCCAGGATGCTGGGTGCTGGTCTGTCACCCACTAGCTGTGCGCAAAGCCCCTCCGGACATGCAGTGATGAGAGCAGAATCATCTAGGAGTTGTTTCCCACTCAGAAATACTTCTGTGGTGGCTGACATCCAACTGACATTTTTTTCAAAAGCAGTAATTATGTTACCACTGGGATTTTTTGACCAAACTCTCAAACTAACCGAGTAAAACCCCATGATATGAAAACTCAAACCCTGCTGGAATAAAGCCGGTGAGAAAGGCATATCTGCCTCCCTCCAGCCGGCCTGCTCGTTTCCCCTCGTGGATAATGAGGGCTCAACCAGTGCTATCCTTCAAGCTTGGAAAAGAGCCAGCCTCTATAGAGAGAGCAAGCCTGGGGCTCCACTGGGGACAGGGCACAGTCAGTGTTGTCATTTGCTAAATCTGCACATTCCTGAGGGCACCAAACACAGGGAGCGGCAGTCCAGGCCAGCTGGCTCTCTCTGGGGGGCATTTTACTGTCACTGCCCTTGGGCCAGATCTGCCACAGAGCACTTTCCCTTCAAAGCAGGTAGAGCCATGTTTCCAGGGGCCATCCAGAGGCAGGATTTCTTAACCGTCCTATCCTACCCTCTTCCGAAGGAATCCAGCCAAAATCACTCTTCATATGGGGTGAGAGATGCATGTAAATATTTACATATTAGGCAGCTTTATTTAAAAGAAACCAAGAGAAGGAATCAGCCCGCTTTAGATGGAATCCTATTCTGACCTATACCAAACTTTTTCCTTCATTTCTTTTTCACTGGTAGCTTCAGAATTTCGAGCACAGATACTGGCTTCTTCAGAGTTTTTGCTTCTTATGAAAAAACAAAAGTAATTTCCATAAACCAGATAAATCAATTTCATGACTTGTTAAGCGACCCTTGAACTTTAAAAAGCACACCTTGCAAAAAATCCCCTATGTTAAACACAAAATCTATGCAGGGTATACTCTGCCCCCTTCTGCAGGGCTCTTCCACTGGAGGCACTCAGCACATGTAATGCAAGTTTAATACAACCAAACAGGATTCTGTATCATGCCCAAGAGGAGCCCAAATCTTTGTCCGTGCTTAGAAGGCAGCTCCTGGAATGAGAGGCTAAGAGTCTGGCTCCCCGAGGTCAAGGGCCGGTGTGTTTCCCTGTATCCTTCTTGCTGGCCTTCCTTATCAATCCTTTTCACACTCATTTCATTTCTCTCTGACCTCTGCTGCCTCTTCCTTCTATATGACCTCATCTTTCTATTCTAGTCTCAAAGCCCCCACCATCAGTTTTCCCAAAGTCAACAACTAGAATCGATTCCATCTAAGGCTTTCCCTCCACTCCCTTCCCTCCTAATTCACCCCCTCCTTCAGCAGGCAAAGAAGGCCACATCCTTTCCAGAGCCTCTCGGTCTGTCCGAGGCCCCCTGGGTTTCAGGGAGGGATACGAAAGCCCAGAGCGAGGTCAAGAACGTGTCCTCCCTTGGTCATTTGCAACTTCACCCCACCTCCTTCAAGACATGCGAACCCAAAGTCTTCAAGCAGCATCACCTACTTAGCCTCAGGATTTTTTCGGCAATGCAAATGGGGCGGGATCTCAATATGTGTCTGTGCTTCCCGAGGTCCCAAAGTCCTACCATTTACAGAGCCCTGTCACAGGGAACATCTCATTTAAATTCACGACAATCCAGAGTAGACCCAGTACCCAGGCCCCCTGTCCAAAGTCCAGGTTCCACTTAGCGCAGAGCTGGGAATCCAGGGTCCCTGACACGACGTCCCCAGGGGCCTTCCCCCAAACATTGCCTCTGGTTGGATTTTGTGGCTCTTTCCTCCGCTGTGTATTGTATCCCATCCCACATGCCCTAATCCTTCCAGACAGAGGTCTGTTTTCAGTCAGTCTGCATTATCCTGCTAACTCCTGGAAGACAATGCCATACAAAATTCAGAGACAGGGCAAGACACAGAGACCCAACGAGGAGGCACAGACAGAATAGAAAAATGTATTATGGTGGAAGCTGCTAGAAATCAATCTCCAGGTTTTGAAGGTTTCTAGAGGAGTGTTTGCTTCTTTTTAAACTATTAGATATCTTTTTGAGCTGCCCGTTTTCAAAGTAGCATCAGAGTACACTGAACTCAAGAACAAATTAAAAGGAAGCCCACATACCTACTCACACTGGGAATAAGGGTGATACAGGTCAACAGTTGTTTTCAACCTTTTACCTCAACACATGTGACAGGTGGCATTCAGGGCCTAGCACATTGTCTTGGATGTACCAGAGTTTAACAGCCCCCACAATACTGAGGGAAGCCCTGAAATAATTAACCCCACTTTTCAAAATGATGGATCAGCAAAGGCAGGCCGTGGGCCACAGCAAACACAAGAAAGTCTGCATTTACACACAATCATGGAATTCCTCCTCTTTCTTTCACTGAAGAGCTCATCCTGGAACTCTTTTATAAGAATATCATGGAGATTATGAACTTTTCTAAATTGTTTTAAAAGTAAATCTTTCAAAAATAGCAACACCTTAAATATTATTAGAAATACTGCAAATTGCTTGCAATAAGCCTTATGAAAAGGCAGCACTAGATGGAATAATTATCTCACCAAAAAGAACTGGGGATGAAAATCATCAAGTTGTTGTAGGAAAAATTCATATATTTTTTGAGAGTCTGAGTGAAGCTTTTTTTTCAGAGAGGGACTATGCCTCATTCGTTAGGGCATTTTCCACATTGTATACAAATGTCTGACATCACCAGGCAGTTCAATGCATGTTTGATTGAGTAATTTTAAATGGCCTTTTCAGTTTTCCATAAAGGAAATCTCTATACTGCCCTCCTCAGTTCAAAGAACCACTGCATTTCAGAGTTAGGCAGAAATTGGAGGTATTCTGCTCAATTAACCACACCAACAAACATCAAATACTTGCTATATGCTGTCGGTATGCTAAGGGCTGTGTGTGCATTTCATCTTCACAACCCTGTTAGGTATTAATGTCATTTTGTAGAAGAAGGAAAATAAGGCTCAGAGAAGTTAAGCTACTTGCCTAAAGTCACCCAGCCTAACAGAGGCAGATCTGTCTGATCCCAGAGCCCATGCTCCATTCCACCCACCACCCAAGAGGTCCAAAGAGATCCAGCGACCTGCTGGTGTTGGTGTCCTAATTCTCATTTCCGAACACCTCCCACCATTCTCCCTTTCACTATCGAGGGCTCCTGGAGCCAGGAACTCTCCAAGGTGCAAAGGTGCTGTTCTCACCTGAAAAGAGGCGAGTTCTTCACAAAGCCCGCCACACCTATCTGCCGCTGGGACATGAGGCTGAGGGAAAGACAAACTCGGAGACAGTTTTCCCCACGATTGCTCAAGAACAACAGCTCAGCAGCAGTTTGGGTCAATTCTGAGAGTGGCTTTCATAACTCAGCCTGTCCTAGTGCCTGTCCCTTCTCGGTGCATCACCCTGAGCGATGAAGGGTTTTCCAGCCTTGCAGCCCAACACACACCCTCCGGTGCCACCCTCTCTTCCAGTACTCGGGCTGTCTTGGTGTATTCTGCTGAATTCCCCAAACGTCATGCAACGCCCCACATCGTGCTCCCATGCCACCCTACCCGCTCTACTCTCCAGGGTCTGTTCCGGCTGTTCTTTGCAGATCTCCTTCGCTTCTCTTCAGAAACCAGTCAGAGCGTAGGTGTGAAGCTCTACCTTTTCCTGCAGATGATCCCAATCAAATTAGATGCATCTGGTGGTCGAATCAGCATTCCTGCTCCTCTGCAGCTGAAGACCATCCCCACTTGTGGAGAACAACACCCTCTCAGATGGTCTCAGATGGTCCCAGAGTTGGCTCTGGCTTCTCTGTAGCTGCCAGATGCTGGGGTAGGACGAACGTGGAAGGGGTGTCCTGCTCAGGAAAGCATCATAGGCACCTAGCAGTCACCTCCTGCTGTTAGTTCCACCCAACTCTCACCGTCAGGCTGACTCCTACTCCGAGCCTCATGATCACATCTGGACCCTCAGCAACGCTCCTGCCTTTGCAAAGGGCTGGACTTAGTCCTTCTATGCCTGTGCCTTTTTTGCGCCACACAATGCCACATAATCTAGAGAAAGAATGTCTTCGTGCCAGTATCTGTGTGGTTCCATTGGCTGTCCCCCAGAGAAGGAATTCTCTGACTCTCCCAGGGCTGGACTCCTCCATCACACCACTGGAGCCAGACGGGGGCCGTGTTTGCAAAGCCTCCCTGTGGTTCTTGTTTGGTTGGAGGTCTGCAATCTAGTTACCCTCCTTGCCATTCTGGGACATACGTCCGGGAAACAAAGCCAAAGTCAGGGACGGCCCTGCGTGCAGAATGCATCAGTGAAGGTTTGCTACGCGAGGGTTTAAAATATATTTCCTATAGAATTTTTCCCTTTAAAGGGGCATCCAAACTTTTGAAACCGAAAGGATCCGAAGGCAACAGAAAGCCTTCGGTGTAGTGAAAACCCTTGCAGCATGCACCCTCACCATAGGTCACAGAAGCCCCCGCTACGTGGAGTGCCTGCGTGGTTACCACAGACGGTCCGCAGCCCGTCCTATTTAATCACAACCATGTGTGCTGTTTAGTTCAGCTCTGTGACAGGAAATACCATTTGTAAAATACTGAACCACAGCCCAACCTATCCGTGCCTTCAAATGCTATCTGCGCTGGTTCTAGCTCAGCGCCCTTGCGCCACGGCTCCCCTATGGATTTAACCTCTGCTTCTCCAGGACAAATTTGGGTCCCAGCTCTTTTGTTAACCTTTTTTTAATAATCTGCTCCATTTTCTAAATGTAGAGAGTTGTATAAATGGACGCCAACCCAAACGGACTCGTCCCAGGAATGAACCCAAAGATTTGGGCCTGGGTGGGCCATGCTCATTTCCGAATGGTATGCCTCTCACTATAACATGGTTATGGAGTCGGCACACCATGTTCATGTCCATGTTACAAATGCTATGGAAACCTGCTAAGCCGAGGTCTCTGAGCCTCAGTTTCTTCATCTGTAAAATGGTAATATTTGCCTCATATATAAATTGCCACATAACGAGTACTCGGTGTATCTATTCTCTTTCTCTCCCTCCTTTGCTTTCCTTTGTCTCCCCATTCCAACCTTCCTTTCTCTAGTCAGGAAGAAAGGAAAATGCTCAGACTCTGTAGTTTGCTTTAGCATAGGTAGACCTGCTACAAACCCTTTTCTAGAACTGGGTGTCCATTCTGTCTGGCACATGACCGTGCCTCCACCTACCCTGCTCTCCCACTACAGAGGGTCAGGGAGGACGCTGTATGGGGCTACAGGGCTGGGCTCAGCCTCTCATCTGCCACCTTAGCGAGTGGCGCTGAATTCTTGGGCTGTTCTCTTAGGGAAGAGTGAGCACCCAGCACATTCCATAACCGAGTCTTGTCCAAGGTATGAAGGAAGGAAACCACCTGAATGAGAGTCTTCCAGGTGCCGGACACAGAGCTGGGACTTGGTCTCAACCAGCCTTCTGCCTGGCCTAAATGGCTGCTCTCAGTCCTGATGACCTGCAGATGGTGCGACAGAGACCTCTTGAGCCACAGTTAAAAGATGCTCCTCCTTCATGGGCTCCTGTCCTTTAATCACAGCAAAAGCCCAACCCACAAAGGCAGGAGAGCACAGAGGTCTAGCTCATAGCCTCTCAGGTACAAGTCACCTGGCCTCTTAGCTCGCTTCCTATGCTTATTGGCCCCGAGGCGTTTTACTTAACATCCTCAATGTCCTCATCTATAAAGTGAAAATGAAGGACACCTACTTCCTAAGGTCCAAATAAGTTAATGCTAAGTTAGTAAGTAAAATGCTACTTCATAGGCACTCAAAAAGATGGTACCACAGTGCTTACAAGTGCGGGGTTCTTGACTCAGCACTGACCGTTGCTAGCAGCCCCCTGCCGAAAAGCAGGCCGTGTCAGGCCTGCAGGGGACACCGGCGAGGGCCCCAGGCTTCCTGTCTAACCCGGACAATCTCCCCTTGTCCGGCAAGAGAAAACCAAGGTGCTACACTGAGCTGTGAAACGAAACGTACTGCTTAAGCAAGTCGGCACAGCACCTGGAGATGTTGAAAGTAATCAGGGAAAAGACTGCTCAAAAATGACGTGGTCCTTCTTTCTGTGGGGCTGACCACTTGACGGTGAAAACCTGGGACCACGTGTGTCACCCACACCCAAGACTCGGCCTGGCTCTGTCCAGCTGGCTCCGACAGGGAATGACTTTACTCCCCAGGGGAACACTTGGAAGTGTCCCCAGACACACTCAGTTGTCACATGGGGTGGTAGGGGGTACTCCTGGCACCCAGTGGGGGAGGGGGCAGGGGTGCTGCTAAACACCCCTCCATGTACAGCAGAGCCCCAACAATGAAGAGTGATCCGGCCCCAAAGATCAGTAACACCAGGGTTGAGAAACTCCGCTCCTTGTTGAGAAGGTCAGAGAGCGGAGTATGCCACACAAGGCATCCCATCCTTCTGTGTGTGTCTACTTTGTAGACAATGAATTGGACGCTTAAGTTGGGCAACATGCCTGAGATGGCACCAGAAAAAGGTGCTATCAGAATTGAACCCTGTTTGGGCCCCAAATCTCATGCTCTTTCCACTGCATCACACTGATACCAGGGCAGGAATCACAACAGGGGAGAAGTCTTCTTGACAGGACTTGGACATGATCTAGAAAACACAGGAAAAGGGGGGAGTCTGGCACTGAGAAACAAGGGGCCACCGGAGAAGCCGGAAGAAGGCAGGGCCACACACATCAGTCCGGTCTGAGGGGCATCCAAGTGGAAATATCTAGCAAGGAGCTAGAAATACAAAACAGCACTTGGAGAGAAAACCAGGGGCTACATGAAAAGTTGGGTGTCTTCCGAGGCTAGGTGAGAGCCGAAGGCAGGAGAGAACAGAGGAGGCCACAAGGCATCCAAAGCTGAGGACTGGTCACTTTCTAGGAGGCGTAAAAAAAAAGGGAGAAAGTGAGACACATCCAAGAGGCCAAGGCAAAACCCGGAGGTACCGAAACCCCCAAGGCAGGAAAGAATGTCCTCCTGGGGCCTTGAAGAGCAACAGAGGGCAGGGACAGCCGAGATGAGAGGCCTCTGGGTTTAGTGACCAGGTCAGCAGTGGCGGAGTGGGTGCAATTTCAGCAGTGGGTGGGGGTGAGGCCAGGCTGACCGTATGGAAGCAAAGAGAACACGGATGCTGGGGCCCACAGGGAGAGGCTGGGCTGAGGGGTCCCTGTCTTGGCCACCCAGACCCTCAGCCCCCAGTTCCTGGGTTTCTGCAGCTGTGGGGTAGTGTTGTCTCCCAGGTGGACGGCGGTTCCTGTCAGCCCTAGTAACAGCCCCTCTTTGAACCCTATCTCCGCTAAAGGGCCCTAGGACTTCCCACTCTCTAAAATATCCAGCCTGCCTCGGGCCAGGGGAAGGAGGCAGACAAGCCAGCCTTCGTGCAGGCGAGGGCCGGCAAACAAGGCCTGCTTTCAGGGCTGCCTTCTGGTATTTATATTCCTGTGGGCTCTCCAGTGGGAAGAGCAAGGCACTCAAGAGTAGGAGATAAGAAAGGGCATTATCTCCCGAGGGGCCCCCAGGGCTGGGCGGGGGTGCAGGGCGCTGTGGTGACTGCAAGGGGTGGCTCCCAGATTTTGATTCTACATTCTCAAAGGGAACCATGAAAAAGATGTGGGATAAAGTCAGCAGAGGGGGTCCTAACTCTGATCGCACATCTTAAACATGCAAATCTCCTCCTTCCCCTCTTCTCTGCAGGCCCAGGGGCCCTCCTGAAGATAAGCAGAAAGCCCTGAAGTTTAAAGGACTCTAAAGAGAATCTCTCTTGGACTTAAATATGTAAAGGGGGAGGAGGGACCAATAGCAACCACTCTGCTATGAAAATTGGTCAAGTAATTTATCTTAATTACCATGTAATTACTTTTAGTGTTTTCAGAAGAAGCTGTAGCTAAATGGCCCAGAAAGGATATTTAATGCTTTAGAATGTGAGTCCCTCCCACACGCCCATCATGCCCCATGACTGGAATGGTCTGACATGTTAAGGACCATCACCTGCTGGGAGAGACCCAGGACCTTGATCCTTGGCTGCTGGGCTCTGGGGCCCTTCTGCCAAACGTGTGGGCCCCAGCCCCTGCACATTCACTCAGCAAATAGTTACCTTGTCTTCTGAGGCCTGGGTCCTAGGTGAAACACCAGGCAGACAGCAGAAACCACGAAGACCTGACTTGTGTGGTGGGGAAAGAAGGCTCTGGAAGTTAGAGAGATGGTGTGTGACTCCTAGCCCCACCACTGACCAGTATGCGACAGGGAGCAGGTGGTGTGAATTCCCTGAGCTTCTGTTTCTTCGGGTGTGAATAAAGGAATAATATGAGTTAACTTTTAGTGTTTGCTTTGGGCTGACATGTGCCCTCCCCCAAATTCAGCCCTAATCCCCCATACTTCAGAATGTGACTGTAGTTAGAGGGAGGGCCTCTGAAGAGTTGATTCTGTGGAAATGAAGCCACCAGGGGAGGCCCTGAGACAGCCTGAGCACTGTCCTCGAAAGAAGTCAGGACACAGACAGACACCAGAGAGGCAGACACAGAGAAAAGGCCACGTAAGGACACAGAAAAGGAGAAAGGACTCGGAAGCAACCAAACCTGCCAACACCTTGCTCTTGGATTTCCAGCCTCCAGACCTGCGACAAATACATTTCTGCTGCTTAAGCCCCAGGGGCTGGGGTTTCCTGTCATGGCAGCTGGAGCAAACTAAGCCAGGCCTCTATCGACACTAAATAAAGTCACGTCTGTAGGATGGCAGGTGCCTAAACAGAGGCCGTTATCACTAGATTCCTGCTCCTAAGGTGCTTGTAATGGGATAGTAAAGACCAGAGGAAACAACAAAATGAAAGACAAAAGCGCTCACCCTCCTGAGCTAAAGAGCCCTGGGGCTTTGGAAGAGGACAGCCCTGGCTCAGGGGCAGGGAGACTCCCTGGGGAGGGGACATCTGCTAGGACAGAGCCACTGGGCAGCAGATGAGGCACGGGGGACCAAACCCGCTGCCCATGTTTCTGTGCATTCTGGTCATGTGCAGTTAACACCAGCTAAGGGACAGCCTCCTGCCTGGCCTCATCCACCCCACTGAGCAGACAGAAACCCAGTTAGGCACAGGTCTCCCCAAACTGGACCATAAGCCGGGGTGACGTCAGCAGAGACGTCATAAGCCAGAGGTGACGTCAGTGGTGATCCGGGCTGTGTGCAAGCCTCAGATCAAACACATTTTGGATTATCGATGGCCTGCCCTGGCCTGTTGCTGACCAGCAAGCTCACCTGGAAACGTCCACATCACTGCAAATATACAGGCAGGAACCAGTGACTTACACGGAACCAAAGCACGTCTGCTCAACCCTCACACTCCCAGGAATTCCACGAATGTATATGTGTATACATATGTAAAAGCCCAAGCAATTCTTTTTTTTTTTTTTCAAGATTTTATTTATTTGAGAAAGAGAGAACACGACCAAGGGGGAGGGGCAGAGGGAGAAGCAGGCTCCCTGCTGAGCAGAGAGCTGGACACCAGACTCATCCTAGGACCCTGGGATCATGACTTGAGCCAAAGGCAAAGACTTAACTGACTGAGCCAAAGGCGCCCTGGAGCAATTCTAAGATTTTAAAAATCACTTATGAGAGTCTTATTTATATAACAAGTACAGAAGGTCAACATTTACTTGGGCTCTTAGTCTCAAATGCAGACATCTCTCTCAAAAATAATATTTGTGTCTCTCGGTCTGCGGGGAGTACGTGCAAAATATTTGTGAACTTTATTGCATTTCAGAGGCCACTAGATGCTTTCACAAAGAATTCTGCACTTACAGCAAAGTCTAATTAGAAACATGTAAGTTGATGGGAATGAACAGATCTGTCCACTGTCATTCTCAACCAGGGGCGGTAGATTATATTTAAACTTACTTAATTATATATTAAACTTATTATATTTAAACTTAGATCATGGGGCACCTGTCTGGCTCAGTGAGAAGAGCATGAGACTCTTGATCTCAGGGTCCTGAGTTCAAGCCCTATGTTGGGTATAGAGATTACTTAATAAATAAACTTAAAAAAAAAAAAAAAACTTAACTACTCTACATATCAGCCTGGGTGCTTGAGCATGTAGCAGAATGGCCTCCTTCATCTCGACTCTGGGTCTCCATTAAAATGACCACCACCCGGTTGTCCTCACAGAGCCCCCCAAGTGCCTCTGTATATTGCTGCCCAGCAAGGTCCACAAGCTCCTGACAGGTCCAGCCCAGCACAGGGGGCTCACCCAGCTCCAAGATGCAGGCAGGCCTCCACTGGATACCCCCAGGGCCTCTCTCGCCATACCATCTCTCCACCAGCCCCTCCTACTACTGCTCACAGCAAGAGACGTCCCTCTGGGTGAGGTCCCTACAGCCATTTGCCCAGCCTGGAAGCCAGGAGGCTGGTGCTTGGGAGGTTTTGTGCCCATTCCGCTTCATTCCGTCTCAGCAAGTTAAAACAAGTCATTGCTGGCAAGTGGTTTCTAAAAGTCCTAACCATTTATGAAGATTCAAACTCTAACAATCTAACCAGATGAATTCTCCAACAAAAGAGGTCTGCAGAGAAGTATGGGCCTCCCTGAAGACCCCTTCCTATCCAAACTTTTTAGGACTCCTGCAACCATGCTTCAGGATAGAAGCTTTCCAAAGATGGCCACAACAATATCCCCCATCTAATGCTTTTCTAGAATGCCATGGAACCAGGGAAGCTCTATTTCCCCTTCCCTTGGATCTGGGTGGGCCTGTCACTGCTCAGACCAATACAGTATGGTAGAAGTGACACCGTGACAATTCTGGCCATGGCCTGAAATGACCCAGAAACTGCCCTTCCTCCTTTGTGGGAGCCCTGAGCCCCCACAAATGAAGCCCAGGCTAGGTAGTGGAGCCACACTGAGATGCCATGTTGGACACCCAGCCGCTTGAGTTTTCAGTGACTCCGGCCTCGGTCGCCATCTGACTACAACTACATGAGAAGCTCTAAGCAAGAACCACCCAGCTGAGCCCAGTCAACCCACAGAACCAGGAGAGAGAACATGAAATTGCGATTCTAAACCTCTACACTTTTTTGTGTGGTAAAACGTACATTCACATAAAAGCTACCCTTCTAACCACTTTAAAGAGCGCAGTTCTGTGGTATCAAGTACAGTCAACCTCATGGTTGTGCAACCATCATGACCATCCATCTCCAGAACATTCCATCTTCCCAGACTGAGAGTCTGTCCCCATTAAACATGACCTGTGCATGCCCCACCCCAGCCCCTGGCAGCCACCATCTGACCTTCTGTCTCTGTGAATCTGACTACTCTAAGGACCTCATGTAAGGGGAATTGTACAATATTTGTCCTGTTTGTGACTGGTTTATTTTACTTCACACAATGTCTTCAAGGTTCATCCATGTTGAAATATATGCCAGAATTTCCTTCCTCCTTAAGGCTGAAAACTGTATACCCCAGGCTGTGTATCCATGCATCCATCAATGCATGGATCTGAAGTGGTGCTTCTACAGCAATACATAAGTGGGGCAGTGGGCAAGCAGCCATGGCCCAGCAGAGCAAGCCTCTGAAGGCAGACATCAGGAGCTGGAAAGTCGGAAACACACACACAGCACAGGGCACTAACCTCCAGAGTAGGTGACCAGCCAGGAATCCAGGCTGCAATTCCCAGTAGCACTCACCACAGCACACCACAGGTGTCTCCTGGGATCTCCATTCTAGGCTGGGCACCCCCCCCCCCCCAGCGGCACCATGCCCTGGCACAGGCTGATAAGCCAATAACCATTTGGTGGATAAGTGAAAAATGTTCCTGACACTGAAGCCAGGTTCTGGGCCATATCAGAGTTTCTGACGGGCTCCCTGCAGGCCAAGAACTGGGCCGGAGAAAATGCAGAAAGGCTGCTTCTGGCTGGAACGGGAAGGGGGAGGTAGCAGCAGCAGGATGATCTGACAGGGAAAATTCCACAGCCAGGGCCGGGCTTCCCAGGAAGTACCGGATCTCCATCAAAGCCCCACCCTGACCCAGACAGCCCTGGACTTCCACCTGAGGGAGGGCGGGCCTTTGGGAAGGGCGTGTTGGGTATCAGGCTGAGCCAATAGGACGAGGTATCTCAGGGATCCACCCTGCTCAGCTCCTCAAACTCGGTTCCCAGGGCCCAGGGCAGTAGAGCCCAGGGCCCAGGGCAGTAGAGCCTCGTGTGCCCATTGTAGGAGCAGGATGGGTTGGAGGGACTCAGATCTATACCCTAACAGGCTGTGGGGGACTGGGAGGGGAGCTGAGTCACAGATAGGAGCCCTGGAAGCTTTAGGACGGCAATCTTCCTTCACTACAGGAGAAGCCAGGCTGGCTGAACCAGGACCCTTTCCCTCTCATCCACAGAAGCCCAATGCTCCCTTCCTGCTGGACTGCTCCACTGGAACACAGGTCAGGATGCACCAGAGCACGGACGTTAATTCCAAATCTAGGAAGATGACTTGTTTCTGGTTGACGTAAAGAGCGAATAACAACCATACCCATGCCCCCCGGGATTGAAACCAAATGGGCTCACATTATGGTTCAACTCTGCATTTAGGTTTACCAGCCTTTAAAGATAAAGCAAAACCCCGAGCATTAATTACAAAGGTGTTGTTCTCTATTTCTCTTCAAAGCTTACACCTTGAAGGTCAGAAACTGCTTACCATGGGGAAAACAGTTATAAGCACCCATAAAAGAGTTCAAGAAACATGGATTTTAAACTTGGCTCAGCTTCTAAGTAATTGTGGGGCTTTAAGCAAACTAATTAACCTCTTCGGGTCTCAGTTTCATAATGATAAATGAAGGGAAATACTTGGTACTCCCATGGTTTGGTTATGCGCTTCACAAGAATAACTTATGTGCGATGATAGAGCTATTGATACGCAGATATATAAATCCACACTTATACAAAGGAAGTCCTTGTAAGAAGAACTAAACTATAAATATGTTAGGGATTTTCTCACGTTCAGTAGGTGCTTGCTGGTACGGGCTGAAGAAATGGCCAAATATCCCCAAGATTATAAGAAGACTCGTATTTGGTGAGAGCAGGGCCTGTCTGCATGGCAGAATCCCCACTGATGTATCTACCAGATCTGAGAAGGCCGTCTCTCTCCGCAGCCCGCCTCACCCCTTTCTTACCAAACAACCCTCCCAGCCTGCACGCTCCCTTCCCACCGCCTTATATTCCAGTCTGCGGGATTTCCAGAGCCAGCCTGATTGCCAGGGTCAGAGTCTGCCCCACTGCCCCTACCCCAGCCACATGGCCCAGCTCCCACCTCCAGTCATGGCCTGAGGCTGCTTCTTGGGCCAGCCACCAATAACAGAACCCTAGTCCTGCAGCCTAGGTCTCCACTGCCTTTGACACCAGAGGGAAACAACTCATTCCCTTTTCCTGGTTTTCGTGGAGCAAGACAACAGGGAAAATTTGTGCACCAGGAGCCAGTGTCTGCCCAGGGCTTCCTCCCCCTACCTCAGGCCTGGACTCCACCCAAGACCCTCCCCTGCACAAGGAGGCTCACCAGAGCTCTTCCACCTCAAATGGCTTTGGGGAGCATCACATAAGGGGAAGGACTCAGAAGTGTCTTTGAAAACTATGAAGCACTCTGTAAATTCTTTTATTCTTTTTACTCTTGTTTGTTGACTTCGGTGTGGTCTCCAATTATGACTCTCTAGAGGCCTGGGATTGTACCCCGGGTAAACTCCTTTGGTACAATGACCTCACACAGAGCATAGCATGATGCTTTTTGGGACTCTAATGCCATGAGCAAATGCAGCAGGAGCTCCAGGACGAGGGGGGTGGGGGTGGGGGTGGGGGACCAGGTTCCTGCCCCTCTGGCCCTGCCAGGAAATTAAGTGCATCACTTAACCTCGCTGGGCATTTGTCTTCCTATGCACAATGGAACTGACAAGCCATCCGCATTCCTTTTCACCAGGATGCCAAGAAGGCAAAGAATCTGAAAAGAAAAAAACACTGCACAAGTTGAAATGTTGTAGTATTCAGAGAGCATGGAGAGCTGAGAGGGGAGAGAGGGGAAAGGAACAGGAAGGGGGACCAGAAACAAAAAACAAAGCAAGAAGACATTTGGGGTGAGATGGGCGGCACTTGAGAAGGCCCGGATGGAGGGCCACGGGAATTCCCAGTACAGAAAGTAACCCCCAAGCCTAAGAGTCCATGTCCGGATGAGAAGATCCATCACAGAGACATGTGAAGTCAACTCCAGCAGAGAAGAGTGGACAGAAGGAAGTGAGGTCTGTCTACCACCTGCAGTGGCATGAGACCTACCAGAAGCCGAGACTCACTGCAGTTTGCTTCCACAGCTTAGCTCCGAGTGAGGAGAGAGATGAGCAATTCATACGCCCACTACCCTCAAAAACTGTGTAATGTCCCAGAGGCTCTGGTCAGGCCACATCCTGGCCCATGACGACCAATCCAGAGCGCTCCACTTTGAGGGGGACATTCAAAGATTGCAGAGTTCCCAGAGGCTGGTCACCGGGACAGTAGGGTGTGCTGAGACCACATAACAGCAGGATGGGCTATGAAATCTGAAAGTGTGTCCCCAAACAAGATTCGGGGAGGACATGAGAAGCAAAGGCTCTCTCAGAATCAAAAAATACTCTGAATGTCGTCTGGTCCAACCTTCACAAGTAAAGAATCTCTAACACAACATCTCTGCAGAGGAATTACCCAGCTGGCGTTGACCTCTTTCAGTAACGGAGACCATATCACTTTCTAAGTGAGTTCAACTCATTATCATTTGGACAATATTAAAATCTTCTCCCTCCTATTAACCCCAAATTAACCTCCTCCTAGCTTCCATCTTATGCTCTGCAGGGACACAGGCTAAGTCTAAAGACTTTTTCGCGGACCCATCCTCAGACAACTGGAGACAGCTGGTCTTAATGACCTGCCCGAGCTCTTCGCACAGGCTTGTCTAAGAGGAGAATGCATTTTCAATACCCCCCTGAAAGCATATGCTAGAGTCCCTTCAAGGCTTCATTCCTGGTGATCTCTGGCCAGCTTTGACCTCCGACTACCATGGGATATGACTGCTGCCCCTGCCTTGCTCAGAGCATCTCATCCTGGCCATGACTCCCTAGCTATGGTTGCTTTCCAACAAGGTCTTGGCCTCCTCCTACCCAATTTGGGGAAACTCTGGTCTAAGAGGGTCTTGGCTCTGCCCCTCTGCCCACTCCTAAGGGCTTGTCATGAACATTCTCCACAATGAGACCAAAAAATGAGTCCCAAATTCATGCCACTTCATAGAGAGCAGTTGGTCATTTGACTTTAGGCCTTCTTAAGAAGACTGGATCTAGAATGTTCATAGGCATTAAATATTCATTCTAGGGGTGCCTGGGTGGCACAGTCATTAAGCATTTGCCTTCAGTTCAGGTCGTGGTCCCAGGGTCCTGGGATGGAGCCTTGCATCAGGCTTCCTGCTCAGCGGGAAGCCTGCTTTTCCCTCACCTTCTCCCCCTGCTTGTGTTCCCTCTCTTGCTGTTGTTCTCTGTCAAATAAATAAATAAAATCTTTAAATAAATAAATAAATAAACATTCTAACAACTCAGTTGACAGGGGAGGAAACAGAGGGCCAAACGGGTAAAAGGATTCCCTCAGGTAACACAGCCAGGAAGAGAAGCTCTAATCTTTGATTGTTCAGTCCCACATTCCTTCCACCGCAGTCAAGAGGAAGTGAAGTTCTCTTGTGGCTCTCTTCTCAGTACATTTTGGGGTAAACTGAATGAATGCGTGTATGTGCATTCATTCTTTCTTTGACTCAACAGACATTCACTAAGCACCTACTATGTACCTTGCAAATGCTCTCAGTGAGATTTGGATTAAGCTTCTCTTAGGGACCGACCTCTCGATGTGTGTGAACACTCCGTGTGTGTATGGATTAATTAATCCCTTCACGCTCCTCCGAAGTGAGCATCCCTAACACCGTGTACCACATTGGTACAAGTGAAAACAGCCACAGTCCCTTACCCCAGCACAGACAATTCCCACATCTTGCTAATGCAGGGTACTATGGGGACCCACAGCCTGATGCTTATTTAAGACAGGGGAGAGTGATGGTAGTAAGTGCGAGTAATGGTATGCGTGCGTCCACGTGGTGAGGGAATGAACCTTCCGGAAGAGGGGCTTCTCAGTTGAATCCTGAAGGCTGATAAGAATTAATCAGGCAGAACAGACAGGAGAGAGGTGAGTGAGTGTGTGCTCAAAAACAGGGGAGCAGAGAGAGCCTGATCCTGCAGGTGGCCAGGCCCGGCTGGAGGCAGGACTTACCACGGGAGTCTCCGTGAGAGAGGCAGACAGCTGAGGAAGCCACAGGCCTGCTGTATATGCTAAGGGGGTTGATTTTATCCTACAGGTAATAGGATTCCGTGAAAGACTTTAGAGGAAGGAAAAAGGTTTAGATCAGAATTTTAGAAAGAAAGCTCTGACCATGGAGGACAGACTGGAAGGCAGGGAGATCCGAAGCAGGGAACCAGACAGGAGGTGATAGTCAGAATGCAGGAAAGAAACCAGGGTTGAACGTGATGGATCCTGCCTGCACACACTTAGTTTTAAAGTCCGAAATATGAGAGGCGAGAAGAGATTGCCTTTCATGTCCGTCTCTCATGGCACAAGGGCCAGTTGCCCAAAGCTTTGCAGAATGACATCATCGTCACCATTCTCCACTGCAGCCTGGCAGAAAAGCGATGTGAGCTGTAGCTCCGTGACCAGTCTTGATGTGCAGGTGCCTCAAACAGTAAGTGGTGGCTGCCAGCATGCCCCACGTACATCAGCAGGGGGTGGGGGCTCAGAAGCACACATGAGTCAAGTCCAAGCAAGCAACAGGTCAGAAAGAGAACAAGCAGAAAAGCTCTAAGAGGGATGGTATTAAAAACAACAACAACAACAATACAGGGGCACCTCCCAGCTCAGTCAGTTAAGGGTCTGACTTCAGCTCAGGTCATGATCCCAGAGTCCTGAGATTGAGCCCTGCATCGGGCTCCCTGCTGGGGCGGGGGGAGGGAGCCTGTTTCTCCCTCTCCCTCTGCAGCATCCTGTGCTCATGCGCGTGCTCATGCTCTCTCTCTCTCTGTGTGTCAAATAAAGAAAATCTTTTAAAAAAGAAAAAAAACACAACAAAAAAACCCAAACAGGTCTTCACAAGAATGGAAGGCAAAGAGCTCAGACAAGCTAGGAAGCCCGTAAAGGAGCCGGTACCTGTCTCAGGATGTGAGATTCTCCAGGAGGCTGAGAGCCCTTGGGGTAGCCTCTAAAGTGCTCTCTCCTGGGACTCTGGGAAGGCGCCCCCGCTGGCCAGACGGGCAACACACAGGCCACACCAGTGCTGTGTACCGCAGGGCTGAAGCCCACGTGTGCCTGCCGATGGGCACGTGTGAGCAGTTACGGAGAACATCTGGCAGGAGAAGGGGCTGTGTGGGTGGAAGCAGGCAGATCCTGACAAGCTGGGGCTGTTTAAAACCGGGTAAACCCCATCACGTGCGCTACAGAGCCATTGCCGCTGGGAGTTTAGAGTCAAAAGAATGATAAAGAGGATGAGACTGGAAGCCTAAAATAACAAGTTCTTTCCTTATGGGAGGAAAAACGCTCATCTAGGCAAGTCTGAGCCTTCTTGGAACTAGAGGATTCTGACATTATTGCCCAGTTCCCAGGAATGCCTGAACCCCTATTTTGTTGTTGTTGTTGTTGTTGTTGTTCCTGAAGATAATTTTCTGAAAATCAGGAGCACCTGGGAAGTAGCCCCTGTGCTACTTACAATGACCATGACCAGGCACCTTCCACTGAAGGAACCCACAGCCACCAGGGGTATGTTCACGAAATTTACGAGGCTTTGCTTCAGGCCACAAACAAGCAACAGGCCTGGAGTTGCACAAGAGGTTTTCAGCAGGAAAGATGTGAAACTGAAAACATTTCTCTGTGTTGGTATTAATGGGAAACCGAGGCCAAGAAAAGCAAGGTTTGTAGCATCAATTACCATCTTCTAGCGCCTCCAAATTGGCCCTGAATATGAGTCACCTTGAGCTAGGGAAAAACACTCTCCAAGGGATGCACAGAGGCCAGTGTGACAGTCCTGAGTTTCTGGGACATGCTGTTTTAAATTAGATGCTCAATGTTGCTTCCATGAAACTCTTGGCTTAGGTCTTCAATGGAAAAGTTATTTTTGTGCTCCAAATAGTTCTATGGAAGCACATCCCCATAATTCCAGTTATGTTTTGTTTCCATGATGCTCTTTTCCTGTACTTAAGAACAGTCATTGCTATCATTATTATTCCTGATAAGACACTGCAGAAAAGCTCTGGGCCAAGTACAGACTCCACAGGGCCCAGATAAATGCCGCTGTAAAATAGGCAGATTTTAGGTCTTGTGAAACTCTGAAGGGTATTTCTGTTCTTCTGCCTACTGTGGCTGCCTCTTCCTTATCAATTCCCCCACCCCCAATGACACTTTAATTGCTCAGGAACTTCATGATCCGTCCTGGGAAAACATAGTCCCAGAAGGCATTTTGTTATTCACGTCTTATATACTCTCTCTGGGGTTTCTGCATTTAAAATGTTATCTTCGGGATACCTGGGTAGCTCAGTGGGTGAAGCCTCTGCCTTCACCTCAGGTCATGATCCCAAGGTTCTGGGATCGAGCCCCGCGTCGGGCTCTCTGCTCAGCAAGGAGCCTGCTTCCCTCCCTCTCTCTCTGTGCCTGCCTCTCTGCCTAATTGTGATCGCCTCTCTGCCTAATTGTGATCTTCTCTCTGTCAAATAAATAAATAAAAATCTTTAATAAAATAAAATGTTATCTTCAATAAGGAAATAAAGAATTTTTATCTTCAGAAGGACAGGAAACCAGTAATAAGGCAAAGAGAGATACTTGTGGTTAGGAGGGCATGGCTCAAAAGGAACAACATGGATAGTCAATAATAGTAAGGCCCATCAGCAGGCTGGGAGGGCAACTGTTGGTACAGAAGCAAAATCAAACTGGTGATTCAAGGTATTAAGGAAATTTACCCAAGAGAAATCTACACTGATTACCAAGCAAACACAAGTTATTAGGAGGTATACGGATGGCCTCTCCCCAGAAGATCTTCTGATTAGTCTGAAGGACAATCCGGATTTGAAAGAAATAGAGCAGCCGATGGGAGATGACAGGAGACCACCACCTGTGAGCTTCAACTTATGGCAACTACTTGGTCCCTATTATTTCCTGTTATCTCATTTATTTTTCAGAACAACTTTTTAAGGCAGTTCCTGTTATCACTGTTCTATAGAGAAGGTAACAGCCTCAGAGATGTTAAGGAACGTGCCTAAGGCCACTGCTATGGTCTGAAAGTTTATGTTCCCTCCCAAAATTCAAATGTTGAAATCCTGATCCCAAGGTGATAGGATCAAAAGATGAGGCCTTTGGGAGGTAACTGGATCAAGAGGATAGAGTTCTCTTGAATGGTATCAGTGCCCTCAAAAGAAGAGGCTGTAGAGGGCTCTCTCATCCCTCCTACCAGGTGAGCGCATAGTAAGAAGAAGGCTGTCTGCCACCCAGAAAAGGGTCTTCACCAGAACCACGTTGGCCTCCTCACCTTGGACTGCTAATCTCCAGAACTGAGAAATCAACTTTTGTTATAGCAGCCCAAACACACTAAGATAGCCACACATCTAGTTAGTGGCAAAGCTTAAACTCAAACCCAGATCTGCCTGACTCCAGAGTCCACTTCTTTTCCATTATCACAAAGGGCTGATGAGAGGACCAGGGGGCAAGGCCAAGGATGTTTGTTGATTTAGTTTCTTTAACCCACTGAGCCACCTGGGCGCCCCAGATTTAGTTTCTTTAAATGAATAGGTTTTGTTGGGAGGGTATGGGAAAGATATGCTCATATAGATTTCCTTAAACATTTCCTATAAATAGGCTCTGCTGGTATCAAACAACATTCCAGGAGATGCTGCCAGCCACATAGAAAGAATCATACAGCATAAATCTGTCTGCACTGTTAGAGACACAAGTAAACACACATGCCCAACAGAGGGAGAACACCATCTCCATGATCAAAGGGAACAGAAACCTCTCCACAAAGTCTTTCTTTCAACACGGATATGAATTAGAATGCTGGCTGGTCAGCTATCAATGTTACCGTTGAACATTGTACTGGAGGGTCTACCCAACACAGTAAGACAAGAAGAAGATCATAAGGTATCATAAGGAATGAAAAGGAAAAGACAAATTAGTATCATTTTGTGACTGTCTACCGAGAAAACTCTGTAATATCTAGAAATAGACTCTTAGAACTAATGAGAGAAGTCAGATGGGATGCTAGATATAAAACCAGAATCCCCAAATCAGAAAGGTTTCTGTGAGCCAGCAAATAGCCAATTTGAAAATATAGTAAGAAAAAAGATACCATCTAAAATATCAACAAAACCTTGGCGCCTGGGTGGCTCAGTGGGTTGAGCCTCTGCCTTCGACTCTGGTCATGATCCCAGGGTCCTGGGATTGAGTCCTATGTCGGGAAGTCTGCTTCCCCCTCTCTCTCTGCCTGTCTCTCTGCCTACTTGTGATCTCTGTCAAATAAATAAATAAAATCTTTAAAAATATATATATCAACAAAACCTACAGGAAACAAGTGCAGAAGTTGTTCAAGACATTTATAGGGGAAAATCACAAGTCACCATCCACCTGAATAAAAGGAGAAAATGGGAAGACCTAATACTGTAAAGGTATCAGTTCCCTGGAATATAATGTGAATGCAATTTCAATTTAAAAAATCCCAACATGATTTTGTCCTTGTGTCCAACTAGACAAATTAACGTTTATATGAACTTGGCTTCCAAGGAAGCCAAGAAATTTTTGAAAAAAAATATAAAAGTAATTGTCAGCGCTAGCAATTACAGTGTGATTCCTTGTATGCCAGGCACTATTCTAACATTTTCATACATTATCTCTTCCCAATTATCCTTGAAGTGGATACTGTTATCTATTCAATAGACAAGGAGACTAAGAGAAATTAGGTAACTTGCCCAAGGTTATTTGGTACTTGTAGGAGTAGCAACAGATGCAAGAAGACAATGGTGTAATATCTTCCAAGTACTCAGGGGAAATCATTGTGAGTCTAAAAAATTCTACACTCAAACTCTCCTTTGTAAGAGCAAAATAAAGACATCTTCAGGATTATCAATACTTTCAAGTTTACCAAAGCCCTTTCAAGAAAGAACTTCAAAATTCACATGAAGAAAAATGAACTCAGAAGGAAGAAGTGGGATGTCCAAAGTAGAAGTCTCCGAACTGCACTGAATAAATAAAACAAAACAATGCACTGGCGTTCCTCATTTTATTGCACCTTGCAAATACTGCATTTTTACAGATTGAAGGTTGACAGAAACCCTGCATAAAACAAGTCTGTCGGCACCATTTTTGCAACGGCATTTGCTCACATGTCCTTGTGTCACAGTTTGGTAATTCTCACAATATTTCAAACTTTTTCATTATTATTTTTTTAAGATTTATTCATTTATTTGACAGAGAGAGTGAGGAGAGGAGCAGAGGGAGAGATTTTTCAAGCAGACTCCCTGCTAAGCAGAGGACTAGATGTGGGACTCAGTCTCACAACCTGTGAGATCATGACCTGACCCAAAACCGAGTTGGATGCTCAACCAACTGAGCCACCCAGGTGCCCCTCAAACTTTTTTGTTATAATTACATTTGTTATGGAGATCTGTGATTAATGATTACTACACATTGAAAGCTCAGATGATGGTCAGCATTTTTTAGTAATAAAGAATTTTCTTAATGAAGGTTTGTACATTTTTTTTTTTTTTTTTAGAAATAATGGTATTGTATCTTAATAAAGTACAGTATAGTATAAACATAACATTTTTATGCACTGGAAAGCCAAAAAATTCATCTGACTCCCTTTACTGCCATATCCACTTTTTTTTTTAAGATTATATTTAGTTATTTTGAGAGAGAAAGAGAGAGCATGGAGGGAGAGGCAGAGAGAGAAGAGAATCTTAAGCAGACTCCACTCAGAGTGCAGAGCCCAATGCAGGGCTCGATCCCAGGACCTGAGCTGGGATCATGACCTGAGCTGAAACCAAAAGTCGGATGCTTAACCAGCTGAGCCACCCAGAAGCCCCTGCAATATTCACTTTGCTGCAGTGGTCCAGGACCAAATCTGCAGTATCTCTGAGGGGTGCCTATAAAGTAGATGAGAAAAGTGGGACTGCAGGAAGAGTACAGGCAGAAAATACAAGGTGTCTAATGATACCCTATAGACATGCTAAAAGCAGGCCACTAAGTTGGCTCTGTGCTTCCTATGGGCCAAAAAGAAACGAGAAACGGTCTATTAAAGGACTCACAGCATCCATAAGACGAAACAGCCAAGTTGCTCGCAAGAGCCATTCCTGATCCTGAGACCAGAAAGACCTTCCCCATGTAGTGAAGTGGATCCAAGATCTGGGACATCGGTCCAAGTATGACAATCTGAGAAAGAAGTCCTTGACTCTTCCATTTTTTTCCCAACAATTATTTAGAAGCATCAGCCTTCTAGAATCTCTTCCATGAAGAAGAGAAGAGATAAAGCCTCCTACTTAAGGTGTGTTCTTTGAATGACCATGTGTTTTAAAAAAAAAAAAAAAAAAAAAAAAGAGGGTCCAAGCTTCTGGGGATCTTTAGGTATTTTCCAGGAGGAGGATGGATAAGATGACCTCTGGGGGCCTGGCTGCTATGAGGGTACATGCTGTTACAGGATATGGGCATTTTTTCCCAGACTACCCCTAGAATCATTTACACTGAATATTTCCACCTCCACTAAACCAATTCATTTTGCCAATGCATGAGATCACCCACATAGCCAAGCTTCCACAAAGTAGTTTATTGTGGGGCTCATGACCCACCTGCCTTTGGCTCAGGTCTTGATCCCAGGCTCAGTCAGTCTCCCTGCTCAGTGGAGAGCCTGCTTCTCCCTCTCCCTGTGCTGCTCCCCCTGCTTGTGCACTCGCTATCTCTCTTTCTCTCTGTCAAATAAATATATGAAATCTTAAAAAAAAAAAAAAAAAAGCTTATTGTGCTTTATAATAATAAGCACCAAGAGGTAATAATTGTGCTCTTTCTTTCCTGTTCCATGGTAAATCCTCAACCTATCCACCCTGACACATTCATGTAACACATAGGCAAACGGGAGCCTAGGAACTTCCCCTGGGTCTTCCTACCCATCACACTCCCCTGACAATGCCAAGAACAATGAAAGCCCATACTGGCAGATCTCTGAAGACATAATTTGCCTGATCTACTTTAAAAATTCTGCCTTCTACCAGGACTGCCCTGAATCCCATGGGGTTCCTAGAACTCCAGGCTGCCTGGGAAGCTTCCAGTGAATTTGGGATAGCTTTTGTGGGTACAGTTGGCTCCCAAGGGCAGGTGAACTACTGCTGGCTAAGTCTGGAGCAATTCCCAAGGACTTCCAAAGAGAAGTGATAATGAAGGACAGAAAAAAGGAAAGACAGAGACATTTTACAATTAACCAAAATATCAGTTTTTACTAAAACACAAATACTTTGCCTTCCCTTTTCTATATTTTTTTTTTCTCCTTATAATTAAAATCCTATGAAGAGTACCTGGCTGGGAGACGGTAGACAGTAGTGATTGAGATGTATAGACTTTGGGCACCGACCTGAATTCAAGATCGGATTCTAGCATGTAGTGGCTATACAACCCTGGCGAGTTACATCTCTTATTTTAGTTGCATAAGAATAATTGTTTCATGAGAGTAAGAACAGCATTACCTCACAGAGTTTTAAAATGAAACACCATAGGCAAGTGCTTTATACTCAATAAATGTTAGCTATTCCTACTGCAAAAAATCTGACAAATACTGGCAAGCACAAAAAAAACCTCAAAAGCACCTCTAATCCTACCATCCACTTGGATGTGTCTAATTCCAGTATTTTCTGGATGTATTTGCAAACAGTGAAATTACAGTGCTTTCTATTTCATAACCTGCTTTCAAAACTTAACACCATACCCAAAGCATGTTATATGTAATTCGGTATTCTCATACAATATGATTTTGAAAGGCCACATCGTTTGGGTTATTTTACTTCTTAACAACCCCTGCCCTCCTTCCACTCTGCAGACCTCACATTTCATGTATTTGCAACCCCCCAACTCTCCAGATGACAAGTGGCTGTTTCCTATTGGCTAACTGGGGATGCAGCTTCTTCTTACCACACAGATGACCTGCTCCTAGGCCTTCCCTTACTGGCCTGCATCGCAGCCCTCACGCAGATTAGCCTACTGAGCTACATGGCAAACCACCCAGTTCCACAAGATTCCCTGAAGTGGCACAAAAGCTAAACGAGGCTGAAAGGCAATTTCTTTCCCCACAGCATAAGGCCGACTTCTAGAGCATTAAATACTCTTTTAAAAAAATCTCAGGAAGAGGAAGAGACAAAAGATTGTTTTTCTAAGCAATAGGGCCAAACCAGTTCAAAACATACAGGCTTTCTACTGGAATGAAAGTCAACAACAGTTCCTTATCAATGACGTTTTGAGACCATCACAAAACCTTACTAACTCAAAATAATGGAGAACTGTCAAACTGAATCAGTGGAGAAAATTAATTACATCCTTTTTAAACTAAACTCCTTTATTTCCAATTAAAATAAATTTTTTTTTTTTTAAAGAAAATTTTATTTCCAGGGTTCAGGGTGACTCAGTAAGCAGCTAACTTCAGTTCAGGTCAGGAACTCAGGTCCTGGGATGGACCACCCCACAGTCAGGTTCCATGCTCAGTAGGGAGTCTGCCTGTCCCTTTCACTCTCCTTCTGCTCCCCCCTCCCCTGCCACCCATGCCGGAGTTCTCTCTTTCAAGTAAATAAATAAAAATCTAAAAAAAAGAAAGAAAGAAAGAAAGGAAGAAAGAAAGAAAGAAAGAAAGAAAAGAGAAAGAATTTTTTTCTTTATAAATAAAGAATATAAAGAATTTTATATAAAGAAAATATATAAAATTTATATATTTTATAAAAATATAAAATTTATATATAAAATTTATAAAAATATATAAAATTTTATATAAAGAAAATAAAGAATTTTATTTTCAAATAGTTTAATACCTTGCCCTGTTTTGACAGGTTGCTCAGCGCCTGATCTAACACATTTGTTACAAGCACATTTAGTGCTCATACAGGAAACAGGAATGGCTAAAGTTGTTGAGGTGAGCTTTCTCCCTAAAAACAATAAAAGTTCAATACCCCTTGTGATCCTGCTCACACATCTCACTTCTCAGGAAAACTCTTACTTCTTAGTCATATGGATACAAACCTCAACTGGGCTCCCTCGCATGTCCCTCCAGTTCTGAGGGAGTGGGCGGAGGCTTGCCATATCAACCCAGTTCTATTCCTAAAACAGAACCAAACAAAAAACCTCCAGATTCCAGACTTGATCTGTCCAGACCCATCTGAGAATTAACAAGCTCCTTCTAAACACCCAGAGAACTAAGCCTGTCATGGAAACACTGATTCAACCATAATGAGAACCGACCTAAAACCACACAAATGAACTAAACATTCTTCCACCCAATCATAAGCAAGCTAAAGCAACAGCCTCAGGAATGAAATAAGGGAGGTTGTTTTTTTCTTTGTGGTCCTGCTCATTTTAGCCTCTTCCATTGCCTTGACTTTGCAACTGTTTATGAGAAAGTGGGAGTGGGGGAGGTGAGAGAGAAATGGAGAGCCTGCTGGAGAGCGGGAGAGACACGCAGAGCGCCCACGCCAGCCTGGGGAATGCCAACAAACACAGAGGTTTCTGTCAGGCAAATTATAACTTCTGGCCTGGGGGAGGCCAACAGTCTGTTTGGGGCAGTCTGAAAACAAGCCGAACTGAACTCCCATCTCCCACAACACTTAAGTGTGGAATGAAGTCCTTATTTTCCAAAGATCAGGTTCTGCTCGCTATTTTTAGCCAGCACTCCTTTTCTAAAAATCTCCTCTTTTAATTTTTTCCTGGGTTTTATTTTTTTTTTTTTTTTTCGGAATTAGAAAGGCTAAGTACATAAAGTGACATTATTGGGAGAAAGGAGAGTTGGAAAGGCTAAAAAACAAACAAAAACCCCGAAACTGTCCAACCGACAGAAATAGTAAA
The DNA here is from genome assembly GCF_010015895.1 of Lontra canadensis. Lineage (NCBI taxonomy): Eukaryota > Metazoa > Chordata > Mammalia > Carnivora > Mustelidae > Lontra > Lontra canadensis. The sequence goes on from NW_022631055.1 coordinate 7,263,474, forward strand.
ATCTTAAGGAGGGATATATTTTAATTTCCTCTTGGACCCACAAGGTAGAGTTTGTAAGTCCCAGGGACCCAACACCAAATTCCAGTGAACGTAATTCCTGCAGGAAATGTTGGGGCAAGTGTGGGGGGCTCCCGCAGCTGCGGCCCCTAGTCTGGGGTCATCGCCTACTAGAGCTACAGGGGACAGCCGCGATGGAGACACCAGCTGTGGCCGGAGGCTGGGGGACCAGAGCCTCGCAGGGAAGGGGCGGGGGAGGGGCAGCAGCGCGAAGAACCAAGCCAGGAACGAGGCAGGTGAGAGTCCCGAGGTGGGGGGGATCCAGAGCCCCCGAGGGAGGGTGACTCAGGTCGGGGAGGCCCGGACCGCGCGCGGGTTTGTGCGAGCCCCCGGCCCCCGCCCTCGGAAGCCTGTCTGGGTTCTTTTCTTTGCTGTTTGAGTTTTCTATCTCTTTAGAGCCGGACCCAGGTCCCAGCGGCCGCAGGGCAGCGGTGCGGAGGGGAAGCCCGGCCCGGGCCCCCGTGGGACACCTCTGGGGGCGATAGGGGAGGAGGGAGGGAGATGGGGCGCCAGCTGAGGGCGCCCAGCGAGCCCGGGAGATGCCCGCGACCCAGGGCCCCTGAGCTTCCCGCCCGCAAACTTTCCCAGCCAAGTGGGGGTGGCCCCACCCTAGAAAGGGGGATCCCCATGCCTCCCCGACTGTCCTCTGGGGCTGGTCACTTACGGGCAGCGCCGCTGGGGCTCCGACTCTGGCCGCCGCCATCCGCACCGGAGGAGGAGAAGGAGGAGGAGGAGGAGGAGGGGGAGAAGGAGGAGGAGGGGGAGGAGGAGGAGGGGGAGGTGAAGAGAGAGGAGGAGGGGGAGAAGGAGGGGGAGGCGGAGAAGCGGGGAAGAGGAGGGGGGGAGGGCCTGGAGCCAGCAGGAGTGGCAGAGCAGGGAGGGGGCGGCCACTCCTCAGATACTCCGGTCGCTGCCCCACCCCAGTCCCCGTTCCCTGCCGGTCCCCCTTCTCTCCTCACTCCCTCTTTCCTGCCCTGGATTCTCCCCAAAGTCCTTCTGGTGTCTGATTTAACATTCTTTTCCCTCTGGCGCGTCTTCCTTCCCTTGAGTCTCGGGCCCACAGGACAGGGAGAGCATGCTCCCTACCGCAGAAGTTGGTGGGGAGGAATTTATTTGAGCTACATACAGTATATGAGTATAGGACACCCCCCCTTGAAGTAGATGTCTGGGACTCTTGGCAGATCTGAAGCCAACCTGCACCTTTTGGGCCTTTGTCATCATCTCTGGGTGGTGGTATGGTGGGATGATGGTGGGGGTTGCTGTAGGGGAATCTCTGTGGTCATGCTTTCCTCATTGCTTCATTGAGAGGTTTTTTATTTTGTTTGGTTTTTCTCTTGTAATTAGGAGAACCAAAGAATCACTTTTGAAGCCTCTACTGAGTGTCTCCTCTTTTCCCTTCAGGTGGGACCAGCCCTGGTCAAGGTAAGATGAAAGGCACAGACAGAACCTCAGCTTCCTGGGTGAGTCAGTACCTAGGAGGAGGCCACTGGATGGCCTTTGAAGGGCCAGGCTGTGTGGATGGGGCAGGAGGTGACTACTGACAGATGCTTCCTGTGTGCTGCCTGCAGAGTACAGAAGAGAAGGGGAGCTGTCCTCCCAGGAGAGGTTGGAGGGTGACTTCTAGTCCCTACTCCATCACCTGCTAGGAGTTGACTCCAAAGCAAGTCCTTTGGCATCTCAGCCTCTTGCATTAAGTGGGGCTGACTCACTGGGAGCCAGTCAGAATGACAGGAGATCTGCCTGTGCCTTTTATCCTGGAGGGATGTCCAAGCCCAGGATGGGAGGCTTGGACTGGGTTTGAACAGACTCAATGGAGAGAAAAGAGGCCATTCCAGGCCCTGGGCCTAGTGCTTAAGAGACTGGCAAGACTGGAAAGCTTAGAGGAGGTGGGAACTGTTCGGATGGGAAGGTGGAACCAGCAGAAAATAGGAAACCTGTGAACATTTTAAAGCAAAGGAATATTTTGATTCAGGTGGTGTTCTATTTGCTTTTTTATTCCAAGAGCCTGGAATAGAGTGGGTAGCAGTAAATCCTGTGAACTCAAAATGGCGACTGAAGCATAGTGACTGAAGTATCTGGGAAGAAAGAACCGGAGGGGAGGAGTTAGAAGGTCCAGGTGAACATGTGAACCTGAAGTGCCACACCTGGGTGGTAGGGATGGAGTGAGGGAACCCCGATGACACCTGCTTGCCTTTGCATAGCAATGGGATTCTCTTGTAAGTACTCATTTAGGCTTGTTTTTGACCTTGGGTGGAGTTCCTTGGTCAGACCGAAAAGATATTCAGTGTCTTATTCAACCACCAGCCTGAAGCCACATTCAGACAGGGCACAAGGGTGCCTGAAGTCACACCACTGGGTTCTATTTAGGATCCTTTTATCCCCAGATAAAATTTCTAGTTGTGTTTAGGCTTAAAACGAACAGAAAAAGGGACTGGGTCCTCCTCTTTTCCCTAGTTCCTCCAGCTACTGTCTCAGTGATGGTCAACGGTTGAAGAAGGGCAAAAGAGAGAACAGGAAGTCAACTGATGGGCAGCTTTTCAGAGTCTTCTGTGGGCCAGACAGGTAATGACCCCAAGTCAGCCTTCTGGTAAGGAGCTGAGAGAGGTGCAGAGCAAAAACAAAGGGAGAGGGAAGCAGAGGAAGGGAAGAAAAAGGTGCCTTGACCCTAAGCATTCTGACTGAGTCTCCACATTGAACCTCCTGTCCTGTGAGCAAGCCAAGAGGCCCTCTGCAGAGGCCAGCCCATCTCAGGAAATGCCCAGGTAACAGCTTGAGAAAGGACTCATACAGGAAACAATACACTTGACAAATGGCAATCGTCACTGTATTTAAATAGAGTTCTGAGTGCACCTTTTTAATTCAACCACCTGTGAGTAAGTGTAGTATGGCTTTGATTAGTGGGTTGCCCACCTGGCGAAAGAAATCTCTTTGGAAACTTTGACGCGTTACAGGCCCATGATTTTCTAAAGACCAAATATAATTTGTTGAAACTGCTTATCTTTTCACAAGGGACTATTCCTCCCCTTTCTTTGTGACTCAGCGGTTGCCCCAAGGGGGGCCACTTTCACACATGCAGATTTCTTTCTTATAACTCCACCACTTGTTTCCAAAGACTCCTTTCTGGCATTACCCCTTTGTATCCAAATCTGGTGGTAAACAGCTCATCCTGGCCTCACTAGCTAAGCCACCACAGCCCTCCATCACCAGCTGTTAGCCCATTTTACTCCACTTCCTGTTCTTTTCCTGGCTCTGTAACAAGTAGATTCTCAGACTAACTCATTCTCCTTTTTCTTTTTAAGATGTTTTTAAAAAATTTATTTATTTGACAGAGAGATCACAAGTAGGCAGAGAGACAGGCAGATAGAGAGAGGAGGAGGCAGGCACCCCGCTGAGCAGGGAGCCCGATGAGATGCGGGGTTGATCTCAGGACCCCAGGACCATGACCTGAGCGGAAGGCAGAGGCTTTAACCCACTGAGCCACCCAGGCGTACCCCCCCCATTTTCCCTTTTATCAACAGTTTTTCTTTTCCTGGCAGCCTTCTCAAAAAATCATTGAAAACTTCCATGCTGTTTAACAAAGGGTCCCCAAAGTGTCTGCAGATATGACCTAGTAGAATAACTTGGAATTCCACAAAACTCAAATCAGCTGAAACAGTCAGGATTCATTAATATAAATTCAAACCAGTTTGCAGAATTGCCAGCAGGGGAATGGTTGGGAAAAGTCGGGATTTCAGATTTAGGACAAGCTTAGCCCTAAAAGCTTGATAAAAACATTCCTTTCTAAAAAACTTTACAAATCTCTTTATATTACAACATTCATTCAAGAGAGAGGGAGGGCTTTTGGAAAATTGTATTCAAAAAAATATTACTCTGTGGATGGCTTCAACAAAAGTGAAAATGAAATGGTGGGGGTGGGAATCACCATTTTACATACATCATGCATTGTGACCTGGTTTGAAGAACACAAGATTTTTAAACAACTTTTTCCATGAGGAAACCTGAATACTCTTTGAATAGAAATTTCCAGAGATAAACACATCTTCACTGAGAATGTCAATCAAAGTCAATGATAGTCACGGGAATAATCACTTACGTCAGAATGAATGCCCCAAAGCTGGCTATCCTTCATTCTGGGGATGGGACACTCTTAGCTGTGGTTTGAGCTATAAAGTTGGCCAGTCCCTCGGCCTGCTTCCTGAAATGTATCCAATTAGTATTTATGGGCCACCTGCTACAAAACATGCTGTTAGGCACTGTGGGAAAGTACGGATAAAAGCATGGCTTGTGCCTCACGGCATCTGTAGCTGCTCAGGGAGACCACACACAGTATGATGACTATATGAGGTATGTTGAGAGTTTAACAGAACAGGTGTTCTGAAGAAATAAAAGAAAGCTGAAGAGAGGGTGAATCTTCCTTAGCATCTGAGCAAGCCCTGAGTGACATTTTGTTCTTTGTTAGTTAACTGAACTGTTTGGTTTCTATTCCTGGACCTACTGTATGTCACCACTCAGCTATTCCACTAGTGTTTAGGGAGCAGTGGGGTTGAGTTCAGGTTAAAGCTTCTGGTAAAACAAAGGTTCAAAGTTGGGAAGGTGCCTTTGAGACCCCTGTGTCCACAAACAAGACAAGAGCCCCCAGCCTGTTTCCACCAGGAGTCAATTCTTCTAATCCTCTCCTTAGGAAAACAGTTATTCTGAAGCTCAATAGCCTTTTCTTTCAAAGATCTGGGAGAGCTATAATGGGTTTTCCTGCTCTAATGCTTTCATTGCCAGTTAATTTCCTAATTTGGAGCTAATTACTAAACTGCTTAAAAATTTAAGGCACAGGCAACCATCTACTGACAAGCTTTCCATTTATCACCATGGTATCCGAGGACATGGCCCTTAGCTGAGCACAGAACAGACACCTTCTTGTCAGGGTGGCTCTGCCAGATGGTTTCTTAGCCATCACCAACTAAGTTGCTCTCTTCATATGTTAAAATTACAGAGGAGTTTGAAGGCTTATAAAAGCTGGAAGCAACTTCCAGGTTTAATGCTGTTTTTGTTTTGTCTTAACAGATAATGAATTTGGAAAGTGGTCATGTTATTAAAAGTATCTGTTAGTTTAACTTATGGTAGACTTAGTTTCTTACCAGAAGCACTGGAGAATCCAGTTTTATCAGCCTGAAAGGTGAACAGTATTGCTTACAATGATACAACATAATGAAGGATGGTGTTTAAAATGAAAGAACAAGCACATGCTGTGCATCAGTTTCCCAAGCTGTGCCTGGAGTGTCTTATCCTAGCTAGGGCTGCTTAGATGAACAGTGCCCCCTTGAGTTGTGCAGCCGGCTAACCAACCACTATCCCCTTTCTATTAAAGAACATTTTTTTCTTCACTTGGGATTTCATATAATCCCAGTTTTGATTAAAAACATGCATCTTTACACATGCATGAAAAAAGCAGGGGTAAACAAAAATGTTAATAGCTGAATCTCTACTGAAATGTACGCTCTTGATACTTTTCCTCATTTTCCAAATTTTCAACAATGAGCAGGCAGTAGTACATCATGAGGAAAAAGTAGGATGTGTCATTTCAGTAAGTTATGAAAACTCCATCTTCCCCAGGAAGCAGTGCATGATTAAAGACTTTTTTTCCTTTTTTGTTTCACTCCTACATGGACTTCAGGCAATTATCTCTAAGTCCCAATTCTGTTCTAGACTAGAATCACCTCTCACTTTGCACTTTCCATGCCCTAAAAGGCCTAGAGAGAAGAGACATGTCTTTTGAGAGGTGGGCTGCAGTGGCAAGGAGAGGGATAAGGCAGTCACTGGAAGGACTTCTGTGGCTCAAACCCTCCAAAGGAGGCATAGAAACAGACTAGAAATGCCACGAGGACTGTCACAGAACACTGAAGGCCTGGCAGGAGCTGGAAAGCCTAAGTTTATAAGGAGCTAATCAGATGGTCATTTATCTTTTCCTCACAGTGCTTGGGGGGCCCAGGCTCAGCTGTAGTGAAAACAGCCGGTTCAACTGTTAAAGGACTGGAAATGAGCAGCTCACAAGAACAGAAAGGGCTAAGGGGCCGAGCCTGGAAAGGCAGAGCAGAATGGGACGGAGTTGATTCACTCAGAATCCCTAAAGCAGGATCCCAACACTCATTACTATGAGGACTGGGTCTCTCTCAGCAGGCAGCAGAGGTCATGGGGCAGAGTTGGCCTTTGTGCTGAGCACAGAGGGAAGCTGGTGATGAGCTCTCAGAGCAGAATAAAGCATTTTGGAGGGTAACCAGCAACTGGCTAGCGAGGAGGTTCAAAGGAGATGCAGCAGGTAGAGAGGTGGGGAGAAGGGGTTTAGGAACACCTGAGCAAATCTGGGGACTTGAACATGGGGTGGAATGGGCTGGTATAAGCAGCTGAGAAGAAAGGAGCAATATATTTAGGGAATGCTGGGAGAAACACCCCTGAGATTGACACTGAAATCATACAATGTCGACAAACTAAACCAAGGGGAGCCTGAAGTATGGTTGCAGGTACTTGTTAAGGCAAATCTCAAAGCCTTAATAAAGGATTGACTAGACAATTGTGACAATCTGGGGTATTAGAAAGGTTATATCTAAGTCCATGGGGATTTTGTAACTTTTATAAAAGATACTTTAATAGGTTTCGGTTTCCCGTATCAAATTTTCATAGCCTGGAAGTTTGATAGAAGTACGAATTTATTGACATCAATTTCTTTAAGCTATTATTCCAACACAGAGAAGGTACTGAAGAGCTGAAGACAATGATAATAAACCTACAAGATCTGAAGTTAAGTCTGTAAGACCCACCCCCTCTGAGAGAGAGAGAGAAAATCTGCAGAAGTCTTCAAAAAGAATCCAGAGACTGCTCCCAATTATAGCAAGAAGTAATGACAGTTGGACAATTTAAGCATTTTATCCAGAAACATAGATCTATTCCATAGATACCAAATCCATTACCATATAATTGAGTTTGAAAATATACAAAATATTTGTTATTCTTACATACTGAAATTAAAACCTAATTTTAAAAAGTGCACAGTAAAAACAGTGTAAGGAAACCTACAATATCCATGGTACATGTATTGTTCTCCATTTTACTATCAACATTACATTCTGTATTTGCCTTACTGTTTACAAATATATTTTAAATGTTTCAAGGCCATTTACAACACTGACTAGTTTACTAGGTCCAAAAACACCCCAGCTTCCTGAAGGCGCCCCACACTGGACACTGGACGAGGGGTCTGGGTCCTGTAGCTTCGTGCAACAGTAGCAGCTTTGGAAAGAAGTCGCCAACCATCTATGTGTAAACTATCGACTCTTGTTCTTTTTAGAATTTCCCTGTGGAAAGAAAAAGATCAACAATAAGAACACAGACGTCTAGAAACATAACTCCTCGTTTATGGTCTGGAAGGCCATACTTCACCTTGGAAAACTTTAAAGAAGAACAGCTGATAACCCTGCATTGCTAACTTTTAATCAAAAAGCAGTCTGTTACTTTCAACTCCCCCACTCTCTATTTCCATGGACCCTATCCCCCTGAGGCTGAGGATTGGCAACAAAGGAAGAAAACAAACCTCAAATATTCATTTTGTTCCAAAGACAGGGAGTTAACGGATTTCAGACCCTGAATAAAAATGTTTAGCCTAAACAGGTTTCTTTACTGCTTAATAAATACCTTCTAAATAGGTCTTAATAGATACTAATTTTGAGTACGTGCCAACTAACACCCAGTGGCAGTGATCTAAAAAAGGAAGCTCAGATCCTTGGCTGAAAATGAGCTAAGGGCAGATGTCTTCACTCATTCCCAGGCCCCCACCCATGTTGAGAGTTGGACTTGCCAGCTTTATATAATAACTCTCTTCTTTCTGGAGAAGTTCATTTTTTAAGAAAACATTGTTAACTCGACTCCTATACTTAACTGTTAGGTACAAATACATTTTTGTCATGTATGTGCTTAATGCTTGCAGAACACAAGCTTTAATAACAAGATGATGGCCAAAGAATGGTTCCAAGATGCACTTGGCCTCCAATGGAGACCAGGTCAACTCTGCCATAAGATGATGTCCCCAACAATCTAAATTACTAACAAACTGGGCAAGGGAGAGCGCAAAATACAGCGATCACGGAATGATCATTAAAAAGTTAACAGAATAAATGAGCTCTGTGTTTTATTAATGACAGATATTTTAAGGACTCAATTACAAAGTTCTGAGAGGACTTGAAAATTCCCTAACTTCTAAAGTAGCTGCAATACAAATGCCTTTGGGACAATGAACTTTGCTGGACTCGATACCAAAACCTTCTCAATTCAGAACAAAACGGCTTCTGTAGCTCTGGTCTGAAAAGCTTCCCCATAAGCACTGTTCCTTCTTTCCAAACATTAGATGCTAAAACAGGCTTTCTCCTAATTCTCAAACTAATATAATGTGCTTTCTACCATGACGAGGAATATAACCTGTGAACTAGCTTTCGCCCTGCTGGGACATCGAGAAAAAGGCCACAGCAGTTGCAGGAGGCAAGATTCAAGAGGACCGACTCCCCCACTCATCACCTCCAATCTCATTTCCTGAAGCACAAATAACTGGAGAACCATCATCAAAACCACACTGTCTGGCTACAATCACCACAAGATGCCCCAGGAAAGTTATCACAGACCCTCTCTTGCTCCTCCAAAGTAGCGAAAGGCCAATGAAGGTCATGAAACTATAGGGAACAACAGTATTACACAATGCGATTCCAATGCACTCGCGAGACAGGTCTTCCAGGAGACACCAACTGAGCAGAATGCTGCCCTCACCACCACTAGCCGATGCTAAAATCAAGCTATAGTGTATTTAGCTCTATTTCCATCCCAGTCCCAGCACCTAGAAGGAACTCAATACGTGGCTGCTAGGTCAATGAAAGGCAACAGCAGAGTTCAAAGAGCACAGGTTAGAGACAATAAATCCCCACTGGCACTGGTACATACTGTCTGAGTTACAAAATGTGTAAAGCATCTGAGATGATGCATGGAACTTAGTCCCTGGCTTCCTGAAGCCCACCTGTCCTGGTAAAAGAGCACATATACTACGCTACAACAAGAGACATAGGCTATGCAGATACGCACTTCAACATACAGGTAACTACCATTACCTACTGACCCCAGCCTGGATGAGCTGTAGCTTTATGGGAAATGAAATCAAAAGCAATTTCTGGAAAAGAAAAAGACATTCCTAGGTTATATGGATGTATATGAAAATAAATCTGCTAAACCAGATGATTCTTCAACAGCACCATTTTAGACTCCTATATAAAAAAAAAAAAAAGAAGAAGAAGAAGAAGAATCCCCATCAAAACCTTCCTAAAAGTCGCCCTAAATGAAAAAACAGTAGCAGAAATGCCAAAGGTGCCAAAAATCAAAGGACATAGTATTAGGCCTTCTCTCAACTTATAACCCAATCAAAGAAACTGAATTTCACTTTTAACCAACTGAGCCACCCAGGCGTCCTTTTTTTTTTTTTTAAAGATTTTATTTATTTATTTGTTGAATTTCACTTTTAAATAAGAGGACAAATGATATGAAGAAAAACCATTTAAAAACAGTTTGAATCTCTTCACCTTTGCTCCTGAAATGCACAGCAATGAAATACCTTATATTAAATACATTACATATTAAATATTATACTGCAGAGAGACTCCCCCTCGCCCCCTGCTCCTCCCCTACCTTACTGGACATCTTCAGTGTGTCAATCTCTTCTCTCTGTTTAGACAATGTCTCGTTCATGCTGCACAGGTGGTCACTCATCATACTTAACTGATCTTCGTAACTCCTCTTGGTAGTTGTCAGCTCGTCCTAAATGGCAAAAGAGCAGAGAGAAAAAAAGAAAAATCAAAAGCCCACTAGTCACATCACTCTAAAGCTTTTTTAATTTATAGAAGGAATTTGAGAAAAGCAACCTATCAAGATGGCCTGTCTGATCAATTAACATGAAGAACAAGCCACTGGCCTAATAAGAACACAAAATTAAAACAAATGGGGGGAAAGATTTTCTTCTTTTCAGCCTTCAAAATATGCTCTGAGTCTCTGTGCAAAAAGACTGTCCTTCTACATCAGGTATAAAACCGTCACAAAAAAAACAAGAGGGCTACATTATCTTTCCAAATCCCTTCGGGTTTTCCAGAGCCTTGGGTAAGGTGGGCAAGTCTGTCTTGGGGCACATTCCCACCAGCCCAGTACCTGCTGGCTCATGGCCCTCAGCCCTTAGGCCAGAACCCTCCCTGGGAGAAGCACCTTCCTCTGTCTTCCCATCTATCTGCTCTCTCCAGCCCCTTAAAATCTAATCCTGTGCCGCTAGCTAATCTGATAAACTAATCTGAAACTAGGAGGAAGCAGGTGTTACTGTGCTAATGTGTTTTTTCTCCGCCTACATCATGTTTATATTTAATAGAGGCTTTCTGGAAACAAGGCTTTAAAACAAAGCAGTGAGTAAGGAAGAATATTTTACAGCCAAAGCTTTGAGTTTAGGTCCGTTTTATGAAATAGTAAAGAGAAGGAACAGAGTCACGTGAGCAGAACAAGAGTACAGCCCGCCATGACCGGGATTAAGGGTGGGAGGGAGGCCAGGGGTGGGTACGTAAGTATCATTTTAGGAAATGCTGACTACAAAGCTATTTAAAATAAAATCAAGTTGGAGAAATAAGCAGTATACAACTTTTTGCCTGACATAAGTAAGATATTACTTTAAAATGAGCTAGAAATAAAGTAGTTAGAAAAATGTATGTCTAGAGGGTGAACACCACTACTTTGGAAAGGAAATGCTGACTCTGCGGCCCGGAACTTCCAGTGAAAACGGTATTAACCCCGTGGAGGAAACACTTCTGAACCCACCTGAAGTCTGCCGATGTTCTGACCCGCTACTTTCATCTCTTCTGTCAGTGCGTCTTTTGACTTTTCAGCCAAGGCCAGCCTCTTCGAGAGTGCTCGGCACTGTTAAATCGGAAAACACCCTGTTACCTCGGGGCATTTCCCCAAACCAAATTCACTTCAGGCCTGTACCACACACTGGAGTACGCGTAAGATATGGTCCCCCTCTCACCACTTTAATAAGGAAAAATGTCTACTAACTCAAGCCTATCAAGGTTTCTCCTAGTTCTAGCCTGATGACCAGTGGTTACAAAAAACTTAAGTTTGGGGTGCTTTTTTTTTAAAGATTTAATTATTAAGTACTCTCTACAACCAACGTGGGGCTTGAACTCACAACCCCAAGATCGAGAGTCGCACATTCTACTGACTAAGCCAGCCAGGCGCCCCTTAAAAGTTTTTATACATTTACCCAGGATTCATGTATCCTCACATTGGATGTGAACAGAATTGGTTATTTCAAAAGTTGTCAGTGGCATCTGACCATGCAAGATGAATCCTAACGCACTTTTCTTGTGTTTTAGTCCTCCGTTAGAGACAGGGTTACGGAACAATAAAAGTTTACAGCCCCAGGCTACAGATTAGGCTCTAGGGGAGAACAAAGTGAGGGCAGGAATGCAAAGATCCCAGCAGCTTTTTCTGGGGTTCTACCAAAGCTATGCTCTCCAGAGACAGACCTGATCAAGAAGAAAAAAGAAAAATTCTGTTTCTCACTATTGTTCAAAGACGGTGTGCCATTAAAATGCTCATTAAACTTCTGATAAGGCCATGCATAGCGACTGACAAGGAGGACCTGTTGAGACACATATGAATGCTGTGTCGACATTCAGACGCTCAGACTAACTATCCCCATAAAGTCACACGGAGGGGTCACCACTTCCTGTTTATAAACAAGGAAAAACTAGGACAATGTAGAAATTCTTGCAGCACATTTACCAAGATAAGCAAATCTCTTGAAATAAAAGAGCCTCAGATATTCCCCAACTACTCATTTCATTCCTCATAAGAGAATTTCAGGGAAGTTCTGCCAGTCAAATCAACCACCGTCTATTAACCAAACATCTACCATGTGCTCAGCACCACACCTGAAAAAGAGGGAGAGAGTTTTGCAAGATATGGGTCTTCACCGCGGTGGCAATCAAGTCTGAGACACTAACTGAGAAGGCAGTTAGGGACCCAGACAAGAACACGATTCCCGGGCTCAGGAGCTCAGCACTATGGCGGCTCCACTGTAGGTCAGTCAGCTTGCTGTACTGCCCATTCTCTACAGCCCAACCAGCTGTTACCAAACAGGTAGGTAATGGCGGCTTGTGAGCAACATGGAGCTAGACACATCATTTATTTCAGGGAAAATGTAGCAAGGCCCCTCTCCACTTCCAAGCAACTGGGCTCCTATCAACCTCTCTGTGTCTGCAGTGCAGGAGAAAATCACAAAGCCAGTCAATAAAGGGTGCTGCCTTTTCTTTCTCAATTTCTTTAACAATTTAAGGCAATATAATTCTCCGTCTGCCATCTGTAACTGATCTTTTAAAGTTTTAAATCAGATACCTTATGGGTATTCTAACATGTTGAGCGACAGCCATTCTGTCTTACCATTTGTCTCATACTCTGATTTCTGTACTTCCTCCTTCATTTTCTCCTTTGTAATTAACAAACTGTGTATGATTTTATTGAGTGTCTTACATAGTGTTTTTCTAATTCTAAGAAAATGAATTATTTGGTTAAGAAGAAAATATAACAAAAAGTAAGATTAGGGGCGCCTGGGTGGCTCAGTGGATTAGGCCTTTGCCTTCAGCTAGGGTCATGGTCTCAGGGTTCAGGTCCCATCAGGCTCTCTGCTCAGCAGGGAGCCTGCTGCCCACCCCCCCTCTCTGCCTGCCTCTCTGTCTCCTTGTGATCTTTCTGTGTCAAATAAATAAATAAATAAAATCTTTAAAAAAAATAATTATGTAACAAAGGTTTTAAAAGGTTACATTTTTTTATTTCATCATTCATAGGAACTCATTTCTACCACTTAGAAATTAAAGAGTATTTAAAAAAGAAGAAGAACAAGGCGTATTTTGCTTTTTAATTTCTCTGCATGAATTTTCCTTGACCTGTGAATGTGTACCTGCCTATAATTCTCTAAAACAAATAATCACTAATAATAATGCTCCAAATATCTGTGATGTGACCATAGGAAAGGCGACCTAGATGTCTCTCAATTATCTTTCAGTAACCTGGAAAGGACAAATCAGTCCTGTATTTGTTGAAATGAAGATTTTTGTTTGGATATAGGCCAATCAATATGAATTCCAACCAAATTCACATGGATGCACAGACACAGACATCTCTCTTCCAGTGAACAGCAGGAGACCTGGGCAGTGCCCTAATTCCTGCCAGGATTGGGAAAAGCCACCAAATCTAATCCACTCTCCACTCACCTCAGCATAAAAGTGCACTGACTTACTGTCAGCCAGCTGCAGTTGAGAAGTCAGTTCCACTATCCTGGCCATGTAGTGATTTTTAATTAAGTCTTCACGAGATTCCACATCTGGAACCTAAACAGAGCACACAGAGCTAAATAAGTAAAGGCCAGTGAAATGAAGCACTTCTAGAAAAGACGACCATCACTCTAGGAAAAAAAAAAAAAGGCAACATTTTGTACATTTTCATGTTAAATCTGATAGGAAGTCATAGTTTCCCTACCCCTCAAAGAAACTTCAGACAAACCGGGTAAATGTATATTCCAAATTTCTTTTATTCAGCATCCTGCTCATATCATAACAAGGCTATGGCTTCAAAAGAACAGAGCAGCAGTGAAGTACTAGGAGGCCCACTACCTCTGTGGCCATGTCCCTCCATCCCACTGTGATGAGCCACAAAGCTGGCTTTCAAAATCTCCATCCTTCTGACACCTATGTCCTCCTCTCAGTGGAAGAAGGCAGGGGAAAGGGAGCATTTACTGGAACCCCTAAAAGCCAAACATTCTTTTATTCCCCCAAATTATCTTAAGACAGCTCTAATATTCTTAAACACATTAACCAATTAAACTATTTCTATAATGAACAGTTGACGGCCCTTGTCCCAGACCAATGTTTCTTCTAGTTTATTACTCTAGCAATGGTGCACTATGGAGTTTAGTTTAAAAATATATACAGAAGTTCAAGATTACCTAAACTAAAAGGCAATAAGGAAATCAAATAACTTACCAACCTACTGGAACTATATGAGCTTGCCACATAGAGTGGAATGCTGAAGAACTTCAGTGCTCCTTGAGAGGTTATTTATAAAGTCACATATTATATTATATTATATTATATTATATTATATTATATATTATAAAATTCTACAATATTTCCAAACTCAAAAGCCAAATCTGACCTGGATTCACTCACTTGACAGCTGGAAAGAACTCGCAAGCACACTGTTGGTCAAGGCCCTGAAAAGCCCTGCTCCCCAGCCTGCCCACTGGGAGGCCTGACGCCTCACACAGGATGCCAGCCAAGCTGATGGCCAGGCTCCCACCACACCTTGTCAAACTGCCAAGCCAAGTCATTCAACGAGGCAATTACAAAAACAGGCTATAATTTGTTGGTGACAGTTAAAATAGAACCAGCAAGAAAAGCAACATGGACCCGTGGATGGAGGAGAAAAACACTGACTCCACATTTGCTAGAACTGTCAGAACACAATTTGACAAAGCTGACTTGTGCAGGATTTTGTGAACAAACACACAGCCAAATATTTACAAACAAACGTGACGCCAAGCACACATTACCTCACTGTCAGATGTCCTGGTTAAAATCCCGATCTAGAACATAAGAGGAAAAAAAGCTTTAGAACAGACTGTTTTGACTTCCAACACAATAGCTCCAACACTTGTAATATTTTCTCTTCTCAGTTCACACTGTTTTTAAGTGCACTGGGAGTGCAGACCTAGAAGATGACCTGTATGGTCTTCTATTACCAGGAGGCTGTACCTACAGAAAGCTAACTGCGTTCCCTATTTCCATCATGAGGCAGTAATGGATAATGATCACTATTTCCTTTTGAAATGCTGTAGCACTTTTCACTGAAACCCAACAAATTGACTGGGAAGAGAAAGAGGAAGAATAGCTCTGACTCATCTTCTCATTTCTATGCCTATTTCCAAAGCAGTAGCCAAGGAGGGGTTAAGACAGTTTTATGGTGACCATAACAACTGAACATTCCAAACAGAAAACACAAATAATACTCTGCTGAAAGTTCAAAAGGAGAAAGAAGAAATAGACTTTTGATGTAATGTTTTGACATTAGTAAGTATTCATTTCAGATTTAAATTAAGGAAAAAGAAAATGTAATTTCAGACATATTAGGGTTCTGCCAAGTTTTTTAAAGATAGCTTTTGTGGATTAAGATTTCAATAACAGATAGTCATGAATAATGATTTCAGGTTACTGTCCAAAGTGGAAAGGCATGTGCTTGGGCACAGTAACTTAAGGAACCATGGAAACTCAGTTTCAGTGGATTCTGATACACTCATAGAGGACACCTGATAAACAGTTTTCACAGATTCTAAATCATCTCCTCAAGAGTATTACTCTAAACACTGAACTGTGTATCAACTGAGTACACGCTAATGAATGTCATGCCCACCTAGCTGTAAAAAGGATCATTTATAAGCCTTATTTTTTTTTAAAGAACCATAATTTTCTACTCACTGAAGCAGAAGTAGCAATTAGTCTTTCTCTTTTAGTTAAAAACTGTTTATGGTAACATGCCAATCATTTAATTTTATATATTCAAATATGACTACATTTGGCAAAAGGAACTCTGAGCGCGCATCTATATTCTGCCTCCTCCCCCTTATCCCCTGACTCCCAGGTTACGGTTTGAGAATATGTTACAGCACATGGACCCACCAATGAATGGGATCATATAAATGGAAGGAAAACTTAATGTTCATAATTTCAACATTTTCTCATATGATGTTAATGGGAGTGTAAACTAATACAGCCTTTTTAGAAAACAATTTGGCATTAAAAGGTCAAGAAACTCTAAAACATTTGTACCTTATGACCTACTAAGTTCCAACCCTGAGAATACATCTCAAAGACATCACCTGAGATGCAGAAAGCACCTTATGCATCTGGGCAGATGCTATTTAAAACTGTAAAAATTATAAACAATGTCCACTTATAGGTAAACTAAGGTATATTTTATGTAGAATACTATGCAATCAACCACTAAGTTTATACAGATTTCTAATAATAGCATAAATGTTTGTGTATTCACATTACCCTAAAAGGTTTGAAATTTTATATACCAAAATATCAACCATGTGGGAAATTTTGTAGGAAAAATGTTAACGGTAGTTGCTTGGGTATTCAGCAGCATGTCAACTTTTCTCTTCTTTTACCCTTCTGTAGTTTTTAATTATCTACAGTGTGCATGTACTCTCTTTATACATAAAACATCTATTTCAAATTCTAATGCTTTTTAATTCCAGCAAGAACCAGAAATTTGTATTATTCTGTGCTTTTCCTTTCTTGAGATTACTGCCATATTTTATCATGATAAACTGGCAGGTGGCTGAAAGCTCAAATTATACCATTAGATATTTTAATGACAAATACTATGCATTCAACCATTTCAGTGCCATAGGGTTAGAAATAATGTATCTATCTGATATAACTTTTCTGTCCCAAGATGCTGGAACCAAACTAATCTTCTGGGGGCCTGTAAGATGAGCTTCTTAAGTCAGTTAATTTTAAAATGGCACAGACTTGTTCCTGACACCCGAAAGGAAGATGAGAGAAAGGAGGGACACACAGAGCTACATACTTCATTCAGTGAAGTTCACTTAGGGGCAGGTGAAAACAAGGGCATAAAATAAAAATTAAAAAAGAAAGAAAAAAAAGGTTGAAAAGGAGCAATATCAAGAAGACAGAAAACACCATCACTTTTTCATCTCAATGGTCTCAGGCTGTTTTTGACAGGAATCTGCCTCATACAGGACAGAAGGAGGGTTATGTTGTGATACCTGTCTCCTGGCCTGAAATACTCTTCTCTTGCCTTAAACTCCTATTGACTTTTGAAACCCATTCATGTTACCTCTTCTATGCCACCCTCTCTCCCCACCAAGCCCTCCAGCGGCCTCCTTTGTGAATCCACAGCACTCCACAGATGTCTACCCATGCCTGTGCTCCCTTAGATTGAAAGCAACAAAGACCAACTGAGAAAAAGGAAAGGAGGCTCATTGTGTCTTGGTTCTCTAATCCTGACCATCACAGACAATACCCAAAACTGGGGTTCATGGAAACTATGGCACCTCAACTGTACTGGAAATCATGGGTAGAATTCTGAATTCAAGAAAATCAAGGAGAAGGAAAGAGGAGGTGGATGACAAAAACATGTGAGTATACAGGTGATAGGGGTTTTGGATGAACAGATATCAAAAGAAACACCTTGAACAAAGACAGGGAAGCAAAAAGGCAAAGAATAGTTATCAGTGAAGAGCTCAGTTTGGCTTTGTACAAGAAAAATGTGGAAGACAGGAAAAGAAAGGTAGTCTGGAAAAGGTATCCACAGACCTCAAATGCCAAACAAATGAGTGGATTTTATTCTATAGATAACAGGGAGCAACCAGAAGTCTAGAAACAAGAGAGTATATAATCAGTAATATATTCCAGGAAAATTACTCTGATAGCACCTTATGAGGTGGGTGGGAGGAAAAAGACCCTTAAGAGATGCAAACAGAAGAAAAATCAAGGCCATGTACACACATGCTAACTGAACAGACTAGTTAAGGTAACAGTGACTTCCAAACTCATCAAACACAAATAATGTCATCATCACTCACGGCCCAATACTGCTCCACACTATAGGGTCCCCATGTCTTTGGAAATCCTTCTCACTTACATACCTAAGAACCATGCTTGCCATTGAAGATGTTCAAATAAATACAGTCCTCAACTTTGAGCAACTGACATTAATGACTCAAACACACAATGTTGCCAACTCCCAGCACTTCAAGAAAGGCAACCAGTAAATAAATGAGTTTATGTCAGCTGATATGTTTTCTGACACCAACAGGAACACAAGGCCATGGCTGTGGGGGAGGGGGGGCTGATATGGCCCCAGATACCTTGGATTCCATCCTAGTTCCATTACTTACCAGGTGTGTGACTTCAGGTGAGTTATTTCACCTCTCTGTCCCCCAGTCTCATCTACAAAATAGAGATATGATAGTACCTACAATCTTACAGGATCTGTGTGAGGACTGCCTAAGTTAATGTACTCAAAGTCCACAGCACCATGGCTGGCCAACAATCACTACAGTCATCACTGTTGTATGAGCACTCTTCCAGGTCTAGTCAGGTCCAACAGTTACTTAATCCTGGCTACCAGCAACTCTACTGCTAGTGCAAGTGAAAGCTGAGGGAAGGAACCAATGCAAGGAAGCAGAAAGAGAGGGGGTAGAAAGAAGAAATCCAACCAAAGGGAAACAAGTCTGACCTGATCAATGAGACAGTCTCTGAAGGGAAATCCAAAGATGAGTGGTGGTGGGGTTGCACTTTCCCAAATGGTACCTGAACAGATGTCAACATCCTTCTGTGTGTTGAATGTGCCTCTAGATAGTCTGTTTGCCCTTGCCAGAGGCAACGTGCAGGACCCGTGTCTGAGACTGAGACCTGAGATCAGGGGGTCACCATAGGATCATCCTGTGAACATAGTGTCTACACCAGTGAAAACCCTGATAAGTTTGGTTTATGTATTTTTGCTTTTCTAAAAATTTTAATTTCCCCCCCATACTTTATTAAGAAAAGTTTCAAATATACAGAAAGTTGAGGAAAAAGTTTAAGAAACATCTATATATCTACCACCAATACTTAATAACTAACATTTTGCTATATTTGGTTTATCTATCTATATTTTTTCCCTGAATAGTTGGAAAGTAAATTGCATGTATTAGGATACCTGACCTAAGTACTTTGGCATTTATCTCCCAAAATTAGGATATTCTCCTAAATAATCATAATACCAGTACCACATCCAGGAAAATTATTAATAAACTGAGTTTCTGACACTATTAAGATGCAATAGGGTAGGGGTGCCTGGGTGGCTCAGTGGGTTAAGCCGCTGCCTTCAGCTCAGGTCATGATCTCAGGGTCCTGGGATCGAGTCCCGCATTGGGCTCTCTGCTCAGCAGGGAGCCTGAGCCTGCTTCCCCCTCTCTCTCTCTCTCTCTGCCTGCCTCTCCATCTACTTGTGATCTCTCTCTGTCAAATAAATAAATAAAATCTTAAAAAAAAAAAAAAAAGATGCAATAGGGTCTATATACATCTTGAAATAAAAGCTGGTTTGTATGTTTCATTATCAGGAGTGCCCTGAATAGGATGCAAGGTAAATCTGAAAAGGACCATAACTTGACCTTTCACTGCATCAGTGAGCTACGGCGTGGGTGGGGGGTGGTAATGTCAAAAGCCTTAGGACAGGACTTTCAAGAAGTACCATGGGTCACCCCAAGATCTTCAAGAAAAACTTGTAAAAATGTACCTAAAAGGCATATTTCTGATTATGAAGGGTTTTTCCCCTCTGATTTCTTCTTTCCTCGATTTTCTAATTTTTTTTTACTGTAGGCAGAGTATTACAATTAGAAAACTTTTCTTAAAGTAACTTTTGAAGTTACTTGAAGTAATTAATATCTCCAATATTGATGTTTCTTCACCTTTTAAATCACTGCAGTTAAAAATAAGGCAAGAAATATAAGATTGTAGGGGCACCTAGGTGGCTCAGTTGTGTAAGTGTCTGCGTTTGGCTCAGATCATGATCCCAGGGTCCTGGGATTGGCTCCTTCCTCAGCAGGGAGTCTGCTTCTCCCTCTCCTCCCCCTGCTCGTGTGCTAGTGCTCTCTCTCTCTCAAATAAATTAAAAATAAAATATCAAGAAAGAAAGAAAGAAGAGAGAGAGAGAAAGAAAGAAAAGGTTGTAAGATAACCTGATGGGTTTATGTATTTTATATATACATTGTAAAGCTGTATACTTTCTAGGAACTATGTAATTGGTTTAAAATGGTATTTGTGGCCATTTCTATGAAAAGGAAGACATTCAAGCCCTTGGTCAGAAACATAACCCCATATTACAAATATTTCTATGGAAAACAGAATCACCTTAAAATTTTACTTGTTAGACCTTTTCCAGGAATACAGTCCTCACCATGGGCAAGTCTCATGCAAAAGCTAATAGCTTTTTGAAGGAGGCATCCTGCTCACCACTTGCTCTTCCTAAGACATGTGGATTATACCTGTTTTATATTGACATGTTATTTATTTATTTATTTATTTATTTATTCATTCATTCATTTATTTATTTAAGAGGTGGGGGTGGTGAGGGACAGACAGAGAGGAGAGAGAGAATCTCAAGCAGGCTCCCCACTGAGCACAGAGCCTGACGGGAGGCTCAATCCCACAACCCTGAGATCATAGCCTGAGTCAAAATCAAGATTGGGATGCTTCACCAACTGAGCCACTGAGGGGCCCGTCACTGACATATAATTTAGATGGTTAACACCAAACACTACGTTAAGCCCTTACCGGTTGGCATTAAAAAAGAAGAAGATACTTACCAGACTAGTGCTGTGAGCAGGATCCAGCATAGCCTTGGCTGAGGCTTCTTCCCGGCCTGCTGCATTCACCCCAGTGGCATTTTCCTGGGCCAACCCGAGCCCCTGCCCACTGCTCGTACTCCTCAGCTTATCCGCAATCCGCTGGTTTTCTTTCTCCAGCTTGATTTTGGCTAACTGTGCTTCCAACATCCAATGTTCTTTTTCCTGCTCCAGTTTAGAGATCTTTTCCAAACTCTGCTGAACCTTGAAAAGCAATAGAGTTCTGCACCTTAGAGGACGATGCAGATAAAACTCAGTGGCTCAAGAAAGGCTTCACAGAACTTCGACCCGAACTACCTCCCAGAAGTAAAAACAAAAAAGCCTGATTGTTAAACAGGGAAAAGGAAATACTGAACAAGACACAAAAAGCACAACCAGAAACTGAGAGAGTGGAGAGTAAAATTAAAAATCTCTGTTCTTCAGAAGATATTAAGAGGGTGAGAAAAGCCATAACATGGAAGGCATCTGCAAAGCATGTATCTAACAGAGGACTAGTATCTAGAATATATAAAGAACTTCTACAAATTAGTAAGAAAAAGATAGGCAACCCAGTAGAAAAATAGGAAAAAAAAAAAAAAAAGACTTGGACATTGAACAAGACTAAAAACATAAAAAAAGGTACTCAATGTCACTATCAAGAAAAAGCAATTTAAAACCACCCGCATGACTACAATTAAAAAGAGAGAAAATACAGAGGTGGGCATGTTCATGGAGCAGCTGGAACTACCATCTAATGCTGGGAGGACTAGAATTTGGGACAGACACTTTGAAAAACTGTTTGGCTGGATCTTTAAAGCTGACAACATCTTATCCTCTGCCCCCTCAAATCTACTTCCAGGTGTATCCGCAATAGAACAGTGTGCATGTTTACCAGAAGACATGTGTAAGGATGCTCACAGCAGCACCAGGATAGCCAAACACCTGAAACTACCCAAATACTCCTAGACTGTAAAAAAGAATAATGCCTATTCACACAGTAGAGTACTAAACAACAGTGAAAATGAACAGATTACAATTACATATAACATGATGAGCATTATAGATATGTTGGACTAAAGAAGCCAGACCTGAAAGAATATATATTATAAAACCTCATTTAATGAAAAGTCCATTTATTGAAACTTTCACTAATCTACTGTATTATAACACAGGATGATGGTTCTCTTTGGGGGCAAGGAGAATAATAACTGGAAAGGGGTATGAGGAAGGCTTCTGGCAATTTTTTTTAAAGGTATACCTTACATAAAGAAATGTTCTTTTTAAAAAATTTTATCTAGGTGCTAGTTACATCAGTAACTAGCGAAAATTCACTGGGCTATACAGTTGACCCTTGAACAACCCAGGTTTGAATTACGTGGATCCACTTACACAAGGATTTGTTTCAACATATATAATATAGTACTATTAATCTATATTCTCATCCTTATGATTTTTTTTTAAGATTTTATTTATTTATTTGACAGATAGAGAGCACAAGTGGGCAGAGCAACAGGCAGAAGGAGAGGGAAAAGCAGACTCCCCCCAACAGGGATCCCAATTCGGGGCTCGATCCCAGGACCTTGGGACCATGACCCGAGCCGAAGGCAGCCGCTCAACTGACTGAGCCACCCAGAAGCCACTTCCTTATGATTTTCTTAATAACACCTTTTTTCTAGCTTACTTTATTGTAAGAATGTGGTATATAATATACATAATATACAAAACATGTGTTAATCAGCTGTTTATGCCCTTAGTAAGGCTTCTAGTCAACAGTAGTCTATTAGTAGTTCAGTTTTTGGAGAGTAAGAAGTTATACATGGATTTTTGACTGCATGGGCATGGGGTGTCAATGCCCCTAACCCCCACATTGCTCAAGGATCAACTATACATTAATTGTTTACTTTTTTAAACTATGTTATATTCCATTTAACAAGAAGTTTAAAAAACGAATTCTCAGGACAAATAAAAGCTTGAGAATTACATGAAAATAAAAGCAAGCTTACAGGGAATTCCAAATGCTTTACCAACTGTCTTGGTTAAGCAATTACCATGTAGCAGACACTGTTCACAGTACTTTCCTGCCATTATTCCACTGAAGCCTCACAGTCCTTCAATTCTCATTTCTCACAGAGAAGAATTAAAGCTCCCAGCAGCTGAATCACCTGCTAAGCTAGCAAACGGCAGAGCAAGGATTTGGGACTCCATCTGTCTGGCTCATAACTCTGATTCTTTTCACTGTATCACACTGCCTCCCTTTGGCTCAATTAATCCTTACATGACCCTGAAAGGCAGATATTATCCTCACTGCAGAGAGGCAGGAAGTGACGCCCAGAGAGCTTATCAGACTAGCCTGCAGCTGGTCAATGGCAGAGTGGGAAAATAAACAGACAGCTCTCCCCACTTACTAGCTACTCTGGGTAAAAGCTGCCTAATTTCTTTAAGCCTTTACTTTCCTTATATAAAATAAGAAGAAAACTGAAAATCAATTTTTAAAGTATTCTCCATTTTATTGTTTATCCCAGGAATTTTGTTTTTCAGGAATTACTCTCTAAATTAAATTTCCAGTTTCAACATCCTGGCATACTAATGTGTGACACGAGTCAGCACAGATAAAACAAGTCTCAGGTGACTTTATTTGCACTCTCTTTTAAGATAAATACCTCCAAAACTTAAAGCAAGCCTGTTGTTGAGGGGAATAAGTCTCTGGCAAAAGCTAAACCAATGTCAGTACACACCAACTTCTGGAAAATTTAGTCCCTCCCACCGCCACCTCGCCCCCAAATTCGACTGACCAACTGACTGAATATGGGAAATTTTTCATTACTGATCATTTAGGAAATAAAAATAATTCACTGAGTCTCTAGCTCCTCCCCCTTTTTTTGCCTTATTATTCCCGACATTTAAATCTAGTGCCTAGAGAAAAAGAATCACCATATCCCAAGTGTGTTGGTATTACTTTAGTGGCAATTACACCACCAATGAATCAAGATGACTTATTTAGAGTATCAAGAAACATTCTCCAGTGAATTATGTTTATAGTGCTTTTTAGCATGTGTTAAACCATTAATTTTACATGTTTACTTATACAGCCTTTTAAATTGTTCTGTGTTGAAAGCCTTCTCCAGGGGATTCAACATTTATCCTCTTTTAACAAGCAGCATGATTCGCCAGACACCATACCTGTTGTGCAAGGCCTTCTCGGCTTTCTGTAGAGCTAAGTAGGACCCGGCGGTTGGCCAGTGCTTCTTCGTAAGGCACAGACTCCAAGAGCGGCTATGGAAAAAGCATAAGAATTCAAGAAAAAGATCGTATCATTCCCTGATCCTACCTACACAAATGAGAACGCTAAATGGGGTTCAGTAATAAATTCAGATATATGCCAGCATAATTTCCTTTACTAATGACAAGGAACTTTTTTTTTTTTTAAAGATTTTATTTATTTGACAGAGACCACAAGTAGGCAGAGAGGCAGGCAGAGAGAGGAAGGGAAGCAGGCTCCCCACTAAGCAGAGAGCCCGATGCAGGGCTCGATTCCAGGACCTCAGGATCATGACCTGAGCCGAAGGCAGAGGCTTTAACCCACTGAGCCACTCAGGCGCCCCGACAAGGAACTTTTTTAAGAAAAATAATGAAGAGGGGCCTGTCATTCCAGTTATAATCTACACTAACACCGTAAGGACTTGTACTGAATACCGTATGATTTCACTTATATGTGAAATCTAAACAACAAAACAAATTAAAAAACAAAAACAAAAAACAGAAACAGACTGAGACATAGAGAAAAATCAGATGGTTGCCAGGTAGAAGGGCAGTGGGGGAGGATGGGCAAAATAGGGAAAGGGGATTAAAAGGTACAAACTTCCAGTTAGAAAATAAATAAGATACAGGGATACAAACACACAGTAAGGAATATAAATAGTAAGTAACAACATTGTATGGTTACAAATAGTAGCTTGACATATTTTGGTGATCACATTGTAATGTATATAAATGTTGAATAACTATGCTGTACACCTGAAATTATATAATATTGCATTGTCACTTAAATCTCAATTTTTTTTTTTTTTTTTCTGAAAGCAGGCTGTCAGGAGATGGGGCAGAGAGGCAGGAGTAAAGATTACTAAGGGGCATTATCTTGACCATGATTTCAAGGGTGGAGACATATGCCAAAACCTATCAAACTATATATTTCAAATATACAGTTTTGTATGCCAATTAAATCCCCAATAAAACTTTGCAAAACAAACAAAACAGATAAAGATGATAAAAAATCTAGAAACAGACAAAAGCATAGACAAAAATATATTATGTGATAAATGGTGCATTTTTTCTAAGTCAGTGGAGAAAGAACAGACTGGATAAATGCTGTAAGGACAACCAGTTAATAAATTAGAAAAATAACTACTTAGATTCCCCGTTTTACACTTATATCAGAATGAATCCAAGATAGATTAAAGATTCGAATTTAAAAATTTGGGCCATATGAAAATAATGGAAGAAAATATAAGTGAACATTTCCGTAATCCTGAAAAGTACCCCTTTACTGGGTACTTTTACTGGGGCGCCTGGGCGACACAGTTGTTAAGCATCTGCCTCCGGCTCAGGTCGGGATCCCAGGATCATGGAATGGAGCCCCGCATAGCATTGAGCTTCCTGCTCAGCGGGAAGCCTGCTTCTCCCTTTCCCACTCCACTTCCTTGTGTTCCCTCTCTCCCTGTCTCTCTCTGTCAAATAAATAAATAAAATCTTAAAAAAAAAAAAAAGAAAGAAAGAAAGAAAGAAAAGTTCCCCTAGCTGAGAATCACCACCATAAAGAAAAAGACTGGTTCACTGATATAAAAATTAAAACTTCTATTAAAAAAAATACAACAGCAAACTGGGAGGAAAATATTTCCAACAAAGACACAAGATTAACAATTTTACTATAAAAAATAAAATAAAATTCTTAGTATAATAGGGAACTCTTTCAACCCTAATTAGGAACACCTATCTAAAAATAGGTCAACAATGGACAGAGAACTAGCAGAATGAATACAAACGATAACTTTATGAAAGGATGTTCCACTTCAATAAGCAAAGAAATGCAAATTAAAATAACAGTAAGAAAGCTCTTGTCTCTGAGATGGATAAATATTAAATTCATGGGTTAAATTTATACTTCTACTGCTGGTAAACTATAACTAGGTAACCTTCTGAAGTGTAGTCTGGAAGAAATGTGCCAAAATTTGAAAGATTCACAGACTTTGATTAAGCAATTCCATTTCGGAAAATTAATCTTAAAGACATACTTAATTAGACAAATATAGGGAGATAGGTAGCCTTATACATTGCTAGAAATATAAAACAGTACAGCTACTCTTAAGGGCAATTTGCAATAAATATTAAAATCCAAAATGTACAAACCACATGATCTAGAACATTCTACTACTCAATATTCCATATATATGCCTGAGGCATTTACAAAGTTACCCACTGCAGTATTATCATAACAGTAAAAAACTGGAATGAACCTAAATGCACACCAATAGGGAATACCTAAATCAGCCACAGAACAACCATATTATAGACTTCTATGCTATATTTTAAAGGAATATAGCAGCCACCATATGTAATGATATACATCTCTAAAACATACTTTTTTTTCCTTTTTTTTTCATTTCTTTAAAAGTATAACTGATGAACAATCTTACATTGGTTCCAGGTGTACAACATAGTGATCTACCAATTCTGTATATCTAAAACATTTTAATTTTTTAAAAATATTTTATTTATTTATTCGACAGAGAGAGAGATCACAAGTAGGCAGAGAGGCAGGCAGAAAAGGGGGGTGGGTAGCAGGCTACCTGCTGAGCAGAGAGCTCCATGGGGGGCTCCTATCCCAGGACTCTGAGATCATGACCTGAGCCGAAGGCAGAGGCTTAACCCACTGAGTCACCAATGTGCCCCTTAATTTTTTTTAAGTTTATTTTTTTAGTAATCTCTACACACAATGTGGGGCTCAAACCCATGACCCTGTGATTTAGAATTGAATGCTCTTCCAACTGAGCCAGCCAAGCACCCCTAAAATATTTTAAATGAAAAAATCAAGTTGCACAATTGCACAATGAAACATGCATTTAGGTTTAAAAAAGAAAGAAAACTCTATTTATTGTATATTGTCTTTAAGTTTATATAGATGTATGTAAATGCTCCAAGATTTTGGAAGGTTATACACCAAACTAAATACTACAGTCACCTCTGGAAAGAAAGTAAAATTAGGGACTGTACTTAATCTGTAATGTTCTAATGTAATATAAGAATGTGTTTATTATGCATTATGTGTAACTAAAATAAAAAACAAGGGGAAAAGGTAAAAACCAAATTACAAAGTTGCAGGAGCAAGAATATCTACTATAACTCCACATGTAATGGTGAAAAATAGAAAACAACCTAAATATCCACAAGCAATGCACTGGCTAATTAAATTATGACACATTTACAGAATGAAATACTATAACAATTTATAGTTATAGACATATATTATTTAATATATAAAAATCACAGTTTTGGGGGGTGCCACCCAGGCGCCACTGGGTGGCTCAGTGGGTTAAAGCCTCTGCCTTCAGCTTGGGTCGTGATCCCAGGGTCCTGGGATCGAGCCCCACATCGGGCTCTCTGCTCAGCAAGGAGCCTGCTTCCTCCTCTCTCTCTGCCTGCTTCTCTGCCTCCTTGTGATCTCTGTCTCTCAAATAAATAAAATCTTTAAAAAAAAAAAATCACAATTTTTATATCTATAATTCACTATGAGGAAAAAAACAGATTCTAAAACAGTGTATATGGGGCACCCAGGTGGCTTAGTAGGTTAAGTGTGTGGCTCTGGCTCAGATCATGATTTCAGGGTCCTGGGATTGAGCCTGGGGTCGGGCTCCCTGCCCAGCAGGGAGTCTGCTTCTCCCATTCCCTCTCCCCCTCTGGGTCTCCCCCATGTTCATGCACTCTCTCTTCCCACTCAAATAAATAAATAAATAAATAAAACTGTATATATTCAGGTACACTTTGCTTTCTATAGCATATACATGTGTGTTTCCTGTGTGTATGCACACATGCACTAAAATTTTTTTGGATATGGAGATACTCTAACAAAGTTAATGGTAGCTACATCTACCTCTACATCTACACCCAGATGGGTGGTGGGATTTGATGCAACTATAATTTTCTTCTTCATGTACTACTATATCATCTGATTTCTTTTTTTTCTTAAGTTATTTTTTTTAATTTTTTTAAATTAACATATAATGTATTATTTGCCCCAGGGGTACAGGTCTGTGAATAGTCAGGCTTACAAACTTCACAGCACTCACCATAGCACATACCCTCCCCAATGTTCTTAAGTTATTTAAATTCAATTAGCCAACACATAGTATATCATTAGTTTTAGATGTAGCGTTCAATAATTTATCAGCTACATATAACATGCAGTGTTCATCACATCAGGTGCCTTCTGATTTCTTTTTGCAGTGACCTTGTATTTTTATATTCAGGAAACAATTATAAATGTGCTTCCATTTTTTTTACGTTTCTATAAGTTTTGAGATTTCTGAGGTTGGATACTTACTAGCTGCCTGGCTGCCTCATTCTAGATACTCCTAGCAGGCACCTGGGGACATGAGTCCAACATGGGCTATGCAGAGATCACATGTTAATTGAAGTTTGGGTCTCTGTCACCTTCTCCTTCCCAAAGACCTCCCCCCCAGTACCCACCAACCACCTGTGCCCCCACTTGTGTAAAATCTAAACAACATGAACTGTGCAAAGACTCTTGCCATTCTCTAGAATGATTCCTGATTTTTCCTCTGATGCAAATTCAACAGCAGCTCACAAACCTTTCTCAGAGCCTTCATGTAGGCCGCAGCTTTTCTCTTGTACTGCAGCATGCATTCAGCTGAAAGAGGACTAATGAAGCCACTTGCTGCCTTCGGCCCGTAGCTCAGAGATGCAATGAAGCAGTCCACGTTGTTGCTGAAGAAAGATGCGATCTAAATCAAGAGTGACGAGAAGACAGATTTTGTTTTCCAATAATATATCTAACATATATATCTCATAGTGTTTAGAGCAGAGTTAAAGGTGCTGAGAATGGAAATGAAATTTCAACACCTGCCCCAAGGCCCACATTTATTTATTTGAGAATACCTAGGGCGATGACTTGTAATAAAAAGAATATTGGTAAAAAGATTGAGACCAGACTACTGACAGGTGTTAATGTAAACAACTTCTATTCTTCCTGAAAACCAAGACTAAGTCTGGTTTATTCTGTACATGTCTATGAGCTATTTACCTCATTAATTCCTGCTACTATTCTCAAAATATCCATGTTTGGATTATATACATTCTATTCATATTTTAACTTTGAATTTTTCAAATTCCAACAAGAGACATGACACAGCATCTTGGAATATGTTCACTTTACTTAAACTTAATTCTGTAAATCTCAATTTGTGATTTACACATATAATAAAGACTAGCAATTTAGTAGACCCTGTTATTAATAGATTTAACTTGTGTTAAATCTGTGTAAGCAGCCATGAAGATCCATGACTGAGCCATGACTTTGAATCTATAGTGCTGTATGAAATGGTGATATAAATAAAAATGTCTGAGAAGATTATTAGCCAGAAAAATTAAAGTGTTGGTTACATTAAAGCATATCCTATTTTGATAAATAAGAAGTGACTTATAGAACAAAACATCCTAAGCCTCGGCACAAACTAACCAAAAAGTAAGCAGTGAATCACTAATGGTCTGAAAGGTTTTATTTCTCATCATTTTACTATATCAAATGAAATTCTATTCTAGGTAGTATTCAAGAAAATAAAGGATTCTAAAGGTCTTAAGTCTTATATCACCTGTAAAGGACATGGAAAATCACATACCCAAGGTTTGCATTTTAAGTCATTGCAGTATACGGTGAGGTTTATTTTCTTTCCTCTTTCTAATACTTCTGCATTTTCTAAATGTTCTTCAATATGCATATATCATTACATTTTCTCACTGGGCTTTTAAAAATTATAAACTATAAATCTTAGTTTAATCGAATCACATTAGCTAAGTATTAAGCTCTCACCAACTAACATTAGTTCAGATACTTATTTCAGTTAAAAACCATTTACCAAAATCTCAGAATGAAGATTGTAGACCTGTCCTTGAGACATTTTAAGGTTTCAGGTAAAGCCAATCTAAAATTAGCTGTGAAGGACCCAGGTATTAAATATTTCAGAGTTTTCATAAAAGTTGAAAAATGTGGAGACTCCTCTAAAATGCCAAAGTTTTTTTTCCAAAATTTTCCGTACTTAAATCAAAGCTAGAATTATCTTCAGAAGCTATGGCATGCCTGTAGATGCAAGTGTTCAAGAAGGGGCCGCAGGGATGGTCTTCTGGCTGAGGAACTCTGTAGGCACAGATCCGTGAGCTGACAGAACCTAAATGTAACACCTTTTAATGATGGCCCCAAGCTCTAGCAAAGTGTCACAAAGACCAGTCTGAGCCTGGGAAAGATGACACTGAATATATAATGTGATCTGTGATAATTTCTGATTCACTTAATTACCTGAAAAAAAAATGTTTCTATAAAACGCAACCAGTCAGAAGTATGTAAGCCTGACGATGCACAGACCTATACCCCTGGGGCTAATAATACATTACATGTTAATAAAAAAAACAAAAACAAACAAACAAAACAAACAAAAAAAACGCAACCAGTCAGAAAAATATTGGCATATAAACACAGAGAAATTTCCTTGAGAAATTAGGATGTATCCACTGAAATAAATGGGCTAAGATAGGTCTGAATACAGTCCTTCCAGTTACACATATATGGGTAGTTCTCAAGGAAATCTGAATCAGTAAAGCAGTATTGAGAATATAACAACTGCTGAAATCAGAACATCCAAGATAGAATTTTTAGAAAAAATGCATTCTGGTCAGTTTATGATAATAATTAAGTGTCTAATGATCCAAATAATCATTATCTAATATTAATGGTTCTATGAAAAGACACGTGTTGAAGTCACCTTAAAAGTACTTGTTAAGAAATCAAATCACATGAGTGCCTGGGTGGCTCAGTGGGTTAAAGCCTCTGCCTTTGGCTCAGGTCATGATCCCAGGATTCTGGAATGGAGCCCCACATCAGGCTCTCTGCTCAGCAGGGAGCCTGCTTCTTCCTCTCTGTCTCTCTGCCTGCCTCTCTGCCTACTTGTGATCTCCATCTGTCAAATAAATAAATAAAATCTTAAAAAAAAAAAAAAAAGAAATCAAATCACAGAAGTAGCAGTGTGACAAAAAACTAGGAGCGAAAAAGTCTTAACGAAGGTTTTACTGGTTCTTTTTTCTTTTTATATATGCTCCCAATTTCTATAAAGGAGACATTTGATATACACAAAGATGTATACTGATCATCAATATCTCCCTTAAAAAAAAACTGTGAGTGATCCACTTACTCATCACAAAGGCTGAACAGTCATTCCCATATTGTTTTAAATACTGGGTAGGGAGAAGGAAGACAAGTTTATTTTACAAAAAAGTCTGATATTCCAAAATCCTTTTACAGATTAATTTTCCTATGTCATTCAAGGGGAAAAAAAAAAAAAGAGCTTACACAAGACTTAAAATCAATTTAATGACACTATAAACCAGATAAACTATAAATTATAAACTTACCTTTCCTGCTCCATTTGTTAATGCTACTAATGATGACAGAATACAGTCATTAGTTGTAATGAGCTTCTGTGTTGCTGTTGGAAGTTCATGCTCTATTGTAGCTTTCTGACTGTAATGTTTAGAAATATCTATAAAAGCAATCAAATGAAAAATCTTACTATCCATACACAAGTTGCACACAACCAGCCCGTTAACTTTTCATATCTACTCTTAGAGACTTATGCAGTAAATCTGAATAATAACAAAAAAAAAATGATCCCAACTCTATCAGGATTGTCCTGAATATTACTTAGGTCACAAAATCATGTGGAAAGAATAGAGACAAGTGAGAGTCTCTTAATACCATCCTGGTGTCTCTATTCCCACCACCAGCTTGTGACTCATGATCCCTCCTCATTGGAGAGTTTGCCCTTCTTCTAGTGCTCGGTAAATGACCCTGACCAGTACTTACCAGTTAAAAATGCTGTTTTGATAGTCTGGGTAGGCACAGATGAGAATTTATCTCGCACTCCTATAGGCTAACCATGAGGTTGGAACAGAATGACCAACAGAGGCACGATGTCCCACAATCCTCACTGGACCATAGCTAGTTTGTTAGTACATACCCTAACTGACAAGGACCAGGATTGAACACTCCCATGTCTGGCTTCACAGGCCACTGCCCCAGTCCCAGAATATTACAACAAAGCCTGTAGTCAGGAGAGCACAGGAGAGAGACTTAGATATAAAAAAAAGTTAAAAGAAATTGCAGTAGGTGAAACTGGCTAAACTACTAAGCTTGGGGTTTTCTGGGTCTCTGAGAAAAAATGATTTTGTCCTGGAAATAAGGGATAATGGGAGAATTCTTAAGACAACACTGATTTATGAGGAAAAGTAATGATATTTTTAAATAATAAAGTGTTCGCAATTCATTCTCCTCCGCCTTTTTTAGAATACTTCAGGTACAACAGCATGAACTATCATTACCAACAAAGCTAAAAATAAATCACAAAATACAAAAATTAGTTTTTATTACAGGTGTGTATGCAAAGAATTGCACTTATTCAGAATCAAGGAATCTAGTTGATTTTAGACTATGGATAACTAAAAAGAAATAAGACTAGTTAGAAAGAAATGGCATTTCAGATTTAACCTGATATGATCATGATATTTTAACACAAAATCACTCTTATGAATAAAAGTATTTTTACTAAAATTTTAAAACTGGTGAATTGTTTTATTTAATATAGATATATACATATATATGTAAACTGTAATTTAAGACAGTTTTAGATTCACAGAAAAGTTACAGAGACTTTCTGTATACCCTTCAGCCAGTTTTCCCTACTATTAACATCTTACATTACTATGGTACAGTTCTCACAGCACAGAAACCAATATTGGCACATTACTATTATGTTTATATTTTTAAAAAATAAATGATTATCCTCTATATAAAAATTCTACATAAAAATATAAAAAAGTGAATAAAAGTTCAAGTGGAACACAACTTTTTTTTAAAATTATTTACTTTAGAGAGAGAGCGGGAGAGCACAGAAGAGGGACAGAGAGAATACTCAAACAGACTACCCACTGAGCACAGAGCCCAACAAGGGGCTTGATCCCAGGACCCTGAGATCAGTCCTGAGTCAAAATCAAGAGTCATCTGCTTAACCAACTGAGACACCCAGGCGCCCCACTGAACATTTTTATATACTGAATTTGCTAGCCCCTAACACAGACATTCTCTTGCTACACACCACAGAAAGTTGTAGTCACTATTTTACTGGAAGTACACAAAGCTTAATACAACTCAGCTGGCAGGTACTTTTAGGTGATTGGTAGATGACTGAGATACTTATGAAAGTCATATAGTACTATGAACACTGACGTGGTTTCCACTGGAACAGGGCCACTGTAGTTTGACAGCAATAATTCTCCTGAACCAACTCTTTAGTAAGTCCAAATATTTCAATTATTTTGGGTGTTCCTTAACATTAATTTTTAAATCCAAAAGAACAAAGAAACCATGTGACCTAGGCCAGATTATTTTTCCTTTTTTTAAGATTTAAGATTATTTATTCATTCGACAGAGAGAGCAAAAGCAAGGGGAGCAGCAGGCAGAGGGAGAAGCAGGCTCCCCACTGAGCAAGAAGCCTGATGTGGGACTCCATCCCATCACGACCCAAGTTGAAGGCTGACACTTAACCAATTGAGCCACCCAGGCACCCTGGGGTTTTTATGATTCCTAGGAGTCTGCCTGCTTTAGACTTGAGACTAAAAATCAACAGTTATCACTTAGAACTCCCTTGTTAAAAGATTAATTCATACCTATTTTAAATCCATGTAGGATAGGCATGTTTATAAATCTCTAGCTCTCTTTTTACACTGACACTTGCCTGTCTGCCTCCTACCTCAGATCAAACAATTATTCAGGGCAAAGCAGGAAGGGAAGAGGTTTGAGAGTTCTTGAAATCACAAAGCTTCTTCTGTTAATGCCAGTTGATGTTCACTCTGAGTCTCCCTGAGAGATACACAGCTGTCTTCCAAGCTAGGTAAGAAGACAAATTTGAACTGTAAACCTAGGAACGGGACCCCATAATCTTGCCAACCACCCTTCCTATTTCCCAGTATTCTCTCTTTACATTATGTCTGCAAGGACAGAAACAAGCAGAGGCACTAAGGGGGTGGTAAAAGTCACCTTACTGAATGGTAAGGTGGTGCTAGGTGAGACTGTTGGCACTAAGAATGAATGATTCCCAGTGCCAGAGGTTACATGCCAATCTACAGAAGGGCCTGAATATACCCAACTTGTACATGCTTTCCAACACTCGTAAGTTTTTAAAAGTATTTTCTGTGAAACTAGTAATAGGTCTGCAATCGTTACCTCCACACCACAATGAATAATCTAGGCTATTATTAATCTGGGCTATTTCTGATAACTGCTTCTGTCCTTTCCTCCTTCCCCTGCACCAACTGTCTTCAAAAGGAAAAGAAAGAAAAAACCGAGAAGCCACGCGGACCTATAGATTAAAAAGTCAACTCAGAATCAGTTAGCTAAGAAGCATATGAAATGTCCTTCAGCCGACTTATTCTTAGTCTATAGCAATTAAACACCAGCCAAAGCTTAAAACGAGACCTTCACTTCTCAAGGTTCCCCTGACCAAAACAGGGCTTAAAATGGGCACTTTAAACATAAAAATGCACAGGATGGTGAAAAGTTAGTACATTCTTTCTTGGAACTTTAAACCCCGATTTCCTCAATTCCTTCATGCTTGGGCTCTAACGAATGCAAAGTATTTTGCTAAATGCCTCTCAATAAGCATGTCTGGCTTGATAAAATTCACACACCTGCCTGCAATCAGTGCAATGCATTTTTGGCTAAAGTACTGTGCACAAGGGTTTCTCTTCAGCGCTTTGTTTACCTTCAGAAATGAAGCAGATGGAAAAAGCAGACGGCAGTGAGCTGTACACTTCAACAGAAGCCAAATGCTACTAAGCCTTTTTCTGGGGTCTATTAGTCTTGGCAGTATTTGTTTAAATCTCACTTGGGCAGAGCTGAGAAAATAAGATGCAGGTTTTCAACTCACTGATGTACTTTTCAAGCCTCACCTTTCACGACATCATGAAATCCATGCAGAGCAGCACCAACGTTTGTTAAGACAGAACCGTAGTTTGTCCGAAGAAGTCCATCTGGCTCTGTACCTAGGAAACCAAAATCACAAGCCTAAGCATTTCCCTAGAAGACTTCTTCGCCTGCAAAACTGACAGCCCACCCTCTTCCACTTTTCGGAACAGAGAGAATAAAGACTGCCTGTGATGTGCTGGAAATAATGGGTCCTGAAATCCTTGCAGACACATTCAGATATAATGGTGATAAATACAGCCACCACTGACTGATTTGCATATCCACATCCACAAATATTTTTAATAGTTAAGAATCAAAATTAAATTGTTAAGTAGGATTACATGTTTTATGATTCTTTTTGAAATAAAAGTTTGTGAGGTGCCTGGGTGGCTCAGTGGGTTAAGCCTCTGCCTTCAGCTCAGGTCATGATCTTGGGGTCCTGGGATAGAGCCCCACATCAGGCTCTCTGCTCAGCGGGGAGCCTGCTTCCCCCTCTCTCTCTGCCTGCCTCTCTGCCTACTTGTGATCTCTCTCTCTCTCTCTCTCTCTCTCTCTCTGTCAAATAAATAAATAAATAATCTTAAAAAAAAAAAAGTTAGTGAATTTCAACCTTGTTACTACAGAGCACACTTCCCGATTTCTTCTTTCCCTACATGTTATTTGTTGAATCTCACTAAAAACATCATTATTCAGACTTCTACTTCTGATATGACTGCATGAGCAGCTCCACAGGCCAATGCTCCCCCAAAAACTGGTGAAAATTATATTATTTTAAAAGATTTTATTTATTTATTTATTTGAGAGAGAGAGAGAGAGAGAGCATGAGAGGGGTGGAGGAGTGGGGGAGGTGGGTAGGGAGAAGAAGACTCCCTGCTGAGCAGAGAAGCCGATGTGGGGCTCGATCCCAGCCTAAGATCATGACCTGAGCAGAAGGCAGATGCTTAACCGACTGGGCCACCAGGTGCCCCTGAAAATTATTTTAAAAACAACCATTTAAGACTCTGGAAATGACCCTAAGTAGATACAGCAAATGAAGAAACATTTTTATCAAGAGAATCTTTTAAAAACAAAGGAAAAAAAAGAAAAAATCTTTAACAACTCTAAGAACAGCCAGAATCTGTGGTATTTGAACAAAGACCCATTCCCCCAATCCCCTCATCAGCTCAGTGAGCTGGAAATCCCACTCCAGAATGGTGAGGCAAAGAATAGAACTCTCCCATAACTGGAGGGCTGCATTTCTCCTCTTGTCCCCACCTACCTGTTAAAGCTAAGTTCGGGCTGAGTATGACAGAGAGGTGGGAGTTCTTCCACGCAGCCCCAACTCATGGGATGGAGGCTCTACCATGAGCCCAGCACTGCTGAGAAACTGAGGTTCTCCAAACCCTTGCTCAGCTCATTTTATCCACACAGAAAGGGCAAGCCAGGGAGACTGGAGGCTGTGGCCCTACCCCAGCTCCACCAGCGCTCAGCACTAAATCAAGAGTGTTACTCAGAAGTACAGCATTGTCCCCATCTCCAGCACCACAATCATGGCTCAGAGATTTAGCCCAAGGGAGGCACAGGCCTTAAAACAGAAAATTCTGAATCTGTTCCCAAAGGAATTGATTTCATTCTCAATAGAGTATGGAGAAGTTCAAGTCTAAACGTGTTCTCAAAAATAACAGAGCTTGTGGGGAAAGCAGTTAACGGGAAACTGGTAGATTCATTAAAGATGTAAGTTAAACTACAGGGTGGCTGGTTTACCAGAGGGGAAGAAAACAGCTAAGAAGAGCCCTCCTGAGGTCATAACAAACCTCAAACACTGATCTCAAAAAACATAGCCATAAAGCCCAAATTCAACTGGATCAAGAGTGGAGCAATTTACGTCCCCAAGGCATTGTTAAAAACAAGACATCAGTCAGCCAGCAATCAGTGGAGCTTATCCCTGGTGAGATCAAGAAACAAAACAGGGAAAGGTCCCTGGCAAAACCATTGTCACCCCAGGGCAACTACGTGCATGCTGAATGCTTAACAGCCCTGAGAAACAACATCAGCGTGCTTACTCTGAAAAACTATAAAATAAAATTAAAGAAGGTCTACCTAGATGGAAAAATATACCATGTTCATGAACTAGAAAATTCAACATCGTTAAGACGGCAATGCTCCCACATTGCCAGGGCTACTACAACATAGGACCACAAAGGTGGTGGTTTAAAACAACAGAAGATACTTTTCTCACAGTTCTGGAAGCCAAAAGTCTGAAATCAAAGTGCTGACAGGGCCACACTTCCTCCAAAGACTCCAGAGGAGAATAATAATTAATAAGGAGTAATAATAATAATTATTATGTAATAATAATTATAATTAATAAGGAAAATAATAAATAATGAGAATTCCCTGCCTCTCCCAGGTTCCGTTGGCCCCACACATTCCCTGGCTTGTGGCAGAATTATTCCAATTCTTGCCTCTATCTTCATATGGCCTCCCTGAGTCTCTCCTGTGACTCCATCTGTCTCCAAATCTCTCCTTACAATGATGGAAGGATGGCAGTCACTGGACTAATAAGGCTCTCCCTAAACTAGTAGAACCCCACCTTATTTTGATTATATCTGCAGAGATCCTATTTCCAAATAAAGTTACATACAGAATACTCGGGTGGAATTTCATGTATCTTTTAGGGAGACACAGAAACTCCCCAAAATGATCTACAGATTCAATAAAGTATCAGAATCCCAGCTGATTTTTTCATAGAAACTAACCAGCTGATTCTAAAATTCATAAGGAATT
Source organism: Lontra canadensis (assembly GCF_010015895.1). Classification (NCBI taxonomy): domain Eukaryota; kingdom Metazoa; phylum Chordata; class Mammalia; order Carnivora; family Mustelidae; genus Lontra; species Lontra canadensis. The sequence continues at coordinate 7,301,108 of NW_022631055.1, forward strand.
GTTAAGAGAACAATAACAGCCAAATAATCTTGAAAATGAAGAACAAAGTAGAAGAACTTTCGCCTCTTGATCTCAAAACTAACTATAGAGCAAAAGTCATCAAGACAGTATAGTATTGGCAGAGGATACATAGATCACTGGAATAAATCTAAAAGTCTAGAAATAAATCCATACATCTATGATCAACTGATTCTTAACAAGTGTGCCAAGGCCATTCAATAGGGAAAGAATAGTCTTTTCAATAAATGGTGCTGAGAAAACTGGATAAACGCATGCAAAAGATACCTCACACCAGATACAAAAATTAACTCAGAATGGATCAAAGGCCTAAACATAGGGTTAAAACTATACAACTCTTAGAAGAAAACATAGGGGATAGTTTTTATGACCCCACATTTGACAATATATTCTTAGATATGATACCAAAAGCATGAGCAATAAAATAAAGACAAATTGGACTTCACCAAAATAACAAACTTTCATTATGGAATGGACACCATCAAAAAAGTGAAAAGATAATCCACAAAATGGAAGAAAATATTGTCAATCATGTACCCAAAAAGGGATTTGATCTAGAATGTATAAGGAACACTTAAAACTCAATAATAAAGAGATAACCCAACTGAGAAATAGAGAAAGGATCTGAATAAACCTATTTCCAAAGAAGATATACAAAAAGCCACTAAAGACTTTTGAAAAGATGCTTGACATCATTAGACAGCAGGGAAATACAAATCAAAACTGCAATGAGAAACCACTTTAGAAAGTCAGATAACACTAGGATGGGTAAAACCAAAAAGTGAGATAATAATAAATGCTGGTGAGGATGTGGAGAATCAGAACACTCATACTTTGCTAGTGGGAAGCCACCTTGGAAAACAGTATGGCAGTTCTACCAATAGTTAAACACAGTTGTCATATAAGCCAGCAATTCCACCCCTAGGTATATACACAAGAGAAATGAAGGCTATGCTCACTCAAACACTTGTTCACAATTATCTATAGCATCATTATTTATAACAGCCAAAAGGCTGAAACTACACAAACTATCCACCAACTGACGGGTAAATAAAATGTGGTGGGATATATAACGGAGTATTATTCTGCAATAAAAAGAAATGGATGAATCTTGAGAACATTGGGCTGAGTGAAAAAAAGCAGTCATAAAAGACCACATATTATATGATTCCATTTATACAAAGTGTTCAGATTAGGCAAATCTATAGACAGAAAGTACATCAGAAGTTGCTTTGTGCCAGGGAGGGAACGAATAGGGGAATGAGGTAATAGCTAAACTATACAGGATTTCTTCTTAAGGTGATGAAAATATTTTAAAATTAACATTGATGTGTGATGGTGCACATATCTGTGAATATACTAAAAACCATTGAACATTATACTTTAAATGTAAATTAAATGGTATATAAATTATACCACATTAAAGCTGTTACAAGAAAACAAATGACAGTACCAGAAAAATCACAGCATTCTTAAAACCAAGATCCATTCTATTACCTGAAAATACTCTCTCCAAGTTACAGCAAAATGAAACAAAAGATATTTTTACTTCCAAACCTCCTTACCCTACGCTACTTGTTGGAAAGTTGCTACAATTCTTGTGCTTTGCTCCTCTCCATTTAAAAAAGAAGATGGAGAGAAAGGGAATTAATATTTAATGCATGTCTTCAGTGCCTAATATTGTATATTCTTAATTTAACTTAATAATTATTTTACCTCCATTTTAAAAATGGGGGAAAACAGGTACAGAGAAGTAAAGTGATTTGCCGAAGATCATAAATGTGAAAGGGGCTGGAAGATTTGAATTCAAGTTTTTCTGACTCCAGATCCTATACTCTTCTATTCAAAGAAACTAAACAACTCCCTTCTCCAGCTTCTTTTACTCTAAGCTCTTCAAGTTGAACCATGAACAACCAAAAACTTACTTGGCAAGGCAAGAAGATGGATATAAGTCTGCAGCTTCTCAAACACAGCTGTCATCTTTTTCATGTCCTGAGATAGCTCTAGGTTCCTGGCTCTCAATGCAGATGTGCAAAGAGAAGATTCACATTCTTCTTCTAAACTAGGAATGAGCAGATTTTTCAAAAGTGAGCATCCTAATGATTTTCAAACAGCTGTACTAAATCACCTGAATTCTCAAACAACTATATCCAAAGAGAAACTTTCCAAGAAAAAAATAAAACTGATTTCATTTATAAGGTTCCATTTTCTAGACCACAATAGATATACCTATTTGCTGCAAATGACTAACAGAGATCCAAACAGAAAAAAAGCAAACAAACAAAGGCAGGTACCCATTGTCTTTCCATCCTTAGAGCAGCACAAAACTATTTCCCTTGAAAATACTTTGAGGGAAATAAATTTTTTTTGAGGAACGGTGCCTAGGTGGCTCAGTAAATAGAGCATGGGACTCTTGATCTCAGGATCAAGAGCTCAAACCCCACACTAGACATAGAACTTACTTTATTAAAAAAGAAAGAAAGAAAAAGGGGTTAGACCTCTGACTTCAGCTCAGGTTAGACCTCTGACTTCAGCTCAGGTCATGATCTCAGGGTCCTGGGATCAAGCCCCACATCGGGCTCTCCGCTCAGTGGGGAGTCTGCTTCCCCTTCTCCATCTGCCTGCCTCTCTGCCTACCTGTGCTCTCTCTCTCAAATAAATAAAATCTTTTAAAAAGAAAGAAGAAAAAACTTGCTGAGAAAAATGTTTCATACATTGAATTCCTAAAGAAACATTTTTAGTATATATATTTGTAAAAGCCAAACAGATGGAAAAAAACAATCTAATCTATACACTCAAATCTAAAAATCAATGGCTAGGGACGCCTGGGTGGCTCAGTGGGTTAAAGGCTCTGCCTTCGACTCAGGTCATGATCCCACAGTCCTGGGATAGAGCCCCACATTGGGCTCTCTGCTCAGTGGGGAGCCTGCTTCCTCCTCTCTCTCTGTCTGCTTCTCTGCCTACTTGTGATCTCCATCACTTTTTATTTATAATAAATAAAATATTTATTTATAAATAAATAAAATCTTTAAAAAAATCAATGGCTAATAGTCATATAATACAATACATTGTTTCACTTTCTATTTTAAAGGGTTACTTGCGAAAACAATTATAAGGTCAAAAAAACATGTGAACTCTTAATAGTGTTTATTAAAAATGTGCCAGAAATCAAGTAAAATGCTTTTTATATAAAGCTAGGAACATTATTAACACAGGAATGATAATCATATCCTCTTCCTTCTCTTTCTCTACTTTAGAGCAGACAGCTATTCATTCAATACTAAGCCCACTTACTACTAAAAAGAACATGTCACCTTGTCAATTAAAGTGGTTTTTAAACCAAGGATGAAAAGTTGCCTAAAAACATAAATACGTGACGAGGCAGAGGACAAAACATCCCAAGAATAGGAATCTAAAATTAAGAAAGGACTTATCCAATGTTTCTAAAAATGTAACAGTGGAAAAAACAAATTAAGGTAAAATAAAAATGCATAACTGTTTCAAGTAGCAGAAACTACCTTTACAATGGTTCTTAAATAGATTCTTCTTAAACATAAGCCAAATCAATAAGATATATTCAATTTAGTGGTTAAACTTCTAAAGTCAATTTTCAAAAACTTTACATTGAACTATAAACTGTATTAATCTGAATGAAATTATAATTCATAATTATTAGTTTAAGTCCTAATTCTCTGATTCCTAAAATTCTGTCATATCCACAAATCATAAAATTTGGTTAACAAAATACCTTGTCAGGTTAGAATTAGGAAATAAAATGGCTTTTAACACATAATAAATTTTTTAAATAATGAACGTTTACATTTGAAAAGGTAAAACCTATTACTTTAGCTTTATCAAGATTTATGAACCATAATTACTTGTACATTTTCAATATCTATAAGTTACTCATCTACATATTTTCTAAGCCTTATCTTACAATATATTATAAAACACATGTTCTTACTTCTCTTACATTCCAGTTGTATTATTTTTAAATTTTTTTTAAAGGCTAAATCCTAGGATGAAAAGATTCAGATGAATTAGGGGTCTTGATAATTTTAGACCAAAAGTATCAAAACATACAAGCAATATTATCAAATTTCCAGTTATATGGATTATTTTCTCTTTTCCTTCCAGAAATACTTAACAAAGAATATTTAAGGTTACCACATGATATCTTCTATGAGGGCTGGAGCAGATAAAGTTTTTAGCTTATAACTTATTTAAATAAATCACCAATAATAGGGGCACCTGGGTGGCTCAGTGGGTTAAGCCTCTGCCTTCGGCTCAGGTCATGATCTCAGGGTCCTGGGATCGAGTCCCACATCGGGCTCTCTGCTCAGCAGGGAGCCTGCTTCCCCCCCTCTCTCTGCCTGCCTCTCTGCCTACTTGTGATCTCTCTCTCTCTCTCTCTCTGTATCAAATAAATAAATAAGTAAAATCTTTAAAATCTAAAAAAAAAAATCACCAATAATAAAAACAAGAAAATACCACTTCAAAGAAACCTAATGATCATTGATCCAATTGTAGAAGCTAATTACTATAACCCCCATCTAGGTGTTTATGGCAAAAAGGATAAAACTGAAAGATTTCTTTCAGTAAAAGTGCTATTGACAATCACTGAAAATACTGATTCACGGCATTATGTGGTTAGAGCAGTAACCACTCAAAAAATCCTAACTGGTGCACTACAATTCTATTTTCTTAAATTTAAGTTTATGCTGCTCAAGCCATTAAATGACCCTTTCTCACAGAAGTCCAAATTGGTTGGGGTACAGAATGATCAGGCAGCTCACAAGGGCCACATGTCGCTCTTTCGACGCCAGCACAGGTCAGGCGACACCCCACAACTCCCCAAGCTTCCTAGCCTCAAGGGTAAGTACCTTTTCAACTGATAAGGAAGAATCTTCTTAAGAAAACATATATAAGAGGTTAGATGCTCTGAAAAAGTTTTCAATTTCACAGTTGTCTCCTGGAAAAGAAAAATAATTTCATGGTTAATAGTGTTATTTGACAAAGAGGAGCTTCCACTTCCAGAAGTAAAACAGAAGAAAATTACCAGGACAGTCACAGTATCCTCAGTAATACTTTGAAATAAATGAAGCATTCCTTCCTCAAGAGGGCGGACATAGGACGCATTTTCATGAAGGTATTGTGAGAACTACACAGAAGGGAAAGAACTGTGAGTTACATCACTGAAAAACAACAAGTATCCACAGATTTATAAATGGACTCACTGAGTTATAAACATAAATTCTCTTGGAAACTATTTCTAAAAAGTTTTTCTAGGAAAAGGTTTGGCCTTTACAAAACAGAGATGCTCAGTCCCAAATACAATTCCCCAAGTCCCCATCTCATTCCAAAAGAAGTAACCTGAAGAGGGGTGACATCATTAACAACCATATGTGGGAGGACACACCAAGGGGACACTGCATTACAACCCGCACCCACAGGCCTTTCCCCAAACACCTGCTTCTCTAGAGAGGTCTCAGAAAAGAAAAGAAGAGAAAAGAAAAGAAAAGTCAAAACTGTATGAAAGATTTTTATGTTATGAGCCTCATTTAAAAAAAAAAAACACAAATCTATTGAGGACAGCTTCTTATTTTTACTGTGTACAATGTTCAGGGTTAACAAATTCTAGGAATATAATTACCACCAAAACAAGGATGTAAAAAACTTTTATAACTATCACCAATACCTTAGTATTTATAAAGAACTAATTCAGTATGAAGAATAAATTCAGAAAAAAAAATCCTACACGGATTTAGACAATTTAAAAGCAAAAAGTTATTTTCCACTTGTGAAATATCTTAGTTATCAAAGTACTGTATAACGGCTCAAATTCTGATTTCTCAGTATAGAAATATAAGATCTCATTATGCAGAAATGTGATTCCACTGGCCATACTACAAACTATAGGTATCTGGCCCTGGGCAATTCACTTGATCTCTCTGGCCTTCAATCATAGATGTCTACTTTGTGATTCTATGAACAAGTCTAAACGCTCTGGTCATCTTTTAACAAGTGGTTTCTGAATTTCAGAATAATAGAGACCTATTCAATAATAAGACTTATTAGAAAAACCACACAGAACCTTTCATAGGCCAAAGGTAAAGTATTGAGAAATACATGAATTTTTCAAAGTGATGAAGTGTTTCAGGCAAGATTAACATATTTGATTCTCACTGTGTGGGCAAAATGTGGCAACAAGCTAAAATAAAACTCCAGAAAGGGATAAAGAACCAGTATTGGGTAAAATATATTTTTTGATATTATAGGAAGTATAAAAGAAAATATAACTTTTATATTAAAACACTGCAGTACTGTTTTCCCTACCCAAGTCATCTGAAAACTTTCCCCACAGTGAAATTAAAAAGCATTTCAAAGGCCCAGAGTTTGTTTATGAATTTCAATAGAGTCAGAGAGTCCAATTAAAACTGATGAAAACCAAGCACTTCCTGAGGGCTTCCTATGGGTAAGGTATAATGATAATAAGAACTAACCTTTATTGAGTGCTTACTATGTGCCAGGCACTATTCTTAGTACTTCACATGTATTATCTATTTAATCCTCAAACACACATACCTGTGAGGTATGTACTCTATCCTCCATTCTAAATATCAGGAAGCTGAAGCACAGAAAGGTTAAATAAATTGCCCAAGGGGACACAGAAAGTAGCTGGACCCCAGTAGTCTGACTCCAGAGCATAGCTTTTGCTTTACTACTAGGTACTTACTGGATACATGGACATAAACACTATTCAAACCTTGAAAACACTGCATAATAATGCAAAAACAAGCAATCAGCTAAGTAGGAAAAGTGGCATATTCATTTCAGAATGCCACATTATGGGACACTTAGAGCATAAATCGATGGCAAGATCCTCAATTTCTTCCCTGTGGGACCCAGCCTTCAAGATGGCCCCAATGATCCCTGCCTTGACTGTTCTTGGCTTTGTGTAGTACCCTTGCACACTCTTTCAGGGCTGGTCTCTGTGACCAAGATGACATGGTAGCGGGGATGGTATTCAGTACTAAGTCATAACAGGCATTGTGGCTTTACTCTCTTAGATCACTTATTCTAAGGGAAATTAACCACTGCCTTGAGGATACTCCAGCAGTCCTACTGAGAAGTGTACTCAATGAGAAACCAAGGCTCCCAGCCAACAACCAACAATAACTCACCAGCTGTGTAAGTGAGCCACCTGGGAAGCAGATGCCCCACCCTAGTCAAGTCTTGAGATGAATACAGCCTCAGTCAGACTGACTGAAAGCTTATGAAAGATCATGAGCCAGAAGTCCCCCAGATACGCAGATACTTTTCTCCTGAATTCTTGATCCACAGAAACTATGTGAGATAATAAATGTCTGTTGTTTTAAATGACTAAGTTTTAGTGTAATCTATTACACAGCAATACAGAACTAATACACTATTTTTGCCTTTTCAGTTAAATGTGGTCTTGCAAGCTACTTTAAATCCTTTTGTAGAACTAGCTGGGGAGAAAAAAGGAAAGAAAGGAGCAAAATTTGCCAGGCCCCAAAAAAGCACATGGACTGAAGGGAATGACAGTCAACCCTCTTCTTATTCCTTATTTAAACTTCACACACCCTGAAAATGCCCCAAAGCTCAACCAGAGAAGCAGTTTCACTCCCACTCCATACCCCAGCAGGAAAGGTCAACTATACACCACACACACACACACACACACACACACACACACACACACACATATATTTGCTTTTAAACATACCCAATGACAAAAGTTATACAGTGAGTACAAACAGGGAGGGAGAAAATGCCAGCAAATTAGCTTTTCCAACAATAAAATGGCACTTCCCATTATGTCACACCCTGGTCAAAAAACTGCAATAGTCCCCCATCCTACATACAAAGCGAGTCTGCGCCTTGGGGGGCTTCCAGAGTCTGGAGCCATGTTTTTTCCTTTGCAACTTGACCTCTCATTGCTCCACTTCAAAGACTTCACACTCTTGCCAAAACAGTTTGCTTCCCATTCCCTCCCCACCCCAACCCACTTTGTTACACCTTCCTACTCTGTGACTTTGCTCATGTCTTGCCCTCTTCTGAAGGAAAAAACACCTATCCTATTTCTCTCCTCTTCAAATCTTGCTCATTTGTCAAAGCCCATTCAAATCCCCAAAGACTCTTTCCCAGACACTACCACCAACAGCAATCTCCCCTCCTTGACAACCTCATATCCCTACTGGCCTTACCACCCACACTTCTCCAGTATTTAATTTCTTAAAAATCTCCATGTTTGCCACATTTTATCTTAAGGTCAAAGACTCGTGAATTCTGGTTTTCTTCCATGTCCCCCACAAAACTTGGCTGATGCACAGCAGTGGTCTGAAAAGAAAGAACATGTCTTCCTACTTGTTCAGGGCAGATAACAAGTATACTGAGTTAAATTTACCTTCTGATTCAAAGGAGATATAGGCTCAATGGCAGAATCAATAGGAAAAATCTGAATCCTCTGTTCTGTATAGGTGTGAAAGTTCAGAAGAGCCGTCACCAGATCTTGAACAAAAGCCAGGGCCTGCCCAACAATGTCCCGCATCTTCAGCTTTTAAGTGAAAAGTATATCAAGTCAACTATCCAATTACTCTTCTCAAGCAACTTTCATAAGTCTGATTTTAGAGAAAACATTTAAATTCTAGTACAATTAATCCTGACTTTAAATTCATTTGCTCCCACTTGGATTTTAATATTCCCATCTAAGGAAATGAGAAAACCACCAGTTTGGGCAAGCAGACTTCCTCCACTTAACCTAGACCATGTCAGTGCAAGGCCCACCAACCTATAAGAAAGATATGACTCACAAAGTTAAGTGCATCCCGTAATTCAGTTCTAATGGTATCAGATGAAAGCAAAAAACTGTATTACTTATGAATTCAATAAATAGCAAGTTACATAATTTTTTTAAAAATGTATGAGAAAGTAAAGCCAAAGTTAAACACAATGGTTTAGTGCATTAAACACAAGCCCAAACAATAAATTCTTGTATCTGAGAAATCTGACATACACATCGCTGAAAATAAAAACATCATCATTACCTGATGTCTCCTATTGTGGAGTGGAACATTCAGAGCGTTATACTGACTATATTCTACAAAACAAAAATGGATCCACATTAAGTCATTTACGTTTACAGGAAAATAGCGTAACTGAAAAATAATGAATGCCCTGAAGCAAAATCAGCTTTACATAAGAATTTGAAATGATTAAAGCCACAATCATAGTGTGAGAGAATAATGGAATTTATATAGAACCAGTTGTTTCTCAGATAAAGTAATACTTACAATTTTTTTTTCAGTAGGCTCCATGCCCAGCATGGGGCTTGAACTCATGACACAGAGAGCAAATCACATGCTCCACACTGAGCTAGCCAGGGGCCCCCAAATTTTTAGGATAAACAAACAAACCCTGAGTTTCTATTTCTAAGAAATCATTTCGAAAACTTGAGGCCTATCAGGATTACTTAGAAAGGCCCATGACGTTCTTACCATGTTCAGTCATGCTCCCTTCTAAAATATCCCTGCACACAGCTGCCATAACCATCGTCCAAAAATACCACGGTTTTCATGACACTACCATATTTGACAGTCTACCATGGCCTGCTACTGCTGATCACAATGACTCAATTCTAACTCTTCTGGGTTGGCTTCCTTGTTTTATCACAGTCCTCCTCTCTATCCCAGACTCTGTCCCCAACCTCTGATAGATTCCCAACACCTGGCCTCAAACTTCAGTCCCCTCCTCCATCTCTACCAATGTCTACACACCACTTCAACCACTCAAACCTCCCCTCCTCTGCCTGGTCCTAAGTCAGAAAGAAACTGGTGCCAAAATCCAACTCTGAAAGTCCCTATGCTGCTCTCAGCCAGTTCTCTCTTATGGCCCCATTTCTACCAAGGGCTTGGTCTCCCACTCACAATCAGTCTACTACTTGCCTATCAGTCTTCTCTGGGCTTTACTTGTTATTGTTCCCAGACCGGTCCATCTTTTCCAAGAATGTTCTTGCTAACATAAAAGGAGAGCAAGGTCCATGACAACCTAATTTACCAAACTTAAGGAGGCTTCAAGGCTACTTCACAATCCATGACTTCATTGCTGTGTCCCTTCCGAAGGCATCAGCTCCAAACCTTTTCCATTTTAAGCCCCAATACCATTGTTCCTCTCCTCCCCTGCCCCACGGTTAGGGTGGCATCATCCTACAATGCCAGGAAGACCAGAGCCAAAGCACAAGGGCTTCTTAAATTTCCTACCCTCCACCTCAGAGTCCATGGTTTCCCATATCCTGTCCTCAGCTAACCTTCCCCCTGGGTCCCTAGCAATAGCTCCTCCTGGTCTCTCAGGCCCTAATCCATCAACCACCCCTCCTTCTCCCTATACCTTCAAAATTATCTTCAAAAAAAGCATTTGTTACAGCTTTTAAAATCCTATGTCTACAGTAACTTCTTCTCCTTTTCACACTGAATCCTCTGCTGAGCTCCCATCCTTTCCCACCTGCTCAAAGACCAGCATGTCTCTGCCTGTTTCTCAGCACCCATCCATCTCTAACCCTCGTGCTAGCCATCTACCATCCACCTCTACCATGCACGGAGTCACCAAAGCAGCTGCCTTTACTGTCACCTCACCCTCTCTGAGCTCCCCACAGCACTGCTAGAACTGCCCAGCCCCACCCAGGCTGAACACTACCTTCCCCGGCTTCCACGTCACCTCATCTCCCCAGCTCCTCACCACCCCCACCACCTCAGTCCTCTCCTTCCTGACGCCTGTGAGGGAGAACTCCCCAAGGACGCTGTGCAGGCCTCTCTGCAATTTGTACCTCATTCCCACCACTCTCAACGCCCATCCATCCCAGCAGGGCCAACTCCAATCTCTCTCTGTGGTCTAGGCTTTTACTTATAAATGTGTACCCCAATAGAAAGACAGATGTACACTGATGTATCTGTCAGAATATTAAACAACAAAGTTAACCTCATCATCTTTCCCATAAACCTGCCCCTCGTCTGCCTCTCTGATTTCTGTCAATGGCACCACATCTTCCCCCCCAACACTGCCTCCTCTGCTCCCTTGCCTGCTTACATCTATCTCCTTGACAGCTCAGTCTCCAGCTTTCGTAACAGCACACCAGGACTAGCATCACAACAGTCTTGGTCCCCTTTCCCCATTCTAGCACAGTCTACACTCTTGTCAGGCTAATTCTGTGAGTGCACAGATCTCATAGTGACATTCCCTGGATCAAAGGCTTCAATCCTTCCACCATCCTGTGAGCCAACTCCTTGGCCCACAACTCTAGGGTCTAGCCCCACTCACCCTTTGAGAACCTGCCCACCTCCACCCATTCTAGCCTCCTGTCACACTTAGCTAATTACTGCTCTTCAGACCACAACAGTACCTTGTGTCCCATGTACCACACTCCACTTAATTCCCTGGTTTGTTTTCCTGAATCTCTGCCCAATAAAACCTACTCACATATCCAGGCCCTGCTCAAAGCACACTTCCAAAAGACTGCCCCAGACAACTCCTCCAGCAGTAAACTGTCCTTCCTCTGAAACCTCAAGAGTCTCTTTATTAAACAGGTTAGCTTACATTTTAGACATTTCTATACATTATCTCTCCACTCCTGGACTAGAAGTTCCTTTAAGGTAGAGCTTTTTGTCTTAGAAATTTCTATATCCCTTGTGCTCCCTATCCATCTAGGCACTCAGCCCATGATCTCTAAATTTTGCAGAACTAAAAGTAACCCACGCTAACATGATAAGGATCTAAGGCAGGGTGACAACTAGTACTGGAAAAGGAAAGATAAATCCAAAAGAGATCCAGAAGGAAATTATTAGAACCTGATGATTAATTGATAAAAGGATTAAAGGGAAAACAAAATGCCAAGATTTCAAGTCTAGTGGATCAAAGTATGTTAGCTCTATTTACATTAATCTAGAAACTTAATTACTTTAATCTAGATGTTATTTTCAGAGGAACTTAAGCTTTGATATAACAATGACATATGCTGATTTCAGTGTTAGATCAAACTGTTTTTCTTTGGTGTCTTTTCTTTCCTCTTTTCTTAGGTCTTCCGGAAGAAAAATTTAGAGGAAGTAAAAAATTTTAATCATCTGAATGTAAAAAAGGAAATCTGTACTTATCTGAATATAAAATTCGAAATTCCAACCAATAAAATAAAACATATTCTTTGTTTTCAACGTTCAAGATTTATTTTTCTCTAAATTTACAAAACTGGCATCTATTATACATGTAAGTTGATTTTTTTTTTAAGTTCTTTTTCTTGCTCTTGGGTACACAGATTACCAGACCATTCTCAGGATGAACAGGAAGCCGGACTTACCCAAGTCCACTCCCTAACTATCAGTGGGGACCACCAACCATGCAGGAGATACCAGGCTGAGAAGATCCATCTCCCACCACCCTTTTCCCACTCTCCCCACCATGAACAGCTTTTCTTATATAAATTTTCAGGCACTATATGTGCAGGTTGGTTTTTAACCTAGGGATATGCTCAATATGTGCAATAAAAAAAATGTGGATTTGAGCTTTTTCTAAGAAGGCTGACTTTGGACTCAGCCTCCCTATGAAATATGAGGGCCATAGCCAATCAAAAAAAAAAAAAAAAAAAGCAACCTTCTGTTGAACCAATTAAGTTTTTTGCCAAATAGATTAAAAACTTTTTTAATTAGTTCATTACCACAGAGAGAGGTTCAAAGTTGCAAATAATGGAATACCTACTTGTATCATTAAAAGGTACTTTTTCCGAGATGATTGATAAGGCTTCCTCTAATCTACCTGACAAATCGTCATGAAGATTCTTTAACTGTAATTGACTGAAAGAAAAAAAAAACACAAAACACAAACCACATGATCACCAGTCAGACAGGGGATCCTCACTTCCTTGTTACCACAACAGCTGGTATTAAGCTTCCAGAGACTCGTGCCTGACACCGGCATACTCTTGGTGGTGGATAGTTATTAAAAGATGAAGATAAGGAAAATAGTAATCCTTAATTCTGAAGCCCCTGAGACTTCTGTTAAGACTGTCAGAATTTATCACAGTCCCAGTATCTAATACAATCCTGTCAGTTTATTTCCCCAAGTACAAAGTAATCGTAAAGCCATTTCAAATTTTATCTTTCTTATGTGCCCAACATAAGTGTTTGCTCAAGTATCATAGCAAAGTTCTTTTTAAGTATTATATAAGATGAAATCTGGTAATTTTTCTGTTTTAATTCAATTATGAGCATGGGTATACATCTAAACCATGCCATGTAATTCTACCAATTCTACTAAACTGAAGAAATTCACGTGACTGATTCTACTGAAACCAAAAATATGATGTCATTTATCAACTAAATGCTGGAGTATGCTTTTAGCACCCATCAATTCATCATATTTGAATTTTAAGATTTAGGTATCTCCAAATTAGATCCCATAGCCTCCATTTTATTCAAAATATACCACTAAAAGTCTGGCACAGTGAAAAGGAGTCAGTTTTCCTGCCTGGAACTCTCAGAAAGCTTTCTTCAGGGTAGCCTGAAACAGAAAGCACCCAGTTCTCCGTATGGGAGCCCCAGGATACCATCTGCAGGCTGAGGACTCACACACAAGCCATCTGACCAAGAGTGTGTCAGGCCTTAGAGATAACAGAACTGAGGAGGACCCTGGAGATGCATGCTCCTTGCTCACTTCAAGTGTGAGATTCAGAGGGAGAAGCCACTAGACCAAAACTCAGGTCTTCCAATTCTTACTTTGGGGCCCCTTGGAATTCATGTTTCCACATACCATTCTTCTGTTCGAAGCCGACATTCCTTGGCCTCCTTTTCTAGAGTCTGAGATTTTACCTGAATTTTAGAAGAAAAAGAAAAGCAGATGGCTAAGGCGACAGATGAGGGCACACTTAGGAGACACCACAGGCAACAGCCTCCCCCTGAATGACTGACTGTGCATTCCATAAAGTACACAGAAGATTCATAAGAACCCTATCTCCTAACGTGCTCTCCCCAACAGTGGGGCTTACTTCTAGTTTGGCCTTGTCATTCTGCAGTTTCTCGATAGTTTCCATGTACTTCCGCGTCAGGCCATCGACCACAGCTTGGTGCTGGGCCGCCTCCATCTCCAGGGTAGCCAGCCGACTCCTCAGCTCTGCTTCCACATGCTTGTGCTGCTCGTCAGCTTCAAAAAACTGAAAATAAAATATCATCTCCTCTGCTCACAATATCCAAATATACACAAATGGAGAGAAAAACAACAGCAGTGACTGCTCATTGAGCAATTTTGACATGGTTCCATATGTTCACTGCGCAACACCCACTGCCCAGGCATGATCTCACAGAATCCTCACAGTATGTCAGAGGCGGTGTTATTGTCATCCTCCTTTCCACATGGGAAACCAAAGCTTCAACCTGCCCGTTGTAGAAATGAGATATGAACACAGGAGATCGATGCCGAAGCCTACACTTCCTTCCTCTCAGGCTCAAGGATTTCTTTCAAACAATTTCTGGCACATAGAGAATTCAACTGACCAGGGCATAACTCTTCTGATATGCTAACTTAAATAATCAAAATTCAAATAGATGTTATCCCTAAAACAGGTAAAATTCTTTTCCTTAATAAGAATCCAGTGCTGGGTGGCTCAGTGGGTTAAAGCCTCTGCCTTTAGCTCAGGTCATGATCTCAGGGTCCTGGGATCAGGTTCGTGTCGGGCTCTCTGCTCAGCGGGGAACCTGCTTCCGTTCCTCTCTCTCTGCCTGCCTCTCTGCCTACTTGTGATCTCTGTCTGTCAAATAAATAAATAAAATATTTTTTAAAAATTAAAAAAAAAAATAAGAATCCAGTGCTAATTAAGAATTAGGAATGCTTGGGGCACCTGGGTGGCTCAGTGGGTTAAGCCTCTGCCTTCAGCTCAGGTCATGATCCCAGGATCCTGGAATCAAACCCCGCATTGGGCTCTCTGCTCAGCAGGGAGCCTGTTTCCCCCTCTCTCTCTGCCTGCCTCTCTGCCTACTTGTGATCTCTGTCTCTGTCAAATAAGTAAATAAAATCTTAAAAAAAAAAAAAAGGAATTATGAATACTTAACAGAAAATGCAGCTCAAAAGGTTTAACATTTGTAAAATGTTAAACTGAGAATTAATGTGTATTTATATTCTACCATTTGACTATGCTCACCATTTCACAAAAAATTTAGGAGGCACAGTCCAAGATATTACACTATGACTCTTAAATATGCTAGATGTTGGGAGGCAAACACTGATTATTCAACATTTCATAAATATTTGAGCTCCCGCCATGAGTAAGAACCTGTCCTGGGGGAAGGCATACAAACCAACACGGTGTGCACCCGAACACACAGGTGAACAAATACAAACCAACTAAACAGTAAGAATTTTAAAAACAAACACTACTTATTGATAAGCCCCTATCTAAATGATCTAACTAATCATTTTCTAGATAAAATGAACAGTGCCTACTATTTTTCTGTACTGTTAGCTGAGCTATTCTGTAGTCCTCTAAACAAATGCACACTTCAAAATACACATCCAGATTCAGATATGAATGAGATTTAAGAAATGAATCAATAACAACAGTGATATATATACCTAACAACTGCAGGAGACCCTGCAACACATACACAAAACATTCTATCCTGCATTGGTTTTTCCACATTCTAGATCATAAGACCCATTTTTAATTCATGGGGAAAACAGAAAGATGTTCTCACTTGTATATGCAACCGCTCATTCTCTTCTATCTTCTTTTGCAGATCTTCATCAAAGACACTCTTCTGCTCTTGACTCAACTGAGAAGAAGATTCTCCACTTTTCTGATGGAAAGAATAAGTTATGTCCACATAACTTTCATCCTTTAGAGAAACATCTTAAGGTACACAGATTCTCTATCACCTTAATAGCTTGTCTCTTCTACGTGTGCACATTCTCAAACAATCCTGCAAAAGGTATACAATCCATCATTTAACTTCTCCTATTTGACACAAGTAAGAACTGCAAATATTGGAATGGGCAGAAAAGCTTAAAAAAGAAAGAGAATAAACCAATAAGGCTCATTAATCTTTGCAGATGAATTCAGGAGTAGTTCTATTGGAAGACACAGCAGGCCCAGAAAGCCAGCCATGAAAATATGGGAAAAAATATCATTTCAATCAGAGAGGGAGACAAACCATAAGACACTCTTAATCATAGGGAACAAACTGAGGGTTGCAGGAGAGGAGGGGGCTGGAGGATGGGATAACTGGGAGATGGAAATTAAGAAGGACATGTGATATAATGAGCACTGGGTATTACATAATACTGATAAATAACTGACCTCTACCTCTGAAACTAGTAATACATTATATGTTACATTGGGAGAAGGAGAGAAGTGAGTTGGGGGAAATTGGAGCGGGAGACAAACCATGAGAGATTGTGGACTCTGAGAAACAAACTGAGGGTTTTGGAGGTGAGGGGTGTAGGGGGTTGGGTGAGCCTGGTGGTGGGTAATAAGAAGGGCACGGATTGCATGGAACACTGGGTGTGGTGCATAAACAATGAATTTTGGAACAATGAAAAAAATTTAATTTAATTTAAAAAAATAAAAATACATTATATGTTAATCAATTGAATTTAAATTTAGAAAAATAAAAAATATATTGTTTCAAGTTGATCTTTTGGTTTGGGAAATCAGTTTTAGCAATTCCATGAGTCTGAGTTGTTAAACTCCTTTAAGAAATTGTAACCAATTAATTAGAATTCACAATGATAAATTCATATAAAAGTTGACATAAATTTCTAATTTTTAAAAAAAGTAACCATATTAAAAAAAGATACTATAAATAAACAGAAGGAAAAAGCTCAAAAATAATAAAAAGAACCTTCCTTTTACTTTTTTACCAATATTAATTTTTTTCTACACAGAAGAATAGCACTATTTAAGAGAGCCAATAATGAACATTTGTTTTCATAGAATACAAGAGCTGAGACTATTCCAAGGATGGACTAACAATGAAACTGTGTTCAGACATCAGTCACCACCCTTCTCTGCCTTTCCTGTGCCCTCACTCCTCACTTAAAATGAAGTTACTTACTGATACAGTATGAACCAGTGATTAGAAAACCCTCTGAAAATGGAGTAGCTATATTAAAAATGAGACAAAACAGGGGTGCCTGCGTGGCTCAATCAGTTAAGCAGCCGACTCTTGACTTCAGTTCAGGCCATGATATCAGGTCATGAGATCAACGCCCACATCGGGCACTGTGCTCAGCACAAAGTCTGCTTAAGATTCTCTCTCACCCTCTCCCTTTGCCCCTTCCCCCTTCCCCAGGTTGTATGAGTGTTCTCTCTCTCAAATAAATCTTTAAAAAATAAAAAATAGGGGTACCTGGGTGACTCAGTGGGTTGGGCCTCTGCCTTCGGCTCAGGTCATGGTCTCAGGGTACTGGGAATAAACCCTGCATCAGGCTCTCTGCTCAGCAGGGAGCCTGCTTCCCCCACACCCCGCCTGCTGCTCTGCCTACTTGTGATCTCTCTATCAAATAAATAAATATTTAAAATAAGTAAATAAATAAATAATAAATAAGTAAGTAAGTAAATAAATAAATAAATAAATAAAAACATTAAATCTCCAACATGTTTGGGACAAGAGAGCTGCACAAGGAAGACAGCTGAACAGCATATTCTGGGCATTTTGGGTCATTAAAGCTTCCAAATTTGGAAAACTTTAATTAGCATTAATTCAGAAGTGATATACCCAAGCCTCTGTGAAAACAGCAGTGGGGGAGGATCTCACTAACCTGGGGAGCATGTTTGAAGTACGTATGGCTATTCATTCCTCAGGTTCTCAGAATTTCCAGAGCACATGTATTTTGACAAAATTCCCCAACTGATTCTAATACATACCTGTTTTTGCCCTCTCTATTCCCCACTTCTTTGAAAATTACCACTCTAGAAAGAACTCTTTCATATAAGGGACATGTATATGAAAAGGTGCTAACACAGAATAACATTGATTGCCTATTATATGGCAAATATTGTCCTAGCCACCTTTACAGGATCCCATTTAATACTCAACAAACTGAGAGTATCATCCCCATGTTGCTGATGAAGAAACTGAGGCTGCAAGGCTAAAATGGCAGACAAAGAATTCAAGCCTGGGCTTAACCCCAAGGCCTGTGCTCTTCCCTCCATACCGTGCTACTTCAGAGTTATTACGTGCCTTCGTCTTCCCTCCTACCTTCTACTTTTACTGCGTCAATCCACACATTTGCCGGGTGCTGCTCTATATACACACGAGACTTAAAGATTCAATCACTACCCCCACACTTAAAAAAAAACACAACTTCTTAATCACAGAATGTTCTAAAGTACCAAACCATCCGTCTTATGGAGTGAGAATCATGTCTCTCTATATCAACCATAATGGTAAAAGTTATTTTTACAAGACCTGATAAGAATACTAAATCAGCCTCATAGAAATAAATACTAAGAAATATTTGCAGCAAACTGTTTCTCAGTATAACTGAAAGATACCAGTAATTTTGACCAGTATGAAATAGTCCTTTCACTTTTCTCAGACACTAACTCTAATACTTGCATGTTTGCTCCTAACAAATTATTCAAAAGTCACTCACGTATAAATATGCCCTAATATTACTACATATGATAATAGTGTCTTCTTCCTTAACCCAATATCCAGGCATAGTTATGGAACAGTAGGAAATGTGCAGGGGAAGTGTTCTGTTAAAACCCAGATGGCTGGGGCGCCTGAGTGGCTCAGTGGGTTAAAGCCTCTGCCTTCGGCTCAGGTCATGATCCCAGGGTCCTGGGATCGAGCCCCGCATCGCATGGGGCTCTCTGCTCAGCGGGGAGCCTGCTTCCTCCTCTCTCTCTGCCTGCCTTTCTGCCTACTTGTGATCTCTGTCTGTCAAATAAATAAATAAAATCTTAAAAAAAAAAAACCAAAAAACCCAGATGGCTTATAGATGTCTGCTCCTAGCAGACAAGGCCTCCCTAACTTGCCTTTATTTGACCTACCTTGTTTTTCTTGCCTCGGGGTTCACTTAGAGCCAATTCATCTTGAAGTAGTTCTACCCTCTTGGCAAGCTGCAGATTTCGAAATGTCAAACTGTCCATTTCCTGCTGCAGTTTTCTCAGTGATTGATCTTTCATTTTCAGTTGTTCCTACATCAAAGTGAAAACAGACCACTCCTTATAATTTAGCCTTAAGATTTCAAAAAATGAAAAGAAATTATTTTTGTTTCACTAAAATAGGATAAAACCTCTTGCTTTAGGGAATTCACATTGTATGTTTATCATGCCAGTTCCCATGTTTTTAGCTCTTTTTGTGACAAAAGCATTTTTTTTTTTTTTTGGCCAAACCAAGTAAATTTAAAAATAAAATTTAAAAAGCATATACATTGAAGCAACAGACAGTCACCAACTTAAAGTAAAATATCTACAACTCTGCGTTGTTCCATAATGCTGTTATACAGATGTCTGACAGTGAGGAGGCATAATCCCTGAGGCGATAATTTTATAAACTTCAATTATGAAAGAGAAACTACTACTTATTGATGATGCCCTTCAGTAAGAATGAGAAACAATTTATTTGCATTCATTTTTTTCAATAAATCCTCCCTCAATTTAAGTCAGTCAAATGAAATCCTTGCACCACACTTAAATTTTACTTTAAACTATTCTGATTTATCAAAGACAAAAATCAGTATTATCCTATCAAATATTTTTTGATGTTATATCAATTCACCTAAAAGTTTTAAGTAAAAATAGAAACAAGATCTAAAATCTAAACAATGTATCTTCTATTGCCCATTTTGTACCATTTACCTATAATGAGGTAAGAAAGTGGAAAACTAGTAGCAAAACTTAGTTTTGCTCTATTTTAAAAAAATATTATTCTTACTATATTTTACTTACAATATAGTGAGAACTTTGTATTCACTGATAATCAAACCAGATGACTAATACTACTGTATATTTAAAGAAGTGTAGTTATATTACTTTCACTGAAAAACCACTGCAAAGCTAAGATGAGGTCAAGCTTTAATGACAAAGTGATAGAAGTATATTGAAAAGCAACCTAAAAGGCAAAGAGTGGTGTCAGCAAGCCACTGACATTATCCACACATTGAGAGCAGCCAGTAGGATAGAAAAATGTTTCCATTAAGTAGAGGAACAGTTTTCTTTTCTATTGTTTTTTAGTAAGCCCTTAATTTTTGCTTGGAGCTGAACAGTAAATATAGATCCAGTCTATATCCAAATCATCATGTATTTCAAATTAAAGAAATCCAAATCAATGAATGCTTATTATGTCCAACAACTCACTGAAGAGACAAACCCAGTCTATCAAAAGCCTGTTGTAACAGAAGATATCCCAACCTTCCCATTGACCAAACCAGCTAATTGCCACTCTTACTAGAACTGTAATGACCACTTAATGAATAATAAAACAAAGAGTAATTTCTTTACATCCTTATAATTCATCCCAGCTGACTTATGCTCCAAGTCCATTAACCAATCACCGTTTTCAGAAGACAGCTATCTCAACCTCTCTGTAAAACCTAGTTTCTGCAGTAGGGACAATGATAATGTTATCTGCCCTCACAGACTCGTGTGAAGACCAACTGACAAGAGTGGATATAATCGTGCTTGGCACAATACCTGACAGAGTGAGAGTTCAATAAATAGAACCTGCCATCACCAATGTTACCACCACTGCCACCATCGCAGAGTTAATGAAACACAACCAGCGATGGGATGCTATAACATGCCGAGTGGGCTACTAAGACACACTAGGAAATACCTTTCCCAGTCATAGGTTTTAAACATCGTTAAGAGATAATGATTATTTCTTCAATGATTTAGGCTAAATAATAACTTGACTAACAAATCCTGACTCTAAATAAGCTTATTTTTAATAATCTTGGTTTGGGCAATAGGAGCTTTGGAAGTATGGGCACGGTGTTCTGAGCTGCCTCAGTCCCAAGTCTGTGCAACAGCACCTGAGTGGGGGGCACTTTCAAGACACAGTTCTCTGGGGGATGGGGGTGCAACACTGGCTAAGTAAAAGGACATATTTCTGGGTTACCTGAGTGGAATCACCCTGGATAGGTCACTGGTTAGGGGCTATTCCAGAAAGAGATATGATTAAAGGGAATCCTAATCCCTTTTGTCTCAACAGGGAGCAAGGCAGAGGGTGAAGAATGACATAAACAGTGTATTTAATGGAAACAGGCCAAGACGAAATGTATATCCCAGAGTTAATTTAAAAATATCACAAGCAGTATTTATGACATGCCTACCAGTTTAAGGTAGAAACAAATTTCTTCAATTCCTATCGTATTTCTCCTCTCAGTTAGTAAATGTTGATGATAAAATGTATCACTCAAACAGAGTAACCTGATTTACACAGGTTATTACTATTAAATAGCTCAATCCAAAAGCAAGATTAATGCACTAAATGATTCCCACTTTCAAATTCATTCATTAGAGGACAACCATCTGCTGAATGCTGATCATATAAATATGAATATGACATAGGCCCCCTCAGAGTGCTATCTAGTGATGAAGACAGATAAGAAACTCCACTAATCCCCATGAATTTAGCTAAAGAGAGGCTGTGAGGAAACACAGGAGATAAAGTCATATAATTCTTTTTTGTGATTTTTAGCTAAGGAAATCAAAGTGCATCACATTCATACCTAAGGAAGTAAAAAAGTTAAACACAAAAAACTTTATTACCTTCTCCTAACCCTAGTGAATCAGTGTCATGGTTGGGACTTTTTAACACAGAAAACTAGCTGACTTCCTTGCTTTGAGTATCACCAAACACTAACTTAACCCTCACAATAAAAATATCCTGCTTCATACCTTTAAAGCAGCTGAATTCGCTTGTTCATCCACAACACCTTTTTTCAGGACCTGATTCTGAGCCCGAAGCTGAAAACAGAAGAAACAATAGTTAATTTTAATATAAAGCAATCACCTGTAGCAAGGAAATCACTTATCATTACTTCACAGGAATGATTACACTGAGTAACTATGTCCTCACATATGTATGAGAATAAAAATATTAGCATGGAAGAGGATAGTAGATATCATCATTCTGCCATTTTCCAGATTAGCACAGAGGCTGAGCTGCCCAATGACATAATAATAATCAGTGGCCAAATCAATACTGAAATACAGATCTTTTGTATCTCTTGACTTCCAACCAGAACATGGTTCTTTCTGTAAAACCAAGTCTCCTCCTTAAATAAAATCTAGTACAATAAACTGAGTATTAATACAGTAAACTAATAAAACTAATATAATAAATAATACGGTACCATGTGTGCCATTTTCCTTGAAACTCTGGCACACATTTATTTGTAAAATACATACAATCAGACTAATTATAAAATAAGAACTCTATACGGAATCAAAGTTTAGGGCATTAAACATACCCAGCAGGACACTGCACCTAATATTAGTCATGCAAGTATCACCCCCACAATAGCCTCAGAAATGGTAGACTTGTAATGAAGCATCAGCTAAGGCCGTGTATGAAAGCAACTAAGAAGACTCAATCCAGAAGTTGGTAATAGCAGTTAACATTTGAAAGCTCATCATATACCAGACACTGTCCTAAGTGCTTTCCATGTATTACATCATTAATTTTCACAACGCTAGGAAGTAGATACTGTAATTGTGTCCACTTTACAGAAGAACTGAGGTACAGAGAAGTTAAGTGGCAATGCTGAGATTCAGACCCCAGCAGATTTGACTCCAAAGTCATAACGCCATTAAACAATATTGGTTACTATTTTCTAAAGCTTTGTATAAATGAGAAAAGAAATAGGCTGGAGAGGTTGGGAAAGTCTTTGAAGAGGTAGGATGTAGGTTTTTGTTTTTTTTTTAATTGAGGTATAACTTTATTTTAAATAAAGCATACAAATCAAGAATTTTACAGCTAAATGAAATGTATGTATGTATATACGTATCCAACTACCACTTGCAGGATTTCCAAAGATAAAATCCGTTTCTGTAGGAAGAGGAAAGTTCTCTGCAAGGATAACACTGAGCATGCAAGTAGAAATATATAAGTCCTACGTAGTCAAAGCAATACTACAGACTTATATTCTGAAGGTTCAGTACAGAGACCATGAAAGACCAGGTTCTGGGGAGTGCCTGGGTGGCTCAGTGGGTTAAGCCTCTGCCGTTGGCTCAGGTCATGGTCTCAGGGTCCTGGGAGGGAGCCCCGCATCAGGCTCTCTGCTCAGCGGGAAGCCTGCTTCTCCCTCTCTCTCTCTCTCTCTGCCTGCCTCTCTGCCTACTTGTGATGTCTCTTTCTTTCTGTCAAACAAATAAATAAAATCTTAAAAAAAAAAAAAAAAAGAAAGAACAAAGGGAATGACTATCTGTGAGCTTTAAAAAAAAAAAAAAAATCTGCTTCTAATTCTAACTCAGATCTGTCTCCTGAGAACAGAAATGACCCTCCTCTGTGCCAAAAGAATAGGAATACTTAAATACTAAACCTTAAACTGAGTATGTGTAACTCAACAGAAAATTTAGCTAAGAATCTAAGAAAAGGAGAAATACTGCAGAATATTCAACAGCTTGAGCGAAAGACAAATTAAAAAAGTGAGCTTCTTCTATTTTTAGAAAGTTAAAGATACAGTTCACTACCACAAGAGAAAGAAGACCCAAACCTTGCTCTGCCATTTAGTAGACAATTTAAACTTGAAAAATTCACTAACCATTCTGAGCCTCAGTTATATGGTCTATAACACGGGTGAATACATCTAACCTATCTTCCTTCTTCTGACGTTGTTGTGAGAACCAGATAAGAAACCTATGTCCAGGGACACCTGGGTGGCTCAGTTGGTTGGACGACTGCCTTCGGCTCAGGTCATGATCCCGGGGTCCTGGGATCGAATTCCACATCGGGCTCCCAGCTCCATGGGGAGTCTGCTTCTCCTTCTGACCTTCTCCTCGCTCATGCTCTCTCTCACTGTCTCTCTCTCAAATAAATAAATAAAATCTTTAAAAAAAAAAAAAAGAAAAAAGAAAAAAACCTATGTCCAAGCACTTTCTAAATCTTAAAGTGCCCCAGGAATAGAAACAACTTTTATTACTAGACTAGAATCAAAGGGATAACAGAAAACATTATAACTTGCCCAGGGTAAGGCATTGTACTAAAGGATATGGAGGAGAGAAAGAAGTGAAAGAAGTGGTTTGCCAAGAGCTTAAATTTAAAAGGGACAATACAAGATAACTATCAGTACTTACTACTATTTAAATTCCCTGCGGGCCCATGGCCCATACTGGCCTGCTACCTAATTTAAAAAAAAATTTTTTAAAGATTTCTTTATTTGAGAGGAAGCGTGCAGGGGGTGGCAGGGAGAGAGGGATAGAGTCTCAAGCAGACTCTGGGCTGGGCATGGAGCCTGACGCAGGGCTTGATCTCACAACCCTGAGATCATGACTTGACCTGAGCAAAAACCAAGAGTCAGTCGCCTGACTGTGCTACCTAATTTAAAGTTTTACTGGAACAAAACCACACTCATTTCCATATTGTCTATGGCTGCTTTTAAGTTACAATGACAGAGATAAGGAATTGCAACAGAAAATGTACGGCTAAGCCTTAAGTATGAACTAACAGTCTCTTTACTTTTAGAAAGGGTTGGAGCACCTCTGTTCTACAGGTTCAGAAAAAAAGTAAATTTTACATTTACTAACTTATGTTTGACTTCTGTGCTCATCTCCCATCTACCAATAAAACTGGAGCTCATGATAGAGACTACAGCCCACTTCCCTGTATTTCCTGCCCACAGTGAAAGATCAAAGCCGCAGACAGAGAAGGCACTCAATAAATGCTTCATTAACTAATCAAATTAAATACTGTATATAACAGGCTTGTGAAGGTAATGCATCACACAACTATTAAGCTTCATTACTCTAACAGTGCCTCTCTGACCTTTCCCCAGTTTGTTTCCTGCATCAGCGACAGGGTAACTCCAGCCACTACTCCCTGGTACTGCAGAGCTTATAGGTCGTTTACCCCTGTCCAGGGGGAGGTACAAGCAAGTAGGTAGAAAGGCCAAGCAGTATTCCCAGCACTTCGGCATTCTGAAAATGGCAGAACCGGAAGGAGTTTCATGTCAGAGATTCTGAAACAGAGATCTGTAGATGATTTCACTATTTTGAAGCTTCGAATTGGGCTTTGGGTGAGGTTTAGGATGGGCTTAGGGATGTATAATGCACACATTACTTTGTAATGAAGAAAAGCTTCTATGTTTAATAGTTTGTTTTATAGGGTTGTAAAACCTGTAAAATGTCAAAATGTCCATTGTAGGAAACAATCATGTAAGACTGGTTCTAACACAGAAGACTTTTGGGGATTAGATGAGAAAATATGTGTATGTGATTCATCTCTCTTTCCCCACAAACTCTTCCAACAGTCTGTGACTAAAGGTAATGAATCTCTAATCTTGGACCCGTTATCCCATCACAGATTGTCAAAGCAGCAGGAGAGATCCTAGGTGACTCGCCCCCACTCTCTGTCCCTAGAGCAATAGCTTTGTGATAAGCCTGACTGTTCTGGAACCAGACTTATGTAGAGTAGTCTATAGAGTGGTCTTCAGCGATTTAGGCTCAGGTTTTTTGAGGATTCTTGGTGTCCAGTAGGACCACATGGTTCCAATCATTTAGAGAAATGCCTGTAGGCTCTCAGTTGTAGCTGGAGTTTTTCCATCAGGGAGGCAGGAAGCAAACCTTCTTCTCTCAGACATGCCCTCAAATGGAACCCTTTCTCCTGTCCCTGCTCCCATGCAGGGGAATTCATTTGGACAACACCCCACCCCAGCCCCTGCAGTCTATGTGCCTCACCAGTAACTGGATGACCTAAGAGAAGAGTAGGACGGACACCCCTAGCTTTTCTAAGGCCTGACTATTCAAAGTGTGGTCTGCAGACAGCTGCAAGAGCATCACCTGGGAGCAGACTCTCAGGGCCCACCCCAGACCTACTGAACCAGAATCTGCCGTTCAACAAGGTCTTCAGGCGAGTCACAGAGACACTTTGTGCCTGTGATGCACTGATCTAGGGGCTAAGCTAGCACTTTCTAACCGGGCAGCCAAAAGTCACATGTGCCTATTTAAATTTAAATTTAAATAAAATCTAACATTCTGTCTGCTAGTTGCACTAGCCACATTGGAAATGCTCAATAGTACTGCACAGCCAGTGGTTTGTCCTACTGGACAGCACAGATACAGAACATTTTCATTCTCATGGTAAGTTCCACTGAATAACATTGAACACAATACTGTTTTCCAATCAAACTTTAGTAGTTAAACTCTACAAATTACCGGGTGGGGGAAGGCTGATACTAGATTTTAATCCAAATGATACTCTTTTTTAATCCAGCTCCTGAGTCAATTTCTCTTACAGGAAGGGACAATTAACCAGGTTCCACCAAGCTCCACTATCTAGAAAGCAAACACACCAAGTCAAAACCAACCCTTCACCAATATGAATAGCTATTTCCTAAGAGTGTAGATCTAAAAAGCTCCCAAAGGCAATCTCCATCATCACTAAAAGAAGAATCAATTGCAAAGTAAACTGTTCAGAGAAACATTGGATGTATGACTTTCCCACTTGTTTTTACTGCCTCCAAAAGAGCTTTGAAAAGATTAACTGAACAAAAGCTAATGTACTGATACCATGCCTTCAGCAACAGTTCTCAAACTCTGGTGTGCATCCAAATCACTGCAGAGGTTTGTTACACACAGATTGCTGGGTTTGACCACCAGCTTCAGATTCAGTGATTCCTAGGTTGGCCCGAGAATGTATACTTCTAACTAGTTCCCAGATACTGATGATGCTGATCCAGGGGCCACACTTTGAGAACCACTGGCCCAGAGTAACACAAACACTAAGAAAAAAGAACCTGAAACCTGCTTACAAAAAATGCTTACATCACATAACATGATGCCAGGCAGGGGTACAGGAGCTACTGCAAAGAAAGCAGGCTGAAATCAAATACAGCCAGGACTCCGAGCTCTTAGCCTCTCCACCCTATGAAATATATGAGAGCATCAGAAGCAGAACAGACCGTGAAAGAGACAGCATGTAAGAAGCGATCTTTGATTCTTAAGCTACGGTGTAGTAACTGAGGTCTCGATTAGTTTGCCCTCACATCGCAAAGCAGCAGCTTGCATTGCTTACCAATTACCTTCATAAACCTCTGAAAACCAACGACATACACCTTTATTAACTTTATTAAACCTGAAGTTTCAAAAGCCTCCAATGACCTCCAAATTGCCCAAACTACTAGGGTCTTAATCTCTGTTTTTACTGGCTTTTCCATAACGCTTTACATTTTACCAGTATGTATGCCTCAGAAATTCTCATCTGCTCTGGACTCCCATGACCCATCTTTTATCTAACTAAACTTTCAGTCTCTTAAATGGGAGCTCCTTGGGCCATTTTTTTCCTTCTTGGGAGAAAAGAATATTATGACCATAGTTCTTTTTTTTTTTTTTTAAGATTTTATTTATTTACTTGACAGAGATCACAAGTATGCAGAGAGGCAGGCAGAGAGAGAGAGAGGAAGGGAAGCAGGCTCCCTGCTGAGCAGAGAGCCCCATGTGATGCGGGGCTCAATCCCAGGACCCTGAGACCATGACCTGAGCTGAAGGCAGAGGCTTAATCCAATGAGCCACCCAGGCGCCCCATGACCATAATTCTTAAGCAAGAAATGAGCTCCTTCCTGGAAAACAGACTGAGATCTGCATTAAATCAGAACAAGGGAAGTCTGCAAATGTCCTTTGTTTAGGGATCATGCTTGCTACTGTCTGAATATGTAGCCTCCTTTTACTGTTTAGGAGGAACTCTTCTGTCTTTGTATCTTAAATAAGGAAAATTTCAATATTACCCCAAAATTTCTGCACCAGGGAAGGTAACGCAAAGCTAACGTGTCCCTTCCACAGGCTCAGGGCTGAAGGTAGCACAGATCTTAACTAGAAGTTGCTCAGCACTAGAACTGACAGAGAGTAAGAAGCACATGAAATCTTTTGACCAATCTCTGTTCTCTTATGTTCTGAAATTTCCATCCCATTGCAATTAAAAGGATGAAAAATTATCTAGCCCAATCTGACAGATAAACAACTTCAAGCCTGGCAGACCTCCTACAGTCTCCTTAGCATCTCCTCCTTCCTTCACACCTTTCCACAGGTGTTCCCCAAAGAGTCTACCTAAAGGGTTCCACCCTGATTAACTCCTGTAGTTCAACTACTTGTTGTCACAGTTAGTATCCCAAAAGCTCTGGCCTTTGTCCTGACTTTTAACCAGTTCATCTCCGCTGGAATTTTCAGCAGTTACCCCAACAACACCTCAGGCTACTATGTGAACAAGGTAATTTTAATGTGCCTTGCAATTCTTAAAATTCTATAATTCTATAATTGCATCTAGCCTTTAAGATTTTATTTATTTATTTGACAGAGATCACAAGTAGGCAGAGAGGCAGGCAGAGAGAGAGAGGAGGAAGCAGGCTCCCCGCTGAGCAGAGAGCCTGATGTGGGGCTCGATCCCAGGATCCTGGGACCATGACCTGAGCCGAAGGCAGAGGCTTTAACCCACTGAGCCACCCAGGCACCCCTGCATCTAACCTTTAATACATCCCTTTGCTCTACACTGGTTCGCATTCCTGTCAGTGGCAGTCCTGTTCCTTCATCTCAGAACCGCAGGGTCAACTTTTCTGTCTCCCTTCACTCACCACATCCCACAGAATGAATAAGACACAAGGATGAGTCCCTCATACACTATATTCTTCATAAGTTTAGTGCTATGTATAAAGCAGGCACTCAAAACAGAGGTAATTAGGGGCGCCTTGATGGCCCTGTTGGCTGAAAAACCGACTCTTGGTTTCTGCCCAGGTTGTCATCTCGTGGTCATGGGATCAAACCGTCTGGGGCTCTGCATTCAGTGCAGGCCTGCTTCAGATTCCTTCTCCCGTCTTCTGGGCCCCTCCCAATTCTCACACATATTCTAGCTCTCAAAAAATAAATAAATTCTTGACAAATGAATTTTTTAAAGAAGAGGTAACTAAAAAGGTACTTTTACCCTAGGTCCTAAATCTAGGCCCCCCTCTCCATCTTAACAGTCACTAATTTTATTTAGTCCTGTATTACACTCCCCAAAACTATTCCAACAGCCTATGGTCTTTTCACCCATCTTTCCCTATTTCAATCCATCCTCCAAGTAGTTAGCAGTTCCCCTCCTACAAGTAATGTCATTATCCTGATTAAAAACTTCTGAGATCGGGGCACCTGGGTGGCTCAGTGGGTTAAGCCTCTGCCTTCAGCTCAGGTCATGATCCCAGAGTCCTGGGATGGAGCCCTGCATTGGACTCTCTGCTCAGCAGGGAGACTGCTTTCCCCTCTCTCTCTGCCTGCCTCTCTGCCTACTTGTGATCTCTGTCTGCCAAATAAATAAATAAAATCTTTAAAAAAAAAACAAAACCCTCTGACATCTATTATTCAAAAGATAAAGTTCAAACTTATTTGACATCCACAACCCTTTATGATGATCAGGTCGAAATGAACTCTCCAACCATACTTCACCTCTCTCTGCCATGTACCTTATTATGGTTTCATGACTAGAAACATGGCCTGTTCCCTTTGCCTGGGATGCTACCAGCCCTCTCTCTTCCCTATTTCCCAACCTGAGTAACTTTTACTCTTAACCTCCATCTCTTCCATGTTCCCACTGAACTAACACTTGTCGTACTGTATCATATTTACACACAGTTATCTGAACATTCTATGAAAGGATTCTCCTTAACCTGGAACTCTGCCTCACTCAACAGACCCTGGCCGACTATTCACAGGAGGCACATAATAAATGTCTATTGAACGAAAAAGCACATATACCCAAAAAAGAAATAAATAAAATCTTTCAAAGTTTTTAATACTTTTGGAAGGCTATACAATTATTCCAGCAATGCAGTCATGCTTAAAACATTTTTAGAACTTTCTTTTGCCATTTGGAATTGCCTTCTGAGACTGTTTGTTCTCTGGAAAAGAAAATCAGTCCCCTTACTCTATACTCATAAAACATTTTCACCCAAAACAGTGGAGCCACCTTTGAGTGTTGCCGTTCTCCACCCACTCTCCTTCATCATATGGATTTGTTCCGAACAATTCTGACCCTTTCAAACAAGAAAATATTTCTTCAAAGGCTGAAAACTTGCCATCACGGACATTGTGCTACAGGCTGTTAAGACAATTCCAAATGTAAACAGAAGTTTTGCCAATGGTCACAGCGTGGGAATAAGTATAGTGTCTCAAAAGGCTCCCAACTGATGGTGAAAAGACCTAAGTGTATAAGCTTAGGCAAAGGTTTTATTTTTCAAACAACAGTTCATTTTATCTTGCTGAATATGTGTTAAAGGAAAAAAAATGTGTCCGAATTGTTTTTCCAAATTGTCAAAAAGGGGCTAAGTCTTCCCAGCACTCCCATAATGCCAGATCACTGAAAACTAAGCTTAATGACTGTTGAATCAATTTACCAGGTTGTGAGATTCTTTTATAACTTCATTAGAATATTAAGGCAGCAACACTTTAGAAGCAGCACCACCCTTTTCCAAGAAAAGGGTTCCAAAAGACGATGCCATGAATACGACAAAGGGGCAGGTCCCTATTTGCTTAATTCAACATGTATTGAGCACCTGGGTGTTCTTGCCCAGCACCCTGGAGGACACAGCCCTAGCACTCAAGCTTTCAAAATCATCTCCAGACAACATCTTGCCAACGCACTAAATACATTCGTAGCCACCCATCCCCAGTGAAACAGTTTACACGAATGGCTTTCTCTACCCTCCCGAGCTAACAGACTGGGGACACATAGATCTCTTCATCCTCATCTCGACCCTGTGAGAAGAAAGAAAGCTTGATCTTTCCCATCACTGGGCTAGGAAAATTGAGGAAGCAGCAATAGAGGGGTTGGTCCTTACCCTTCCCTTACCCTCCCGACCAGCACCAGAGGCAGAAGCCAGCATTCGGACACCCCGGTGCCAAGCCCGCTAGTTTAGTGAGAAGGAGGAATCAAACTCCTGCTCCTTCCCGCAGACACGCACAGCGACCCAGACACGGCCGGGCCCCATCTCCTGGGAGCTGCAGGTGGAGGCATGGTAATGGTGGACAGAGAAGGCAGAAAGGAGGGGCACGCTCGCGTGCCCCCTTCGCCGTTCCCCTCCATCCCGACGAGTAGCTGCCAAGGCAACCCGAGGCCGCAGGGCCGGAGACCCCCTACTCCCCGCCCACGATGGGTACCTTCGAGTACTCCTGAGCCAGCTTCTGGTACTTCCCCTGCAACTCTGCGGAGGCCATGGCCTCCCCCGCCCAGTCCGGGCCTGGCTGCCCAGGGCGCTCAGCCCCGCCCCCCGCCCCCAACCCCAGACGCGCTCCCGGGTTGGGCTCCGCCAGCGCCTGCCCACTCGGCCACCTCCGCCGCCGCGCCTCCTCCTCCACTTCCGGGTTCGCCCGGTGGGAGGACGGAGGAGTGGGACCAGGGGCGGGGCGACTGCCGGGGGCGGGGCAGCGTCTGGACGTCACCGCCCCACCCTCCCGCGCCTGAGCACGTGCGTGCGCAGCCTCGGTTGAGCTCCAGGGCTCTTCCTTGCGACCGGGGGCGCCATCTTGACGCATGGCTCAAGATGGCGACCTAGAATGGGAAGGGAGAGAATCAAGAAAGGAAGAGAATGATGAGCGCCCACAGAATGGGGCGGGGGGCGGGAACCGAGGAGAGAGGCGGTGGTTGCGAAGAGCAGACGACCGGAAGAAGAAACATTCTAAGCGCATCAAGAATTCTGGCGGATCTTCTCTCCCCCTTCCCCTGCTGGTTCCCATGGCAACCGTCTGGCGTTTGATGGTTATAGCTTTCAGAACGTACACGGGAAGAAAGACCTTTTTATTCCTCTATCTCGTTATTCGGATATGGTAGCACCGGACATGCCCTGCATTGTAAAGTCTCAGACCTGCCCCGGATTAATAATGCTTGCTACTGCCACCCTCCCCAACTCCAGACCATACAAACCACTGTGTTATTTTTTGACATTGAAGTTTCTTTGTGTCCATTCTCTACCCACTCTATCCACACACCCCAGCCCCCATACGCTGGATTTTTTTCAGTGGATTGAGTAAAAAGCCGTTAGAAAATTTCAGGAAATGTCTCCTGCCACGCATGCAGATAGGGTGGATAATAACGACAAATAACTGGAGAATTGAATCAGAAAACAATCAGCCTGAGATATTTTATACGCTTCTCTTGAATTAAAAGGTTGCCTCCATTCAACAAATATTTGTTGGATTTCTGTTGTATATTCGATATTGTTCTAGGTATTATTGCCTGTATTGCAACATTAAAATGTTCATTGATAGAGGAATGAATAAATTAGAGTGTATGTTTACCGTGAATTACAACACAGCAGTTAAAACAAATGACCTAGATCTGTATGTCTGTGTATATCTGTATCAACATACATATGAGCAATTGCTTAGCAAATTGCAGCACACAGCAGAATGAAAAGATACATTTAAAAATAGGAAACAATATTTGCATTGTTCATGGCCACGTGAATATGTAGGAAAAACAGAAAAACCAGAACTGGACAGATAAACATAAAATTCTGGATAGTGGTCACCTCTAGTGCAAAAAACAAAGGGAAAGAAAGGGCAAAACAAAGGACCATAAACGAGTTAATTTTTTAAAGTAAATGTGACAGAATGTTAACATTACTTACCTAGTAGGTACAGGGATCTTAGTTATATTGGCATTTTAGGATACTTGAAATTTTCCATGATTAAAAAAATCATGCCATCCTAGTTTCTTGTTTGGCTATGAGTGAGCCTGGATTTTATAGTGAAAAGCTGAACCTGTATGCGTTTTTCAGCGATTGTAATGTATAATAGGATTATAAACTTTAAAAAATGTTTATATATATTTTTTTAATTTGCTAATAACCAAGCCCTACTGTCCAGCCAACTTTCAGAACAATCCTTTTAAATTATTATTATTAGTTTTCCATGACACCACCAAGCGGCGGAATTAAATATTGTAAGTGCATTTTCTGGTTTGTAACGTAATGGAATTTTCAATCATTTAAAAATAAAATGTCACCTCAGAAACAATATTACAAAGAAAGAATGTGCAACTTTGGCTAGAGAGCCTGTGTGAGTTCATTTTACTGAATTGAGAAATTTACTTTGCACTGCTTGGTCTAGTTACTCTGTCAGATGCACTGTTTCCAAATTCCGGTTGATAAGTCTGAATACATTAAAGATTCTGTCCCTCAGCACCATTAAGTAAGTGAAATGGCAACACTATTGAGTGGAAGAAGATGCTTACAACATTTATATCCAACAAGTTCTCTTAGTCTTTTATTCAAATATATAAAGAGCTCTTACAAATCAACAGAGAAAAGCAATCAAAAAGAAAAATAGGCAAGAGACTTCAACAGACATTTCACAAAAGAAGATATACAAACATCCATTAAACATGAAAAAGGGTGTTCAGTTTCATTAGCAATTAGAAGGAAGTGAAATTAAAACCACAGTGAGATAACATGCACACCCACACAAGTAGCTAAAGTTAAAAAGACTGTGAAGTGTTAGTGAGGATATGGAACAAGAGAAACTCTTATAAAATGCTGGTAGAAATATAAACTGGAAAAATCACTTGGGAAAAGATTTTGGTATTATTTACTTACCTGAAAACGTGCATATTCATGATCTAGCAATTCTACTCTGAGGTATACACTCCAAAAAAAAAAAAAGACAGTGTACATGTATTCACCAAGAATGTTCATA
Organism: Lontra canadensis; assembly: GCF_010015895.1. Taxonomy (NCBI): domain Eukaryota; kingdom Metazoa; phylum Chordata; class Mammalia; order Carnivora; family Mustelidae; genus Lontra; species Lontra canadensis. The sequence goes on from NW_022631055.1 coordinate 7,335,012, forward strand.
CCACTATTATTCATAAGAGCCAAAAAAATCTGTCAACAGACTAGATAAATGATTGTACATTCATATTATAGAATATTAAACAGCAATTTTAAAAGCTGAACTATAGCTACAGCTAACTACTGGATGAACATCAAGATATAATCCAGAATGAAAGCCAGATCCCCCCAAAATTATATTGTATTACTTCATTTACATAATGTTCAAAAAATGGCAGATTCAATTATATGGTTCCGTGATGTGTGCTGGGGTAATGTAACTAGAAAGAAAAATAAGGAAGTGATAACTACAAAAATGAGAAACCTGATTGGAAGGGGACATAAGATGGGGATTGGGGGTGACGGCAGAGTTGTTTCTGTGTTAACTTGGTGATAACTAACTCCTTACCAGGTACATTTTTGTTTTGTGGACTTTTTCTATGAGTGTTCCATTTCACAATAGCAAATTTTTCTTTTTTAACTCAATTATCTCATACGCTTACCAGCAATAGTTCCCAGCCTGTAAAGATAACATACTTATGAGAAATAGTGTAAATGAAGGTTGCTTTGAATTACTATAAATATGCAAGTGTTATGATGATCATTAAATCATTTAAAAATGTAAGTGTTTTAAGATTTTTTTTTCAGTTGCAGGTATGACAAATTGAACTCAAACTAACGTAGACCCAAGGGGGGAATTTGCTAGAAAGTATGTGAATAGTTCACAGAACAACAGGAAAAAGAGGAGCACATTCTACCTCACAGAATAAGTGTGAGAACACCCTTCTCACACTCTCAGCATGTGCTCCTTCCCCTTATCTTCCTTTACTTCTGTGAGGTAGCAAAACCACGCAGCACACTGGTCCTGAGGCTCCCATCTCACAAATCTGCCTTCCAAGAGAAACTACGCTGCTTAGCTCCAGTTTGAAAAATCCTAGGGAAGATCTCTGACAGCTTGGGTGAGATGCCCATCCTTGGGTCCATAAGTTCTGACCTAAACAGACAGGTCAGGTGGGAAACCTAGGCCCTGACCAAACCTAGAGATTAGATCACTCTTTCCCCACATGAAGACTTCTATGGCAGATGTCACCAGGGTAAGCAAGGGACACAGGACTACAGAGACCAGTAAAGGCCAGAAAGCAACACTGAGGACCTCCTGATGCAGATCCACGGTCCCCTGCCCCAACCTTAATGTCATAGTGTGCTCTCAGCACACCCAGAAGCCATCTTGGGAGGTGAGACAAAGGGGCCAAAACTTAGAATAAATGATTATTTCCTGAAAGGAGGGATTATTGTAAACCTAAATAAATAAATAAATAAATAAAACAAAACAAGACAGCCGTTTTGACTGAAGAGCCTGGGAAATTACTGATGAGTTAGTCTTTACCATTCCAGTGGAAAAGAGATTGTGAGAAGACCAGATCTGCCATAGAGAAAGGAAAGGCTCCATTTTCTCTGCACCTCTAAACAAACCATGAGTCAATTATGGTCACATAGCATAAGCAAGAAAAAGTTTTGGTTTGTGCTATTCAAACTCCATCCTGAACAATAAAAGATCTGGCTTAAAACAAGACTTGGGACTTCCTTAAACATCATGAAAGGATAATAATGGAGAACAGAGATGCTGGCCCTTAGTTTAATGTGGATGATAAAAAATTATATATTAAAACAGTGGTCTTTAAAGAAACACACCTAAAATAAAGTTATTGATTCATTGATGAAAATGTTGTGACCAGAGGTTTGCAGAAACCTAACCCTATATTTCCATTAATTGCTAATTCATTGTTTATGGCAATTTGAGAACATAACTATTGCCAAATAAGGGAAATCAAATGTAATGTATATAGAGTGAGAACAATGTGGAACTTCCCTTGGTCATACAGTGACCAATTATGACATGGGGTTACTTAGAAGATATTGTCAATCTCTGGGTGCGCATTATTTCTTGGTGCAATAGAGTCATATGTTTCCCATCTTAGTGTATACCTGAAAATCAAGAACTTCTTTCAATCTTCAAAGCTCCATCTTTTGAAATCATACATTTTACTTCATAATAACCTGCTGCATGTAGCAGCTCCTACAGTGGCATTGGAAGACCAGCTAGCCCCACCTGCCTCTCCCCACACAGGCATTAAGATAACGAAGTAACAATTTTCTCTGGTCTGGTTTCACAATACCCATGGCTGGTCAGAAGAATGCCTGACTACTGAGATAATAGACAGCAAACATTTGTGTGGGTGGATATAAGGAAAGGACTAAAGAAGTCAACCTTTGGGTCTTTTGTTAATGGTATATTGTCCTTGTGTTATTTATATTTTTAATCTAGTGGGAAAATGCATCTCACTCTACAGTAAAATTAAAGAAGGGGTGGGGGAAGGTGAGAAAGAAAAGAACTTTCCTCTACTTGATTTTCTTTTGAGCAGTTAGCTCCAAAGTTCAGGTTTTGTAATGAGTGCTCAGTGAGGCAGAATCTGATGATTTGCTCTACTAAAAATAGGAATTCTGGACTTTGAAGTTTTGCAACTCCTTTCTTTGGCTGTGCTCTAATGCTTCGCCTCCCTCAGTCACAACAAGACAGAAGAATGACAGAATAAACACAGAGCCCTGACATAGCTAGTCCAAAGTCACGTGGTAAACACTGGCAGAATCTTAACTAGAACCCAAGTCCTTTGTCTCTACCGTAAGCTGTATTTTCTGTAAGTCAGGCTAAGTGCCCGCATATAAGAAACCCTTTGCTATAGCTTAAAGAATCAGAATGGTGAACAATAAGATACCACTTCACACCAGTCAGAATGGCTAAAATTAACAAGTCAGGAAACAACAGATGTTGGTGAGGATGTGGAAAGGGGAACCCTCCTACACTCTTGGTGGGAATGCAAGCTGGTGCAGCCACTGTGGAAAACAGCACAGAGGTTCCTCAAAAAGTTGAAAATAGAACTACCCTACCACCCAGCAATTGCACTACTGGGTATTTACCCCAAAGATACAAATGCAGTGATCCAAAGGGCACCTGCATCCCAATGTTTATAGCAGCGATGTCCACAATAGCCAACCTATGGAAAGAGCCCAAATGTCCATTAACAAATGAATGAAAGAAGATGTGATACACACACACACACACACACACACACACGCAATGGAATATTACTCAGCAATCAAAAAAAAAAAGAAATCTTGCCATTTGCAACAACATGGATGGAATTAGAGAGTATTATGCTAAGCAAAATAAGTCAATCAGAGAAAGACCATAATATTATCTCACTCATACGTGGAATTTAAGAAACAAAACAGAGTATCATCGGGGAAGAGAGGAAAAAATAAAACAAGACAAAATCAGAGAGGGAGACAAACCATAAGAGGTTCTTAATCTTAGAAAACAAACCGAGGGCTGCTGGAGGGGAAGAGGGTGAGGGGGATGGGATTAACTGGGTGATAGACATTAAGGAGGACAGGTGATATAATGACCACTGTAATTATGAAAGACTGATGAATCACCTCTGAAACCAATAATACATTATATATTAATCAACTGAATTTAAATTAAAAATTTTTAAACTAATTAAAAAAATAAAAAATAAAAAGAATCAGAAGGTGAATGAGTCCTAGATTAGGGGTGAGGATGCCAAAGGGTGCCTTATACAACTCGGTATTTGTTTGGACTTGTGACTTCATGAAATAGATATCACTAGAGTTGTGTAAAGGGAAGAGGCAGGGGCTGGGCTAAGAATTCAGGGGTTTTTTACATAATCCAAGGGCAAAGTCTGGGGTCAAGGAGGTGCAAGGGGGAAGCAGGAACAGAAATATTTTACTGCTCATGCCTTAATTTACCTCTGCTCCCCTGTGTCTTGACTTCATTATTGTTTTTTTCCCTTAAGACTGGTTTTCTCTGCCTCCCTATCTTATAGGAGGAAATAGTCATGAACAGCACCAGATTTCTAAAAATTAACCTAGTACATACTTTTTAAGTTTGTAGTTTGTTATTATGGACAATTTTTAAAACACATACAAAAGAAGAGGGAATAATATAATGAGTCCCCAGGTACCCATAACCTAGCTTTGGCAATGACACACTCTGGCCTACAACTCCATCCATGTTCTCCCACCCCACTTGATTAATTTGAAACAAATCCCATATGTCATATTATTATTTTTTTAAAGATATATTTATTTACTTGAGAGAGAGAGAGTGCACAAGCAGGAGGGGCAGAGGGAGAGAGACATTCTTAGGCAGACTCCATGCTGAGCACAGAGCCCGAAGCAGGGCTCTATCTCAAGACCCTGAAATAGGAACTGAGCTGAAATCGAAAGGAGAGGGGGAAGCAGGGAACCCAACACGGGGCTGGATCCCTCAATTCCAGGACCCAGAGATCTTGACCTGAGCTGAAGGCAAAGAGTTAACAGACTGAGCCCCCTAGTGACCCTATTATAACTTTTTATTTACTCTTTTAGCAAGATAGTTTTCAAATTCAAATACATACCTTTTTTTTTTTTTTTAAGATTTTATTTATTTATTTGACAGAGAGAGATAACAAGAGGGAACACAAGCACAGAGGACCTGGAGAGGGAGAAGCAGGCTCCCCGCTGAGCAGAGAGCCCAATGTGGAGCTTGATCCCAAGACTCTGGGATCGTGACCTGAGCTGAAGGCAGAAGCCCTGAGTCACACAAGCCCCCTCAAATGTGTATCTTTTTTAAATTGAAGTCTAGCTGACACGATGTTACATTAGTTTCAGGTGTACGACATTGTGATTCAGCAAGTCTATCCATCATGCTCTGCTCTCCACAAGTATAGCTACCCTCATGTCCTTTTTCTGGTTCTCTTGACTGTAACAGCTTCTCTGAGTTTCCTTATTCTTTTTTTTTTTTTAAGATTTTATTTATTTATTTGACAGACAGAGATCACAAGTAGGCTGAGAGGCAGGCAGAGAGAGAGGTGGAAGCAGGCTCCCCGCGGAGCAGAGAGCCCGATGTGGGGCTCGATCCCAGAACCCTGGGATTATGACCTGAGCCGAAGGCAGAGGCTTTAACCCACTGAGCCACCCAGGCGCCCCGAGTTTCCTTATTCTTGATGACCTAGATAGTCTTGAGGAGTATTGGTCAATTGTTTTGTTGAGTGTGCCTCCACTGGGATTTGTCCAATGTTTTCTTACGATTAGACTGGGGTTAGATTTTTGGAAAGCAGACCAAAGAGGTAAAATGCTATTCTTAACATATCATATATCACATCAAGGGCAATGTGAGCAACATGTTAATCTTGATCATTTTGTTAATCTACTAGATGTTGATAATCTATTAGTCTTTGGTGTTGAGTTGCATTTGCTTAAACATGGAGCCTTTTCTTACTCCACTCTTCTGCCTTGATATTCTGATTTTGCTCTTTCTCTGGAGCGTTCACCCATACAATAGCTATAAAACAAAAGATGTATATTGAGGGACAGTGGGTGATAAGACCAGAAATGGGAGGACATGATGCACTGAGTTGTTTTGTTTTGTTTTGTTTTTTAAGTTTATGCCCAACATGGGGCTTGAACTCTTGACCCTGAAATTTAAAAGTTACATGCTCTACCAAATGAGCCAGCCAGGCATCCCGTGTACTAGCTTTTAAGTTTGGCCTTTTGGGCAAGGGATGAGGTGAGGTAGAAGAGGTGGAGAGTAAAGATTTAACTTTCACATTTTTGAAAATCCACTCCTGAATTGTGCAGTATGGGCATCCTCATTGTGTGTGTGTGTGTGTGTGTGTGTGTGTGTGTAGTAGTAGTAGTAGTAGTGGTAGTAGAACATGCATGATGCAAAATTTACCATTTTAACCATTTTTCAGGTGCACATTCAGTGGCATTAAGTACACTTATATTTTTCTGCAACCATCATCACCACGCAGCTCCAGAACTTCAGCATCTTTCCAAACTGAAACTCTGTATTGTTAAACCCTAACTGCACATTCCCCACTCCCCCCAGCCCCTGGCAACCACCAGTCTATTTTCTTTTTCTATGTATTTGACTACTCTAGTATCTCATGTAAGTGTAATTCTACAGTCTTTGTCCTTTTGTGTCTGGCTTACTTTACTTAGCATATGATCTTCATGTTTCATCCATGTGGTATTATGTGTCAGAATTTCATTCTATTTTAAGGCTGAATAATATACCACATCTTACTTATCCATTCATGCATAAATAAACATTTTAAAAATAATAGCCACCCTAATGGGTATGAAGTATATGTCATGTGGTTTCGATTTGCATTTTCCTAATGATGGTGATGTTGAACATCCTTTCATGTGCTTATTGGAATCCTTAATTTTTAAAGACGTTTTACCCTTGCCCATTGTTTATTTGCATACTCTACAGCAAATTTCACCCTCTTATTCCTTGCCAGTGTCACACAGAAGGACAGAGAGTACGGCACAAGCTTCTCTGACTCTGTAAGTGGCTGTTTTGAGACATGTTTGGACTGCCTTTCTCTGTAGCTCTACAAATCAGCAGGCCTATTAGGACAACTGGTCTACCTAAAAATGGCCTCCAAAGTGTCCTCCCTGACTCTAGGCCACCCTCTCTGTTGCCACAGATTGCTAGCTTCTTAGATTAGGTGGAAATAGGAAAACACCTGAATCCTTGGGCTCCACCCTCCTTTCCCACAATCTGCTTCACTGCTTCTGATTTTCAATCACCCTCCTCAACACTCTCCCATGTGTGTGCACCTCTTCTTTTACTCTAAATGGCTTCCCTGCTCCCCACCATCTGGACAAATACTTCACAACACTAACTCTTTTTCCTCTTCCTCAGTTATCTTTTTTAAGACCATTAGCATTTTAAAAAATCTGGACCACTATTGGTATTTATTTTCTTTATCTTTTAAGTGGGTATTTTATTTATTTGTACTTAAGCCTATAAACCAACAAGCCAAACTGGTACTATTATCATGATAAATTAAAATACAAAACATCAAAAAAAAACAAAACATCTTCCTACAAATACTAGAATATTGAACAAATTAGGAATTGTAGTAAAACAACACAAAGGGCAGAGGAAATCGACAAAGCACAGTATAACTTAGCCCTTCTTGGTAACAACTGAGGTTATTAACAAGTAAAGCCTTACAATCTCAGAAAATGCAAATCATCCTTCAGCACACATCTTTGTATTTTTACTTCCTATTCTTGAGGTTAGATTCTAGAGCCTAGAGATATCCAAATTAGTATTATATCTAGTTATCTATAGCCAGAAACATCTTTTGTCATGTTGCCCATAGCAGCCAATGCTACTGAAACTCCTTTTATCAGACTCCAATAATACCCTCTCATTCGACACAACCAGTACAATGAGAAACAATATCAAAGCAGAGATACAGGACCCTACAAAACAAAGCTTAGGGGAACTAATACAGCCACTGCCCAAACTGAGATTGAATAATATACTCATCATCACATATCTTCAGGCTGTATGTTCATAGAGTAATTTGGGAATAAATGCATTATTTGCTGGATACTTCAGTTAGTGGTTTGCAGCATTACACTGCGGCTTTCCCCAGCAGTTTCTGAGATGGACTCCAAACCACTGACAATTTGCTGGAACTGGATCCAGGGCTACACAGATTCCTCTCCACAACTATGGAGCTGATTGTTCCAGGCTTGGTTATTCCAGGAGTGGGGACACCAGGTCTGACTGTTCCAGGAACGGTTGCTCCAATTGGGGTTATACCAGGTCTGGTCCTCCATATTGGATGGTTTCCAGAAGGGTTCATCAGCTATCCCTGGTGACAGGAAGAGAAGCCTGGATGTTCCGTAGCTGTTGAGTTGTTCTGAGTCACACTGTTGCTATTCTCTGGCCAGTTGCTGTTCTTACACTTCATTCTCTGGTTCTGGAACCAGGTCTTAACCTGCTTATAGTTAAGGTTCAGAATGTTGGAATGTTCTTGCATCTGTAGGAGACTGAGGTATTTCTGTCTCTGAAATCTCTCACTGAGTACACGTAGCTGGGTCTGAGCGAGGGCAGTTCTGATCTTCGTTTCTTCCCTGGTCTGTATCTTCCTTCTTCACTGTGCTCTCCTCTACAGAAGTGGGTCTTAGTTTTACTCTGGGACTGGTGGAAGAATCGGGGCTGTCCTGAAAAGCAGATCCATAGAAGAAGAAAGAGGAGAGATGGTCTCCATGTGGGGTGTCTCGGCAGAAGACATTTGCAAAGATGCATAATGTTCTTCAGGCCCATAAATCTCAGGTACTGGACAAGAGTCCCTAAAATTGGATGCTCTGGGACCAGGTGGGCATTGGGGCTGAGCTGGACCCACACTCATGATGCTGAATTGTGGGGAGGGGAGAGCAAAATTGTAAGAAAGTTTCATCTATGTGGAAGAGCTTAGAGAAATATGAATATCTCCAGATGTATATGTGTTGCTGAATCGAGCACTGAAGATCTGCAGATATAAGAGTATCAGAAAGATAGGTGGGGGTTGCCTGGGTGACTCAGTCAGTTAAGTGTCTGACTCTTTTTTTTTTTTTTAAGATTTTATTTATTTATTTGAGAGAAAGAGAGAATGAGAGAGAGTGAGCATAAGAGGGGGAAGGTCAGAGCAGAAAGCCCACTGTGGGACTGGATCATGGGACTCCAGGATCATGACATGAGCTGAAGGCAGTCACTCAGCCAACGAGACATCCAGGCACCTGAGGGTCTGACTCTTGATCTCAGCTCGGGTCTTGATCTCAAGGTCATGAGTTTAAGCCCCATGTTGGGTTCCATGCTGGGCATGGAGCCTACTTTAAAAAAAAAAAAAAAAAAAGAATATCTGGGGCGCCTGGGTGGCTCAGTGGGTTAAAGCCTGTGCATTCAGCTCAGGTCATGATCTCAGGGTCCTGAGATCGAGCCCCGTGTCGGGCTCTCTGCTCAGCGGAGAGCCTGCTTCCTCCTCTCTCTCTGACTGCCTCTCTGCATACTTATGATCTCTGTTTGTCAAATGAATAAATAAAATCTTTAAAAAAATAATATCAAAAATATGGGACAGCAAGAGCTAACCAGCCCAATCCAGGAAAAGGTCAGCATTTATTTTCTTTATATTGTTATTACACCATGTTTTAAGACATGTGCCCTCAACTAAACTGCAAAACTTAAAGACAAGAACCATATCTCATTCAGCCGTTCACACTCAGTGATGGCTGGGAATACACACGCATCCGGGTAAGCTCCAAATGCGCCTGCAGCACCTGGAGGGGGCTTGGGAAGCAGTCCATCACCAGAAGGAAAGTAGTCTCACCACACTCCTGCAAACACAGAGCATTTCTCTACTTTTCTCATTGCATTTCTCCAAGTTAGACTTTGGATGCGTTTCCAGTTTTGCCCTCCCCCCCACCCGGGTGTCTTCCTCTCCTCTCCTTCCTCTACTGTCCTCCCCAGGTTCCCACACTTTCCCCTCCACACCACTCTTGGTTCTATTACAGAGGTTCATCCTCCTGGAGCCAGCACTCCATTCCATGAGCTCAGGGGAGTCTTTGGCTTATCAGATTCTTCAGAGCAGAGCACATACAGGGCAATCTATTTTTTCTTTTATTTAAGAAAAAATTTGCTAACGTTGACTACATCCCAAAACATAACTTTAGTGCTTGTCAGGCTACCAAGTCTCTGTCTCTTTACTTTTGCTTGCCAAGAACTCCCCCTTTCCACCAATGGGACAGAAAAAAAAAAAAAAAAATCCTGACTTGCCATATACATAGTACATATATTTATGTAACCCTGCATTTCAAGAAAGAAGATTGCTATTCACTATTTCCTTTCCAAGCCAATCCATTAGCAGGACCCAAATTTCTCCACTTATTTTTCGTCTCTTGTCTGGATGCCCAGAAAAGCCTCCCAGCTCATCTCCCTACTTCCATTCTTATCCAAATACAATCTTTTCTCCACAAGCACCAGAGTGATTTTTTTTAAAGTAGGCTCAATGCAGGGCTTGAACTCCTGACACTGAGATCAAGACCCAAGCTAAGATCAAGAGTGGGACACTTAGGGACACCTGAGTGGCTCAGTTAGTTAAGCATCTGCCTTTGGCTCAGGTCATGACCCCAGGGCCCTGGGATTGGGCCCCATGTCAGGCTCCCTGCTCAGCAGGAAACCTGCTTCTCCCTTTCCCCTGTGCTCCTGCTATCTCTCTGTCTCTCTGTCTCTCTCTCTCTCAAACAATTAAATAAAAATCTAAAAAAAAAAAAAAGAAAAAAGAAAAGGAGTTGGACACCTAATTGTCTTAACTGAATCACCCAGGCACCCCCCAGAGTGATCTTTTAAAACATACCACTCTTCTTAAAATCCTCATGATTCCCCAGAGCACGTAGAACAAAATTCAGACTCTTTACCATGTTAGTAAGCCTTTACCTGATCTTGTTCCTGTGACCTCCCACTTCATGTAACAGTTATCCATTGCTACATAACAAAACACCCCCAAACTTGGTGACTTAAAACAGTAATGCTTTATTATTTCTCACAATTCTGTAGGTTTCTCTGCCGGTCTCTCCTAAGACCACTCATACAGCTGCAGTCATCTTGACAGAGCAGTGGTGGACAGAGGGTCCAAATGCCTCATTTGCTTAACAGGCAGTTGGTGTTGGCTGTTGACTGGGCTCCTCAGTTCTTTTCTTTGTGGCCGCTTAGTGAGCTTCTCTGCAGCACAGAGAGGTTCCAAGAGAGTGATGGCAAAATCTCAAGGTTCCTTAAGGTCCCCGCTCTGGAATTTGTATGTTACATCTGTCATATGCTATTGATCAAAGCAAATCGGGGCACCTGGGTGACTCAGACATTTGAGCATCCACCTTGTGATTTTGCTCAGGTCATGATCTCATGGGTTGTGGGATCAAGCCCCACATCAGGCTCCACATTCTGCAGGGAGTCTGGTTGAGATTCTCTTTCCCTCTCATTCCACCCATATGTGCACTTGCGCTTTCTCTCAAATAAATCAATCTTAAAAAAAAAAAAAAGTTAAACATAACCTGAATAAGGCCCTTTGGGTTACATAATGACTAGGACTCTTATTTTCTCTGTTACTAATTATTATGAAAATGAGTTAAATCTCATTAGTAGTTCACTAAATCAGTAAGAAATATTCCATAAATGTTAGTAACTATTATCATTATAATTATTACTCTTTTTTTAAAAAGATGTATTTAGTTATTTTAGAAAGAGAGCATGAACACATGTAAGTGGTAGGGGACAGAGAGAGAGAGACGGAGAGAGACAGAGAATCCTCCGGCAGACTCCGAGCTCAACAGGAAGCCCAATGCAGGGCTTGATCTCAGAAGCCTGAGATCATGACCTGACTGGAAACCAAGAGTTGGCCGCTTAACCCACCGAGCAGCCCTGGTGACCCAACAAATATTACTCTTTAGCTCACAGTCTCTCTAGGTCCATTGACATGTCAGTGTTCCTCTATATTATGTGTCTTTTACTTCAAGCAAAGTGAGGGAATTCTTACATTTGAGTAATCCTTGATTGGGACAGCTTTTCTTGTTGGAGTCTTTTTAAAAGTTTCTAACAATCAATAAGCCAAACTCAAAATTTTCACAAGCAGACTGAAGACATATAGTTAAGTGTTTTTCCTGTCTGTCCTCTACAACCATGAGAGAAAGTTGTGGAAGAAAGGTTCCTTTTTGCAGAATCCCACGTGATATATGTGGAAGGTTGATAGAATTTTTAAAAAATCAACATTTTGCAATTCCTTACAAAAATTCAAGGCAAAGATCATTTGATACCATTAGATGAAGGGTTGCTGGGGGGAAGTTTACACAGGGGGGTTCAGGGGGTCCCCACCGCCGGATTTACTGATCCATCTCAGTGTCTGAATGAAGAGAGAGCTAACTGTTCATGCAGGTACTCCCAGTGAGAGGTGGGATGGAGTACACAACATCACTTCTGAAGCATCCTTGCCCACGTATTTAAACTGAATCACACTCGGGTTTTAAATCAGACTTCTAGTTTATAGGCAACCCAGGGGTAAGAGGGACAAGTTAGGGGGCACCTCAGGGAAGCTGTTGGCCATATGCAGAATGCCGACCACCAGACAACTGGAAAGTGATAAAGAGGGTGTGCTCAGGAGAAGACATGTAGGGTTTTCTTACAAAGTTAAACATACACATTCATTGTGACAAATTATTCTGCTCGGGGGTATTTACCCAAGAGAAATGAAAACACATGTCCACAAAAAGACTCATACAAAAATATTCATAGCAGCTTTTTCCCCAGGAACCCAGATTGGAAACTATCCCAATGTCCAGCAACAGGAATGTGCACAAGCAGATTGTGGTACATGCGGATGATGGAATATAACTCACAGTAAAAAAAAAAAAAAAATTCAACAGCAGGGATGAACCCCCAAAATATGCTGAGGACAAGTAGCTGCATACAACAAGGAACAGGCAAAACCCATCCATGGTGAGAGAAGTCAGAGCAGTGGCTGGGGGCGAAGGGATAGTTGTCTGTGAAGGCACAGGAGGAAAGTTTCTGAGGTGAGGGAAACATTCTCTATCATGATAAGGATGTAGGCTGCCAGGTGTATGCATTTATCCAGACTCTTTGAACTATGTGCTTAATACTTGTACATTTCCTTCTACATAAGGAGAAGTTAAGTAGGAGGGAACGAGGGAGGGAAATTGAGAGAGAGAAAGAAGAGAGGGACAAAGAGAGAGAGAGAGAGAACCAAACAAACGTGATGTGTGGACTTCTTAGATTCACAAACAACTGCAAAAAGTTTTATATTTAAGGAAAGTTGAATGTGGACTACATGAGCATGTCAATGACTCCAAGGGATTATGAATTTTTAGATGTAAAAATGGCAAGTGGTCATGTAAGAAAATGCCCAGTTTTCAGAAATGCATACTGAGGGACACCTGGGTGGCTCTGTCAGTTAGACGGCTGCCTTCAGCTCAGGTCATGATCCCAAGGTCCTGGGATTGAGTCCCGCATCAGACTCCCTGCTCAGTGGGGAGCCTGCTTCTCCCTCTGCCTGCTACTCCCCCTGCTTCTCCTCTCTCTCTTTCTCTCTGACAAATAAATAAAATCTTAGGGAAAGAAAAAGAAATGCATACTGAAATATTTATGGTAATGTAACATGATGTCGGGGCTATAATATCTAAGGGGGAAAAGCAACTATAAACATTTAATGGGTCATAAAAAGTGAGCATGACAAAATCATGACAGCTCTGGAACCTGGGTAGTGACTATATGGGGATTTACTATTCTATTTTTTGGTATATTTGAATTTTTTTGTAATAAAAAAATGGAATTGTTCTAAGTCAACAGAGAATATAATACCCACAATATAAAAGCCAGAAAGTATATGGAAGTTTTCAAAATTATATTCTCTTTCCTTATCAGACCAGAGATCAATTTTCCCTGTTTTCTGCCTTGGCAGATTTTTTGCTTTGATTAAAATTCACACCTTCCGAGATCACAATTATGAATGGATTATATTAATAACATTTATTTCATATTTAAATCAATAAATAGTTACTGAGAAATAACAGTAATGTGCTTTACAGAGAATGCTCCAAAAGCAGCACCTACGCCCCGTTATTCTCCTATCCAGGGAAGGAGTCACTTTGGGGAAGGAGTCTTCCTGCCTGGCAGAATCGCATCTTACCACCAGGAGGCGCATCCTCACCGAATTTGCTTTAGAAAAGATAACATCAAACCAACATTGTCTGAGGAGCTGGTTACCAGTCTCGGCGCGCCCACGACCAGAGTTTGTAATTGTTTAGGCATGTCTCTGGTGACCTCATCCCACTACACTTGAGTCTTTTTGAGGAAACAATTAGCCTGTTTGAACAGAACAGGTAAGGCAAATTAGTAACTGGAAAATTACTAAGTCGTTCTACAGGACGTGTTAGGACATCCTGTACTCCCTTGAGGCTGAGAGTTAGGGTGTGGACCCTGCTTCCTCATTTGATAGCTGGGAAAGGAGACAAGTCACCCCTCTCCCCACAGCGCAGCCCCTTCGTTGTCCTTGGGAGGCTGGGCAGTGAGAACAGAAGTGGAGCTGGCCTTGATGGACAGGAGCTTCACTGGGACAGACAAGCCTTCCTCCCCACCCCTCCCTGTCCCTGGCTCCTTTCCTCTCAGCTCTGAGGCCACCGAAACGCAGCCTTCAGAAACTCTGGGTGGGGAAGACCCCAGGCTGGCAACTGCCTGAAACTGCCGTGTGCTCTAGAAACCCTGGGAGCCGATTCTCCTGGACCTTGGTTCTGTGTGGCCATTTGCTGAGACACCAGTGGGTTCTAGGCCTCTTCACTTACATCTGGAATTTTAAAAAGAGACAAAAGTGAAATCCCAAACTCAGAGAAAAAGAGATGAGATTTGTGGTTAACCCAGGAAGGGGGCGTGGTGGTGGTCTTTGGAGAAGGTGGTCAAAAGACACAAACTTGCAGTCGTAAGATCAATAAGTACCAGGGATATAATGTGTGACTCCATGATTTTGGTAAACACTATTGTGTATGTTGGACAGTTGTTAAAAGTGTAAATCCTAAGTTCTCATCACTAGAAAAAACATTCAAACCTTTTTTTTTTTTTGCCTCTATATGAGATAATAAATTTAAACTAATTGTGGTGATCATTTCATAATATATGTAAGTCAACTCATTATGCTGTACATCTTTAACTTACTGCTGTGTCTTAAGTATATCTCAATAAAACGGAAAGAAAAGGAAGACCCAAGGAAGGTGGCACCAGAGTGAAGAAACTTCCTGAGGCCCCCAGATCACACCACAGAGGACAGAGGCAGCTGTCTTCTCTCCCTGTACCTGAAGCTGACCCTGGCCTGGGATCAAAGTTCAGAGGTCTGAAAGGTGAGAGAAACAGCCGAGAAGAGGGAGGGTATGAGGAGTGTAATAGAAAGAAATAATAACCAGTTTGCTCAGAGCTCAGAAGAGAGAAGACTCCCTTCTGCCCCCTACACCTCCCCCTTCCCTCCCCACCCCTCCCACCCCTCTCCACCCCCAGCCCCACCTCACCAAGGATCACTCCCCATCCTTCCCTGCCTCAGGCTTTTCCAGCAGCGCCATCATGAGGGGGCCTCCAGAGGAGAAGACCAACCTGTGTGAGAATCATATTCTGCTTACCATTCACATGTACATTCATGCATTCACTTAACAGCTAGCAATGGGGGTCATGCGAGGTGGAGGTGTTGGGGGTGTCTTTGAAGAGTCCAGACAGCTGTCCAGTGGGGGAGGCAGTCATAAGAAAATCATCATGATGCCGCCCAAGAACTTCAGGAGCTGCAAGCATAACATGGAGGATAAGAATCAGGACCTTTTGTGGATGGAAAGGAGGAAAGTGCCAAGTTTCAGGAAGGTTTATTGCAGAGGAGGTAAGCATTTGGAAATTCAATCAGCCAGTCTGCCAGTCAGCCAGGAAATCCTTTCTGAGTGCCTTCTGGGTGCCAGGCACAGGATCACATCAGTGAAGAAAACAGTCCAAAATCCCTGCCCTCATGGAGATGGCATTCTATTGGGGGGGGAGGGTGCAGTGGAGGTACAGACTGTAAATAATAAACATAAGAACAAGTAAATTCTAGAACAGTTAGAATGCTGTGGGGGAAATAGGACAGCTCATGTGGAGGTTAAAAGTCATGTTGAAGAAGTCAGGGAAGCCTCATTGAGGAGGTGACATTTGAGCAAGGACTTCTAGAAAGAGAAGGAATACACGGCCACTAGGGTGCCGGCCTGTGTGAGGGAGGGCAGGGAGGCCAGTGAGGCTGGAGCAAAGCAAGAGGCAAGGTCAAACTGCAGAGGCTTTGCAGGCAATCACGACAACTGTGGCTCTTAACCCTGAGAGAAATAGGTGACCATCGGAGCAGTGGTGTGCTGGCAGATTGGGTCTAAAAAAAAAAAAAGCCCTGTTCTGTAAGCACTTGCCAGTTCCTGTGGTGTAAATACTCCCACCATGGCCAATTCCAAGCTACCAACACAACACAACTGAGCAGGGAGGGAGGGCATAAGCAGGAATGCCTCTTGGTGACTGGGACAAGCCATTGCACCCACTCTTGCTTTGGGCAGTTTGAAGCAAAGGTGTGACATGATCTGACATGCATTTTTTTTTTTTATAATTTTATTTTTTATAAACATATATATATATATATATTTTTCCCCCAGGTGTACAGGTCTGTGAATCTCCACGTTTACAAACTTCACAGCACTCACCATAGCACATACCCTACCCAATGTCCATAACCCCCCCCCAACCCCCCTCTGCCCAGCAACCCTCAGTTTGTTTTGTGAGATTAAGAGTCACTTATGGTTTGTCTCCCTCCCAATCCCAACTTGTTTCATTTACTCTTCTCCTACCACATTAACCCCCCATGTTGCATCTCCTCTCCCTCATATCAGGGAGATCATATGATAGTTGTCTTTCTCTGATTGACTTATTTCGCTAAGCATGATACCCTCTAGTTCCATCCACGTTGTCGCAAATGGCAAGATTTCATTTCTTTTGATGGCTGCATAGTATTCCATTGTATATATATACCGCCTCTTCTTTATCCATTCGTCTGTTGATGGACATCTAGGTTCTTTCCATAGTTTGGCTATTGTAGACATTGCTGCTATAAACATTCGGGTGCACGTGCCCCTTCGGATCACTACGTTTGTATCTTTAGGGTAAATACCCAGCAGTGCAATTGCTGGGTCATAGGGTATTTCTATTTTCAACATTTTGAGGAACCTCCATGCTGTTTTCCAGAGTGGTTGCACCAGCTTGCATTCCCACCAACAGTGTAGGAGGGTTCCCCTTTCTCTGCATCCTCGCCAGCATCTGTCATTTCCTGACTTGTTCATTTTAGCCATTCTGACTGGTGTGAGGTGGTATCTCATTGTGGTTTTGATTTGTATTTCCCTGATGCCGAGTGATATGGAGCACTTTTTCATGTGTCTGTTGGCCATCTGGATGTCTTCCTGACATGCATTTTAAGAAGGTCACTCTAGCTGCTGTGTTGAGAGGAGGCAATGATGGAGGAGCTGCTGTGTTGAGAGGTGGGAGGGCAAGGACAGAAGCCAAGGGGCCATTCAGGAAGTTAGCGACCTGATCATGGTGAAGGCTGGTCTCAGAGATTAGCGGTAGTTGAGACAGCAAGACCTAGACAGATTCTGGCAGTATTCAGAAGTCCATTGAAATCCACCTGGATTTCATGGCAGACTGGATAGGGGGTATGAGAGAAAGAAAGACAGGATGGCTCTGAGGTTATGTGGAAGATTTGAGGGAGAATGTGAGGAAAGGCATTCCAGGCAGAAGGAATAGCATGTGAAAGCCATGTATTTGGGAAAGAGAAGCAAGTTCATGTGGCTATGAGGGCAGAGGCAGCAAACAGGGCTGGAAAAGAGGTTCCTGGCCAGGAGTACCTCAGAGAGGAGCCAGGACCCAGGCTGTGGCAGTGGAGAGCCACAAATAGGGTTTTAGCAGAGAAGTACATGATTAGGTTCATAAATTAAAAAACAACTAGAGAAGCTGGAGGCAGTGAGACCAGTTAGGAAGCTGTTTCACTGGTCTAGGAGAGACAGAGACAGTCTCGTCAGGACAGTAGCGGTGAGGCTAGAGAGAAGAAGAGGGGAGTCTGAGGGTCATAGCACTGGTTCCAAAGCCAACCTTGAATGTACATGGATCACAGAACACAGTGGGCACTCTGTCCATGTTTGCTCAATAACTAATCAGCTGACTGATGTGAGTCTTATCCTTATAATCTCCTTCCCTCCCCCCACTTATTTCCCAAGTTAAATGTCTTTTCCAAAGGACAAATACATTCGTTATATAAGAGTGTGGTTCAAATGTTCATGCCCCTGTGAAGGATCTGGAAGTGTTCTCACTCTCAGTCTGGGGGTGTTTGCATGGCTGTGCCCATAGAAAGGTTCTTCAAGCTGTACAATGCACATTTGTGCACCTCCCTGGAAGCCTGAATATACCCATTGATGAGCCATATTGACTCACTTTACCATGTAAATGACAGAGCTTGGAGCCCTCCCTTAGACCAAGCCCTCACTTCCAGGCAGGAGAAGAAGCCAATAGTATTCCACTAGGACAGACAGAGGAAAGGGGAGTAGACAGAACACAACAGCCGATAAACTTGACCCACTACTTTGTTGTTGAAAATCCATGTGGCTCGGGTTATCTGTAACATCTGAACCTTTCAAATGAAGTAACGCCTTGAAGTGTATGTGATGGGAGCAGAAGGAACCCGGTACTGGTGACTGGCCCACAACACATGACTCAAGGAGCCCAAATTGGTCTCTTACCAAAGTGATGCAGAACCATCCCAAGACACCATTTTTATAACACCATAAACCTCTGTCATTGGCCTCATAGTCCACCTCAGCCAGTGAAAGCAGATTTCTTTTGCCCTTCACATTGGTTCCCACCCCACAAGTGGCTTCTCTTCTCCTCCAAGGCCAGAGAATACATGTACCTCTTCCACAAAGCCGTTCTGCACAGCACTTGTAGCCACAGAACCATAAACTGTTCTAGATGGATCATGAAGTCTGAACCCCACCCATGCTGCAAAATCCATCTGTTACTTATTCAAGTGCCATCTTGGATTGTTGTTCCTACTTACAAGGGTTGTGTCCCCAGTTAGCCTGGAAGTGTGAGTTCAGGAGCTAACCTAGCCAGGGCTGGATTCTTGAGGGCACTAAGGAATATTTACTCATCTCTGATAATGACCCACACCCCGAAAAGCAAAAAATAGATGACTACCTCTTGTGCTCACACTCTGAAGAGAATATCCATCCATCTCCACTAATTGGACTGTCTATAAAAGAACCAGAACAGAGAACATGTGTGCGTGCACACACGCTCGTCTGCCTATGTGTAGCTGTGTCTGTCTTGAGGGTAGAAACATATTAATAACTATCACTTATTAGATACCCGTTGGGCACCAGTAACTTGATATTCTCATTGAATCCTCACAACAGTCCGGTGAGGAAAATGTTATTTTGGATTCTCTGATTAATAAATGCGTTATAGGTTAGCTGTGGAAATGACATGAGACTTTCTGATTCATTTTCTCTTTATAGATGTTGAATGATTTTTATAGCTAGGCCATATTTTTTTACACTTCACCAGTTTTTTTTTTTATTTTATTTTATTAATCTCTATACCCAGTGTAGGGCTGTCACTCACAACCCCAAGATCAAGAGTCACACGCTCTGCCAACTGATCCAGTGAGGCACTCCTATACTTTATCCCTTTTAAGAGATTATACTGTCTGTAATTCAGACTCAGTTACGTGTGATGACCAAGCTTAATAAGAAAAATACTGACACATTTCTGCATTTAAACACTTGTAATGAATGGTAATATTATTCAAGAATAACTTGAGACCACATGATTTTACCAAAATGTTATGATTTTATAAAATCATTTGGTCACTTGTATAATTGTTAGATCATGAAAAATAAAATTTAAGCAAAAAGCAAAACAATAAAAATAATAATGTCTGTTACAAACGGGTATTCAGCATGCTTCAGTAACTTGCCCTCAACTTTCCCCCAAGAATAGAAGTTATTAAATGCCTCAGTTGCTGCACTGATATTCAGGGAAGTAAAGAGACTCACCCAGGGTCACACAAGCACAGTCTCTTGACTCTCTTTGTCTACCACTGTGGGACAGAAGAAGTCATGCAAGCAATACAGCCATCTCTGTCCTCAGAGGACATCTCTGTCCTCAGGGTGGGTGTCCTCTGTCCTTGGGCCTGGGCTGCTTGCTGCTCAGGTTGGAAATCCCCAGGAAACACAGTCATCACACACCAGCATGAAGCCAGGAGCAAAATGAGGATGAATCTTTCAAAAGGAAATGCTATTTCAGAGTTCACAGTGAGGGTATTGCTGACTGAACCTCGTTTCCCTTCCAGACCTGAGCATATTTCATAACAAAGGGTTTTCTAAGAATGAAGATTCCAAAAAGTAGCTAGAAAAGAAGCCTGACAGTCATGGGATGGTCATCAGGTGAATACCTCACTTACCACATCCTCAGAAACATCCACCAGTGTTTGGTTTCTGTTGTCCTGGCAACAGCCCCCTTAAGCCCATGCCCATTACGGCATGTCTGATAGAAGACCCCGCCAAGGACTGGGTCAGGAGGTTAGACCAAGATATCTCCCAGCCTGAAGTAAAAGTAGGTTGAGATTTATCTGGGGAGAAGGTAAAGATTTAATTCCCCACAGACACAAAAGGATTGCTCATATTTGTCTGTTTCACACCCCTCCGTACTGCTATGGGCAGGTGTGGGGAAGGAAATGGGGAGGGGTAAGGGAGGGGTGCCCGGGTGTCGAGGAAGCAGGCATAGCCTCCTGCACAGTTGGCACAGTTCTACCCACAGAGAAGACATTCAAGCCACATGTGGGGATCAGATGGAATGGAGTGACAGGATTTTAAGGGGGATTTTCATTTCTTTAGTTGTTTTACAGCTGAGGAAACAGACACAGAGAGGTTAAGTCACTTGCCCAAGGTCACAAAGCAGCCTAATCACAGCCTAATCACCAGTCCTAGAGCTCCTAACTGTCATCTGCTCTAGCAATCTTCCCAGGAAGACCCTATTCACCCACCAGTTTGCACAGGGCTCTCTGTCCCCTGGCTTTGTTCGGGCCAGGCTCCATAGGAGACACTGCTGCTTTGTGTCGCCCTCCTTGGCACAAGACAAAATCAGGTGGTCCCCATTCTTCCTGTTCCACTCTGCCAAATCTAACTGCACACACTTCCTGTGCACAAAGCCAGCTCGCCAATTATCTGCTCCAATTAAGGAGTGTGAGATGTGGTTAATTCAGTCGCTCTGGAGGGGTGACTGAGGCGAACGATGGGCTGGCCATGCTGGCTACAGGTCCCCTCAGTGGTCCTGGCCGTGCTATTTCCCCTGGCACCCTTCCCCTAGCCCCAGATGGCCGCTGTCGTTTCTTTACCTCCCCTCTCTCTCCTTTCTCATTCCCTGGAGTTCCAGAACTGTGTCTTACTCTCCCTCCCCCTCTGTCAACACAGAGTTCTGTCCTAATTCTGTGTCCTCTGAAAAACTAATGTGTACAGAGTTGTCGGTGGTGGATCATGGATTAACACTCTGCTCTCCCGGAGATGATTAGCTCTCAAACGGCATTGCTCATGATGTGTCTTCTGCTCTTATGCCTAAAGCCAGGCTTGCCACAGATAAATGTAAAAAAAACAAAAACAAAACAAAAAACGCCTTTTTTGCTTGATGGGCAGACCCCCAAAACTAACTCTACTGCCAGTTCTTTCTGCCTCTTCACACTAAAGCAAAGAAGGCAGATGGAGGCTAAGTGTATATGAGTCCTATTGGTTTGGACGACAGGCACTGTCAAGACCAATGCCCTCCTCCCTGCTTAATGGGACACACTTTATGATCCTGATGTGGAATATATACATAATATAACCTACCTATACATACTTTCTCAAAAATAAAATCAGCATAAAGCCTTGACGAGAAAGAGTCGAAGAAGAAATAAAAGGGTGGTAATTTGTAATAAAGTAATACGTATTTCAACTTGGAACTACTTGGGCCCAACTGTAACAGAAGATATAACAAAGGAGCCAGTGCTGTAATTATTCATAAACTTAAATCAATATAGTGTGTTGCACTGCATACAACTAGTGTTGCCATTGGTGACATAATTATTCAAATAGTGAGCAAATCTTTGTAGAGTTCCAAAAAAGAGTAAAAAAAATTTTTTTTTTGGAGATTTTTGCCTACCCTTTTGAGAGAGAAAGAGAACACGAACCAGGGAGAAGCAGACTCCCTGCTGCTTGAGCAGGGAGCCTGACGTGGGGCTCAGTCCCAGGAACCCGAGATCATGACATGAGCTGAAGGCAGATGCTTAACCAACTGAGCAACCCAGGAGCCCCCCAAATTTTTGTTTTACATGGCAGTCACATTCCTAGAAAATTAGGTGTGTCTGAAGCCATGCAAAAAATACATTCAATTTATTCGTAAAATATAATTATGTGGAAGGCATAGGTCATTATAAACATTTCACTGTTGTTTTAAATCTACATGAATATCTGGGACAAGAAATCTCAGACTCCTGTCAACTAAATACAAGCAGTGCCATATATTGTGGCAACAAAAAATATACCTCCCCTCGCCAAAATTTGCAAAATGCTCCTGGGGGTACTACTGGGCCCTTCACCCCATAGGTCATCATTCCCTTAGCAATTACCTTCAGCCTCTAGTAACAGAGTCCTTAAGTGACAGTAGTTAAACAAATAGGGGTTTGTTTCTCTCTCAAGTAAACTAAAGCTGAAAGCAGGCAGTGTTGGGCTGCTTTGTTCAAGTCTCCTATTCTTTCTGCTTTACATCCCTAGTATTGATTTTCAACCTCAAGTTCATGGCTGCAAAGTGGCTGCTGGAGCTCCAGCTATTGTGTCTGTGATCTGGGTATGAAGAAGAAAGAAGAAAGGAAGTCAGGAAGATGAATAAATCTCCTTTAGGAATGTTTCTGGAAGTCCCATCCAACAACTCCCTTTTTATCCATCCTCAAAGCAGGCCTGGAAATATAATTTTTTAGTTAGATGCTTTGCTGTCTCTAATAATAATATTGGGTTCTATGGTAAAGAAGCAGGAGTGAACAGACATTGGGTAGACAGTCAACAACACCTGCCATACTGTTTCTCTCACCCACCAAAAATATCCAGGGAACCTGCCAAAACCCCAAAGGCAGATTCAACACACAGATCCTAAGAGAAGCTTTCAACCTTTTGAGTTCTTTGGCTCAGGGTCTCAAGCTTCTGATGGCCTCCATTCTTGTCTGCCATTTCACCCAAGGGAGCACAGTGAAGACTCATGACAATGAGCAGTTCTTTTTTTTTTTTTTTTTTAAGATTTTCATTTATTTATTTATTTATTTATTTATTTTTTAAAGATTTTATTTATTTATTTGACAGAGAGAGAGATCACAAGTAGGCAGAGAGACAGTCAGAGAGAGAGGAAGAAGCAGGCTCCCTGCTGAGCAGAGAGCCCGATGTGGGCCTCGATCCCAGGACCCTGGGACCATGACCTGAGCTGAAGGCAGAGGCTTTAACCCACTGAGCCACCCAGGCGCCCAAGATTTTTATTTATTTGACAGAGATCACAAGTAGGCAGATAGAGAGAGGAGGAAGCAGGCTCTCCTCGGAGCAGAGAGCCCGATGCAGGGCTTGATCCCAGGACCCTGGGACGATGACCTGAGATGAAGGCAGAGGCTTTAACCCATTGAGCTACCCAGGCGCTCCACAATGATCGGTTCTGACTAGATGCTTTTACTGAACAAATTTGGGGACAGCAGACCAATCTGAGAAGGGGCTCAAGACCCCAAATCTGCCAGAGCTTCTAGTGTGAGAGCTCAAGATGACAGTGGTTTAGTTTCTCACATTTGATATTCATCATTCAAATGTATGTATGTGTGTTTGCTTTTCAGAGTTTGTGCCAACCCCTCTGGAATTTTCCTAGAAGAGTTTTGTTCCATCTTACAAACATGTATTGCATCTACAGCCTTTCTCCTGCTGCATGCCAGGGATGCAAGTTGAAGCCAACAACGGCTCTTCCCTGGAGAGCTGATAGCCTGGACATGGGGAGCGGTGGGAGGAGAGCAAGGGATGGTAGCCACAGGCCACTGCACTCCAAAGTGGTTAGTGCAGTGCCATACTTAGGTGCTCAATAAATAGTGACATTTTGACCTGTCATCTTTGTGATGCTTGGAGATGAATCCATGCACTTCCAAGCTGACTGGGCTCAGGAGTTACTCACCACACTTCTATTACCAAATGTTCTATTTTTCCTTCCATTTCACTCAGTCAACTATGCCCTAGAATAAGTTCTTGAAATATGTTTTTATTTTCAACCTTGCAGAAAACCTTCTTGTGTTGAAGCCATGCCAAAACTCTTGGAGCTGGGAAATATCTAGAGATATGCAAAGATAAAAAAAATAATCATCTCTGTACTTGGAAATTCCTAGTTCTTCCTTAGCCTCAAAATCCCTCCAGAGGGCAATTTGGCAGGAATTTTCAGTTTTGATGAAACGTTTATACCCTTTGACCCTGCAATTCTTCTTCTAAGAATTTATACCAAGAAAATTATTAAGGACATACACAAAGGTACAAAACAAGGGTATTTTTAGAGGCTGATTTATAACCATGAAAGCACCTAGATGTGGCTGTTTGCAATGTTTTCTAACCAATAATAAAAGAGCAGTGACTACAGTACATCCCATACAACAACACAGCATCCATTTGAAATTATTCATTTAACAATTATATATCAATTACTTACTATATGCTGGGCCCTGTTGTAAATAGAAGGATACATTACTGCATAAACAGACAGCATGGATCTCACATTCTGACTGTGCACTTTAATTGTATTTATTGACATGAAAATACATTTAGGATATATCATTAAATGAAAAAAGGCTGGTTACAAAATCATTAATAATGATGATAATAGTCAATAACACACTAAGGAACTTAGTAGATAACACACTAAGGCACTTAGGAGCTTTACATACATTAGTCATTTTATTGATATAAGAATCTAATATGATCCAATGCTTGTTTAAAAATAATTTTTATAGGGACGCCTGGGTGGCTCAGTTGGTTGAGCGGCTGCCTTCAGCTCAGGTCATGATCCCAGTGTCCTGGGATCGAGTCCCACATCGGGCTCCTTGCTCGGCAGGGAACCTGCTTCTCTCTCTGCCTCTGCCTGCCTCTCTGTCTGCCTGTGCTCGCTCGCTCTCTCCCTCTGTCCCTGACAAATAAAAAAAAAATAATAATAATAATAATAATAATTTTTATATTCACTACCATTTTGCTGACCAACACAGGCACAAGTGCAATAATAAAGCAACTGTTTTCTTCTCCCACATTTCCGTGAAACCCGATTTGCGGATTTGTCCTTCTGGGGACCATGGATGAAATCTCAGGCAGTTCTCAGTATTTCTGGTCTCTTGCAGTCAGGTAGGCAGTCTTACTTTGAGAATTAAAACATCCAGTCCAATCTGAACTTCTCTCTACTCGAAGGGAGTCTTCTCCTTTAGGCTGAACTGCTCTGAGCTCAGAATCATGGAAGGGTTTCTTCTCAGAGTCGCTCCTCTTCCCTTTGCCTTTGACCCCTCCACGGTGGGGGGTGGGGTTAGGGAGGTGGAGCCTGGGGGAGGTTGGGGGAAGGGCAGCCTTCAATAGCAGGCAGAGTCCTGGACCATCATTGGCTCCTGTAGTTGGCCACACAGATCTTTGCAGCCTCTTTTATCTGACAGGTGCTTTTGCAGGCTGCTCCCAAGATTTTCTGTGGACAATGTTATCCCTCTCATAGCTGGAAGCTTCCCATTCTCTTCTCAGCCCATGTGGTCTCCAGCATTCTTCCTTATGCTGACTTTTTCCTTTGGGCCCTTTGTCCTCCCACTCAGGAGTCCTGCAGTGTGGTTCCCCTTTCCAGCAACCCAGGCCTGCTCCCTCCTCAGAGTCCTACAGCCTCTGGTAAAGGTTACACATCTTTGCCCTCCACTGAGGAGGGCAGTCCTTCTTTCTCCTTGTTGTTGGGCAGACTGAGGCACAGCTACAGTCTCTTACCTGTGGGCATCTCTTGGCAAAAGGCAGGCACCAATCCCCAAACTCAAGGAGGCACACATTCTCCCTGCTCTCTGACCTTCAAGGGTTGGAATTTGAACTTGAACCTTCAAGTTCCCTCACTTGCCTTGGAGTTAGGGACCACCCTCCTCTCCCGCTGGGAAGTGGCATGGGATCCAGTCCATCAACAACGTTCTTGGCAGAATTTTCTCTCACTGCTTTTCAGACCTCACTGTGAGACTAGAGGGGGGATTGCTCTAAGCTGGCAGAACCCGTTTCATAATCTCTCAGTTTACCCTGTGTCGGTTGAATAGAAGTCATAACACCTTAATTAGGATATTTGGGACATGGGGTCCTTGGCTACTTATTGTAGTATAATCGACTTTAGGGCTTCAGACAGAAGTGTGCACAAGGAGCCCCATTTTAACCTCCCGTGACATTCCTGCAGACATGCACATGTCTGAAGTTTTCACAGCAAAACCGTATCCATTATCTTTAGGTCATAGGGTTGTTTTCCTCTTTTGTGCTTATCAGTACTTTGTCTGTACCAGCACTGAACACATTAAAAAAAAAAAAACTCTTCTTAAAAGGAAAATATTCTTCCATGTGTGAAACAAAACAAAACAACCTAGACACAGATACCACACCCTTCACAAAAATAAACTCAAAATGGGTCACAGGTCTAAATGTGAAACACAAAACTGTAAAACTCCTAGAAGAAAACACAGGAGAGGATGTGGGTAGCCTTGGGGACTGTGATGATTTTTGGATACAACCCCAAAGCCATGATCAGTGAAAGAAATAACTGACAAGCTGGACTTCACTAAAATGAACACCGTCTGCTCTGCAAAAGACGACTTCAAGAGAATGAGAAGACCAGCCACAGAGAGAGAGAAAACAATGGCAAAAGACACCCCTGATAAAGGACTATTATCCAAAATACACAGAAAATTTTTAAAACTCAGTAAGAAAACAACTGATTAAAAAAATGGGCCAAAGACCTTAAGAGATACCTCATCTAAGAAGGTAGCAAAGAAGCATATGAAAAGATTCTCAACATCATAGGTCATCAGGAAATGCAAATTATTATTTTTTAAAGAGAATAGCAATTCACTTTTTTAAAAGATTTTATTTATTTATTTATTTGAGAACAAGAGAGAGAGCACGAGCAGGGGAGAGGAGAAGCAAGTTCCCTGCAGAGCAGGGAGCCCCACATGGGGCTCAATCCCAGGACCCAGGGATCATGACCTGCGGCTAAGGCAGCTGTTTAACTGACTGAGCCACCCAGGCACCCCAGGAAATGCAAATTAAATCACAGTAATACCAGCAGTCTTGGGCGAATGCCAGTGTGGATCTAGGGGCACCACCCTCTTCCGTGGTGGAGGCAGTTGCAGTCACCCTGACCCACGTGGCCATGCGGTGGCTGCTGGCTTGTGCCAGGGCACCATTCCTGTAAGCACCGCTGTCTGATCTGGGGGCAGCCCTGCCCACCAGCACTGGCCTAATGTCGCTGCTCCTGCTGCCAACTTTTGAGGATGCTTCCATTCCTCAAAAGCCCATGCTTAGATTTGTTGAAAGGGCACCACCGTGCCAAAAGGAAGACGAGAACCTCAATACTTGAGTGCCATTGGCAACCTTCTGCTAAAGCTCCTGAGTTCACAGAAGGCAGTTTTGCCATCTTGGCACTGGGTGTGGTTACCTCCACAGGGGACAGTTTGAAAGGCTGCACCTGACAGTCCACTGCTCTCTGGACACCGAGAACATGTTTGCCTGATAGAGAGTACCAGTACCTTTCAAGTTCATCACCTGCAAGGGTGTGGGGCAGCCCATGGTAGGGAGACCAAAGTGCCATTGGTCACTGCATGGCTCCCATGAAGAAAGGCTGGCAGTCTTACAGTAGAGATGGGTGGGGATGGTGAACTCAGAGATAACAATGTTTCCTCATCAAGCTTGTTGGCCTGCCTGGCAAGGGCCATGAACCATGAGACTCTAGAGAAGCTGCAAAAAGATTAAGAGAAATAAAAACAGAACAACCAAACCCCTGGACCTTTGTTTGAGTGGAGAGCCACTGCCAATACGCTGGGGATACAGAAATTCCCGAGCCCATATGACTTGACCCAGAAGAGGCAGGACAGGGGAAAGCCCTGGATGTCTACACATGGGTAGTGAGAACGTGAGAAATACATGTAAAGAGGCTACTGAGAAAGAATATACCTTTTTCTTCCCCTTGCCCTACCCTTAAAGTCTGCGGGTAGCTCTAAAAATCTAACCAAGGTGGTGGTTCAGTGGGTTAAAGCCTCTGCCTTCAGCTCGGGTCATGATCCCAGGGTCCTGGGATGGAAACCCCATTGGGTTCTGCACTCAAAAGGGAGTCTGCTTGAGGATTCTCTCCCTCTCTCTCCCTGCTTCTCCCCCAGCTCTCTCTCTCTCTCTCTCAATCAAATAAATAAATTGTAAAAAAAAAAAAAAAATCAATGTTACTGGGGGTCAGTGTGGAATAAAGGAATTATTAAGCAGACCACAGAGGATTTGGGGACAGTGAAGATACTCTGCATGATACTATCATGATGGATACATATTGTTATAAATTTGTCCAACCCTAGAGAATGTACAACTCCAAGAGTGATAATATAAACTACATATTTTGGGTGATTATGACCTGTTAGTGTAACTCATCAGTTCTCACAAATGTCCCACTCTGGGGGAATGTTGATGACAGGGGAAGCATGTGTAGGGACAGAGGGTATGTGGGAAGTCTCTGGCCCTTCCTCTCTATTTTGCTGTTAAACCTAAAACTGCTCTAAAAAATATTCTTCCAGAAAAAAAAAATGTTAATGTACACACATTTATTTTCTATATTCTTCTCTTTTTAAAAAAAGATTGTATTTATTCATTTGCCAGAGGGAGAGAGAGAGAACATACAAGTAGGCAGAGTAGGAGGCAGAGGGAGAGGAAAAATCAGACTTCTGGCTGAGCAGGGAGCCCAGTGTGGGGCTTGATCCCAGGACACTGGGATCATGACCTGAGCCAAAAGCAGATGCTTAACCATCTGAGCCACCCAGGGACCCCTTTCCGTTTTCTTCTTGAGTGAGTTTCAGTAATTCATGTCTCTCTAGGGAAGTTTCCATTTCATCTGGGTTAACTAATTTATTGGCATACTGTTGTTCAAGTATTTCCTTATAATTCTTTTCGTTTCTGTAAAGTTGGTAATAATGTTCCTATTTTATTCCTGATTTCAATAATTTGTGTCTTTTCTCTTTCTTTCTTCTCTTGGCCAGTCAAGCTATAAGTTTGTCTATTTTTTTAATCTTTTCAAAGAAACAATGTTCCATTTGTTACATTTTTCTATTGGATTTCTACTTTATTTCCACTCATATCTTTATGATTTCATCTTCTGCTTCCGTTGGGCTTAGTTCCTTTTTTTTCCCTTACTTTCTTAAAGTGAAAGTTCAGGTAATTGATTTGAGATCTTCCTTCTTATCTAATATAGGCATTTAGCTATAAATTTCCCCTTTGGGGGCGCCTGGATGGCTCAGTTGTTAAGTGTCTGTCTTTGCCTCATGTCACGATCCCAGGGTCCAGGAATCGAGCCCTGCATGGGACTCCCTGATCAGTGGGAAGCCTGCTTCTCCCTCTCCCACTCCCCTTGCTTCTGTTCCCTCTCTCACTATGTCTCTCTCTGTCCACAAAATAAATAAAACCTTAAACAAACAAACAAACAAACAAAAAAAACACATAGCTTTGGGCCCTGGGTGGCTCAGTGTAAAGATTAAGTCTCTGCCTTCAGCTCAGGTCATGATCTCAGGGGCCTGGGATCAAGCCTCACCTCGGGCTCTGCTCAGCAGGGAGCCTGCTTCGTCCCCTCTCTGTGCCTGCCTCTCTGCCTAGTTGTGATCTGTCTCTCTCTGTGTGTCAAATAAATAAATATAATCTTTAAAATAAATAAATAAATAAATTTCCCCTTTGGCAGTCCTACCCTGTCACGATATTTGGGTTGTCCAGGTTCCCCTTGGGATTGGTTTGAACATTGAGTGTTGCTTCACACCAAACCAAGTTAGACAATTTGTCAGTTGTTTTCCACATAATACTTTCTTTTGGCTATCCAAGGGTGAAAAGTTTCATTAGGTATTTTATAAGTAATCTCAACACTATACAGCTATACAAAGAACATCACATTCAGACTCATTCGGTACACCAATTCACAACAGTTAAATGCAAACAGGGGGGCACACGGACCAGGAAATGGGCCACTACATCACACTATGATAGTGCCGTGTCCACAGGCTAAGGAAGCACATGACAGGGACATGTACATAGAGTTCTGGGGTCAGAGAAGAAATAAAATCTCCTGAGATCTGAATGTTACTTGGAAGTCAGCCCCTGGAAGAGGCCAGGGCTGTGCAACACCCTCCCATGGCCACAAAAAGCATCATCCAGAGAACAAAGCTCTGTTCAGCAACTGGACTTGTCTAAGAAATATACAGGCCATTTGAGGAGGAGCAGGATGGCAGAGGAGTAGATCTAAATATCATCCGGTCCCAGGAGTTCAGCTAGTTATCAAACCATTCTGAACACTTAAAAACTGAAAAGGAGACAGAAGAGAAGAAGAGCAGCAATTCTAGGAACTGAAAAATTAACCAGTTTCCAGAAGGTAGGACATGCAAAGTAGTGAATCTGAAGCAATATACGGGAAGAGAGACCACGGGGGAGGTCTCCTTCCTATCTCTTGTTCCTGGCAAGTGATAGAGCAGCAGAGCACAAAATTGGAACTTTTAGCAGTCTGCTCCACTGAGGGACGTCACTCCAGAGGCTAAGTGGGGGGGGTGGTGGTGGTGGAGCACTCATGGGGACAGTGTGGCCTCAGGACCCATGGGGTCCCAGAAAGACCAGGGTTGTTGAGTGTGGCAGAGCTCCCAGGTATTGGAAGAGGGAAGCCACCTGCAGAGACAGAGCAGAGCAGTGGGCTCTCAGCTCAGGGTTACCTTAAACTGTGATATAAGGCACAGTCAGGACACTGCACTTTGAGCAGGGTCCCCACAAGTAGCAGATCTGGGGAGACTCACCTTCCTCATTGGGGAGGAGTGGTGCAGGAGTACGTGGTAGGAATCTGCTGGGCTTGGAGACTCCTAACGGGCCATGCAGCAGGGATAGAAATGCTCGGTCATAGGCTGGGTAAGCACGGAGTGCGGCTGGAGGTGAGGAAGACAGGAGGGATTAACTGCTTTTCTCTGATGGCTCTCTGAACAGTGGGGCACTGAACACTCCGTTCCTATGGAGCCGGAGATGGGGAGGCCACCATTTTCACTTCCATCCACAAAGCTCTACGGAAAGCGTTCAGGGAACAAAACTCCCGAGACCGAAACTGCACAGATTACTTAGACTTGCCCCAGGCAAAGATGGTGCAATTCCGCCTTGGACAAAGACAACTGAGAATCTCACAAACAAGCCCCTCCCCCAGAAGATCAGCAGGAACATCCAGCCAAGACCAAGTTAACCAATCAGTGAGAACTGCAGAACTCCAAAGCTAGGGGAAAGCAACATATAGAATTAATGGCTTTTTTCCCATAATCCATTAGTCTTTCAAAGTTAATTTTTTTAAATTTTTTTTTCCTTATTCCATTTTTAAAATTTTTCCTTTCCTATTTTGACATTTTTAAACTATTTCATCTTATCAATACCTTTTTAAAAAATCTTTTAAAATTTCAATTTTTATAGTCATATTTTATTCCTTCAGTGTATTTAACCTTATTTTTTTTAATATACATATAGGGTTGTTTTTTTTTCTTTAAAATTTTGGGATACGGGGGTGCCTGAGTGTCTCAGTCATTGAGTGTCTGCCTTTGGCTCAGGTCATCTTCCTGGGGTCCTGGGATTGAGCCCTGCATCGGACTTCCTGCTCCATGGGAAGTCTGCTTCTCCTTCTCCCACTCCCACTGCTTGTGCTCCCTCTCTCACTGTGTCTCTTTCTGTCAAATAAATAAATAAAATCTTTTAAAAAATAAATGAATAAATAAATAATAAAACTATTTTTTAAAAAATTTTGGGATACAATTTCTTCTAATAGATCAAAAATATACCCTAAATCTAGCACATGGCTTTGTTCTAGTCTCCAGCCTGATCACATTCTTTCCTCTCTCTCTTTTTTTTTCAACCAACTTCTTATCAATTCCTTTTTAAGAATCTTTTTAAGTTTCATCTTTACAGTCATACTTCATCCCTTCATCGTGTTTACCCTTATTTTTGTATATATGTAAGTTTTTCTTTCTTTAAAATTTTGGGAGGTAGTTTCTTCTAACAGACGAAAATACATCCAAAATCAAGTGTGTGGCTCTATTTTATTCACCAATCTAATATATATATATATATATATATTTTCTTTCCTTTTTTGTCCCCTATCTTCTCCCCCTGGTTTTGTGTCTCTTCTGATTTGGGTAGTATATATTTTTCTGGGATCATTGCTACCCTTTTAGTATTTTGTTCTCTCATTCATCTACTTTTATCTGGGTAAAATGACAAGGTAGAAAAACTCACCACAAAAAAAAAAAAAAAGAAGAAGAAAGAAAGAAAAAAAAGAACGAGAGGCAGTATCAACAGCTAGGGACCTAATCAATACGGACATTAGTAATATGCCAGAACTAGAGTTCAGAATGACAATTATCGAGGCACCTAGGTGGCTCAGAGGGTTAAAGCCTCTGCTTTCAGCTCGGGTCATGATCCCAGGGTCCTGGGATCGAGCCCTGCATAGGGCTCTCTGCTCAGCGGGGAGCCTGCTTCCCTTCTTCTCTCTCTGCCTGCCTCTCTGCCTACTTGTGATCTCTGTCAAATAAATAAATGAAATCTTAAAAAAAAATTCAGAATGACGATTATCAAGGTTCTAGCTGGGCTTGAAAAAAGCATGGAAGATATTAGAGAATCCCTTTCTGGAGAAATAAAATCCTTTTCTGGAGAACTAAAAGAACTAAAATCTAACCTCATTGAAATTTAAAAAAAAAAAGCTACTAATGAGGTTCAATTAAAAAATGGAGGCTCTTACTACTAGGATAAGTGAGGCAGAAGAGAGAATTAGTGATATAGAAGACCAAATGATGGAGAATAAAGAAGCTGAGAAAAAGAGAGACAACTACTGGACCACAAGGGGAGAATTCAAGAGATAAGTGATACCATAAGATGAAACAATATTAGAATAATTGGGATCCCAGAAGAAGAAGAAAGAGAGAGGGGGGGCAGAAGATATATTGGAGCAAATTATAGCAGAGAATTTCCTTAATTTGGCAAAGGGAACAAGCATCAAAATCCAGGAGGCACAGAGAATCCCCCTCAAAAATCAGTAAAAATAGGTCCACACCCCATCATCTAATAGTAAAACTTACAAGTCTCAGTGACAAAGAGAAAATCTTGAAAGCAGCTTGGAACAAGAGGTTTATAACATACAAGAGGTCTGTAACATATACTTCTATCCACAGAGACCTGGCAGGCCATAAAGGACTGGCATGATATATTCACAGCACCAAATGAGAAAAATATACAGCCAAGAATACTATATCCAGCTAGGCTGTCATTGAAAATAGAAGGAGAGATAAAAAACCTTCCAGGACAAACAAAAATTAAAAGAATTTGCAAACACCAAACCAGCCCTACAGGAAATGTCGAAAGGGGTCCTCTAAGCAAAGAGAGAGCCTCAAAGTAACAGACCTGAAAAGAACAGAGACAATATACGGTAACAGTCACCTTACAGGCAAAAAAAAAAAAAAAGGCAGCAAATTCATATCTTTGAATAGTTACCCTGAATGTAAATGGGCTAAAAAGCCCCAGTCAGAAGACACATGGTATCAGAATGGATCAAAAACAAAACAAAAACAAACAAACAAAAAAACTAAGACCCATTGATATGCTGTCTGCAAGAGACTCATTTTAGACCCAAAGATACCTCCAAATTTAACGTAAGGGGGTGGAAAACAATTTCCCATGCTAATGGACATCAAAAGAAAGCTAGGATCGCAATCCTTATATCAGATAAATTAGATTTTAAGCCAAAGACCATTGTAAGAGATGAGGAAGGACACTATATCATACTTAAAGGGTCTGTCCAACAAGAAGATCTAACAATTTTAAATATCTATGCCCATAACATGGGAGCAGCCAATATATAAACCAATTTATAGCAAAATGAAAGAAACACATCAACTATAATACAATAATGGTAGGGGACTTTAGCACCCCCACCCCCCCGAAATGGACAGATCATGTAAGCAAAAGATCAATAAGGGAATAAAGGTTTTAAATGACTGGACCAGATGGACATCACAGATATATTTAGAACATTCCATCCCAAAGCAACAGAATACACATTCTTCTCTAGTGCACATAGAACATTTTCCAGACTAGATTACATCCTCGGTCACAAATTAGGTCTCAACTGGTACCAAAATATTGGGATCATTCCATACATATTTTCAGACCACAATGGTCTGAAGCTAGAACTCAATCACAAGAGGAAAGTTGGAAAGAACTCAAATACATGGAGGTTAAAGAGCATCCTATTAAATAGTGGATGGGTCAGCCAGGAAATTAAAGAACTAAAAAAATTCATGGAAACAAATGAAAATGAAAGCACAACTGTTCAAAATCGTTGGGACACAGCAAAGACGGTACTGAGAGAAAAGCATATAGCAACATAAGACTTTCTCAAGAAACAAGACAGGTCTCAAGTACACAACCTAACCCTACACCTAAATTTAGGAGCTGGAAAAAGAACCGCAAAAAAAGCCTAAACCCAGCAGGAGAAGAGAAATAATTAAGATAAGAGCAGAAATCAATGAAATAGAAACCAAAAGAACAGTAGAAAAAATCAATGAAACTAGGAGCTGGTCCTTAGAAATAATTAATAAAGACTTATCAAAAAGTCTTTATTAATTAATAAAAATCATGAATCAAAGAGGAGAGATCACAAACAACACCAAAGAAATACAAACAATGATAAGAGCATATTATGAGCAACCATACACTAGCAAATTTGACAATCCTGAAGAAATGGATGCATTCTAGAGACATATAAACTACCAAAACTGAACCAGGATTAAATAGAAAACCTGAACAGACCCATAACCAGTAAGGAGATTGAAGCAGTCATCAAAAATCTACCAACAAACAAGAGCCCAGGGCCAGATGGCTTCCCAGGGAAAATCTACCAAACAGTTAAAGAATTAATACCTATTCTCCTGAAGCCATTCCAAAAAATAGAAATGGAAAGGAAACTTCCAAACTCATTTCATGAGGCCAGCATTACCTTGACCCCAAAACCAGACAAAGACCCCATCAAAAAGGAGAATTACAGACCAATAGGGTAGATGAACATGGACACAAAAATTCTCGCCAAAATGCTAGCCAATAATATCCAACAGTCCATTAAAAGGATTATTCACCACAACCAAGTGGCATTTATCCCTGGGCTGCAAGGTTGATTCAATATCTGCAAATCAATCAATATGATACAATACATTGATAAAAGAAAGAACAAGAACATATGATACTCTCAATAGATGTTGAAAAAGCATTTGACAAAGTGCAGCATCCTTCCTTGATCAAAACTCTTCAAAGTGTAGGGATAGAGGATACATACCTCAATATCATCAAAGCCATCTATGAAAACCCCACAGCAAATATCATTCTCAATGGGAAAAAACAGAGCTTTCCCCCTAAGGTCAGGAAATGGCGGGGATGTCCATCATCACCAATGCTTTTCAACATAGTACTACAAGTCCTAGCCTCAGCAATCAGACAACAAAAAGAAATAAAAGGCATCTGAATCAGCAAAGAAGAAGTCAAACTCTCCCTCTTTGCAGATGATATGATACTTTATGTGGAAAACCCAAAAGACTCCACTCCAAAACTGCTAGAACTCAGACAGGAATTCAGTAAAGTGTCAGGATATAAAATCAATGCACAGAAATCAGTTGCATTTCTACACACCAGCAACAAGACAGAAGAAAGAGAAATTAAGGAGTTGATCCCATTTACAATTGCACCCAAAACCATAAGATACCTAGGAATAAAACTAACCAAAGAGGCAAAGAATTTGTACTCAGAAAACTATAAGGTACTCGTGAGAGAAATTGAGGAAGACACAAAGAAATGGAAAAACATTCCATGCTCATGGATTGGAAGAACAAATATTGTGAAAATGTCTATGCTACCTAAAGCAATCTATACCTTTAACGCAATCCCTATCAAAATACCATCAATTTTTTTTCAAAGAAATGGAACAAATAATCCTAAAATGTATATGGAACAAGACCCCGAATAGGCAGAAGAATGTTGAAAACGAAAACCAAAGTTGGCAGCATCACAACGCTAGACTTTAAGCTCTGTCACAAAGCTGTCATCATCAAGACAGTATGGTACTGGCACAAAAACAGACACATAGATCAATGGAACAGAATAGAACCCAGGAATGGACCCTCAACTCTACGGTCAACTAATCTTCAACAAAGCAGGAAAGAATGTCCGATGGAAAAAAGATGGTCTCTTCAACAAATGGTGTTGGGAAAATTGGACAGCCACATGCAGAAGAAGGAAACTGGACCATTTCCTTACACCACACATACACAAATAGACCCAAAATGGATAACAGACCTCAATGTGAAAGAGGAATCCATCAAAATCCTTGAGAACACAAGCAGCAACCTATTTGACCTCAGCCGCAGCAACTTTTTCCTAGAAATATTGCCAAAAGCAAGGGAAGCAAGGGCAAAAATGAACGATTGGGACTTCATCAAGAGCTTTTGCACAGCAAAGGAAACAGTCAACAAACGCAAAAGACAACTGACAGAATGGGAGAAGGTATTCATGTATGACATCAGATAAAGGAATAGTATCCAAAATATATAAAGAACCTATCAAACTCCACACCCAAAGAACAAATAATCCAATCAAGAAATGGGCAGAAGATAGGAACAGACATTTCTGCAAAGGAGACATCCAAATGGCCAACAGACACATGAAAAAGTGCTCAATATCACTGGGCATCAGGGAAATACAAATCAAAACCACATTAAGATACCACCTCACTCCAGTCAGAATAGCTAAAATTAACCAGTCAGGAAATGACAGATATTGGCATGGATGCAGAGAAAGGGGAACCCTCCTATACTGTTGGTTGGAATGCAAGCTGGTGCAGCCACTCTGGAAAAAAGTATGGAGGTTTCTCAAAAAGTTGAAAATAGAGCTACCCTACGACCCAGCATTCACACTACTGGGTATTTACCCTAAAGATACAAAGCTAAAGATCACTCCTAGTGATCTGAAGGGGCACATGCACCTGAATGTTTATAGCAGCAATGTACACAATAGCCAACTATGGAAAGAACCATCCATCAACAGATGAATGGATAAAGAAGATGTTGTATATATATACAAGGGAATACTATGTAGCCATCAAAAGAAATGAAATCTTGGGGTGCCTGGGTGGCTCAATGAGTTAAAGCCTCTGCCTTTAGCTCAGGTCATGATCCCAGGGTCCTGGGATCAAGCCCCGCATGGGGCTTTCTGCTCATCAGGGAGCCTGCTTCCCTTCCTCTCTCTGCCTACTGGTGATCTATCAAATAAATAAAATCTTTAAAAAAAAAGAAAAGAAATGAAATCTTGCCATTTGCAACAACATGGATGGAACTAGAGGGTATTATGCTGAGTGAAATAAGTCAATCAGAGAAAGACAATTATCATATAATATCTCTGATATAAGGAATTTGAGAGGCAGTGCAGGGGGTCATGGGGAATAGGGAGGGAAAAAAATGAAACAAGATGGGATCAGGAGGGAGATAAACCATAAGAGACTCTTAATCTCATGAAACAAACTGAGGGTTGCTGGGGGTGGAGGGGTAGGGATAGGGTGGTTGGGGTATGGACATTGTGGAGGGTAGGTGCTATGGTGAGTGCTGTGAAATGTGTAAGCCTGATGATTCACACACCTGTACCCCTAGGGAAAATAATACATTATATGTTAAAAAAAGAAAGAAAGAAAGAAAGAAACATACAGGCCATTTGAGAACTCACATCATTTGATGCACTGAAATCCCTGACCTTGCAGGAATTCTATCTTTATCCTATAACCTCTGGAACTCCTGCCTACAGGTTCATTCCCACCATCTCCACTCTACGCTCCAGAACCAAGCATCCAAGGCCAAGGCATGATGACCAGGAGCCCTGGTCTGAGGCTGACTGATTCAGTGTGGAGCAGGCCTGGAAGCTTTCTCTTTTTTCATTTTATACTCCATGTTTTCTTGTGACCTAGTCCTTGTCTGATGAAGGCACAGCTCTTCAGCCCCAGCTCTGCCATAATCCCTTGTAAATCAAGCTTCTGATTCACCTTGGTGTGTTCCTCCTGATATTTTTTGTGCCCGGATTTTGGCGGATTGCTTGCCTGTTGATCCCCTACCAACCAACCACTGCTCCTGACTCAGCGAGGGTAGACTCTCAGTCCTCACCTGGACCTGCACCTCTTTGTGAGGATGAGTAAAGGGGGAGCATGGCCTTCAACAAAGTTAGTCCTCAGAGGACAATTTGGATGTTCCTTGTAGCTTATTAATTCTGCCTGTAAGTTAACTGATTACCGATCTCATTTGGGTGAATTGGCAGACACACCGCCATACATCTGTCCATCTCTCCACTAACTACCCCTTTGTGTTTGTCTTAGAATCCCAGTCTTTACCTTGCCTAATCTGACCCACCTTCCCAAACCCCTAACCCTGATCCTGACAGGTCCGGGGGCTTCCCAGAAGAGCCCATTTCACCACAGGTTAAAGTACTTAACTCAAGTACCGGTTGTGCGGCTTTATGTTCCAGGATTCTGACCACGGGGATCTGGTTGCAGGCTCAGCCAAAGCAGGGTACATTTTAAAAATAAGCAAACTCTGTCATTGAATCTTTTTGATCATCCTCTTAGCATCTCGATCTCACCTCTAAGTGCCTCGC
This sequence comes from Lontra canadensis, assembly GCF_010015895.1. NCBI lineage: Eukaryota > Metazoa > Chordata > Mammalia > Carnivora > Mustelidae > Lontra > Lontra canadensis. The sequence goes on from NW_022631055.1 coordinate 7,373,495, forward strand.
TCCAAAGAGCTGGAGCCCCAGGACACCCCCATGCCCGGCTCCCCGGGCCTGCCCAATTCAAGTTGCCCATCCTTGTTACCACCTCTCACACCTCCACCCCAGCCCCCCATTCCTCCAGTGCACAGGATCCCTGCCCAGTTGCATGAGGGCATTGGTCTGCCTTTGGAGCCTCTCCACCTTCTCAAGGGTCTGCTGTGTGCTATTGTGGGGCTAGTCATGACAGACACAGCATTAACATGATGGTATCTGCCTGCCAGGAGCTCCCAGCAAACAGTGGGTGTGTTCCACTCAGCAGGACTGCTTCGACTTCCCGTGTGCTGCATCTGGCCAGTTTTGCAGGAGGTAAAGTAGCCTTGACCTTCTCTGAAGACAGCTGGTTCTGCTGGCCTTCTTTGCACAGCTTTTTTCCTCCTAAAGGCACAGATTTTCTAAGAGTTCAAAGTTCTTTCCCTGCTGTTGAGTGACAGATGGCCCCGGCCAGAAGGCCTTGTATATGATTAAGTTGTTCATTGGTTAGTTGCTTGTAAGGATGAGCCTGCTTATGGAGCAAACCAAAAATGCCATTCAACTAGCCTAGAGAATAGAACACCATTCTAGAGATGTCTTACTTCAGAAACAAGAAAAAACCTAAAAACAAAAAGAAAACCAAAGCTGGACTAGTCTTGAAACAATCTTTCTTTTTTTAAATATTTTATTTATTTATTTGTCAGAGAGAGCACAAGCAGGGGGAGCAGCCCACAGAGCAGACAGAAGCAGGCTTCCTGCTGAGCAAGGAGCCCAATTCAGGACTCGATCCCAGGACTCTGGGATCATGATCTGAGCCGAAGGCAGCCACCCAACTGACTGAACCACCCGGGCGTCCCTCTTTTTTTTTTTTTTTTTTTTTAAGATTTTATTTATTTGAGAGAGAGAGAGAGAACAAGCACTGGGGAGGGCCAGAGGGAGAGGGAGACAGAAGCAGACTCCCCGCTGAGCAGAGAGCTCAACCGTTGGACCCAGATCACAACTTGAGTGGAAGGCAGACGCTTAACCACTGAGCCACCCAGGTGCCCAGAAACAATATGTCCTTTTCCTTACTAAGTGGCAACTACTCTCATGCAAGCACTTGAGAGGTACGTGCATTTGTGGATTGTAACAGGGACAAGGTTTGGACCCAGCGCTTCTCAACAACTGTAAAAAGGCTTCTATGAGGTGCCTGGGGACATTTGAACACTGTCTAGATAATTGTCCTTATTTTTTAGATACACATAATGACGTTATTTATGGATAGAATAGGATGTATGCAATTCATTCAAAAATAATCCAGTGTGGGAGGGGGTGGTATATCTGAGAATGATGGGGGTATATCGGAGACAAGATTGGTATATGATGAGGGCCACCAGTTAAATGTCTAACTTGGCTCATGTCATGATCTCGGGGCTCTGGGACTGAGTCCCACATGAGGCTCCCCGCTCAGTGGCGAGTCTGCTTCTCCCTATTCCTCCCCTTGCTTGTGCTCTCTCTAATAAATAAAATCTTTAAAAAAAAAAAAAAGATTTGCCATATGTTGATAATTATTGAAGCTGGGTTATAAATATATGAAAATTCATTATCCTCTTTTTTTGTGACCTACTTTTGTGTTTGCTTGAAAATTTTTATTATGAAAAAAGTGAAGTAGAAGACCAGTGCTTTTTAAATTTCCACGTGTGTACCTCAGAACGCAAAGGAAAGCAACAGTACTCATGCCCTAGGAGAGAGAATTTGGAGGATATGGTGCAAAGGACCTCCAATACAATAAAGATATTTGAGTTTCCTGTTTTACTTCAAACATTCAGATGGATTTTATAGTTGGCTAAATTGACATTTATTTTAAATGAGAAAGTTGTAAATTACTTGGACAGGAGAGAAAACAAGTGTTGCGCAAGCTGACAAAGAGTTCCTCTCAGCCAGAGAGATCTGTCTTATCCTGGCATGCCCCTTCTTGGCACAGTATGGTTAAAAAGACAAGGCTCTTCTAGGGTAGCTGCATGGCCCCACGGGGACAGAGACATAGGAAAACTACTCTCCCAGAAAACTGGGCAGTAGGTTTGGGGCTTGGGAGCTTTTGAATTAAAGAGGAAAAAGAGAAGCACCTGGGTGGCTCAATCGGGTAAGCATCCAACTCTTGATTTGGGCTCAGGTCATAATCTCAGGGTTGTGAGATCGAGCCCCACGTCGGGCTCTCAGCAGGGTGTGGAGCCTGCTTATGATTCTCTCTCTCCCTCTGCCCATCCGCACCAGTGCACTCTCTTAAATAAATAAAGCTTTAAAAATAAAGAGGAAAAAGAGGATCAAGGAAGAAGAGAGGAAACCCCGAATCACAGAAGGACAAGCAAAAGTGATGAGATGTTCCACCGTCTTGAAAACAGGCCAATATGCATTTAAAGATAAGGCATTCTGCTGGAGAGGAAACATGGCCACAGCCGTGGGGGGCTCACACGTGGGTGCAGGGAAAAAGCTGAAAAATTCGCTGAAGAAGAAGAAGATGAAAATGGTAGCTAGGGCAGTAGCTTCGGAGTTGGAAGATGAGGGCAAAGACGCTACTGACAGTGGAGGTTCTGTAGGAAGTTGTGAATCAGAAAAGGATCACTTTTCTTCAGATGATGAATCAGTGGGAGCTGACAATGAAGATGAAGTTGAACCCTGTGGCAATGGAAATGAACATACAGCCGAAGTTAGAGTTGGAATTAACGTGGGCTGGGCGGATGCCATGGCTAAAATTCTTAAAAAGAAAACTCCTAAAAGTAAGTCTACTATTCTGGTCAAAAACAGAGAGCTGGAAAAGGAAAAAGAAAAGTTAAAGCAAGAGAGACTAGAGAAGAGAAAACAGCTTGGTAAGAAGCGGGAATGGGAAATGTGCAGAGTAAAGCCAGATGTTGTCAAAGACAAAGAAACAGAGAGAAATCTTCAGAGAATTGCAACAAGGGGTGTGGTACAGTTATTTAACGCCATGCAGAAGCACCAAAAGAACGTTGATGAAAAGGTTAAAGAAGCTGGAAGTTCTATTAGAAAACGTGCTAAGTTGATATCAACTGTTTCCAAGAAAGATTTCATCAGTGTTCTGAGAGGGATGGATACAAGTACAAATGAGAAAAGTTCGACTGGAAAGAACTTGAAAGCCAAACAGACTGAAGTGAAATCAGAAGAGGGCCCTGGATGGACAATCTTACATGATGATTTCATGATGGGAGCATCCATGAAAGACTGGGACAAAAAGAGTGATGACGCGGATAACCAGTGAGCCAGGGTCTGGGAGCGACTTGGATACATAAGGCCGTAGAGGAAACACAGCATACAGTCATTGTATTTTTCCTAGCGAAATGCTCTGTGCTCTCAGAGTTATGTGGCTGTGAAGCTATCATTTGTAAGAAAGCCCAAAGACTTTTACTATTACCAACTTGGGTGTTTTCTCTTTTCGTGAAAACTTCGTTAAATTAAGTTTTTCAAACCTTGTATGATTTTAAGCATTGTTTCTCAAACATGTAAAAAGGAGTATTTCTGCTTAACTAGCGAGATGCACATTTTGCCCAGATCATTATAAGTTTACGTATTGGTCATGGATATTGGTATTTTGTTCCGGTATCAGCAGTTTCTAGAAATGCAGTGCTTTTCATAATTAAAATGAACTCCCTGAAGTTAAAAAAAAAAAAAAAAAAGATAAGGCATTCTAATATTCAGCATTAAGTAGTTGTCTATACAACCCCTCCTTTGCTCCAAACTATTAAAAAAGACTTCTCTGGCCATTGCCTTGAGTCATAATAATATTTGGGAGAATGAAGGGGTTGGAAAGAAAATATCTAGCTGGGTCCCATGGTATATAAAATAGGGGACGGCTGTGGGAGGTAAAATGCAAAGTGGGGATCAAGAAAAGTCAGTAGAAATTTGGAGATGGATATTTCTAGCAACAAGAGCATTCCTTTACAACATATGATGGACTCAGCATCTCTGGAAATCTTTGCAAGGATGTTGCTTTCCCATCAGGTATTTCAGTAGAAGTGAGCCCAATTCTACTTCAGCACTAACAACTTTATTAAAATAAGATGATCTCAGAAAAACTGGGTGACTGAAGGACATCCGCACAGCCAGCACTGGGGTTACAATTACCACCTGGCAAGGGGAGGGGATCTGCACCCTGTCATTGGTTAATGGGCAAGATGCTGATGCAGGAAAGTTATTCATTTCGGAAATTCAGGAAAAACTGAGGATGTTCAACATGCAAGTAATTTTCCTTGATGCCATAATATGTTTTAAAGGCCAGACTCACAGAAATATATTAAATAGATTATTACAGATAAGAGGCATTTAGTCTTTGCTAGGGAAATGCTCAGAGTATCACTAAGGAAGTCATCCCGTCCCATACTTTCAGACTACTCTTGAGGTCTGTCTTAGAAAATGCATTTTTAGGGGTGCCTGGGTGGCTCAGTGGGTTAAGCCTCTGACTTTGGCTCAGGTCATCATCCTAGGGTCCTGGGATCAAGCCCCGCATTGGGCTCTCTGCTCAGCAGGGAGCCTGTTTCCTCTACTCTCTCTGCCTGCCTCTCTGCCTACTTGTGATCTCTGTCTGTCAAAAAAAAAGTGCATTTAAAAAAAAAAGAGTATTTATTTATTTATTTGACAAAGAGAGAGAGATCACGAGTAGCAGAGAGGCAGGCAGAGAGAGGGGGAAGCAGTTTCCTGCTGAGCAGAGAGCCCAGTACGGGGCTCCATCCCAGGACCCTGAGACCATGACCTGAGCCAAAGGCAGACGCTTTACCCACTGGGCCATCCAGGCACCCCTTAGAAAAATGCATTTTTGGGATGCCTGAGTGGTTCAGTTGGGTAAGTGTCTGCCTTGGGCTCAGGTCATGAATCCGTGGGTCCTGGGATCGAGCCCCATATCGAGCTCCCTGCTCTGAAAGGAGTCTGCTTCTCCCTCACACCTCTGCTGCTCACCCTACTTGTGCTCTTTCTCAAATAAATAAAATCTTAAAAAATGGAAAAAGAAAGAAAATGGCGTTTTCTTACCGATAGATCAAATAATCTATTATTATTCATTTCCATCACTATTACAACAAATTACCACAAATTTAATGACTTCACACCAATTTATTATCTGGTGGTTCGTAAGTTTAAAAGAGGTCTCCCTGGGCTGAAATCAAAGTATCCACACACAGAGCTGTTTACCTGCTGAAGGCTCTGGAGAGAGTCCCTTGCCTTGCCCTTTCCACCTTGGACAGACTGCTGCATTCCTTGGCTCACCGGCCCCCAGCCTTCTGTGAAGCCAACAACCAGCAAGCCCTTCTCCCATCACACCATTCTGATGCAGATTCTTCTGTCTTCCTCTTCCGTATAAAGACCTGGTAATTACACTCGGCCCACCTGGATAACCCAGGATAATCATAGTTTGAAGTCAGCTGATTAGCAAACTTAATTACCTTTTCTCATCTGATGGTAACAACAGGTTCCAGGGATCAGAACAGAGATGTCTTTGGGAAGGCATACACCTTCCTCATACACCTCATACACCTATGTTTCATGACAGACCCAAAGAGTTCCTGAATCCCTGGTTGGACTCTTTCATGTCTCTAGGAACAACTAACTGATCAATGAATTTTCTCCACAAGGAAAGACTGCTGACATTATTTTTTTAACTACTGTTTTCATAATTTCAATGGATACACATACTCTACAAATCTCATAACTCAATCCCAACAAGCAACCATGTTCATCCAGCTCTGAAAATTCATTGTTAGTGTAGCAAATTTCACATAGAGTAAAATAAGTCAATTTTGTTTTTTGGTTATTGTTTGCGATGATGCAACTGTAAACATACCTACAAAAGAAGTCCAACTTGCGAACCATTATTTTTGTTGTGTGTGTTAATAACCCTCAGCACTGTTCAGGGTTTTGTTGTAAGAAATAGAATCCATTCTAATGGCTGAAACAAAAAGAATGTATTACAGGGTATTAAATGACTTTAAAATAATTGGAAAACTGAAGAAACAGAAAGAAATTTCAGGAAGAACTTTGAGGATCACATCTCAGAATTGGGCCATCAGATGAGCTATTTCTTCTTCCTTTCTGTCCCTAAGAAGAAGAATCAAGAAAAGGAAGAGAAAAAGCAAGGGTATTGGTATAATGATAATAGTGGAAATTATAAAGTCAAAAGTTGTATTTGATCTCAAGGGGTAAGAGCAAGAAAGATAGGAACACTTTATCTAACACCTTTATTTATCTATTTATATATTCATGTGTTCATTTTTTACCGACTTGCCTACCTACCTACCTATCTACTTATCTATTTACAAAAGTGGTAATCTTGTGTTTACTTCTTTATACTCAGGGCAAAGTTCAAACAATACATAACTACATAAAGTAGCTTCTTGTCAATTAAACTCACACTTAAGAAATAACCTCTCACATTATTTTTAGGAATCCTTTAGACTTCTTTGAATGTATTTAAGCACACATATATAAACATAGTGGCTTAATTTACATTAAAAAAATAAGTGCTACACATTCTGTTCTGTAATCTCCTTTTTGCACTTAACAATAGACCACGGATGTTTTTCCATGACAATACATATATTTGATCCCTATCGAAAATCTCATAGTATTTTATTGTAATCAATATAATTGATCTTAACATTCCCAGTTGACAGCCATTAGAGTTATTTCCAAATTTCCTCAATTGTAAACTATGTCATAATGAACTTTTAAAAATACTTATACATCTTTGCACACTTATCCTATTATTTTCTTGGAATAAATTCCTTAAAATTCAATTTCCAGATTAAATAGGAACATTGAGTTGTAATGAGAGCTCTCCATAAATGTTATACCAATGTATATACCTATTAACACCAAGCCAACCTTGAGTTACATCAGCCTTGTAAATCTTTACCAGTTTTATTACTATTCTGAAGATTGATCTATGGCAGTTTCGTGACATTTTTTGCTGGTTTTGGTTTCGGGGCTTTATAACTTTGTAAAATAATTAAGACACTTTCTTTCCCTCCTTTCCCTATTGTTTGAAACAGCTGAAATAAGAAATTATCTGCTTCTTGAAAGACTGGTAAAATTCATCTGGTAAACCATCAGACTGGTACTCTTTTGAGGAATGGAGGTGAGGAGGTGTTCAATAAACTTTTCTATTAATTTCTGGTAAAATGGCCTTTTTGGATTTTCAATTTTTCTGTTAAATTCTTCATTTTATCTAAATATTCAGAATTTTTTTCTTTAAGTAGGCTCCATGCCCAGTGTGGGGCTTGAACTCACTACCCCAAGATCAAGAGTCATATGCTCTATTGACTGAATCAGCCAGGTGCCCCTCAAAATGTCCAGATTAACTGGTATAAAACTGCATGTATTCTTATGAAAAATTTGTTGTGCCTCTAGTTGTCTCCCTTTTATACTTCTAGTGTTTTATATTTGTGGTTTCACTTATTTCCATAATCAGACTTGCAAGAAGTTTCTGTTTCATTGACCTTCAAAGTAATAACTCTTGTTTTTATATTTTAAACCTATTTTTTATTTTTTCTAATAAATTAGATTCTGCTTTTATTTTTTATTAATTCTTACTTTTGCCTTCATATTATTTTGTTGTTCTTTCTACTTTCTTTATTTCAACATTTCATGTTTATTAATAAAGGCATTTAATCTTATGACTTTCCCCTGAATACATCTTTTACTGTGTATTTTCACATATTAATGTCTCAATTATCTATAATTTCAGTTTTGATTTCCTCTTTGATTTAAATTTGCATGAATAATTCTGAATAATATAATTTGATGTGAGGAAAGTTTTTTCTTAATAATTCTTGTTTTATTTTATTGTGGTCAGAAAATGACAGTCTAATTCTTACCTTTCAAATATCTACTTAATAAGGAAAAAGATTTTTGTTGCATATGAAGTCCTACATGTATCTATTAATTCAAGCTTTCTAACTATATATTAGCCAAACTTTATCTCAATTTTGTTCTTTCTATTATGTAAATCCAGAGTGATATTTATTAAAATTTTCATTATAGCTGTGATTTTGTCAAATTATATATTTCCACCAATTTTTACTTTGTCCACAAATACTTGCAACTATTGCAATTAAAACTGTATGTGTAACTATACATTCGTAAATATAAAATATCCCCCTTTATCTTACTTTTTTGCCTCAAACTCTATCTTATCTGATACTAATTTTGCCACTTTTTTCTTTCTTGTTCCCTATGTTTGTCCAGCTCTTTATTTTTATTTATTTTTAAGATTTTATTTATTTATTTGACAGAGAGAGACACAGCAAGAGAGTGAACACATACAGGGGAGCACAGGGGCTCTCTCAAGCAGAGAGCCCAAAGTGGAGCTCGATCCCAGAACCCTGGGATCATGAACTGAGCAGAAGGCAGATGCTTAACAACTGAGCCACCCAGGCACCCCCAGCTCTTTCTTTTTAGTTTGTGTGGTGTTTGTTTTTCACCGTGGAGCTTGAACTCATGATCCTGAGATAAAGACCTGAGCTGAAACCAAGAGTTGGATGCTCAACGGACTGAGCCACACAGAAACCCCAGTGTTTTTGTTTTTAAGGATGTTTTATTGGGACACCTGGTTGGCTCAGTCAGTAGAGCATGTGACTCTCAAACTCAGGGTTGTGAGTTCAAGCCCCACATTGGGCATGGAGCCTACATTAAAAAAAAAAAAAAATTCAGGGGTGCCTGGGTGGCTCAGTGGGTTAAAGCCTCTGCCTTCAGCTCAGGTCATGATCTTAGGGTCCTGGGATCGAGCCCCGCATCAGGCTCTCTGCTCAGTAGGGAGCCTGCTTCCTCCTCTCTCTCTGCCTGCTTGTGATCTCTGTCTGTCAAATAAATAAATAAAATCTTTTAAAAAAGTTCAAATTAAGGACGTCTCATTAACATACATAATTTTGCCCTTTTCAAAAAAATCATTTGAAAGTCTCCAATAAGGAATTTAATATGTTCACATTTACTGTGGTCACTGTTTCCATTACATTATATAGATCTCCCTATATGCAGAGCTCTTCCTTCTGGAAGGAGTAATAATGAATGCAGATGATTTTAGCTCATAGAATGCTGGCCTTCTGAGTTCATCTAATCCAATCTGCTCTAGGACAGATGAGGAAATAGACCAGTACAAGGTACACCATTTAGGAACAAGGCTCAATCCAGTAGCTAAATTTGAACGCAAGACTGTAATATCTAATATAATTACATGAAGGGTTTGTTAGAATCAGTTTAAATCAGCTGCAGTCAGCCCTGACTTTTCCCCTTTTGGGCAATCCACAGCATTGTTTAGTAGAGCTTCATTGTATTTAATGTCATTGCTCATCTAAAAACATGTAATATTTTCCAAAGAGTGCTACAATTATCACTGAAACCTTAATACAATTTTAGGTGGCACACAGATCAACATTTTTGTATTTTAATAGATGCATATTTATTTTATTCTTTTAATTATTTATTTAACATCTAAATTAGTCTCCTCATTGATCTAATTATAGGGAAATGGAAACCTGCCTATGATTTTAACTAGATATATTGACTAGTTAGTTATTTGGGTCTCGGTGTACTCAACTTCAAAATAAGTGTTGTACTAGATAACGTGGAAGGTTAAAAAATCTGATGTTTTTTTTTTTAAAAAGATTTTTATTTATTCATTTGACAGAGAAAGAGAGCACGAGAAGGGGAGAGAGGCAGAGGAGAAAGCAGACTCTCCCCTGAGCAGAGAGCCAGATGCGGGGCTCGATCCCAGGAACCTGGGATTACGACCCGGGCTGAAGGCAGATGCCCAACCATCTAAGCCATCCAGGCACCCGAGATGTCTGACAATTTTTAACATATATAATTCTCCTCTTGGATCCCCCCAGAAGTGAATACCATTAACTAATCAATTAATTAAACAATTAACTCATTCATGGGAAGATACATGTGCACCTACTACATGCCAAGCACTGTTAGAGAAAACATGGTACCCGATGTCCTTAAGAAGCTCTCTCAAAGTGTCTACTGTAGCTTTTATTCCAGTGACTTCTTCCTTCTAAAACTGGAAGACTGTGTATCCCACTCCCCTTCACCCATCTGGCCCATCGGTCCACCTCTGCCCCTCTGGCACAGGAATAAAAGGTACAGCATAGGGAGTATAGTCGAAAGTATTGTAATAGCGTTGTATGGTGACAGAAGGTAGCTAGATATTCTTGTGGGGAGCACGGCATAACGTATAGAGATGTTGAATCACGATGTTGTACACCTGAAACAAATGCAGCATTGTGCGTCGACTATCCTCAAGCAAAACCAAAAACAAAACACAAAAAGTGAAATAATAAACTATAATGCATCCCCTCAAACCAACCCAAAAACTGTGTACTAAGTCATTTATTATCTGGCTAAAGAAAAAATTAAAAGGATTTCTCTTCTTGAGGAAATCATTATACTACATAACTGTTGGGGTACAGAAAAAATGTTAAACTATTAGATCTTTCAAATCAATAAAAAATTAGCTTTATGAGAAAAATTCTAATTTTTTTCTCAAAACAAACCAAAAGCATCTGACGGAAATGATAGAAATCCAGTGTGGAAACAATACAACCGGGCCACACCTGGGTCTGTCCACACTTGTGCTAAGTTTTCTAACAGACTCAAGTGAAAGAGGACAGACAATCTTGCAGAACTTTCTGACTAGTTGGAAAAATAAGAGGTACTTGTAGCCACACCCCCACCCAAGAGCTCATCAGTAACCTTGTGCAAACTGGGAAAAGCAACCCCTCCCAGCAGACAAATTACAACATGGAGCCTCAAGGCAACACATTTGATAAAGGACCTTTCTGAAGACTGCTCGAATGCGGGTGCATCTTGGCGAATGGAGCACAGGCTGATTTCAGCTCCGCTCACTCCCCTGTGATATGACTTTGCACAGGGCACAGACTACAGGCCTGTGTGACAGCCCAGCATGCAGGGAACAATCGACTAACAGGTCCCAACATACTGAGGAGATAATCATGTATGTCTTAAACTGTAACCTCGTGAAAAGGAGATTGTAAACATATCTACATTTACCAATCTTGTCAAACTGAATAATGTCCTTGGTGTAAGTAGGAAGTATCCTCAAATTGCCTTTAGGAGCACAGCTTTAGAAAAAAGTGGTAGTATTCGTATTAGGCTTTTTGTCCACAGATTATTGCCACGCCGGCAACAGAAAGCCCTGACAGCGTGAGGGTTAAATGTTTTAGAATTCTCTTTCACCGAAGGCTGGATCTTGTTGCCTAGTGACTGCTACATTGCCTGCTGCTGTCACTCACCTTGTCTCCAGAGAGTTCTCCCCCACTCTCATAAGGAAGGTTATGATTGGACAAAGGTGACATCATAGCACATAGAGGAACGGCATCCCTTTGTCAAGACAGCACCAATAAGATGACTCCAGAGTTGATAGCAAAGTGTTGTGGTTCCTTTGTTTTGTTTCTTTAATATAGAGCTAACGCATTTAGGGAAACATTGTCTTCATTTCTTGCAGAGTCCCTTTTGCAAGGGTTAGTCGTGGATTTTTTGCCCATAAAAATATTCCTTGGTAATATGGATTATCCCCAAGTCCATTTAATCAACGGCCAGCCCAGCCAAAGCCTTTTCCCTCCTAGCACTTGGTGAGCACTTGAGAAGCTGAATAGATTACCGACAGAAAAAGACTATCCCGCAGCTCATTATCACACTGTGGGTTGCAGAGTGGAATTTCACACAGGGCAGATTCTTCTGGGTGCTTATCTGAGAATTACCTAGAGTGGTTCCAAAGCATCGGTTTTAAGGACAGCCCTCAAAGATTTCAGGGCACCTACATAAGGCATCAAAAGAGTTAAAAAAATTTTTTTGATTAAAGTTGAATGCACATCTACTTTTAAAATCGAGCAGTTGGAGAGATCTCACGCATTGTAGATAATAAACATAAGTTCTTTGATTACTTTTGAAATTCACATCTCACACATTTGCACGGTTTTGAAAAACAAGACTGATAGTCTTTATTTTATTTTTTTGCACTGACTTGAGCTACTTGTGTTCTCTTGACTATCTCAGCCACTGACAACATTAGCTATGGGTTTGAAGTGTCAGTTGCAGATTCATTATTCCAGGCTGCTATATTAAATCATCTGTTAAATGCGTTCTTTTCTTGGTAAATATTCAGTATACAGCATAGTCACAGCTGGTATAATTGGATAATTGCTTTCCATTAATGCTCTATTTTGAAAGCTACAACTCCATATAAAGCGGATAGTTGAGCTGTAACAAAGGCAATCCCCCCGGGAAACAGGAGAGAGCGAATTCCTTCCTGCAATTCTACTGGAAAGCAATTAGAGAGAGAGAGAGTACTAATAAATTATATATGGCCCTGCTTTTACCTCCACTGATAAGGAACCTGTAGTATGTCAGTTGAAATGTGTAAGTACACCACTGCCTCTCCCAAGAGCTGGCGGCAAATTTATATTGTAATTTCTCATTCGAATAACCAACATTGTTCTTAAAGTGAATTAAAGCTGACCGAACATTTCCTGGGGAAAATTCATCTAAAAGAAAGGAAAGATAGTATTGACACAGAAGTAAGTTACAAGGAAACACTTATTCTCAGAATAATCATCAAACACACTTAGGAAAAATCAATTTCATAAATAATTTCGTTTAAGAATTGAGATTGGTGTGCAAATGAAAGAAAGTGAGTGTGAGTTCTTTTAAATGAAATCTTGATACACGTGAGGGAAAGTTCTGCTGCTGGCATGGTTCTTGCTCATTTGAAAAGAAAGCAAACATCTGTGTTCTTCAAGTGCTTCATAGCAGTAAATTACGGTGATATAGAACTGACAGTACTATAATTTGATCAAGATTCAGTTTTATATTTTCTTTTTTCTTTTAAGATTTTATTTATTTATTCAAGAGAGAGAGCTCAAGTGAGAGAGAGGGTGAGCGGGGGTGGGGGGAGCAGAGAGAGAAACAGACTCCCCACTGAGCAGGGAGCCCAACACGTTGGGCTCCATCCCAGGACCCCTGGGATCGTGACCTGAGCCAAGGCAGACGCTTACCTGACTGAGCCAGCCAGGTGCCCTCACTGTTATCTTTTCTTTTACTCTACGTATTAAGAGATTTAATACTATAAACAAGATCTTAAAGGGAATGCTTGAATTACTTAATGAAACCTGTCAGAGGGCTAATTATAAAATTATTCTTCTCTATTCCCTTAATGCCCTAAAAAACATTTTAAAAAGTAACAAATATTTATTTTAGTAGACTTTTCAATAATGTAGGCTGATCTTTACACTAATAAAAAGCAGTAAGATGGGCGCCTGGGTGGCTCAGTGGGTTAAGCCGCTGCCTTCGGCTCGGGTCATGATCTCAGGGTCCTGGGATCGAGTCCCGCATCGGGCTCTCTGCTCAACAGGGAGCCTGCTTCCCTTCCTCTCTCTCTGCCTGCCTCTCTGCCTACTTGTGATCTCTGTCTGTCAAATAAATAAATAAAAAAAAATCTTTAAAAAAAAAAAAAAGCAGTAAGATTTTTATCCTCTGAAACACCTTGCTCGTATATGTATACCAGCTTAGAGAAAACGACCCCTTCTCTCTTAACTTCCTGGATTATCCACTTCTTGGGTTTGGAAGATTTTGGCTTGAAGGGTAACAGTATCTGGTTACAGGGGACAGTATTTTGTCTGAAGGTATTTGATTAAGAATGTGGATTTAAGATTTGCAGTGAACAATCTCCAAATCTCTAGGTGTAATGGTGATTCTTTGAATATGCACATAAGATTTGATTCCCCCCAGCCTTAGAAACTCATTTCCTACCTTGGCATTCACAGAGCTCTGTCCGGCAAGGCCCCTGCTCAGGTCATCTCCTGCAGCTTTTCCTTTGGGGCGATACTCCAGACACCTATCTATTCCTCTTGCTAAGGCTGTAAAAACATCCCAAGGCTGCAGCCTCTCCCTACTCCATAGCCGTCCCTGTTCCCAACCTGGACGGCCCTTCCTCAGGGTGGTGGTTTGTCTCCCTCCTGCGCATCACTCTAACCCCTGCTCAAAGCTACCTAGTTGAGTGATCTTTCCCATCCACCCTTTCTAAAATAGCAGCTGTCACCCTTCTCCTTCCCATTCCTCGCCTTGGTTCTTTTCATAGCACTTAACACTTCTGAAATTTAATTTCGAATTTTTTGTCTTGTCAGTCTCCTCGCACAAGAATGTAAGGTCCATGAGGGCAGAGACTTCCATCTGTTTTGTCCACTGCCAAACCACCAGGGCCTAGCCCAGTGATGGGCATCTCACAAGTGCTCAGTGAAGATTTGTGGAATCAAAGAATAAAAGGTCAAGCATTCTTGTGCCTGGATATTCCTGTAAACCAGAGCCAGTAACACCTGGTGACATAGGCAGACATTTAAGAATCAGACTTGGTTTTTTAACCATTTACTGGTGCATGTAAACACCAGCACTTTAAGATCCTTGGGTGTGGATTTTTTTCATCTACAAATTTACCTCATTAAGTTCAGAGAGTTCATGTCCAAATGCTTGGCTTAGTGCTCACCATGCGCTGAGCAGAAAACACTCAGTAAGTAATTGTTAGAATATTCCAGATCAGACCCATCACAGATTACTAAACCAGCTTCAGGTAGGTCTACATTTAATTTCATAAAAAGAGCCATTGAAATTCTAGCAGCTGGTCCCCACACCTACCCAAACCTCCCCAAAACTGTTTGATTTCTCTCTCCCCAGTGTGTCTCAGAGTCTATGTGGCAGCCATTGGTCTGACTTCAAGATTTTCGTTCATTTGCTTGTTTTTGTTTTCCAAAGATTTATTTGTTTATTTTTAGAGAGAGAGAGAGAACACAAGTGGGAGGGGCAGAGGGAGAGAGAATCCCAAACAGACTACACACTCAGTGTGGAGCCTGACGCAGAGTTCCATCCCAGGACCCCGAAATCACGACCTGAGCCAAAATCAAAGTTTTTTATTCAGGTCTGAGCTCTGACAGTAACAGAGCTGTCAAATGTATTTCACCTTCTCATCTGTTGCTTACTAACACTTTTTTATTATCTTCCTGATTCTGCCATTCAAAACAGGACACATTATTTTTGTTTCATGAAAAAGAAATTTGAATCCCAAGAAGCTTTATTCTTCTCTGTAGGTGGACAGTTCTTGGCCCTCACCTCTCTCCACACTCATACACCCCAGCCCTGGGCAGTAGATTGATCTGCTTTCTGTCTCTATAGATTCCATTTGTCTATTCTAAAATTCCAGGTAAATGGAATCCCATGGTGGGTATTCTTTTAAGACTGATTTTATTTACATTGTTACTAGCATCAGCAGTTTGTTTCTTTTTACTTCTGAATAGGGCTCTCTTCTCAGAATTCACCATAATGTATTTATTCCCCTGGAGATAGAAGTTACATTGTGTCCATTTTGGAGCCATCTTGAATATGGCTGCTGTGAACATTAAAGCACAAATCTTTCATTTCTCCCGGGTAAATACCTGAGAGTGGAATTTCTGGATGTGCTGGACTAATCTGTCTAGCCCCTCCCCCAAATTTGTATCTTGAAGGCATAACCCCCAGGATCTCAAAATGTGACTGTTTGTGGAGATAGGGCCTTCAAAGAGGAACTTAGGTCAAAATGAGGCCATTAAGAGTGGATCTTAATCCAATCTGACTGGTGTCCTTATGAGAAGAAAGAACTTGGACAGAAAAGAGGCACAAAAGAGATGCTGGGGTGCACAATCACAAAGGAAAGGCCACGTGAGGGCAGAGCTAGACAGCCTTCTTGAAGCCAAGAAACAGTGTCAGGAGAAACCCAAACCTTCCAGACACCTTGATCTTGGGCATCTAGCCTCTACAACTGTGAGAAAATAGATTCTTGGTTTCTAAGCCACCGGGTCAGTGGTATTTGCAGCCCCAGCAAACTAATGCATTGGGCTCTATGACAACTGCATGCTTAACTTCCTAAGAAACTGCCAAACTGTTTTCTAAAGTAATTGTGCCATTTTCCATTCTCACCAGCAATATATGAGATTCATGATTGCTCCACATTAAAAAAAAAATTGGTATTGACTTTTAATTGTCTTTTAACACTTAATTTCAGACTTACCCTTGGATGTGTAGAAGCTCCTCCTTGGGGTTTCAGTATGCCCTTCCCTGATGACTAATGGTGTTGAGCATCTTTCCATGCTCTTATTAGCCATTCATATAACTTCTTTTGTCAATGGTCTGTCTCAATTTTACTGTTTCTGTACTGGGTTTGTGTCTCTTTGATATTGAGATGTAGAAGCTCTTTATATGTTTGTATATACAACTGCTTATCAGAGATATGTGTTGTTTGCCTTTTCATTTTCTTAATGGTGTCTTTTAGAGAGTAGGAGTTTTTAATTTTGATGAAGATCACTTTGTAATTTTTTTCTCTTATGGATTATGCTTTGTGTATTCTAAGAAATCTTTGCTTACTCTGAGGTCAAAAAGATTTTCTTCTATGTTTTCTTTTAAAAGTCTTCCAATGTTAATTTTAACATTTAGGTCTATAATTAATTTCCAGTATATTTTTATGTATTCTGAGAGGTTAAAGTCAAGGTCTGTCATTCCCTACATGTATATCCAGCGGTTCCAACACCATTTGTTTAAAAAAAAAAATTAATTACCCTTAAATCCTTGAGTTAATGTGGGACATTTGGCAAAAATCAATTGCTCATGTATGTGTAGATTTTATTTCCCGACTATGTGTTTCATCCATCTTTATATTTAAACTTATGTTAAATACCATACTGTTTAATTAGTATAGCTGTATAATAAATTTTGAAATCAGGTAGCACAAGACATTCAACCTTTTTTTTTTTTTTAGCAATTATTTAGGCTATTCTAAGCCATTTGCATTTCCATATAAATTTTAGAAAAAGCCTGCCAATTTCCTCAAAGAAGCCTTTTATATTTTGGTTGGGACTGAACTGAATGTATAGATCAATCAGGAGAGAAGTGACATCTTAAAAATATTTAAGTCTTTGAATCCTCATACACAGTGTATCTGTTCATTTATTTAGATCTTCTTATATTCTTCAGCAATGTTTTATAGTTTTCATTGCACAGGTCTGGCACATATTTTGCAACAATTGGATTTTAAAATTTGGTCCTCTGTATTTCATTTTTTTGTATACTTCTGCAAATGGTATTCTTTTTTTAATTTCATGTTCCAAGCTTATTGTTAATATATTGAAGCACAAATGATTTTGAAAATATTGACTTAGTATCCTGAGGTCTTGATAAATTTATTAGTTTTAGTTGCCTTTTGTAGATTCTTTAGGGTTTTTTTTCTTATCGACACAGTCATGCTGTATATAAATAAAAGTGATTTCTTCCTTTCCAAGGAGTATGTCCTTTTGTTATCCCCCTTCTTCTCCTTCTCCTTCTCCTTCTTCTATTTTATTATTATTATTATAATTTTGGCCTTACTGAACTGGTTAGATAATACTAAATAGAAGTGGTGAGAAGGGATACCCTCGGTTTATTCATAATGGAGGTGTGGGGGGGGAGCAGTCAACCCCTCACCATTCAGTATGGCATTAGCTGTAGGGTTTCCATAAACACCTTTTTTTTAAGATTTATTTATTTATTTGTCAGAGAGAGAGGGAGAGAGAGAGATCACAAGTAGGCAGAGAGGCAGGCAGAGGCAGAGAGAGGAGCAGGCTCCTGCTGAGAAAGGAGCCCAGTGTGGGACTCGATCCCAGGACCCTGGGAGCATGACCTGAGCCAAAGGCAGACACTTAATGACTGAGCCACCCGGGCGACCCCATAGATACCTTTTATCAGACAGAAGAATGTCAAGAACTGTGAAGGATGTGAGCTTTTAATAGTACTTTTAATAAGTTAGTCTGCTACAGCTTCATGGATGCTTGCAGCAAACAAGAGACTCCTGGGTCAGAGACAAAGGAATTGATTGCTTACAGCACATCAAGCAACATGAGCTTCACAGTCGCATGAGTTCTCATTATGTCTGGGAGCTCTGCAGAGCAGCCCAGGTGGATGCTTCATGAGAAACCCAAATATTTTATAAAAGGTGTAAGCAAATATGTCTCACCCTTGCCAAAGCGAGCCATTTTCTTTATTATGCTGGACAGAAACCAAACCAGTTCTCTGCTCTTGAAGGAGACACACTCCCTATTCATCCATGGCTGTTCACCATACAATCAAACTTAAAAATGTAGTCAAGAAGAAAAGACTCTCAGTGGCCTGTTTGCAAGACATGAAAAAATGTGAGACACCCTACTTCACCTCCATTAGGATTTTACTATTATTATTAAAAGAAAAAAAGGAAAGAAAAGAACAAGTGTTGGAGAGGATACGGAAAATTTGGACCATTTGTGTGTTGCTGGTGGGAATGCAAAATGTGCAGCCACTGTATAAAATAATATGATGGTTATTTTAAATAAATAAATATTAAAGCTATGATTACCATCTGATCTAACAATTCTACTTCTAAGTATATACCCAAAAGAATTGACCACAGGGATTTAAAGAGATAGCTGTGCACCAATGTTCATAACATTGTCATTCCCAAGAACCCAAAGATGGAAAAAAACCCAAATGTTCATTAACAGGTGAATGAGTAAACAAAATATGGTATATAAATCATTGTATGGATATATACAAATATACACAATGCATATTATTCAAGCTTAAAAAGAAATGGAATTCTGATACATGCTTCCACATGTGAGAACCTAGAAAACATTACTCCAAGTTAAAATAAGTCAGATACAAGAAGACAAGTACTGTATGATTCCACTTTTAGGAGGCACCTAGAGTAGGCAAATTTGTGGAGACTGATTTTTGACAGTTGACGTTGACCAAGGCCACTGCACTAAAGTAGTGGTTGTCAGGCTTCTCCACTGCAAAGTTACCCACCTCCTCCCCTACTCCCAGTCCGGACCGTACTTGGACTTTGGAAGGAAGTATTTTGTGAAGCCCCCATTTAGGAAAAGGAAAAGTGAAGTTCCCCCTCCTTGTAGGTGGAGTATCTGCACCATTTATTGGGAATCCTTCTGTATGGGACATTTGTCTCTTTTCCCTCATTTATTAATTTATTCAATCATTATTTGTAACAATGTGTACTCATGGATATTTATTTTATATTTTGGGCTATAAACCAACACTATTTTGTGTACTTTGTTGCTTAAATGGTTCCAGTTTTGACCATTGGGAGCTCTTGCAGCTGGCAGTTATCTGGGGAGGGGGCTTGTTTTGTTTTTCTTTCACTCTGTTTTAAATTAATAGACTTTACTTTTTAGAGCAGTTTTAGGTTACAGAGAAATAGAGTAGAAAGTACAGAGAGTTCTGATATATTTGCTTCCAGCCCTATTTTTCCCTACCCCAAGTTTCTCCTACTATGAACCTCTTACATCAGTGTGGTACATTTGTGACAATGTCAATATTAATATGTTATTATTTTTTTTAAGATTTTTATTTATTTATTTGACAGACAGACAGCACAAGTAGGCAGAGAGGCAGGCTGAAACAGAGAGGGGAAGCAGGCTCCCCGCTGAGCAGAGAGCCTGATGCGGGGCTCGATCCCAAGACCCCAGGATCATGACCTGAGCCGAAGGCAGAGGCTTTAACCCACTGAGCCACCCAGGTGCCCCTTAATATGTTATTATTAACTGAAATTCATAGTTCACACTAGGGGGTCCCTCTTTATCTCGTACATTCTATGGGTTTCAGCACATGTATAATGACATGGATCCACTGTTACGGTAACAGTAGTTTCAATAAAATCCTAAAAATTCTCTGTGCTTCACCTATTCCCCTCTCTCTCCCTCTGAAGTCCCTGGCAACCACAAATCTTTTTACTGTCTCCATAATTTTGCTTTTCACGGGATGTCATAGAGTTAGAATCACAACATGTAGCTTTTTCAGATTGGCTTCTTTTGCTTAGCAATATGCATTTAATATTCTTCCATGTCTTTTTGTGGCTTGGTAGCTCATTTCTTTTTCTTCTTTGTTTCTAGTTGTGTTGAGTACAACTGATCGTGCAACTAATCTCTAGAATGTTTTTCATTTTGCAAAACTCAAACTCCATGCTCATTAGAAAACAGCTCCCCATTTCCCTTTTCCCACAGCCCCTGGCAACCACCCTTTCACTCTGTATCAATTAAATGACTCCAGGTACCTCACTGAGTGGAATCATATAGTGTCTTTTTGTGACTCGTTTATTTCACTTAAAATAATACCCTCAAGGTTCTTCTGTGTTACCTATCAAAATTTCCTTCCTTTTAAAGGCTGAATAATATTTCATTGTATGTATAATACCACATTTTGTTTAGCCATTCATCTGTCAGTGAACACCCGAGGTGCTTCCTTTATGTTATTGTGAATGGTGCTATGAAGATGGTATACATATACTTCTTTGAGACTTTGCTTTTACTTCTTTTGGGTATAGCCCTGCTTGTGCTCTCTGTCTCTGCCTCTCTCTCAAATGAAAAAATAAAAAAGAATCTTAAAACAAAAAATAAAACAACATTAAGATATCACTACAGGGGCGCCTGGGTGGCTCAGTGGGTTAAGCCTCTGCCTTCGGCTCAGGTCATGATCTCAGGGTCCTGGGATGGAATCCCGCGTCGGGCTCTCTGCTCAGCAGGGAGCCTGCTTCCCTCTCTCTCTCTCTGCCTGCCTCTCTGCTTGTGATCTTTCTCTGTCAAATCAATAAATAAAATCTTTAAAAAAAAAAAGATATCACTACACACCTACTAAAATGACTAAAATGCAAAATACTGACAACACCAAATGCTGACAAGAATGTGGAACAATAGGAACTCATTCATTTCTTCTGGGAATGCAAGACACTGCCACTTTGGAAGACAGGTCAGTGGCTTCCCACAAAATAATCACTTGTACTGTATGATCCAGCAATTATGCTCCATTTTATTTCCCCAAATGAGTTGCAAATATGTCCACAGAAAAACCTGCACACAATTCTTTTTTTTTTTTTTTAAGATTTTATTTATTTATCTGAGCAAGAGAGAAAGCACACAAGCAGTGGGTAGAGGGAGAAGCAGATTCCCCCACTGAGCTGGGAGCCCAACATGGAGCTCAATCCCAGGACCTGGAGATCATGACCTGAGCCAAAGGCAGATGCTTAACTGACTGAGCAACCCAGGTGCCCCTTAATTTTATTTTCATTTTCCTCATGACATGATGTTGAACTGTCTTTGCATATATTTATTTGCTATTTGTTTATCTTCTTTCATTAAGTGTCCAGATATTTTGCTTATTTTAAAAATAAATTTATTTATTTATTTATTTATTTGACAGGCAGAGAAGGCAGACAGAGAGAGACGGAGAAGCAGGCTCCCCACTGAGCAGAAAGCCTGATGCAGGGCTCGATCTCAGGACCCTGAGATCATGACTTGAGCCGAAGGCAGAGGCTTTAACCCACTGAGCCGTTCAGGAACCCCTATTTTGCTCATTTTTGAATTGTTTTCTTATTGTTGATTTTTAAGAGCATTTTATGTATTTTTGATACCAGTTCTTTATTATAAATGTTTTGCAAATACTTTCCCCCAGGCTGTAGCTTGTCTTTCCATTTTCCTTCTTTCTTCTTCTTCTTTTTTTTAAGATTTATTTGACACCGAGATATATATAGAGAGAGAGAACACAACCAGGTGGAGTGGGAGAGGGAGAAGCCAGCTTCCTGCAGAACAGGGAGCCCAATGTGGGGCTTGATCCCAGGACCCTGGGATCATGACCTGAGCTGAAAGCAGACCCTCAATGGCTGAGCCACCCAGGCACCCCGTCTTTCCATTTTCTTAACAGTAACTTTCACAGAACCTAAGTTTTTAATTTTAGTTAAGTCCAACTTACCAATTTTTTCTTTCATTGCTTGTGCTTTTGCTGCTGCATCTTGTTGTAAGGTTTTAATTACTAATAACTATTAATTCAATTACAGATAGGTACAAGATTATTTAGATTTCTATTTCTTCTTGATTTAAGTTTGGTAATTCATGTCTTTTAAGACATTTGTTAATTTCCTCTAAATTGTTGAATTTATTGGCATAAAGTTCTTAATAATGTTTTGTTGTACTTTTAACATCTATAGGATCTGTCCTTATGTCTCCTTTCATCTCTGATTTTGCTAATTTGGGTCCTCATTTTTTTCCATTAATTTATCACTCTTACTGATCTTGTCAGAAAATGTTTCATACTCCCCCCCTCCCCCCCATATAGGGTCTAATTTTCTGGTTGTTTACAGAGGAGCTTAAGTCTGGTCCTGTCAATTATGGATGCAAGTCAAAGTATGAGGATGATTTCTTAAGCTGCCTATCTCCTCAATGGTTTCCCTAAGGTTCTTATAACAGAAGCCCAGATCTTTTGACTCACATGGCTTTGGAAGACCTGGCACCAGCTCTTTTGTTGTGTGGCCACACCGTTAGCCTTTTAATTCACCCCAAATCTCCTGTTTTCTCCTATCCCAGGATCTCAGTGATTGCTGTTGTCCTTGCCCCAACAATAAGCTATGCTTTTAGTTCCAATACCTGTTTCTTTCAGATCGCAGCTTAAATCATTCTTCATGGTAGCCTCTCTTAAAACCCCAGATAAAGGGGCGCCTGGTGGCTCAGTGGTTAAAGCCTCTGCCTTCGGCTCAGGTCATGATCTCAGGGTCCTGGGATCGAGTCCTGCATCGGGCTCTCTGCTCAGCGGGGAGCCTGCCTCCTCCTCCTGTCTCTCTCTGCCTGCCTCTCTGCCTACTTGTGATCTGTCAAAAACAAAAACAAACAAACAAACAAAAAAACCCAGATAAAATATTATGTTTTCATAGCTCCCTATTCTTTTCTATCATGACAATCATCACAATTCATAATTGCATTTACATTTTTGGGGGAGAGGGATTGTCTATTTTTACTTCCTAGTGCACATTGGCTATCCAACAATTAAAGCTCAATGCTTGGGATTAGACATTGAAATACCTCATTGAAAAACTGCTCAGTAAACTGTTTCAAAAAATTGAAGTGGAAAGCAAACTTCCAGACTCTTTTTATGAAGCCAGCATTACCCTGATCGCCAAACCAGGAAAAGACCCCACCAAAAAGGAGAATTTCAGACCAATATCCCTGATGAATATGGATGCTAAGATTCTCAACAAGATCCTAGCAAATAGGATCCAACAGCACATTAAAAAGATTATCCACCATGACAAGCTGGGATTCATCCCTGGGTTTCAAGGATGGTTCAACATTCTCAAATCAATCAATGTGATAGAACAAATCAATAAGAGATGAGAGAAGAATCATATGGTCCTCTCAATTGATGCAGAAAAAGCATTTGACAAAATCCAGCATCCGTTCCTGATTAAAATGCTTCAAAGTATAGGGATAGAGGGAACATTCCTCAACTTCATAAAATCTATGAAAAACCCACAGCAAATATCCTCAATGGGAAAAAGCTCACAGACTTCCTGTTGAGATCAGGACCACGACAAGGATGCCCACTCTCACCACTCTTGTTCAACATAGTATTAGAAGTCCTAGCAACAGCAATCAGACAACAAAGAGAAATAAAAGGTATCCAATTTGGCAATGGAGAAGTCAAACTCTCTCTTTTTGCAGATGACATGATACTTTATATGGAAAACCCAAAAGACTCCACCCCCAAACTACTAGCACTCATACCCCAATTCAGTAATGTGGCAGGATACAAAGTCAAGGCACAGAAGGAAAAACAAAAAAAGGAAAGAAAAAGTGCTCAGTTTACCAAGGGTGTGGAATTTTTTCTCAACTCCTTTCCTGATATACGAGATTATCATATAAATTTAGTTACAATGCAGAGTCCTTTACGCCGGCTGCAGTTTCCACTTAAGAATTCTCAACAATTGGGGCGCCTGTATGCCTTAGTTAACTAACTGTTGGACTCTTGGTTTTGGCTCAGGTTGTGGGATGGAGTCTTGGACTGCACTGTTCTCAGCATGGATTCTCTCCCTCTGCCCAGCATCCCCCCCACCCTGCACTCTCTCAAATAAATAAATAAAATCTTAAAAAACAAACAAACAAACAAAAACTTAAAAAATTTTTTAAACCACTAGGGGCACCTGGGTGGCTCAATTGGAAGGCAGCTATGCTCACCACTATACCACCAATGCCTGGGTGGCTCAGTTGGTTGAGCCGACCAGCTTTTGGTTTTGGTTCAGGTCCATGGTCTTGGGGTCCTGGGATCAAGCCCTGCCTGGAGCCCTGCATGGAGCCCTATGCCCCTGCCCCTTCTACAGTAAATAAATCTTAAAAAAAAAAAAAAAAAAAAAAAAAAAGAACTCGTAAACCATTAGGTAATTATGCTTCAGGTTCTAAAATCTCCCATACGTTACTATTCTTTGCAGTGCCTCCTTTCTGTCCAATTCCTAGTTTCTGCTTTTATTACACTGTCCCCACAAGATTGATTTATAAGTATTTACTTGGACCAAAATCTCAAGGTTGAGGAAAGTTCTATAAGGAAGTAAATCACTTCTACAAAAATTTTGTATAAGAATCACTTTAGTTTAAAAAGGATTGTTTTTATCCGCTACATTATGAGGTAAATAAGGCTTCACGACTTGCCTTGAGTTCACTGAAAAATGCCTCCTCCATGAATATATTTGTAAACAAATTTTTGGAACACAAACTATCAAACACATGTGTAGCACATGGCTATTTCAATTTTTAGTTGACAGCTTTTAACAGTTCTCTATTTATCATTTCATGAAACATAGTAAGTTACTAAGATTAATAATTGTTTTCATTCTTAAAGATTTTCAACAGTTTCACATCTAAATTTTTGCACAATTTTTGAGACCTTTATTTCTAGTTTTGTTTTTTTAACCTGTCAAATCAGCATGTCCCAAAATTCTTGAGGTAAAGACTAGATGTTTTAACCCATTTTTAAGTAAGTTATTTTTCTAAAAATGGCATATATTTCTTTCCCCTTCAGAACTAGTATGAACTAGATGAATGCAATAGTGAGAATACTTTTTTTTAAAAGAATTTATTTATTTGACAGAGACACAGCGAGAGAGGGAACACAAGGAGGGGGAGTGGAAGAAGGAGAAGCAGGCTTCCCACGGAGCCCCCCCCCCCCCCCAAATGCGGGGCTTGATCCCAGGACCCTGGGATCATGACCTGAGCCAAAGGCAGACACTTAACAACTGAACCACCCAGGTGCCCCGAGAATAAAATTCTTAAGGAATAAATACATGAGTCCCGAATGCCTATGTTTGGTAAATAATTTTGTATAACAACAGATGCTTTGGAAGGAGGGCTTAGAGTGTGGTAGTTTTGAATCAATACAGAGGTCTCATTTGACTCATTAAATAAACAACTCCACATAGCTAATACCATTTAAATTACCAATACAGAATTTCAAAGGGAAGTAGGGGGTGGGGGGGGATTAAAATTAAGATGTTGGTTGTCCATTATTTCATTTTATAATGGATGCCCCAATTTTTAAACACACGGTAGTACTGGATATTGTTGAAGTAACAACACTACTATATTTAGAAATAATCTTAATTTCATTATCTGCACAATTTTTCTTATATTTCAAAATATCTCATATGTATATGAAAAAATATATATGAAAAGTTCATCTTCAGGAAGAGAATAATTTACACTTTTAGCTTTCAAAATTACTAAAATGGCCTATAAAAAACAGGAAAAACAATACTTAAAAAAAAGGCAAATATTCTGAAATTAAAACTTCATTTTTCATTTGTATGACTTCAACTTTGTAACACCAAAATGGAAATGGCATGTGTATGTATAAGTATGAGCCACTTATATCTACACTACCCACCCCAAAAGAACAGAGAAAGTACAACAATGTTATAAAACAAGGTTTATTCTGCAATACTTTATCATAATGAATTGCATCTCTTTGGTAAAAATAAACTTTATAAACATTTTAATAATCAGAGATTAGATACAAAAACTAAATATCTGTTAGGTTGCTTTTAATATAAGCGAAGACCGGCAACTGAGAAGTGGTTCACTTGTGACTGGTCATCTACTGGCAGTTGTAACTCAAACTCAGGGCAATTTTTATGCTACATTAGAAAAGAGGATAAGGAAACCAGTTTAATAACTCAAATTTCTTGAATCAGGAAGCATTACACTTTCATTTAAAAATAAATAATAGTTACAGTGAATTTGGCAATTATACATTTTTATACACTATATGATGGCAACATAATACTTTAAGCACTTACTTTAATAAGAAATGTACAACAATTTTAAAAACAAGTTTTGACAATGGCACTGGCAGTTAGATGCAAAAAAAAAATGTGCTTTAAGAAAAAAATGGCAGGTATAACATTAAAATACTCTACTTTGTCTTTCAATAAATATTTTGAGTACATCATTAACCTAGTGAAGTAAACTTTGTTTAAATCAAAGTTTACACATTTCAAACTAACAACAACAAAAAAACCTGTAAAGTATACGTAAATCAGAAAGCCTTTAATTAAATGCTATGGTCTTCACAAATGGTTGTTAAGTTACTGTAGTATTTAAGACAAAAGTCTTTATAGCTTTGTGAAGTATTCACATCTGTTGGTTAAATTGCTAGGAAAGGCCTCCTGGTCTATGGAGACACACACATTCCCTCAACGCTTTCTCTACCTTTGAATTCGTGCTTACATATATTTAACTGACCACCTAGTATGAACCCTTTACATAATGCCTCAGAAAGTAGCAAAAGAAAAAAAATATATATTCTAAACCTTATTATATACAGGGGAATCTATGTTAAGAGAAGTCATGCTGGCTCTAGGGAGAAAAGGAAAGGCTCAAAGGTGGAAAAAGGGAGGCAATCCACCAATAATTAGCTTTTCCATGAATACAAGTAATGTTTTCTTTCTCTGAATTTGAAAGGTAAAATAAAATATCAATTTAGTAATAATATTGCACAAATAAATTTCAAAAATCTATATTCAAGAAACACTGATTCTATTTGGGATGTGAAAGATGAAGATTAATTGTGCTGACTCAAAACTTTCACTAGATATCTATTATAAACTGGAATTGGCTGTAACAATTTGTATTGATGTAAGGCAAATTATGTTAGCTTAAATCACAGTCTTAAAATACGCTGGAACATATATAACCTCTCTGGGACTGCCAAACTGTTTCTATTACAGTATAATTTCTTGTTAATATATTATTAGAAATACAATTTCCAGTCCATAGGACTTGAAATGACTTTCCTTAATTGGGTGGTTATTAGCCATGTTTTTATCTCAACACACCTGAGGAATGGGATCATAATATCTACGGAAGTAATAATGGGGGAATCATAGTTAAAAAGCTACTTCCCCTTGAAAATAACTGCCTTGATAAATCAGCAAATGGAAAGTGATGCACTGAATTCTGTATAAGAATTGTGTAAAATATTATTATTTATATTAAATGAAAATAATTTTGAAGATCCCTCTTAAAGAGAGAACTCTCCCCCTCCTTATCTTAGAACATTTTCCTCTGCTTACGAAGAGTAATTATCTAATGGACAGGAACCAGAGAGAACATCTGTGGTACAGAATTTCAGTAGAACAAAATACACTGGAACCAGATCACTGAAACACACTTTTACTAAGGTCTATCCAAAGAGCCACTGTAAACAGCGTTAAGATATTGTTATTAAAGTGATTTTTATAATCTGTGTGCTGCTTTATAATCTGTGTGCTGGTATAAGCATTTTTTTGTGTGTGTTACAGTCACCGTCTACAGCAAAAGGTACTAACTTGGATTAGCCATTTTCTGTAGCAGATGTGACATGTATGAAGAAGGAAAAAAAAAAACCCCAAATACCTCATCCTGCATACTTAAGAACTATTTTTCATTATCAACAAATTTAAAAATTACTGTATTTCAACAGCACCGATACTATTAACATGGCTATCCAAGTTTAATTACAATGAACATGGAAACAGGACAGGTAATATTAATGTTGTTATCCCTGGCTTAAAGTTTTACCAATTGAAAAAGATGTTTTCCATTATGCTTCTCATTCAACAGTTTTGCTCAAATAAAATTTACAAATGAAAATAAAAGTATCTCTTAAAAAAAAATCCAAGAAAATGCTTTAGTCATAGAAACAGCTGAAGTAACCAACCCAAATCATGAGCCTATGTATCTATGTATGTATGTATGTATGTATATACGAAATTATCAGAAAAATGAAAACAAGGTCATTGTTATAAAACAGAATGTACCATAAGATAAGACTGAACTTTTGGAAAGTTGCTCCCACTACTGTAAAAATATATACATAATGAGTAAGTTTAGTTTTATTAGTATCCTGTGTTCTTTCTAAATAATAAAGTCAAACTATAAAAATGATATGGAAAAATGTCTCACAGAAGCAGATTTGTTCAAATACTTAAAAGCTTTAGTGCACCTTTGGAACAGCAATATAAAATCTTTTAGCATGGAATAAATGGCACATATATTATACTGCCTCCCCCAAAGCGTATACTGTATAAGATTTAATTGTATGTGAATTTTAAAACTCATGAAGGTACTTTGTCTCTATAGTTTTGTTAAATCCTTTTAAATTTAACTAGGAATACATACAGATTTAATTCATACAAACCTCGAACAGAAGCTTTTTCCTAAATGATCTATCTTTATTTAAAAGGACATAAGTAGTAACTATTCAAAATATTTCTATTAGATTACACTCCATTCCTACTACAAAATTCCCAGAATGCAGTCCATTTAACAACACATGAAAGATTCTCTTATTGCAAAAAGTGTGTCAAAATGGGTGCTAACCCTGTAACACACTTTATGGCTATATCCTCTCATTGGATTGTTTCCATTCAACAAAGACAGCTAGTGGCTAAAATTCAAACAATGGTTGCAAAGCACTTTGGGAACAAACAAAAGGCCCCAGTAAATGTTATGCAACATCTGGGAAGAAAAAAAAAATCAAAGATAATATTGTAATAGGAATTGGAGTGTTCTTAGATGAAATTTTACCATAAAACTGCCTTTTCTAAATTTTAGAACTCTTTGCTGTACTTCCTGCCTATGTAACCAAAAGGAGCTTTCTAGACATCTAGGACCTTTTCCAATTTATATTCAAGTATGTCCACGCTTCAACAAAAAATAATTAAAAACAAAAATTAAGACAAAATAAAAAATCCAAATCTCATTCTACTGGGTTGCATGTGTCCAGAGAGAAGTATGTGAGAAAGACATCAGCAACATTTTTGGCTGGATCAGCAACTATAGCTAATTACAAATGATTGGAAAAGAAAATGAGAAAAAGCTACAGAGTTGCCAATTCTTACACTTTAACATATTAATAATAAAAGATACTTCCTACAAGTTTTAAGACACAGGCTGTGGATTTTCCTATAAAAAATTTCCAAATTTTAAAGACACTTATCACAAAAATTATGCTTTTAGGGCTTGGCATCGTATCTATGGTTGGGCATGGTCCTAACAGCAATTATTTAATAAAGATTCAAACAAATGTTTTGAAATAAACAGGTAATTAGCACCCCTCCCCCACCCTAAACCAAAAGAAGTCCATTATGGCTTTGATATCCCTTGTAAAGAATTAAGTAGAAGAGTATTGCCACACTTGAAAATAATTTCACACTAATAAGTATTTCTATTTTTTCCGCTGCTTTTGATTTTGTGTCTTTGCAGTACTTATTAGGGAACCCAGACATGTACGGATTCCAGCAAGGTGGAGCAGAGATCCAGCTGCCTCTTTGAGCTCCTCATCAATTTCTTGACATAACTGTTTACGCATCTTTTTGCCTGGCTGCCCTTTTTCAGAGG
Organism: Lontra canadensis; assembly: GCF_010015895.1. Lineage (NCBI taxonomy): Eukaryota > Metazoa > Chordata > Mammalia > Carnivora > Mustelidae > Lontra > Lontra canadensis. The sequence continues at coordinate 7,403,296 of NW_022631055.1, forward strand.
TATCTGCACAAGCCTGTGATGCATAGCCACTGTCTCCAAGAGGATCATCTTCATAATCGACATCTGTATCTTCTTCACTGTGAAATCCTTCACTGCCATCACTTCCCACATGGCTGCTCTTTGGGATAAAATCATACGCCTCATCCACAGAGGACAGAGAAGACACGCTAGACCTGGATGCACAGCGCTGTGCTGCCATGCTACTTGCGCTGTAATTGTGGTCTTCTTTTGGATCAATGCTCGTGGCCAAAGAATCACTCTCTTGCAATCTCACAGTACTGGGATGATTAAATGCACTGCTGTGACTCCTCTTTTTTTGCATTGCTGTTTTAAGAGGAAGAGGCTTCTCACCTGTGGAAAAGAACACTTCCATCAATAGGTCAAATGCATTTGATTGCCAAGAATAGACCATTTAAACGAGTAGTGAGTGTTTTAGGGTTAGTAAAGTTCTGTAGGTTTTTGTTCACTTGTTTCTTTTTTTACTTAGACCATATGTATATGTATTAACTTGAAACATTTTAAAATCACTTAATGGTATGTCTTGACCTTTCCAGGAAAATTATAATTATTTTGAGCTGTTTGTAGAGAATGTCTCAATAAGAATGTACCACTGTTGAGCTAACCATTTTCTTATTGATATTTAGGTTTTCCCAAATTTTCACTATGAATAATATTGCAATGTGAATCCTTCTAGATGCCTCTTCTTACACATATGCAAATATTCTTCTAGAATAGCAAGAAACAGATTTATTAAGTAAAAGAATATATACATTTTAAATTGTAATTGGTATTATTTTTTAACAGAAGTATAGCTGACATACAATCTTACATTAGTTTTAGGAGTACAATATAGGGATTTGACGATTCTAAACATTATGTAAGTAAAGTCACCATACAAAGTTTTACAATATTATTGACTCTATTCCCTATGCTGTACTTTTCATCCCCCTGTGATTTATAACTGGAATTTTGTAACCTCTTAACTGCCTTCACTTATTTCACTTATACCTCCACCTTCCTTGCCCCTGGCAAGCACCAGTTTGTTCTCTTGTAAGTCTGTTTCTGTTCTTTCTTTCTTTCCTTCTTTCTTGATTTTACTTATTTGACAGAGCATGCACACACACACAAGTGTACAAACAGGAGTGGCAGGTTCCCCGCTGTGCAAAGAGCGTGACATGGGGCTCGATCCCAGGACTCTGGGATCATGCCCTGAGCCAAAGGTAGATGCTTAACTGACTGAGTCACCCAGGTGCCCATTTTTTTTGTTTTTAGGATTTTTATTAATTTGAGAGACAGAGAGGAGTGAGGGGAGGGGTGGAGGGGGAGGGAGAGGGACAAGCACACTCCACATGAGCATGGAGCCTACTCGGGGCTCAATCTAGGACCCCAAGATCATGACATGAGCTGAAACCAAGAGTCAGGCACGTAATGGACTGAGCCACCCAGGCATCTGCTTCTGTTTTTTGTTTGTTCATTTGTTTTGTTTTTTAGATTCCATATATGAGTGAAATCATATGCAGTTTGTCTTTCTCTGGCTTTCTTTCACTTGGCATAAAACTCTCTAGGTCCATTTATGTTGTCAAGAATGGCAAAATTTCATTCCTTTTTTATGGTGGAGTAATATTCCATTGTGTATATATATCACATTTTATCCATTCATCTATTGATGATGGACAGAGGTTGTTTGCTTCCATACCTTGGCTATGCAAATAACGCTGCAATAAACACAGCGGTGCAGGAATCCTTTCAAATTAAGTGTTTGTTTTTTCAGGTAAATACCCAGATGTGGAATTACAGGATGGTATGGTACTTCTATTTTCAGTTTTTTGAGGAATCTCCATCCTGTTTTTCATAGTGGCTGCACCTACTTGCATTCCCATCAATAGCAGGTTCCCTTTTTCTCTATGTTCTCATCAACACTTGTTATTTCTTATCTTTTTGATACTAGACATTCTAATTAGTAGGAGATTTCGCTGTGGTTGATTTGTATTTATAGCTGGTATTTTCAAATTGTGCTCCAAAATGGTTGTACTAAATTTACATCCTACAGTGTTCGACAATATCCAGTTCTCACAATTAAAACCTAGTATTGTCATTTTAATTTTTCATAATCTCATGGACAAAAAAAAGTAGTATCTCAATATTGTTTCATTTGGCATTTCCCTGTCTTCTAGAGAAGTTGCATATCTTTTCAAATGTGTGTTGTCCACTTTATTTCCTTCCCTGAGACTCGCCTAATTCATATATTGGCTTTTCTGAATATTTTTCTTATTTCTTACTTGTAGAGTCCTTTTACATATACTCAATATTAACCCTTTGTTTATCATATACATAGTAAAAAAAATGTTCTCTCAAGTGTTTTCCTTGTGTGACTTTTCTTAAGAATACCTTTTGTTGTGAGAACTACAGAATTTTGATGTTTAAATTTACCCATGTTTTCTTTTATGGATTTTGCACTTAGTATCTAAAGGTTTTCCAATTCCAAGGTTATAAATATACTTTCTTATATTTTGTTATTTATAACTTTCATTTTTACTTTTAAATTCTCAACTTTAATTTCTACACATGCTATTTATTTCCTTGTTTCCTGGTCCATGTAAAAATATCACAGTATTAACTTCAATCTCATAACTGCTCACATATATTAATGGAAATACAATAAAATGGAAACTAAGTAATTCAAATGAAAACACAATTTAGTTAGAAAAAACAATTCTGCCTATAACATTTAAATATTTTACATTCTAAATTACATTTGAAAAAGCACTCACAAAAATGTATTTTAGGAAGAATGGCATGATTGCTTACATTCTAAAATTCCTTGTTCTATAGAAGTATTTAAAAGCATCATTGCAGTGGCAGCATCAATATCAGATTCTGAAAAAGGAAGAGAGTAACAATATTAATGTTCTTTATAAAAGAGAGGCTATTATAAGTATTTGTAAAGGTAACCAGTGTTAAGATTTGGTTTATATTCTTTTACTTAAATACACACACACACACACACACACACACACACACAACAAAATGAGACATATTATTCTGCAATCTGTTTTTGTTCACTTAAAATTATGAATAGTTTTATGGGTTCATAAACTGGGTGGCTCAGTGCGTTAAGCCTCTGCCTTCGGCTCAGGTCATGATCTCAGGGTCCTGGGATTGAGCCCCGCATTGGGCTCTCTACTCTGCAGGGAGACTACTTCCCCCACCCCGCCCCTGCCTGTCTCTCTGGCTACTTGTGAGCTCTCTCTCTCTGTCAAATAAATAAATAAAAATCTTTAATAAAAAAATTATTAACAGTTTTGTGGATAGTATCGAATAAAGGAGAATTGAGAAGTACCAGATAATAAAATTTCTTATGATTTTCTTAGTAACATTTTTTTCTCTAGCTTACTTTAGTGTAAGAAAACAGTATGTTATTCATAAAACATACAAAATGTGTGTTCACAACTGTGTATGTCATCACTAAGGCTTCCAGTTAACAGTAGACTATTAATAGTTAAGTTTTTGGGGAATCAAGTTATACATGGATTTTCAACTGTATAGGGGAAGGAGGCAGGGGTTAGCACTCCTAACCCCTGCATTGTTCAGCACAGTTCAGTCAACTGTACTTGACTAAAAATGTACACTAAGGCATTATTACTTTTTAGAATTTTTACCTTTTAAGAAAAAGATTATTTGAGAGAGAATGAGACAGAAAAAGAGAGGGAAAGAGGGAGAGAGCGCAAGCAGGTGGAGGGACAGAGGGAGAGAATATCGAAGCAGACTTCCACTGGCAGGGCTCAATCCCACGGCCCATGAGATCAGGACCTGAGCCGAAACCAAAGGTCAGACATCCAACCAACTGAGCCACTGAGGTTCCCCTACCCTTTTTAGCATGTAAAAAAATCTTTATCTGTGCGTATCTGCAGTTGTGAAGTACTGCATTAATTTCATACTAATTATAGGAGTTAGAAATATGTATATTTGGTCAGTCTAGATCATGTGAATTTACAAATGCTAAATAAATAATTACTGCTGGCACAAAAGTATTAGTCATGTTTTTAATCATAATTATCTATGAGCCCACAAGTACTACAGACTTCGTAAGAGGTCAAACATAATTATGGATATTCCATAAGAAAAACAAACTTTAAAAGGCTGGTAAAATCAGCAGGTTCTACTCCAGATAAAGTTATTATGCTCTCATATCACTTTTCTGCTAGAAGTTCCTCTCCATCTTGGTGATTTATTATTCTGAATAACTGTAATTAAATAAAAGTAATATGGTATAACAGAATGTGAAGGGAAAGTTAGAAAATATTGAGAAATCTTAGATCATAAAGGATGTTTAAAATAAGATTATGAAACCTCCCATTTCTATCTCAAAGCTAGAAAATTTTTATTATCCTAATATTTTCCATTTTATTTGTAATACCTAATTATAAAGTTATTTTAGACAGCAAAGCCATAAAAATATTGACTTCTCTTCTCCCCAACTTGACCATAAACTCTGTGAAGACAGAAAAAGTTACTGTTACTGACTTTACCAAATAGACTTAAGTAAATCAGAAGATGGTTGTTATGAAGTACATAATACTACTACTCTTTCCCCTTCAATAAACTGTGACCTCATGAAACAAGAATCTCTATGAATGCCTTCCCAATTAAGGTAGGAACCTGTCTTATCTCCTATGTTCCACAATGCTTGGAACAATAGTGGGTCCTTGATAAATGTGTAAATAATAAAGTATATGACTTCCTTGCCCTCCTTTCCTTAGATTAAGCTAATTAGCACCAAATTACTGATGTTGGGTATCAATGGGCTTGGCATGTTCTGACTATTATTAACTCATCTAATCCTCACAACTTTATGATGTGGGTACTATTAGTATTTCCATCTTAAAAATGAAAAAAAAACAGACGGACAGGTCTTTAGGGGAGGCGGGACTTGAACCTCTCTATAGCCTACTTCTAGAACCTAGGCCTTCAATTTGTACTCTATCAATTATCAATCATTAATACTTGTATCCATGTATCCATGACTAGAGTAGGAAATTCTGCGGGATTTACAGAATATACTGGAAATTCTGTATTCTGTTACTCACTCAATAAAATGAGTATCCTCTTATGAGCTAGACATCATTCCAGGTTGTGGGAATACAGCAAAAAACAAAACAGGAAAACCCCTAACCTCTCAGAATACAAAGGAATAATTAAAACACAGTATGTTACAAGATGACAAATATAAGGGAGAGGAACTAAGTGGAAAGGGGGATAGAGAGTGTTGGGAAAGGGACTGCACTTTAAATACAGAGGTTAGAGAAGGCTTCAAGAAGCAAGTGTTGAGCACAGATTCAGGGAGATGAGAAAAAGAAGCCATGTAGTTATCTGAAGGAAAGTATTTCAAGGCAGGAAGAACAGTAAGTAAAAAGAATATGAATCACTGTTTCTCATGTCATGGCCAAGAAAAGATCTCTTTTAGAGATCTCTTCTTTTAGAATGAGACCTGACTATAATTTGATAGAGTTCAGTATTCCAACATGTCTTTGAAGAAGAAAAGGTGCAGACTCCAGCCCATATTGTAGCTCTGTGTGAACTGGAAAAAAGCAAGTCTGCCTCCAGGTGAATGCTTCCCTGTGTGAAGGCACACAGCTTGAAGACTGGAGCGTGGGCTGAATTTCAGACCCCACTCATTGCCTCAGCCAAGTGGCCTTGCACAGGGGACATCTTGCCTGGCGTTATGTAAAAGCCTTGACAGAGAGTTTCCTGTTCCAGGAAATAATTTGTCTTTTAATAAAAAAAAGGGCTACCTTGATACCAATTTCATTAAAGGAAAAAAAAGGAAGTGATGCTGAGGGAGAATCTAACTCTGAAAAGCATTATAATGAGGAAACAATTTCAAAAAATTTATAATCTTACAAATGAAGTACCTATAAAATCTTAACAAAAAGATTAGTGTATCTCTAGCTTAACTTCCTTTAGAAACTTCCATTAGAATTCAAGGAGTCATGTTTCTTAAAAATAAGATCTAAAACTAAAGAAAATTGGTGAGCCTTAACTGGACAACATAAAAAAGCTTCATGAACACCACTTCTCTTCTTAGTTTCCAAATATTTAATATGATAACACAATTAGATACTATTTTTGTAACAGTAGGAGGACAGGAAAAGTGTACCTTAAATGCATTTATTTCTTGTAATAGATTTATTATAACCAAATTAATTTGAACTCTCCCACATGAAATTAACTTTATGAAACCAAAAACTTCCCTGCAAAACGATTTGATCTATGTGTAATTTGTTTGGTTTCAAGCATTTTAAGGATGCTTCCCATAATGACTTGCCAATTAACTCTAGAAAAATGTCTTAACTGCAAGAAAAATGACCCCAAACACTCAGTAATCAAGAATACCTGATTACCAATTATTTGTCCAAGGTACAATCTTGAACATTTTAGAACAAAAAAAAAACAAAAACTCTCTGTATAGACTTTACAATTTTTATTTAGAGTACTCCATCTGTTTTGGTATTAAACTGAATACTTAGTTGTTTATTGTCACAATTGAAAATACTTCATGCTATTTTTTCACTGATAATACTTTAAGCTATTTAAAATGTAGCTCTGTGTTTTTAAAGACATACTATTACCTAGCATATCCAGTTCATAAAGAATAAAAATTTGGTTCTTTTATAAAGTCTTTTATAAACATTTTCTCTGACACTATTTAGGTTAAACAAATAATTCACTTCTAGTTGAAAGTCATTTGTCATTAAGATTCATGAGAGCCATCCAAATAGTGATTAAAAAAGCCGACTTAGCTCAAAGTCATATTATTTCTCTTTTTTCCTTCATAGTTCTGACTGGAGTTGAAAACATGCTACTGATTTAATATCTGATTCCAACAAATCTCTGTCATAAGTGTTAATTTGTATGTCCTGGTTTATAGTTTCTTAGCCTTGATGCTGGGAAATTACTAACAATAACTGAGAAAAAAATTCTAAGACACTAGGTTCACCTATGTGAAACTAAGGGTTATGACACAAACTGACAGGTCTCCATTACTGATTCTCAATCCATTTGCTTAAGGAATGATATGAGAACCATAGAGGCAGAATTTAAATGGTTATAAGCTCAGTAATAACTATAAGGACTTCCTAGCTCTATCAAAGCTAACATATACATTTATAAAGCATCCAAACAGAGAAGCTGTCTCGTGATTCTTTAATAGAGGAGAGCAATTTTGATAAACTGTCAATACTGTAAGCTGCTTGGACCACTGGTTTAGTTTCATTTCTATTAAGATAACAATTATGTTGGGGTGCCTGGGTGGCTCAGTGGGTTAAGTATCTGCCTTCGGCTCAGGTCATGGTCTCAGGGTCCTGGGATCGAGCCTGCTTCCCCTTCTCTCTGCCTGCCTGCCTTCTCTTTCTACCAAATAAATAAAAATAAAAATAGATTAAAATTATGCTAATTTAGAATCTTAAAATTGGAATCTAGATTTGCACTTAGCCCCTAACATCATCATTAACCATCTAAAGTTTATATTTATATATATAAATATGTATATTTCTATATATGTAAATATGCACACATTTATATATGTAGATATATATTTATATTTGCAGTATACTATGACTTCAGTATAAATACTACAATTCAGTAAAGTTCCATTTTTGTCATCTTTGTTAACTGATGTATCCTTGTGCCTAGCCCACAGGTATGCTCCATAAATATTTATTAAGCAGATGAATTTATTCTAAATCCAAACCAAACCAAAATACTGACAAAAAGATTTTGTTTTGCTATCTCAGTAAGAGATCCCTGTGCCTCCTGCCCTCTGTTATAAACTACTGTAACATATACATTGGCACATAAAATTTGTCATTGTAAGGTGAGCAAGAGAGACAACTAGACTTTAAACAAACTGCTATACCTACTTTGGGTGATAGTAACTATTTCTGGAGTTTCTACGCCTAAATAAGTTCTCCTGTTGCTCTTATGTGTTTAAACGTAGCTTTATTATAATGATTAGTAAAGATGAGTCTGTGAAGTGAGAGATAAATCTAATACTGGATTCTAATACTGGAACTCAATGACACCTAAGTGACCTTTACAAAACACAAAACTGACAATGTTGCCTCCTTCTTTAATGCGCTTCAGTAGCTCCCCCAGTGCCTCATACCTAGTAGGAGTACAGGTTCTGATATCAGAGTTTCTGCATTCCTTGTATGCTTTTTACTAGTGATGTGGCCTTGAGAAAGTTACTTAATCACTCCAATCTTCTCCAACTTTATTTGTAAAAGTAGGTAACAATACCTCAAAGAATTATAAGGATTAAATAAGATAATGCATTCAAAGCACCGTAGTAAGGAACTCAATGCTAACTAATGTTGTAATTATATAGAAGGAGTTCAACTCATAATGCTAAATAAGTTCTCCTTGACTTGACTAATGCTCGCTTAAACTTCTTCATTTGGCTTGCAACATGCTAAATGATCACATCTACAGTCAGTGGGCCAACGCTGCCAAATCCTCTTCTATAATCCTAGGCTACAACCATACTCACTGGCTTGCAGTTCCTAGCAAATACCCTCCAACAAGGTCAAGTATTTCCCCAACTTCTGAGGTCCAGCTCAAGCACCACTTTCTTTTCTAAGGGGCCTTTCCTGATCTACCTCTAAGCTTACTTTGCCAACTTACTTCCTTTTTTTTTTTTTAAGATTTTTATTTATTTATTAGACAGAGATCACAAGTAGGCAGAGAGAGAGGAAGGGAAGCAGGCTCCCTGCTGAGCAGAGAGCCCGTTGCGGGGCTCGATCCCAGGACCCTGGGATCATGACCTGAACCAAAGGCAGAGGTTTTAACCCACTGAGCCACCCAGGCGCCCCACCAACTTACTTTTTCCCCAAAGTACTCTGCATAACCTTGCCAACCTTTTTCAACTAAACTGTATGGTTTTTGAGAACAGGGCCCGGGTCACTTTTATCTCTGCATATCCCAAAGTACCCACACATTGTTCGGCACTATGTGGGAAGTCACCAATTACTTGTAGAATAAATAGTTGAATGTTTAGTCCATTTACCATTGTTTTTTCCCAAATTTTTCTCTAGAAATAACATTGAGAGAAGAAAAAGCAAATTTCCTCTTAAATCTAGGCCCTAAAGCAACCTGATTTAAATATAAAATTTTCTGAAGTTTTTGTGCAGTTTTGTATTTTCTGCTAAAATTCATGAGAACTGCATATTCTATTTCACAACAGGCCTGCATTTGTTTTAACCTGGGACTCCAAGCCCCCATGTCCCCAAGCTTAAGACTCACCAGTATAGAGATGGAGGGAAGTAAGCTATTAGCAGCACTGGAGAGGTGACGCACCATATGTCTAAGTCATTAGATGAAGGAGAAGGCTATGCTCTAGTTATAAAAAACTGCGGCTAAAACTAGCAGGAGAGGGGTGCCCGGGTGGCTCAGTCCCTTAAGCAGCTGCCTTTAGCTCAGATCTTGATCCTGATCCTGGAGTCTCAGGATCGAGCCCCGTTTCAGGGTCCCTGCTTGGTGGGGAGTCTGCTTGTCCCTCTCCCTCTACCCTAGCCCCCAGCTCTCTCTCTCTCTCTCTCAAATAAATAAATAAAATCTTTTTTAAAAAATTAAAAAAATAAAACTAGCAGGAGAAAAAATTGTAGAAGTGTCTGCTCACCAAAAGCAGCAGCAGAATCAGGATAGAATGGAGTAAGAGCAAGAACAGATTCTAAATAAACCCAGAATTCACAAAGAAAATGTTCTCAAAATCTGTGTATGAATGGAGCTTGAAAGACTAAAGGTCAGAACTTATTGAGATAATAAAAATATGTAGTTTCCGCATGCCTAAATGTAGAGAAACCACATCTACCCATGCAGGAAGGAGAAAATGGATAAATTCATTATGTTAAGCCAGAACATAATCTGAACATACGCTCAATACACTTAACTTCTTTGCAGAATTCTCTTCAGCTTTTTCACGCCCCTTCTCTCCCTCATTTTTACAGACCATCATCACACCGCTTCCTAGGCTTGGCTTTGTGTAGTTCCAAAGAGCCAAAATGTATCTGATATGCAGAAAAGACCTCTGGTCTGAGGATTTCTGTTTTTAAAGGTCACAGAAGTGTTTCTAGGCCCAAAAGCAAACAATGCTAGAAAACCTTATGTTACTACATCACTAACTTACAATATTAATTATGAGTAGGGGGAAAAAACTACTAATTCAGAATTTTTATATACTTCAGAAAAGTCACCTATGAAATTCTGAAAGTTAACTTGTTCCCTCCTTAAAGTTCTTTACACTTAACCTATAAAAGAAATACTCTAAACTATATTTTGATCCAAACTTCTTCTGTAAAGGGTCAGTAAGTATTTTAGGTTTTGTCAGAGAAGAGGCACAAACAAGTATACCATAGAGATCTCTGTTGCAACTACTTAACTCTGTTCTTACAGGGAATTTTCACATCCCTTGAGATATTATTTTTATTATTTTTCAACTATTTATAAGTATAAACTCACAGACCACATAAAAACACACGGCGGGCTAGATATAGCCCAAGGCATACTTTACCAATCTCTATTCTAGACTAAGACAGGCTTGAAAAGACAGCTCTATACTGACAGTATTACTAAGAAATAATTTCTTATTTTCAAGGAGAAATACACAAAAGGAAATTAAAAAACAGAATATACAACAGTATACACAGTATTAGCCTAGCATTTGGGAAAAAATGTGTGTGTGTTTATGTGTGTGCATGCAGGCAGACACATCTACTTATGTATAAGGTGTAAGAAGAATCAAAGTAACTAAAAACATGGACGATAATAAAGAGTAAGCTTTAGTTTCTTTTTTGGGGGGGTATTTAAATTCAAGTTAGTTAACATATAGTCTATCATTAATTTTGGGGTAGAATTTAGTGATTCATCACTTAACATTTAACACCCAGTGCTCATCGCATCAAGTGCCCTCCTTAATACCCATCAACTCCACTCCCCAACCGTCCACCTACCCTCAGTTTGTTCTCTAGATCTAAGAGTATCTTAAGGTTTGTCTCTCTGTTTTTAACCTTTTTATTTTTCCTTCCCTTCTCCTATGTTCATCAGTTTTGTTTCTTAAAATTTAGATTCTTTTCTATGTTTTTATTTTCCAAATCTTCTACAATGAACATGTAATACTTTTATAATTAGAAAAATATTAAATAGACCAAACGTCCTGATTTTTGACCTGAGCTGTTACAATTTAAAATAAAGTTTTTAGACACATACCTTTGAGGGTTCGCACCTGGTTCTGCTTGAGTACAGAGTTTAAGAAGTGAGGTGATAAAGAGCCACTGAAAAATAAAGACAAGATAAATATGCTTGTACAAATCTTTGTTTCACTTTTTATAGAACTTAGTCACAAATACAACCAATTTATACAATAAAAAACACAAACTATTTTTACCTTGTTTGCTTTGCTAATACTATTCAGTTTAGGAAGAGTCTGCCAAAGCAGAAAGAGCATTAGATCCAAGATTAAATCACAACTATTTGGACGTTCTTAGGCAAAATAATTAATTTCTTAGTTTCTTCATCTGTAAAATAGGAATAATTAAACCTCCCACATAGGGCTGCTGTGATGAATAATAATAATGCATTTAAAATGCCTGTAACAATAGACAATACATAATAGTTACTATTTGGTTTTGTATTGGATGCTTTTAAGTTTGATATGATATCATATAGGTCTTACCACAGAAATGAAAACGTTTATCAAAACAAGTATGTGAAGAGAATGTATGGTAATGATGCAAAACAGATAAAGTTCCTGATTTTATTAAGAAATATCAGTATCAAATTAAACTTGTTATAGTCATAAAGAGATTAGGACTTTAGGCTTTTTTTAAAAAAAGATTTTAGTTTTAAGCAATTTCTACACCCAGCATGGGGCTTGAACTCACAACCCTGAAATCAAGAGTCATATGCTCTTCTGACTGAGCTAGCCAGGTGTCCCGTTTTGGCTTTTTTTTTTTTTTCCATTCCAAAAATTAAATCATTTTTGGGACACACTACTTCTGTTCTTTGAAATTTGTGAAAGCATAAAAAATCTGTTTTGCTAACTAAATTATAAGTCTATTTTGCATTAATAGTTTTACAAATACTACATTTCATGCTTTTTCTCAATTTACCAATTATGACATGAAAGTGCTACACAAAGGTGTGTTAGATGGAACTATCATTTTGCCAAACAATGAAAAAGAGAAAATGTTTCCAGAAATATTAAGGCAATGTCTTAAAGTCAAAAATTATCTTTATCTGTCATTTATCTATCTATTTTTAAACCACAAAATCATTTTTATTTAACATATGATAAAGCTAAAAGATATAATCATGAAAATACAACTTATCAAAGGCACAGTGAAGTGCATATTTGATGGTATACAAGAGTGTCAATTCCCTCATTTAATCTTTAAAAAAAAGTATAGCTAAATAAAACACATAAATGACAATAAGCAGAACTTACCATTAGTTTCTAAATTTTTTTAAACTGTTTTTTAAACTAGGATATCTCACAAGCACCAACATTAACTGATAAAGAAGATACCAAGTTTCAAACAATGAAGATACAAACTCTGATAAGTTTTCTAGGTTTCATTTCATAAAGATAAACCACTCAATCATTCTTGTGACAATAATCCTTCCAATCTAACAGTAAACAAGCTTAAGATCTCACTGAGTAGATATATATTATTAATTTCAACTTTAGCCTAATTTATTGTATTTCAGCTACAGACACTCCACTTAAAGTTATTTAATAGCAACTTTATTATTATTATTAACTAAGTTATTTAATAATAGTTTAAGAAATTAAACACTGTATGGAAATATTAATAATTATTGCAGTTGAAGAGTTCGTTATAGTTTTCTCCCTCCTTTTGTGTATGTTTGAAATTCTCCATCTAGTATTCTATTTAAAAGCTTTTTAACCATTATAAGGCCACCCTCAAAAGTATCTCAACAAAATCTGGCATTTTCAAATGAATTTACATAAGAGGATTAAAAAAAAAAGATTCTGAAGGCTTTTTAGGAAATGGAAACAAAACCAGATTTGAAGTATTTTCAGCTTTCACTTAAAATGGGAAAGCTGTAAGATCAATAGGAGTCACTGAGTTTGAAAACAAGAGTTAAGGAAATACATTACAATATTTACCAGCAGAAACAAAACAAATAAAAAAGTCAAAGCATTATTTTACTTGTCAGACATTTTAAAATTTGAGACTGTGAACATAATTTTCAAATATTTAATGTGCTGTGAAAGAAAACCAACTTAAAATAGAAAAAGGAGGGCGCCTGGGTGGCTCAGTGGCTTAAGCCTCTGCCTTCAGCTCAGGTCATGATCTGAGTCCTGGGATCGAGGCTGGCATTGGGGCTCTCTGCTCAGCAGCGAGCCTGTTTCCCCTCTCTGTCTGTCTCCCTACTCGTGACCTCTCTCTGTCAAATAAATAAATAAAATCTTAAAAAAAAAAAAAAAAGAAAAAGGAATAAATACATACATAAAAATGTTATAAAGACAAACTTAATCATCTTATTTTAAAAAGTTCAAATATACTTTTAATTTCCCATTTCATTAGTCTGCATTAGTACTGTAGGCAATTAAAATAATTTAAACCTTTTGTACCGGAAATCATTATTATAACTTTCTTTAGGGTTTACTTATAATATACTCAGGAGTGACTATATTTCCCAAAATTTATGTTCTCACCTATCAAATATCCTGTTTCCTAATAACACAAGTTAAGACTATAAGTTAAAATGCCTTAGGCTAATTTCTTACCCATAAATTATTCTCAATGCAATAAACCCCTCCTCCCCCAAACCATACAACTTTGTTAGGTTTTTCCATGTCATACAATGAAATCCTTTAAGTCACCACTGACACTTATATAGAAGATCCTGTACCTTTGTGGAGATGCAGGAGGGGTGTAAAATGTCAATGCTGAGGAAAAAGGTTGCTTCTTCAGTGCCTGCATAAGGTTGGGTTTATATTCTGGATCAACACACCATAAGGAACCTTTCCCATTAACCTAAAATAAAATACACAAGAATTATTAACCTGCAACTTTAAGACATACACAATCAGTGCCTGAATGTTTTTACTAAATGTGTGTGGGGAAAAAAGAACCCTACAGTACCCTTTTGAGTACAATGCAAAGGTTGAATTAAGACTGCTGTAGGGGCGCCTGGGTGGCTCAGTGGTTTAAAGCCTCTGCCTTCGGCTCAGGTCGTGATCTCAGGGTCCTGGGATCAAGCCCTGCTTGGGGAATCTCTGCTCAGCAGGGAGCCTGCTTCCCCCCTCTCTCTCTGCCTACTTGTGAACTCTGTCAAATAACTAAGTAAAAATCTTTTTAAAAAAGGGGTGGGTGGGTGCCTGGGTGGCTCAGTCGGTTAAGCAGCTGCCTTCAGCTCATATCATGATCCCGGATTCCTGGGATCCTGGGATCCTGGGCTCGAGCCCCACATCAGGCTCCCTGTTCAGTGCACAGCCTGCTTCTCCCTCTCTCTCTGCCTGCTGCTCTGCCTACCTGTGCTCTCTGTGTCAAATAAATAAATAAAATCTTTAAAAAAAAAAAAAAAAAAAGACAGACTGCGGTAAATACATTGTAGTTCAAAGGCCCTGGAAGCAGCTACCTGGGTTCTTATCTCCAGCTCTGTTATTTACCTATTGTGTGATCTTGAAAGTTAATCAACCTCTATCTCTCCAGGCCATTACTCCTTCTTCTGGAAAGCAGGAATGATAACACTACCTATCTCACAGGGCTGTCATGTGGATTAAATTATGCCTAAAGCACTCTGCATGGTGCCTGGCACATAGGGCCACAGAACATGCCAACCACTTCATAGTCTGTGAGAATGGTACAACCTCAAGATGTACAGTGAACAGCATGGAGAGCTGTACAATGTGGTCTTCCACATAGTAAAATGTAACAAATACAGCCAATAGTGTTACTGTTATAGAAAAACCAGAAAGAAAAGGAAAAATTAAGCTTTCTATGCAGCAGCATTTCCCCTAAAGTGATAAGCAGTATGAGATCAAGCGATATACCAAAAAACAATTTTTTTTTTTAATGGCATTAACAGTACTGCTTAAGTTCTCATTTAAGGTTAAGTTTAATTTTCAAAAGCAAATGATTTCAAGGGCTCCTGGGTGACTCAGTAAGTTAAACAACCAACTCTTGATTTAAGCTTGGGTGTGGAACTCAGGGTTGTGGGACTGAGTCCAGCACCCAGCTCTGTACTAGGTGCAAGTCTGCTAGAGATTCTCTCCCTTTCCCCTCTGCCCCTCCCTGTGCTCAGTCGCTCATGCACTCTCTCTCTAAATGAATAAATAAACTCTTAAAAAAAAAGGCAAATGGTTTCATGAAAAGCATAGCAAACGTCTCAAAGAGGGGTAAATCAACAACTGAGGTATGGAAAAAGGCTCCTGTAAAAGATAACAAAGAGGAAGGAAGAATCTTTGTGTAAGATGATTAAGTTACAACATTTGAGAGACTTTTAGATAATATGGCAATGAGCACACAAACCCAGATTCCACTGAAATAATCAACAGAATCTAAAAATTATGGAATTTTTATGATTTTAGAAACTAGAGAAACCGTTAACGAAAGTGCCTGCTTGGGGTGCCTGGGTGGCTCAGGTGGATGAGTATCTGCCTTCGGCTCAGGTCCTGATCCTGTGGTCCTGGGATCCAGGCCCATGTCTGGCTCCCTGCCCAGTGGGGAGCCCGCTTCTCCCTCTCCTCCCAGCTCCTGGTCCCTCTTGCTATCCCTGTCTCTCCCCCCGCTCAACTAAATAAATAAAATCTTAAGTTAAAGAAAAAAAAAAAATGCCTGCTAAATTTCAAATGGAAGGGGCCTGAAAGAACGGCTTATGTGATCCACGGTTTCCTCACTAGGAAGGAACAGCAAGTGGACAAGATACATGGAAAACTTCACTAGTATTATCTAACACGCAGGGAAGAAGGCTAGGTTATGAGCTACTAACTCCTTCAAATAGGTTTGAAAAACGCTACACATTTTACTTCCCCTTCTTCTTAGAAGGTCACACTACCTACCAGCAGGTTAAGGGATCTAAATAGTCTTGCTATCATTATACCTGTTTTATATGGTTTCCTAAAGTTATCTGATCAGAACCTCCTTCTCCCAGGTAGTATTTGAGGAAGCTAGTGTTCTGTGGAACACTTATGAGAAAAACTGATGTAATTAATCAATTCTGGTAGAATATACTTTCCCAATATTAATGGAAAAAGCTACAAACATTGATTAGGCCATGAAGAAAAATAAATTCCCTCTTAAAGTTCACAATTTTAAGACTCCAGTGCAAAAAAAAACAAACAAACAAAAAACAAACCCCAACAACAAAATTCTATGACCACTTGGAAATTTATAATTCTCTTAGATTAAAAAGATATCCAAACTACAATTATAGATTATCTGGTAAATAAAGGGTATAAACAGTTATATGAAAACTAAGAGAATGTAGCCAAAGGCAAATTTATATCCACTTTCATTCATTTTTTAAAACTTATTTATTTGGGGGGGGGGGGTGCACACGTGTGCACGAGGGGGAGAGGGAGAGAGAATCTCAAGCAGACTCTATGCTGGGTGTGGAGCCCTCCTGGTGGCTCCATCTTACGACCCTGAGACTTTGACCTCAGCTGAAACCAAGAGTCAAGACACTTAAAAACTGAGCCACCCAGGTGTCCCTATCCATTTTCATTCTTAAACAACTGAAATATCTGAAATAAGCTTTTAGCATATCTGGAGAAGGGGAGAGAGAAAATTAGGGGGGAGAGAAAATTATATAATTTATATAATGTAAATATATCATATGAAAAATGATAAGTTGTTAAACTGGAAATCAGGTGGGGTGCCTGGGTGTCTCAGTGGGTTAAAGTCTCTGCCTTCGGCTCAGGCCATGATCTCAGGGTCCTGGGATCGAGCCCTGCTTGGGGCTCTCTGCTCAGCAGGGAGCCTGTTTCTCCCCCTCTCTCTGCCTGCCTCTCTGCCTACTTGTGATCTCTCTCTGTCAAATAAATAAATAAAATCTTAAAAAATAAATAAATAAACTGGAAATCAGGAAAAGAATGGAACTGAGAAATCAAGAGAGTATTCTTAAAAAAACCATCAATATGTTACACACCCTAGTTGAGGTAGTCAAAGGAAATGACTGAAGAACTTTAGGAGCTGTGATACCTATCACCTGCTAACTCTTTCTTCCTTCAGGATAAACCTTTTCTACTTCCTTAGCTGAACATCCTTAACTGCACATCTTGAAAAGAAGCTGGACTATAAGTATATCCTAGCACATGTACCACATCCATACACAGCCTACATACAGAACTCCACAGCCATGCAAGGAAATCCAAACTCAATCTCTTCTCACTTCTCCAGAGCTAAACACTACTTGTACAGTGGTTAAGAGGGTGAACCTAAAAGCATTTTTGCCTCCTTGGGAATCCTAGCTGTCACTTAAGAGCTGTGTAATCTTCAGAAAAATGTGTTTGTTTCCTACGTATTAGTATACTCAAAATAGAACTATATTAAAAATAGTACCTACTTCACTTTAAGAATTACTATATTATAAGAGTTAATTCACATAAAGTGCTTAGAGCACTGACAGACAATAAACACTCAATAAACATTGGCTGCTGCTGTTGATATATGTTCATTTTCTTTGTAGTTTCAAAAACAGTTCCTGTTTCCTCCAGTCTAATAGCATGCAAATTTGTTTTTCTGTTTCTATTCCACCAGATATTGGCATTACATTTTAACAAATATTTCTGAAGATTTTTTTTCTTTTTCTCTACAAATACTAAAAACCAACTATAAGGTATAACTTTCCTCCTCTCCCACCATGTGATGTACAAAACTTCCTCAGAACTCGTAAGATTAGTGAGATCCAAACTGTTAATTTTTGTTTTATATTATACTTTTTCTACTTCAAAAATCCTTTCTTAAAATTTTAATAACACTTCATGATTCATTAAGAATTACTTGGACAACAATAAAATTTATGTGTGTTCTATTTCTCTGGTTCCTTTTTGTTCATATAAAATTCTATGCGATGTAAAAGCTATTATGATGGCTTAAGTTTAACGTGATGAATTTGAGTGCTTCCATTTCCCAAACTCTTTTTCAAGGCAATATTATTCTATTACTGAGGCTCTTTTATCTTCTGAACATCATGTCATAGTTATTACAGCACAATGGCATAATATAAGAATATTTCCACTGGTATAAAAACAGGTCCTAATCATTGCTTATGTGATACTGGACAAATCATGTAATCTGTAAGAGTCAGTGTTCTTATTCATATTCTATTCGTAAAATTAAAAAAAAAAAGTCCACTTCATTGAGTTTTGATTAGATTCAAATAAGGTAATTCTGGACACCTGGGTGGCTCAGTCAGTTAAGTGCATGCCTTTGGTTCAGGTCATAATCCCAGGATCCCGGGATTCCAGGACCCTAGGATCACAGGATAGAGCCAAGCATTAGGCTTCTTGCTCAGCAGGGAACCTACTTCTTCCTCTCCTCCCTGCCACTCCCCCTGCTTGTGCACACTCTCTCTGTCAAATAAATAAATAAAATCTTTAAACAAGAACAACAAAAATAAGGTAATTTATGTGTAAGTGATATAGAGCTGCAAAATAAATGGATACTTGCCTATTTCTGGGGGTTATTCTGAAATTGGCATAAGGTTAGAGTTTACATGTTCTTTTTTTTAAGATTTTATTATTTGACAGAGAGAGAGAGTGAACAAGAGATTGAACACGAGCACAGAGAGAGAGAGAAGCAGGCTCCTGGATGAACAGGCAGCCTGACATGGGGCTCCATCCCAGGACCCAGGGATCATAACCTGAGCCAAAGGCAGACACTTAACCGACTGAGCCACCCAGGTCCCCGTTGTCGGTTTTTTGTTGTTGTTGTTTTGTAGTTTTTTGTTTTGTTTTGCTTTTTTTAAAGATTTATTCAGAGAGAGCTCAAGTGAGTAAGTGGGGAGGGGGCAGAGGAGAGAGAATCCTGAACATGACTTCCCACTGAGCGCCAAGGACCCTGAGCCAAAATCAAGAGTCAGCTGCTTAATGGACTGAGCCACCAATGTGCCCCAAGTTTATATGGTTTAGTAACAGCATATTCCTACTCCTTTACCTCTAAGATGGAACTTCGAAAAAATGAAAAATACGAAGAAAATCAATTAATTCTGAGTAAGAGATAAAAGGTAATAAAGAACAAGAAATAAACTAAATTTAGAAAGGAAAATAGCTCGTTTTAGAAAAAGTATGCTATCAGTGTAAGCAGTTTTTAACATCCTAGCAACCTAAATATATCAGAAAAGAAAAGCTATAGCTGTCATATTATGCTGTAATATAAGAAGAAACATACCATACTATTAGGTGAAACTTTTTTCTGGCCTTCAGCAGCAAAATATCATATGAACTATATACTAAGTAAGTATTTGAAATTTTGATTTGTTTTTTAAAGGAAGTTAAATTTTACAAATGTATTTTTGGATGAAATTACTTAAATTAGGTATGTTTTCTGTCAGTTGGCTTAAGAGATAAATGTATTTTTTAATGATAGGGAAATAAAACTTTAAAACATTACCAGCCACAACATCCTTTGCCCCAACCCACTTCAGTTTCATATAGAAAAGATATGTATGTATTATTTTTCATATATTGACTAAGACAATTATTTTAACAATTATTTAACAAGCCGTGTTCTATCTTAGTATTCCTGACATGACACTCCTAGAAACTGGTTAAATAGTCTACTTTTTAAATTCTATCGTGAGAATTACAAATTGTTTTGATCATAGTAGAATTGCTATTTCCTTGAAATAGTAAATTGGAAGAACTAGTACCGAAAACCTGCTGTTCAGGGCAGTTAAGTATCTTGAGTAAGGTCTCCAAATAACAGTCTGGTTATGTTACCATGGCAGCATTTCCTTTCACTTGGGTCTGTTCACAAACTATCAGTAACAAGAGATAAAATTATGTATTTGCTAACACTATGTTTTAGAGTCTTCAGCAAAGAGGAATTTATTTTAAACTCTCACTTAAAAACCTTGCCCCTTTATTATTGTGCTTAGATGACAGAACACAAATAATGAAGAGTTTTAGACATTAGGTATTGTTTTAAACTAAATTTGCCTAAAACAAAATAAATCTGTGCAATGGAAACAAGAAATGTGCACTCTCTCATTCACTATTTTGCATTTTGGAATTACAAGGCTTCTGGACTTACTTGGTAGAGAACCACTGAAGGTTTTTAAGAAACAAGGAATATACTAAGAAATGAACTTAAAAAGGTCTTAAGATTGGTTGTAAAGAACAGTTTAGGAGAAAAGGCAAATAATATTCACTATTCCTGAAATGTTTTTATGTATTTGCCCTATATATTTTAACAGTTTCTCCCCAACTATCTTTTCTGTGGTTTTTAGAATGACTGAATTAAAAAGAGTTAACTGATTAAAAAGGGCATTCATAAGTGCAGTTTACAGCTTAAAGCATGAACTTTTACAGTGGTCGGCGTGACTTCTTTTCCTGGAATATTCAGCTATTGAAGCAAGTCATCACTATGCAAATGTACAGACTAAAAACTGTACTAACCCAGGCAAAATTTCTAATTCTGTGTTTCCCAGCTCAAGTCTCACAGTTATAGTGTCTTGGTTTGGCTTTATAAAAATTAAGAGAAGTAGATATAAGACCTGGATGTTTAAATATTTAAAATATGAAACCCAAAGCAAAACAAACAAAAAAAGACAATGTCTAACTTTTATAATTTTAAAATACTGAGGTAGATAAATACCAAGCCAAGATTTTTAGATCTGTCTATTCAGAGTAATAACTACGGTATGGATGATAGGGGAGAAAATCTAATCAGCAGCTATCCAGCTGGCTGCGTATCATTATCACTTTGTAGTTTGACCCAGACCTTGCCATCTTGCCATTTTTTTTAGATTATCACCTATAGATAAGAGATATTCATCAGAAAAGTGCTGGCAAGGTTGCCAAATTCAATTCCAACATTTATTCAAAGTATAACTTACTTGCCTTCTGCAGATTACAAGAGAAGTACTATTATTCTGAAACACTGATTCTAGAAGTATTTCATAAACTAAAAAACAAACAAACAAACAAAAAAACGCACAACAAACCCACAAGCAACCCCAGTTCTACCTGAATGTATCATTTTCTGTCCAAACTTCAGACATTTAAGCAGAGTGGCTATTGATTCTGCCAATTTCTTTCCTCCTACCCTGACCTGTTGTAATTGCTGACTAATTTTTATCCCAATATATTACAATTTCTATATTTATCCTCATATATTTTATTCTCTCCTAAGATGATTTCTTTATCACACTCTCCCTGTACTCTGGACTGTATGCTTTCTTATTAGCTAGCTCTCACTTCTTTAATTTCTTTCTTTCTCTGAGCATTTAAAAATGCTCAGGTTAATTATGTAAATAATGCACACATTTAAAAATCAAGGATAAAAACAAATCCCTTTGATCACTACCACAAATTAAACTACACTGGACATATTATTCGCAATTTTTATTACAAACAATATCACAATGGATATATACCTCCTTGTATGCAAGTATGAATGTTACTCTAAGGGAGAAATCAGAATCTAATCCATTAGATCAAAAGATATGCACATTTCTAATTTTAATAATTGTAGCCAAGGTACCCTGAAAAATGGTCATACTAATTTACACTCTTATTAGTGGTATGAAAATGCTGGTATTATTTCTCCTATTCTTATCTAAATTGATATTATCAAGCATTTAAAATTTTTGCATTCTCATGGGGTACAACGATTTTTGTGGGTTCTTATAATTTGTATGTCCCTGATTTCTAGTGAGGATGAACATCTCTGCATGCTTATTGGCCATTTGTATTTCCTCCTCTGTTAACTGCCTGTTCATATTCTTATCCATTTTTTAAATAATTTTCTTTCTCTTATTGAATTAGATGAATTCTTTACACACAGTGTGTACTGCTCATTGTAAACATCTCCTATCAACTTCACATTTAATGATGGAATGCTAATAGTTTGAAACTGGCCATGATGAAATATTTATACTGTGAAAATCTATAAAAGCTGTATCCGCACCCCTACTTAATCCCTACCCCACATATACCAGCACACCATATTTTGAATCCTAATCTGTTGGCAGCTAGTTGTCTCAATCACTTCTTAACCAATCATTTTCAAGATTTCTGCAACATTTGATACTGTTGCTCATTCACACTTAAACTTACCCTCCTACAACTGAATTTTTCAGTTGTTTCAGTTGTTTAGTTCAATT
Source organism: Lontra canadensis (assembly GCF_010015895.1). NCBI lineage: Eukaryota > Metazoa > Chordata > Mammalia > Carnivora > Mustelidae > Lontra > Lontra canadensis. The sequence continues at coordinate 7,425,652 of NW_022631055.1, forward strand.
TCAGATTTTTCAACTGAAAAATCAGTGCTGATGACTTCCAAACTTGGAGCTTTAATCTAACGTTACCACTATATACCGTATTTCTAAGTACCTAGTAGACAGTTCCAGTTCTAGGTCCCAACATAAGCATAAACACAATAGGTATAAAACTAGAAAATAAAGAAGTGATATAATTCAAAATAAGATCTAATAATACATGTTGGAAAGAACATGTCCAACATTCCTAAAACTTTTAGTCATCTGAAAGGAAAGTTTGAGGCTGGGGGAATCTGCTTCCAAGATGGCTTATTCACATGACTGTTGGCAGAAGGCCATATTTCCTTGACACATAAGCCTCTCCATAAGGCTGCTTAAACGTCCTTATGATATGGCATCTGGCTTCCCCTACAGCTAGTTATCTAAGAGCCCAAGATGGAAGCTATAGTGCTTTTTATGACCTCGCCTCAAAAGGCATGATGCATCATTTCCACAATATCCTCGTAGTTATACAGGTCAACCCTATTCATTACTGAAGGGAATTCTACAAGGGCAAGAATAGTGGAAGGTAGAGCTCATTTGGAGGCTTCTTGGAGGCTATGACAGAGATTGATCCTTTGACATTACTGAGGCTTTTTTAATGGCCTAACACTTAGTTGGTCTTCATAAATATCCCATGTGTAGTAGACAATGTGCTAGATAGCAATATGTTATGAAAGATAACTAATACAACCTCCTTTAAGTTAGCTGTAAGATGATGATGGATGATGATATATCCTAATGTCTTGCTACTTATGGACTAATGGCACCAGGATCAATGGGGCACCGGTTAGAAAAGAGAGCCTCATCTCCACTCTAGATTTCCTGAGTCGGAATCTGCATTTTAACAAGAGCCCCAGATATCAGTGTATACACTTAAACTTGAACAGCACTACCTTAGAAAAATCCTTCAGTCATTTAAAAACATAATTATTTGCTCATAATTTTTATTCAAAACAAGAATAGGAGAGTTCTGCTACCGCTTGGGGACAGAAAGCCATTAGAGAACATTGTTCCCAGCCTAACAAGAAAAAAACAAAATAATCCATAAAATCGTAATATTTTATGAGCTCATCTGAGAGCTAAGACCACAGACAACTGAAAGAACTAAATTCTAAAGTGTGACAGGCCCCTGTTAGGAGAGATGGAATACATGAATTGTTTTACCTCTGGAAGAGCATAGAAATAGTGGCTGTCATAAAATAAGGTTAAAAAAAAACAAAAAACAAAAAACATGGGGCACCTGAGTGGCTCAGTTGTTAAGCGTCTGCCTTCAGCTCAGGTCATGATACCAGGGTCCTGGGTTCAAGCCCCACATCGGGCTTCGGGCTCTCTGCTTGGCAGGAAGCCTGCTTCTCCCTCTCCCACTCCCCCTGCCTGTGTTCTCTCTCTTGCTGTCTTTCTCTCTCTCTCTCTCAAATAAATAAATAAAATTTCAAAAAAAAAAAAAAAAAAGACTTAAATTTTAACAAATCCTTTTTTTTTCCCCCCCCATTTTAACAAATTCTTAAAAGCAGGGTGCCTGGGTGGCTCAGTCAGGTAAGTGTCTGTCTTCAGCTCAGGTCATGGTCCCAGGGTCCCAGGATCAACCCCTGAGCTGGCTCCCTGCTCAGCAAGGAGCCCGCTTCTCCCTCTCCTCCCTGCTGGTGTTCTCTCTCACTATCTCTGCCATGATCTCTCTCTCAAGAATAAATAAATAAATAAAATGTTCAAACAACAACAAATTTTTAAAACCTAAGTGTGAGCTAGCAAGATAATTTAGCATCCTTGCCATTCCCATATAAAAAGGTCTGCATCTATTAGCCAGCATTTTTCTACAGGCCTCCATCCAGTGCTCCATAGGAAGACTTTAGACAGGACAAGAGACCTAACAGAGACACCCATGGAGATGGTGATGGATGTGCAGAACATACTAAGGTTTAAGGCTGAACAAGGATATCAGGCAAACCTCATCCATATTCTGGGCTTTACATGACCATAAGATGAGATCAGGTGTCACTGTGGGAGAGAAACACAATCTGCCTTACATACTGGACAAAGCTCTGCTATGAAGCAAAAGCTGCCTGCCACTCAGAGAGAGGCAAGACACTCTCCTCACCCCAGTCCCAGGTAAGGGATGGTTATTGCTGGAGAAAAATACAACACTCGACTATCCTCACACTTTAGTGACACTAGGCAATGGCCATCTGTCATAGGTAAGGGGCAAGAAATCCGCTCATGCCCAGATGATACAAAGCAGAGATCTGCTGCCCTGAGAAAGGGAATGGTAACTTACTTGTACCAGGACCTCTCATTGATACTAGGCAGAGTTTATTTACCTTGAAGGGAATGAGCAGGAAACTGGCCCGAGCTCTGGAGCAGTGCTGTCCAATAGGACTTTCTACAGTGAAAGGAGTATCATGTATCTGTACTGTCCAATATGCTAACCACTCGCCACATGAAGAAATCACCACTAGACTTCACTCTGAGTAGATGGGAGAGACCGTCTGCTCCAAGGGAAGGTAAGGAAAGTCCTACTTTTGAGACACAGGCATACAAAGCCTGCTTAATACTAAAACTAGAGCAGAAAAATCAAGAAACTCATGCTCCTACCCCAAGAGCCTCATACCAAGTAACAGCAATTGCTATGGGAGGGGCAAGAGCACAGAGCAAAATATGTAATTCCCTTCTTGCCCCCAAATGTATCACAAGCTGAAAGATCAAGGTAGGGCAGAAATGCTAAGAAAAATCATCTGGCACTCCAGGACTCACATTAAGCCCAAGTATTAGCAGTCCATCTCTGTATGAATTTGAAGCCTGTGGTACTCAGAAGGTTAACTATGACAATCACAAAAGCCAAACCCAGCCCAGTTATTACCGAAATTGACCTATACCTGTTTCACGCTAACAACCTGATAAAAGTAGAGGCATGTTTATTTCTGGACAGAAATATTATCTATCTCAGTCTCTACCATTCTTTTACAATGTTTGACATTTAATCCAAAATTATGAAACACACACAGAACAGGTTAAAACAGTCAGCAAAATCAGACCCAGAGATGGAGGAGATATTAAAATTATTAGACAGAAACCATATTTATAATTAAATATGTTTATGGATCTGGTGAGAAATTTTAGCAGAAAGATGGGAAACTACTTTTAAAAAGGCAAATGAAGGGCAACCCTCTTGAGTTCCCTCCCACTTTGGGACCTTTGTATTATCACTTTATTATCACTCAATAAACCTTGCTTTGCTGCCAAACAAAAAAAAGGCAAATGAAAATGCTACAGATGATAAATATGCAGAAGTCCTTTATCAGGTTTATCGACAGAATGAACATACGAGAGGGAAGACTAAACCAAAAAAGATTGAAAGAAATGATCCAAACTGAAACAAAGAGACAAAAGACTAGAAACTAGGGCAGAGCAACTAAGAGGTGAGACAATAGCAAATGGTCTAACATATTTTTACTTGGAGTCCCAGAAGTGGGAAGTGAGCCACAGAAATATCTGAATAGCTAGTGAGCAAAACTTTTCTAAATTAAATAAATGACCACAAATCACAGATCCAAGAACCTCCAAAAAACCAAAGCAGGATAAAAATAAAGAAACACACACCTCAGTGCACCACAGCCAAACTGCTGAAGTAATGACATAAAGAGAAAAGTCTTGGAAATCAGACAGAAAAAGAAGAAACATTACAGAGGAACAAAGATAAGAATGGCAGCAGACTTCTTATGAGACACTATTATATGCCAGAACACAAGACAGTACCATCTTTAAAATACTTCAAGAAAAAAAAAAAAATTTTTTTCTTAACATCCACAAAAAGATTCTTATAAATTCATTGCTAGATTTCAACTATAAGAAATATTACATATACTTATCCATGAAAAAGGAATTGATCCTGATAAACATCAGGATTAGCCAACTTTTTCTGTGTAAAGCCATATAATAAGTGGTATAATAGTATAATGATGAGGGGCGCCTGGGTGGCTCAGTGGGTTTTGCCTTCGGCTCAGGCCATGATCCCTGGGTCCTGGGATCGAGCCCCGCAACGGGCTCTCTGCTTGGCAGGGAGCCTGCTTCCCTTCCTCTCTCTCTGCCTGTCTCTCTGCCTACTTGTGATCTCTGTCTGTCAAAAAAGAAAAAAAAAAAAAAAAAAACCTATTAAAAAAATAGTATAATGATGATATTATTTGAAGATAGGCTGTGATAAATTAAAGATAAATACTGAAAAGTAGAGAGCAACCACCACCATCACCAGCAGCCCCCCAAAAGGGAAGAGCTGATAAGCCAATAGTAGAGATAAGAGTGAATCATAAAAAAAATACTCAATCCTTAAAAAGACAGGAAAAGTGGGGGAAAAGAATAGAGCAAACAAAAAATAGCACAATGACAGATTTAGAGCCAACCATATCCATTACATTAATGTAAATGGTCTACGTTCCAATTAGAAGTCTGAGACTGTCATACTGAATAAATAACATACTGAGAGTGGCAGAACACTATAGAAACTAAGCATAGAAAATTAGAACATTAGAAAACTAATTTATGTCCTATAGTAGACTGAAATTGTTAGATTTATATCAATATTTAAGAAATTTAAAAACATCTCAATGAAAGCAAGTGATGAATATAATTAGGCTCAAACTGAAGTAATTATGAGTTGACAATTTTTTGTCTTCCTTTAGTTTCCTCATATTTTAAGGTCTCGAAGTTAATTCTCCCCCACCCTCACTAAATACAGCAATGTTCATAAACACTGACCTTGCCATGGCTTCTTTCCACTTTCTGAAAACATTTATTCAGGGACAGATTATGTCGAACAGAATTCTTCCAGCCTGTTGGTGCAGTAGCAAAATATGGGAAGCGGTCCAAAATCCAGCTATAAATTTCTTTGACAGGCAAACATTTATTTGGAGAGTGTTCAATAGCCATGTAAATGAGAAGACTAAAGGAGTATGGGGGCTTTGCAGTTGCTGATTTTTTTTCTGGGTTCTGATAGCAAGATGGTCCTAAGGATGGCACATCATCTCCCTCTATGTCATACAATGGACTAACGATTGGAAGACCCTCACTTCCAAAGCTGAAGTTTGTTAGAAGATTAGTACTTTCATGAAGCCAGTTCAAGTTTGTGAGTTCATCATCTGCTGACTCACTGTCCACTACAGTGGCCTTTGGCCTGGCAGCATCAACAGCTTCAGGCAAGCTTCCCATTTTGTAAATCTGGCTTAATCCTGCAACCTTTTCAGCTCCTGGAGTTTCAGCTCTCTTTTCTGGAGTCATTCCAATTACTGGACCCATTTACTCTTACAGTTCTGCAATAAAGAAAACAATTGTCAATCAATATAATACTTAAGACTCGTAAGCTCACGGAAAATGAAAATACATATTTAAATATCACAAATCGGAAATTTTGCAATCAATTATCCCACATAATATTGAAGCACAACATTTGTACAACAAAGACATTAAAGGTTACATCCAAGGAAGAGAATTTATTTCATATTATTTGAAATGGCTGTAAATAAAATACAGCATTGTAACACCATATGTGAGTGGTATTAATACAAATAAATAATCTATTTTGAATACTTATTAAAGTCCCCAGCCTACAGTAACAGCCTCGTAATGGTTATTGTTATTAAAAATGAGCAGACTTTCTGGGACACCTGGGTGGCTCAGTGGGTTAAGCAGCTCCCTTCGGCTCAGGTCATGATCCCAGTGTCCTGGGATAGAGTCCCACATCTGGCTCCTTGCTCAGCAGGGAGCCTGCTTCTCCCTCTGCCTCTGCCTGCTGCTCTGTCTGCCTGTGCTCGCACTCTCTCTTTCTATCTCTAACAAATAAATAAATAAAATCTTTAAAAAAAAAAAATGAGCAGACTTTCTTTGAATTATAAGACTAGATAATCCATGCATTTTAAGGATATATGACCTTACTCGATATAGAAAATAACCAAATTTAAATTTAATACATTGAAATTCAAATAAATATTTATTTAATAAATTTAAATTCAATATTAAGCCAAATTTAAAATATTGCTTAAACAATAATTCCAAACAAACCCTTTCCTCAAATTGAAATATTTACTACAAAGAGATAAATAACTAATATTTTTATAGATTATACTAAAAAGATAACATTTCTTACTAAATTCACTATCAGCAAAATTATTACTATAAATGTATTACATTCAATATTTTATTATATATATTTAAATATATATAAATTTATATATGTAACATATAAAAATTTATATATAGCATATATAAATTTATATATATATATTTATATTAATTCTATACCATCTCATCAAGTATTGACAACGAAAGGCTGGCATTCTCTAAGTAAACTTTGAATTATCACCATAATTTTCCAGGAGAAGGGAAAAAAAGCTATTTCTAAACTATCCTTTTTCATTTCTATTTTCTTAAATGTCTTTTGTTTTGCCTTTGAAACATACTTCAAGGCAAAAAACCTATCATGGGAAAATAAGTGACCAAAGAGAAAAGTGATACAAGTAATGTACTATTAAATTCATTTTTAGTGGTTCATAAAAGTACCTCATTTATGAATTCAGTGAAAAACTTTCTATCTTCCATTATCTTATTCAATCTACTTATGCTTATATAACTGAAATAAGAGAAATACCCCCATAGTTTTATTTCACTTAGAACAAAGCTGGCAGGTTACTTCAAGAACTATGAAACCAGTCAATTTTACATGTGTAACAGTCTATCTGGATTCTGGTAGCTATTAATAGATGTAGTCTCAAAGCTCTTATTACCAACAGCATCAGCTAATATTTCTGGGGCCAGGCATTGTGCTAAACATTACAAACTATATCTCAATTAACCATCAATTAAACCCTATAAAGTAGGCACTATTATTAACCCAATTTTATAAATGAGGAAAATGACTCAGAGGTTAACCATCCTGTTTTAGCTTACCTGGTTAGTAATGGGAAACAACAGAATTTAAACCTGGGCAGACGGACTTCGGAACCACAACTACTACATTATCCTGGTAAGAATACAAACTCATCATTGTTGAATGCCAATGACCTAGTCCTATCTATTTTAAATCTTACTACTGTTCTCTCCACATCCAGTTCCTATTTTTCTTACTTAGACCTGTACTTATAACTTGACATACCAAGATACTTTAAGAAGGAAAAGATCAAACTGTAAAAATTTGGTTTGTATTTCAGGTATGAAAGCTACATATTCATAAACATGCACATGTGTGCATGCATATGCGCAAGTAATATATGTCAGAGATGACTTTCTGTCCTATGTAGAGGACCAAATTATTCACTTTACCACCAAAGTCTCTCTACCCATAGAGAATTTCAAAAAAATGTGTCAATGAAAATTCACTGAAGAATATCTTGCTTCCTTTAAAAAAAAACCCAAACACACATAGCAGTCAGTGTTCAAAGATGGGAATGACTAATTTCCAATGTTCTACTTTGCCTTTCACCTCTATCTCCACTGATCTTCAATCACATACAGAAATCAGAGAGTACCAAATACCAGTAGCTTACACTTACTGAGATTTTACTATATTATAGATACTATGCTATGGGCTTTAAAATCTCTACTTACTCTGTGCTGCTACTTAGTTCTGTGTATGGTCCTTTATTCACAGCCATGGATTCCATAACGTTTTAAGTATTTTATTTTTGTATTCCTAATGAATCTTAATATGTTGGGCACATGAGTAGGCATCCAAGTTATAATCATTTCAAACTAAAATGAACTTAAAATCAACATATATGTTTACTCTGTACCAAGTGCCGTGTCACCTGCCTTTAAGAATTACTTTATTTTAGAAGAAAATCCTTAATGCTAGAAAACATCCTAACTGGTAACAATCAGAAAATTGAAATTCCCTGTTATTAATAAGGAAATTGAAGCAAAAAAAGCCATTTGCCTAAAGTTATAAAACTAATTAACAGTAGAGCCAAAATTATAAATCGGACTGAGTTCAATATGCAAGTTCTTTGTCCATTAGAGTACACTCAATCTCTTAAGTAGCTGATATTTTTAGCAATACTAATTCAGACAGACATTGTTGACAGATATGAGAATAACATATATTCTCCTCAGAAACTAATTCAGATGGTTGCAAATACATATTATTTCTCTGAATTACAAGTTTAGAATAAAATCCATTACTTTAAGATGTAAAGCAGTATTATGGCAGCATACATGCCAAAGATTACACAAAGTGTACAGCCAAGCAAAGTTAAAAAAAAAAAAATCAAGTACTGACATTGATTGGGTGACATTCTCTTAGGAAGGTTTGAACTGTGACTGTATTTTCAAGGAGAGAAAAAGAGTTTAGTATACTAAACTATCCTTTTAGTATACTTTAGGACATCATCCACTTAGAATACTAAGTCCACCACAATAAACAGGCAAATCATCTTTTCTCAGAAATGAAGTAAGTATGTAAAAAGCAAACATATATTAGAAAATACCCAACTTCACTGATAATCAAAGAAACTCAAAGCAAAACACAAATGTGATATTAAATATGACAATGTATTTGGCACAATGCCTGGTATGCAGTAAGCACAAATATTAGTAATAAAAATAATATCTACTTTTGCCCAAATTAACAATGGTTTAAAAAATATTGTATTTAATACACAATTTTGGGCAAGGAGCTAGTGCCATTTTGGAATACTAACTGGCGATATGCACCAAGAATCATTAAAAATGTCATATTCTTTGACTCAATAATTCACAGATCAATGGAACAGAATTGAGAACCCAGAAATAAACCCACACACATATGGTCAATTAAGGTACAATGAAGGAGACAAGAATATAAAATGGGGAAAAGAGAGCCTCTTTGATAAATGGTGTTGGGAAAACTGGACAGCTACATTCCTAAGAATGAAACTAGACCACTTAAACCATATACAAAAATAAACTAAAAATAAATTAAAGACCTGGGGCTTGGGTGGCTCAGTTGTTAAGCGTTTGCCTTCGGCTCAGGTCATGATCCCAGGATCCTGGGATTGAGCCCCACATCGGGCTCCCTGTTCGCTGGGAAGCCTGCTTCTTCCTTTCCCATTCCCCTTGCTTGTGTTCCCTCTCTCACTGTCTGTCAAATAAATAAATAAATAAAATCTTTAAAAATAATAATAATAATACGTTAAAAAATAGATAAAAGATCTAAATATAAGACCCGAAACCAGGAGCACCTGGGTGGCTCAGTGGGTTAAAGCCTCTGCCTTCGGCTCAGGTAGTGATCTCAGGGTCCTGGAATCAAGCACGGCATCAGCATCGGCATCGGCATTGGCATCGGGCTCCCTGCTCGGCAGGGAGCCTGCTTTCTCCCCACCCCCGCCTGCCTCTCTGCCTACTTGTGATCTTTGTCTGTCAAATAAATAATAAAAATCTTTAAAAAAAAATTTAAAAAAGAAAGAAAAGAAAAGACCTGAAACCAGAAAACTCCTAAAAGAAAACAGTCACTGATCTCTTAGACATCAACTATAGCAATATTTTTCTGGATCTGTTTTCCCAGGCAAGGGAAACAAAAGCAAAAATAAACAATAGGGCTATATCAAACTAGAAAGTTTTTGCAAAGCAAAGGAAACCAGAAACGAGACAAAAGGTTTTCTCCACTGAATGGGTGAAAAGTTTTGTAAATGATATATATGTTAAGGGTTTAAATATCCAAAATATATAAAGAACTCATAGAACACCACCAAACCCCCTCTAAATAATCCAATTAAAAATGGGCAGAGGACCTAAATAGACATTTTCCCAAAGATACACCGGATGGACAACAGACACATGAAAAGATGCTCAACATCACTAACCATGTGGGAAATGCAAAAGCAGAACCAGAATGAGATGTCACCTTATACCAGGCAGAATGGCTACTATGAGAAATATAAGAAATAACAAGTATTGGTGAGGCCACAGAGAAAAGGGAACTCCCACAAACCACTAGTGAGATGGAAATTGGTACAGCCACTGTGGAAAACAGTATGGAGGTCCCTTGAAAAATTAAAAATAGGTACCATAGGATCTTGTAATTCCACTTATGAGTATTTATCCAAAGAAAACAAAAACATTAATTCAGAAAGATAGGAGCACCCCTATGTTTACAGCAACCAAGGTACAGACGCAACTTAAGTGTCCACTGTTACGAATGGATAAATAAGATATGGTATATATAAACAATGGAATATTAGTCATAAAAAGGAATGAAATCTTGTCACTTGTGACAACATGGATGGACCTAGAGGATATTATGCTAAGTGAAGTAAGTCAGACAGAAAGACAAAAACCGTATGATTTCACTTACATATGGAATCTAAAACACAAAACCAAACCAGTAATATCAATAAAGAAACAGACTCATAGGGGCACCTGGGTGGCTCAGTCGTTAAGTGTCTGCCTTCAGCTCGGGTCATGATCCCAGGGTCCTGGGATGAAGCCCCACATCGGGCTCCCTGCTCAGCAGGAAGCCTGCTTCTCCCTCTTCCACTCCCCCTACTCGTATTCCTGCTCTTGCTGTCTCTCTCTGTCAAATAAATAAATAAAATCTTTAAAAAAAAAAGGAAACAAACTCATAAATATGAAAAACAGGTGGTTACTAAAAGGAAGAGTATGGAGGGATGGGTAAAATGGGTGAAAGGGATTAAGAAATAGAAACTTCCATGTGTAAAATATGTAAGTCACGGGGATTAAAAGTATAAGACAGGGAATATAGTCAATAATATTGTAATGTACTGGGGTGCCTGGGTGGTTCAGGCAGTTAAGCGTCTGTTGATTTCAGCTCAGGTCATGATCTTGGGGGGGGAGTCCGCACTCAGTGGGGAGTCTACTTGAGGATGTTCCCCCTCTTCCTCTCCCCTCCTCATCTAAAATAAATATATAAATCTTCAAAAGAATAACAGTAATATTGCAATGCACTTACTGTGATGAGGATTTTGTAATGTATATAGCTGTTGAATCACTATGCTGTATACCCAAAACTAGTTTAATATGCTATGTCAACTATACTTCAAATTAAAAAAGTCATATTCTTTGACCCAATAATTCCACTTATGAATCACTTCGTGAAATAATCCTACACAGGAAAAATAGATTGTCTCTGTCTCCCTCGTCTTTTATACACACACACACTCATCCAAAAATTATTAAAGACAGTAGAAAAGTATAAACATCTTATACATTTTATTATAGAGAAACAGCTAATTAAACTGAAGTACATCAATTCAATCTAATATTTAGTCATTAAAAATAACTTTCTTGAAGACTGTGAAGTAAACAAAAAAGCTTATTATAAATTTGGTGAAAAAGTAAAAATATATAAAACACTAAAAGTGGTTTTTATTAACTTGATAATTTTTTCTTTGATCTCTTTACCATTTTTTCTTTAATGTGTTTATTATTTTTAGAATAAAAAACTAAAATACATTCAAGGGGAAGAGCTGTGCTGGATTATTTTTTAGTGTTTCCACTTAACAAAGAATCAAATCACAAAAAGATCAAGGACTTATCAATGATCTTAAGTAAAAAACAGAAGCCACCTCAGAAAAAAATACACACACAGAAAAAAAACAAAAGGAAAAAAACCCGAACAAAAGTCACCTCTTAAATTCAGTGCAGTCTATTTTGCTACCAAGCTTTTCTGTAACACAAATTAGCTCACTGGTAAATAGGGGAAAGATTTTAGTACAATGTGAAAATCACATTGGTTTGTAAGTGATTTTTACCAGCTTATGTTTTTGCAATACTAAGTAATAACAGCTGAACCCAAAATAGGCTAACGTAGTGGAAAGCTGCAAGCTGCTGAAAATACAGTATTGTACACAATTCTCATTCAACCCATGTTCTTCCTCTTGGCACAGCTTGGCCACATGCATTTTCTTGGAAGCGTTAATGAGCTCTTCTCTCCACAAATTTTTACACATTTTATCCTACCCTCCATAACCTTGCAGCTTCAACCCTTCCTTGCATTCCCTTCCATCAAGCTATTTTCACCTTTTTTTTTAAATTCCTAAATTGTATTTCTTTATTTGTAATAAATTTAATATATCTTTTAAAATATTCTAATATTCTTAAAACTTATTTTTGTTAGTGTTCTGGTTACAAAGCTTCATACTTTTAGGTGAGTTGACCTATCAGCTAGCACAATATTTTAATGTTTTCAGAAGTATGTAATATGTAATATTACACAAGAAAGACCTGTATATTTCACACCAAAAATTTTTTTAAAAAGCTTTTACTTTTGTTTGGAAAATTCTAGTTTTATACCAAAATAAAATCTAGTTTTATAAGAAACTTCTTTTTAAAATGAACAGAAACCACTCAGTAACAGGTCATTAATAATGTGCATGGAAGTTTGCTTCAAAGCAGAACAAGTAAAGAAATAAAAGGAAATCTGAGCTAGTGATGTAACATTTCCTTTTATTAATCTTTTAAGAACAATACCTCAACAAACCACACGTAATTGTTACACATAATAAATGTCACTCAAAATAAGCATTAGGGTCAAGAGACTGTGATGTGGGGTTTGAAAACTGTACTCTAATTTCCTAGAAGCATAACTAGCATAACCCAAGTAATGAATACATCCACTAATAAACCAATTCCTAAAACCAAGATAATGCTACAAAAAAAGTAGGTAAATGTACAAGACAATTTTGCAAAGTACACATTGGTGTTAAGACTCCCAAGTCTTCTACATTTCAGAAAAAATTGAATTTCTTTAGACAAGAATAATTTAAAAGTGGAGAGTTCAAACAAGCCCACTATAATCACTCTGCAACTCCTGCCTAGAGCTTCACTGTGTAAGGCCATAGCAGTATCTTGAGAAGAGGGCTCAGGATTAAAATGTAACATTTTTTCACATCTGTGCAGCCCATGCATCTATCAAAGATATTTAATAGAGATCTGCATATTTCCATACTACGTTCAATATTACAATGATAGTCTAGGACAAGAGAAATAAAATTCCATATTGGAATTCTTGGATCATTTCCCAAAAGGTTAGAGAAGAGCATTTTTGCTTAGGTCAGTATTAACAATGGTCTGAGAGGAAATGCTTGACAGAGCTGAGAGAAGGGAAACTAAGGTATAGAATTTTCAATATTACCCTGGTATTAGAGGTATTGTAAGAGCTATTATTGATAGCTCTTTTGCCCAAAATAACTAAGAAACCTTCTAAACACAAAATGTTGGTTATTGACACACAGTGTCTTTTTATTTATTTATCCATATTTTTAATTGACTGTATCAAAGACTAGGCAAACAAAAACATTTTTTCTTTATACTTCTATCATGTTAGGACCCGTAACCATTATTTTAGCTCCCCCCCCCCGCCTTTTTTTGAAGTTTATTTATTTATTTGACAGAGAGAGACACAGCAAGAGAGGGAACACAAGCAGGGGGAGTCAGAGAGGGAGAAGCAGGCCTCCCGCGGAGCAAGGAGCCTGATGTGGGGGCTTGATCCCAGAACCCTGGGATCATGACCTGAGCTGAAGGCAGACGCTTAAGGACTGAGCCACCCAGGTGCCCCACTCCCTTTGTTTTTTAAACATCATATAAAATTGAATTGTACTGAAACTTACTTTTCCCCCCACTAAATTTTTTAACATTATTGTAGCAATAATTCACTTTTAAAGATGACAACTATTCTTTCTACTTTATGAATATACCAAAATTTATTATACTCTTGTGGACAATTATTTATTTATGTTTGAGGCTGTTACAAGTAGCATTGTTATGGATATCCTTGTTCCTATCTCTTGGAATACAATTGCCAAGAACTTTAGTGGGGTACACAACTAAAAGCAGGATATATTGGGTAGAATTATTGGGTCACAGAGCATTCTTCTCTTCCACTTTAACTGGTCATGACAAATTGCTACCAGGAATATACGTGTATTCTGTTTACTCCATGTACTCATCAAAAACATTTTTTTGCCAACCTGATGACTATGAAATTTCATCTCCTTGTGTTTTACTTGGCATTTCCCAGATTAGTAATGGGGTTGAACATGCAGGTATTCCCCGCTTTTTGAAGTTATTATACTACTCTGCTTCTACAAAAGACCTACATTAGTACCTGTTGAAGATGATTTTCACTTTCAGGAAAAGGCACAAAATGAAAATAGGATTTAGGGTCTGTTCTGAAGCATGTGTGAACCCTGAGCAGGGAGAGTGGCATTGCCAAGCTCCTTCCCCAGAGGGTCTATACTCAGCCCCTTAGAGTCAAGCTGCCATAGCTTTGAATGGTACCTGTGGAATTCTGGGCTTTATCTTGATTTATCTTGTGTATCCCTTGGTAAGATGTGTCCTAAGGTACCAGAAAAGCCTATGGGAGATTCCTTTTTTTGGCTCTGGGAATGTTCCTATAAATTTCCATATAAATTAATGGTAATTTCTTCTTCACTTTACACCACTTGGGCTTCCTAAGGTTTTGTAGGAAGATTCTACTTTTGGATAGCAGGAGAAACCTGTACATAAGAATTATCTTCTGGGACACCTGAGTGGCTCAGTTGGTTAAGCACCTGACCTCAGGTCAGGACATGATCCCAGAATCCTGGGATGGAGTCCGATATCAGGCTCCTTGCTCAGCGGGGAGCCTGTTTCTCCCTCTATTGCTCTCCCTGCTTGTGCTCTCTGGCTCTCTGACAAACAAACAACAAATAAACAAATGAATAAATGAATAAATAATCTTTATTTTTAAAAAAATCTTCTATTAATTGTCTATTTAAGTCACTTGTACTGTTTGTACACTAATCCTTACATGTGATGCAAAGATCTTTCCCTAGTAGGTGGTTTGTCTTTTTAGTCTATTAGTTGTCTATGAATGAAAAAGTTAACCTTAATATGATGGGATTTATTAACCCTTTGCTTTATAGTTACTGTAGTTTATTTCTCATTTAACAATTCCTTCCCAGGGAGCCTGGGTGTCTCTACTGGTTAAGCGTCCAACTCGATTTCAGCTCAGGTCATGATCTCAGGGTCCTGGGATTGAGTCCTGTGTGGGCCTCCTCAACAGCTGGTAGTCTGCTTGGAGATTCTCTCTCTCCCTGTCCCTCTGTCCCTCTGCCAGGTCCTGCTCTCTGTCTCTATGTCTAAAATAAAATAAATCTTAAAAAAACTTGTATCCTTTCTGTTGCGGGAACCAATCTTGAGCATTGGCATCCTTGAACATTCTTGCTATATATGCCAAGAATGAAAAGCCTTCACTTGGGCTTTTTTTTCAGGGTTTTGTTTGCTGCAAGCAAACTTGAGGGATGACCTAACATCTCCTCCCAAAGAGCAGGTCAAGCTCTGTTAACATTTTTTCTTTCGTTCATGAGTTATTTAGAAGAATGCTTCTTAATTGCCATGTGATCTTTTTTTCTAACTGATTTCTAATATAAATGGTCCATAGGATACTAATCCTTTGAAATGTATTAAAACTTGTTTGGTCCTAGTGTGTAGTTGATTTTCATGATTCAGCTGATGTTTCCAGTGATTGGATGAAATATGTGTCCACTGAATTAAGCTTCTTAACTACATCATTTAAATTTTCTAGATTTGTACCAATTTGGGGGGTCTGTTTTCTTTATTAAATACTGAAGAAGATATATTACAATCTCCTACTATGCTGGTGAAATTAATCAGATTTTCCTGGTAGTTCTGTTAATTTTTGCTTTTTTTGTGGTTACAGTTATTAGTTGCATACAAATTTAAAGCTTCTAGTATTACTGGCAAAAATGAAGCATTTACCATTTTGTATCAATTCTTTTTCTGTAGTAATTCTACTAGTTTTAACATCTATTTCAAATGATATGCCAGATTTCTTTCCACTAATATTTGCCTTAAATATTTTTTTCCATCATTTTACTTTCAACATTTTTCCTCTTGTTTCCTTCCAGTCTCTGCTTTAAACCCCATTTTAAATATAAGGTATAGATGTGTTTATTTCTAACACTTTATTTGATATTCTACTCCATATTTCTTTCTCTTTTTTGGCCTTCTTTAGAATTCCTTTTCCCCGCTTTCATTTTTTATCATTTATTAGTTCGGAAGTTATATATTTATTTCTATTACTAAAGTGTTACCTTAAAATTTTTATCATGCATTCTTATCAAAATCTAAAAGTTACCTTTAATCTGAGTAATAAAAAGATCTTTTGAGGCACACCTGCGTGGCTCACTGGGTTAAAGCCTCTGCCTTCGGCTCAGGTCATGATCCCAGGGTCCTGGGATGGAGCCACGCATTGGGCTCTCTGCTTAGCAGGGAGCCTGCTTCCTCCTCTCTCTGCCGGCTCCTCTGTCTACTTGTGATCTCTCTCTCTGTCAAATAAACAAATAAAATCTTAAAAAAAAAAAAAGACCTTTTGAATACTAGTTCCAATCACCTCCTCCTGGTTTATAAAATAATGGGTATTAAGTAAACAACTATAATAACTGGTAATTTAGTTCTAGCTTTTACTATTCATGGTTAATAATAATATTACTTATAGTTAATTTTTATTAATTTACCGATATATTCACCACTCTGATTATTCCTTCTTGAATCTCATACTAGCTATGACCATTTTTCTTTCTACATAAAACAAGGACTGCTTTTGAACTTCCAGATTTTATTTACTTGAGCATATCTTTATTTTATCCTTTGTTTAGGAAAGACATTTCTGCTAGCTATAGAATTCTAGGTTGAACTAGGATAGGTCATAGTGGTTAAATTTCTTTCTACTGAGTATATAATTTCATGGTCGTCTACTTCCATTATTGTTACTGAGACCTGATATTCCTCTAAAGGTGTTCTGTTTTCTCTTACAATTTTCCCCTTTATTAGCCTCTTTTATATTTTCCATTTTCTTCTTTGTGTTGCATTCTGGATTTCTTCAGAGGACTATCTTTCATTGTATCAATTTTTCTTCAGTGGGGTCTATTTACTTTTATCTATCTTTTGAATTTTAATTTTAATTACTATATATTTTTATTTCTAGAACCTCTGATTCTTTATGAAATATCTCTTTTCCTTATTTTAAGTTGTCACTGAACATATTAAATGTATAATTTTTATATTTTATATCTAATAATTCCAAGATGTGAACTATTGGCAAGTCTGATTCTGCTGATTCTCTTATATTATGCCTTGTTTCCCTAGATAGTTTGTAATTTTTATTACAAATTACTCATTTTCTTTTTTTTTTTTTTTAAGATTTTATTTATTTCAGAGAAGGAGCACGCAAGTACAAGCAGGGAGAGGAGCAGAGGGAAAAGCAGACTCCCCTGCAGAATAGGGAGCCTGATGTGGGGCTCAATCCTAGGACTCTGGGATCATGACCTGAGCCGAAGGCAGATGCTTAAGCAACTGAGTCACCCAGGTGCCCCTAAGCTACTCATTTCATTAGAACTTTACTGAAAGCAACTCTTTGTTGGTGACATTTGTGTTGCTTCTGTTAAGTCCCAGGAGTAGTAACAATGAAGAAACATTTTGAATTCTTAGTGTAAATTCAAGTAAACCTGTGTGAAAGGCTAGTTTGTGGTTAAAAAAAATTTCAGTAGTGATTTTATTCTTCCTGTTAGCAGCAATATTCTTATAACTTTCTTTGTCTTCTCTAAGGACATGAAGAGAAAGAGTATCTAGATCACACATCTAGAAGTTATAGCCCTTTGGGGCTCCACAGTAATGGGGAAGACTATTTCCTGCTAGGTGTTTTACCTTGGCTGGGTCTGGGCTTTGCTTCCTGTTCCTGAGCCCCACAAGGCTAAGAAAACAGAAACTCACTTGATTTGGTAAATACCCTCAAGGCAAGAGCCAGCTTCAGTACTCAGCTTACTGCACTGGGTTCTCCCTGGGTTTGCAATTAGTGTTCAGTCTAAATATTCTTTACTTTTGTGCCAGAGCACTGATGCATTTTTACTGAATATTTTAGGTTGTTTTCAGCAGAAAGGCCATTTAGTTTGCCATGCTGCTAGAAACAGATATTTATATTAGTTCCTGATGGCACTATCACTAACCTGCATTATCCTGTATCTTAAAGCACTGTTTAAGTTTCTCCTGCTTCAACACACTTGAGAGATTTGACTCACTCCTCTATCAGTAAGAGTTGCTCATTGTGATAGTGATTCCCAAATAGAAGTAGGTACAGGACACTTCCCTGGAGGTGGAAGGTACTTATCAAAAATTGTGCACATTTTTCTAAATAGAGGTGGTTCTTCTCACCCCTTTAAAAATAAATCATATTCATTAAAGACATAAAGACATTTTAGCCCCTTTAAGTATGATTCAGGCTTGTCATTATAAACAGACTTGTAAGGTATATTTATATGGACTCCATACAGGAGTATTTGCCACTTTATAAGTGTTTCTCAAGTGAGGATGTCCCATTGATATACTCTGGGGGCCAAGAGTTTTGCAAACTTTCATTCTGTGCTTTTATTTCAGTAACAGCATAAAAATGTATTTTACTATTTTCAAAGAGAATAATGAAAGACTTATTAAAAACTTCAGGAACTAAAGTCAGTGATCCTTAAAATAGGACTTGAATTTTTTTTCTTTAAAAGGGATCCATGTATCATGATCTCACAGTCTTGGGATGGAGCCCCATGCTGGGCTCTTCACTCGGCAGTGAGTCTGCCTTCACCCTCTCCCAACTGTGATCTCTCTCTCTCAAATAAATAAATCTTTAAAAATAAATAGATAAGAGAGATCCATGTATCATTCAAGTTGAGAAATATTGCTCTACGCTAAAAGACTTCACCTTGCTATGCTTGAGTTACTGGATTAATCTTCTCAGTTCATTATATCCTAGTTTTCATTTGTACTGCACTCACTGTACCTGATTACACAGGTTTGTCATCCCTTATCTAAAATCCTTGAGGGCAGATATATTTGAGAATTCAGAATATTTTAGAGTTTAGAAAGGAACTACAATGCAAATATGATATGTTGTACAATATGTTGGTGAGGTTTGAGGCAGTAATCCCTAATAAACGTGTTTAATATTTCTGTAGCAAAATGTAGTTTCACACTAAGAAGAGAGTAAACAAAGACCATTAATAGTCTTACATCAGTTCAGATCATGTTTTGCTACTAAATATGCTAAGAAAAAACTTTGGTTTTCAGAGCATTTTGGATTTCTAAATCATTAACATCATATTATATTACCATTATCTGCTATAACTAGAAAGCCAAAAAATGTTTATTAAATTTCATATACGGGGACGCCTGGGTGGCTCAGTCGTTAAGCGTCTGCCTTTAGCTCAGGTCATGATCCCAGGGTCATGGGATGAGCCCCGCATCAGGCTCCCTGCTCAGCGGGAAGCCTGCTTCTCCCTCTCCCACTCCCCCTGTTTGTGTTTCCTCTCTCGCTGTGTCTCTCTCTGTCAAATAAATAAAATCTTAAAAAAAAAAAAAAAAAGAATTTCATAAAAGATCACAGTAAGATCAGTAAGTATAAAGAACTCACCTTTATACTTAGTTCTAAGTATTTTCACTTAGTATAATATTTAGTATAATACTAAGTATTTATACTTATATTCTAAGTTCTTTATACTTACTGATCTTACTGTGATCTTATATGAAAGTATATGAAGTATAGTATTGTACTGATATATAGTACATACTGGTATTGATATATAGTATTGATCTATACTTAGGGTGCATAAGTTTAATGCATAAACTTTGTAATTTTTTCCCCAACTATTTAGGAGTCCCTTTTTGTCCATTTGTGGTTTAATAGTTGAGGGTACAGAATAAGTAACTTCTGATCAACAGGAAATATATATTATGAATTCTAAAAATGTCAGAAGTACCTAAATGTATACAGAAATTTAAAATACATCCCAAAGCTAATGTATTAGCTATACTGAATTATGATTATATTATCTATACATCTTGCAATGTGAAGAAAAGGTAGAGAGAGAGAAGTATAACATATATATGACTCAGAATAACCTTTCTTGGCCTTATTCAAAGAAGCTTCCAAAAAAAAACACACCAAACCCTTTTACTCCTACTACATTCATGGCTCTATTGCCGTAACTGTATACTATTTTACCATAGAATCTAACAACTGTGTGTGTATGTATGTATGCACACTGTGAAATGAAAGGCTTCTTGAGAAAGGAATTAATACATGTAATACTAGGAAATACTTAACAGAAACTTGAGGGACAGTGTATCTTAAGTTAAAATTGTGAAGGATAAGCAATTTCATATTACAAAAAAATAGTAAAATCTAAATCACTATTCTTGATATTATAATCACATCTGGTGGCAGTAAAGCATGAGCAGTGAAGAGATATTGCCTGGGTTCAAATCCCAGCTCTGCCACTCAACAGATTATAAGACCTAATTTAGAATTTTAACAGTACTGATTTTCAAAAGACTGTTAATACAAATTAACATGAGAATATAAAGCACTTAGAAAAGTGGTAGAGAGTAATGGTACAATGAATACTAGCTAGAGATATGGTAATTATTGTTAGTTGTTAATTTTTTAAGTCATTTTTAGTTTCCTTCTTAAGGTAGATTTATAAATGATATAGCTTTTGAATACAAAAATTAGGGTACAAATCAGTAATAATACTTCATGTTCTGAAGTTTGAAATTTAAAAAAATCCTAACATTAAGGATGGGTCCCCTTTATGACCAATGACTGGCAAGGCAGCCACCTGAAATTAGGACTTCTCAGAAGAATGCTGCAATAAAAATTTCATCATTTTCTTTATGACGCGACTTTCACTTCCTTATTCTATTTGTTTCTATGCACTTTATATATCAGTATTTTACCAATCACACTACGTGACAGAACTCTTCAAATCTTTCTAATTTAAATGACTAAAAGAAATCAAATCATATAAACTTTTAGAACTTTTTAAATTTTGTTATTAAGGGACTCCGAAAACTCTTTTTTAAGTTCCTTTATTCATAGCTCTGCCTGATGTTAACATTCTCATATACACACACACAAGTAATTTATAAAAATATAAAGAAAATACATTACCTCTCAAGTAAAAAAAAAAAAATGTTGAGTTTTCACTAGTAATGACATCCTCAATAACAAAAAGAAAAATATAGTGGCAAATAGGAAGCTATAACCAAACAGAACAGGAATATAAATATCTACATATTATATAGTACATTCATTTATAGCCAACTAATTCAGAATCTACTATCCTGTTACAGAATTCCTATCAAGTTAGAATATTCAAGATAATAATCTCTTGTTTGAAGGTATTACTTATAGTTTTGTGATTTGAGCATAATATCTACAGTACTTTAAAAATATGGGTTCAGGGTACCTGGGTGGCTCAGTGGGTTAAGTCTCTGCCTTCGGATCAGGTCATGGTCTCAGGGTCTGGGACTGAGCCCCACATGGGGCTCTCTGCTCAGAGGGAAGCCTGCTTCCCCCTCTCTCTCTGCCTGCCTCTCTGCCTACATGTGATCTCTCTCTCTTGTTAAATAAATAAATAAAATCTTTTTTAAAAAAATATGGGTTCATAAAAAAATGCATTAATGAATATAAAATTTACTTAAAACCCCCCAAATCAGGCTCAGGCCAGCAAGTCTCATGTATATGAGACTTTTTTAGTGTATATTTTAGTAATATAGATCCATAGCAAATAAGGAATAATTGCAATTAACTCAGTTCTATTAATGATGTGTCTAATATTTCTAAGAAGTGCTTTTCAATATAACTAAATCTCCTGATTTACATTTTTCAATTTCAATTAAGTTTTTACTTTACCTATATTACAGCTCTTTAAGCCCTAACTCTAAGATACTATTCGTGAAATAATTTTTTAATCGTTAAAAATTTATTTTTAATTCATTACCTAGGAATTCTCATTAAGAAATTTTTTAAAAAGCACCAAAAAATACTCATCAAAATAAAATATGACAATCAATTCTTGATATCCCAAAGCAAATTTATTTCAATTTTTTCCTTGCATTCCCTTGCCAGCTAATCACTGAATATTTCTTTTCATACCTTATTTCCTAGATTAATGCAACAGCATATAAGATTATGATAAGCTCAACATAAACGATTTTAGCAGTTTACAAATAGTAATTATTTCCTAAATCTAGAGAGTTCCTCATTAAAAAAAAAAAAAGAATACCCCAAAAGGGTAATAAGGAAAATCAATTTTGCTGTTAAAAGCTTTTACTACACTAGAGTGAAAAGGAACCATGCCATCTGTTATGTTTTACTAGAACTGGGAAGCAGATGAAACCAACACTTGAGCAATTGTACAGAGAAACCCTGAAGAAGACTGCTGTCAGTCCTATGGTTAAAGCAAGGGATGATTAACCTTCAACAACATGGCAGCATCTAACCCACAAATAAAGCTATTTCTCACCATTTCACTCTTCTAGTCTAGCTTTCTACTTAATATCAGTCTCATTATAAATCCTTCAACATGTAAATTCATGAAGCATGTGGCAAATGAGTGTTATATTTAACTAAATGCATTTACAATTTCTATCTTTTTACATGGCCTTAAGACATTTGGAAACTTTATTTTAATTGACTTTCCTTCTTCCTTCCTACCAATAACTTAATGTCATGAGTAAATCAAACAATCCTGCAAATATAAAAGAGCAACCAAAGGGTAGGTCCCATCTTAGATTTACGGCTTACTCATCCTATCACTTTAAAGTAACCAATATAAAGAACTATTTGACTTAGGCTAAGACAAACCTAGCAAAGGGAAATAGTCTTTCACTTAGTTCATATCACTAAACAATGTTTGACATAGAAAAAAACAAATCTACATGGCATAATACAGAATTCCAAAATGTTTGTGATTTTAATAGCACAGACTGGCAATTATCTCAATTCTTTACCATAATTTAAAGCTTTCTCTGATGAAGATAAATTTATAAAAGAAATTTCCACTCAATTTTCCTCTCATTCCCTCACCTCCATTCTCCTTGGGAGTGAACAATTTTCATTGATTAATCATAATAAAATACCTTTTCTCAACCCTGGAAGCCAAGCACTATATTCCCAGGATTTATTCAACAGTATAAGAAACTTATCATAAGGTCAATATAAAATTATTTTAGCAGTTTACAGATACTAATTATTTTTTAAAATCCTAAGAGTTCTTCATTTTTTAAAAAAGAAAAAAAATTTATTCCTATTAATTTACCACACTGAGAAAAACAAAGTGTAACACTTATTGAGCACATACTATTTGCAAGGCACTATGTAACAAACCTAACACATACTGGAACTTTTATGATATTCCATTAACTCAAAATATCTGATAATGTTGGTAACCCTCAGGTAAGAAAAAATTTAGACACGTAAAAGGAAGGAACTCAATCTTTTCTACTGAGTAACAATAAAACTTTCATTTTGATTAAGATTCTCTATTATAAATACTGTCCACCCCATAAAATCCAATACTGAGATTAGAGGGTAGAGTCAAATACCAAATGTACTGCAAAAAGACGTGTGTTTGATTATAATGCTACATGATGTCATGTATCCAGGACAACTGAAGTATTATGGTCTCTTAGGGATAAAACTGCCTCTTGGTCATAGATTTAGGTGACAGAGCATGTGATCCATTGTCTCTACACAAAAAATGTGTGCAGCTGCATTTTCCAGTCAAGAAAGGGCGGGAAAGTGGGGAGGGGGGCAGAATACAAAAGGGTCAAAGATTTATCTCATAGGGAAACTGTTTTTCGAATGGGGGTAAAAAAAGAAATAAAACTGAGTGAAGGAAAAGACCTTTCTCCAACTCATGCTAAAAGCATCAAACACTAAAATCTGGGGAAAAATTCTGTTGTAACCTTCCACTGAATCCATTTTTCTCCACCCCTAACTTGCCCAGGTACTTACTGTAAACCATGATTTAAATGCCATTTCTATCTAAATAGTTTTGTGCTACCTGTACACAGTATATAGACTTCCCCCACACATTGTTGCAGCATTTGTCTTTTAAAAAAAAGTCTCAGTTTTTCATCAGTTTCTTGGGGAAGTTAAAATGAAGCAAAAGCTTTGTAAGTAGAAAAAATGAAACACATTTGCTTCTAACCAGTCAACAAACCTGGTATTTTCTTTATAAAGACCAAATACTTTTCCTCAAAATGAATGCTAGCAAATAACCCCACCTTTCACACACAGAAATACTTATTTAAAAGAATAGTACCACAAAAGATCTAAATGCAGTGAAAGCTGTTTTCTCTGATAAGGAAAATTACTAGTTCTAATAAATGTTTAAAAAAAGTTGATGACAAAATAACTTGAAAACTTCTATTACCATCTAAAAGATAGCATTAATTTACTTTACCTGTTATTAAATATGATAGGGGAAAAAAGCACTATTAGCTTTTAGAGTAAATCTAGCTTAGAAAAACCATCTTTTTTCAACCTTTGGGGCTGCAATCAATGTTGTGTACAAAGGAAAATATGTTAAAGGGTGGAAAACACTGACAACACAGAAATAAAAAAAATAAAAATAATTGCTAATGGAAGGAACTATCCATGCCATCTAGTATTAGAAGTAATATCACCATGCCACAAACCATACAGTAACCAGTTAACCAACCAGCCCTTTGGTTTTTTGACAGTCCTATGCCAACCACACTGGAAAAATGCTGAAAGGAACAAAGTTACAGAAACCTGAAAGTCAACAGATGTAATGTCCGAAACTATACAAGTAAATTTGGTTGGCATTTGAATACAAATGGTAAGTATTCCTTGTCATCAAAATTTACTTATATAGAAATTTTTTTTTTTTTTGTCCTGCAAAATCATTTTATTTTCTATTGCACAAACATCTTTCTCAGGTAATGTTACTAGAACAACCTGCTTATGAAGTTTTTATAGCTTGGGATAAATATAGTTTTTTTTTTAAACTTCTATTATATGGAGTTGTGATATAAAAATGATTTATAGGCTATATTTTTCAGAAAGCATTTAGCTAGACTGTAATCCAGCTGAGAAAACTTTCCCATTTAAGTCTATGATATGGAATGAAAAGATAGGATTAAGTCTTCTGATCAAGAAGCTTGCGATCATCAAAGTAATGTTAGTCTCCACAGAGAGCCACCAGGATTTTTTCATAATCTCCCTTGGTTTCATCCAGGATGGCTTGGCAGAGAGAGATAGCATACAGCTTCTGGTAGCATGCTTTGATATCATTCATGTCAATTTCAGAATGGGAAACCATGATTCTGATCAAGGTCTTATGGCGAGTTCCAGAACCCTTCATGGCCTGATGAAGCTTCTCGGCGAAGAACATCGGTTTGCTTGTGGCGCACTTCACGATAGTCATGAGGCATTTCTCAATGTCGCCTTTCATCTCCAGGTCCAGGACTTTGTTCATGTCGTGCTTACTGTACTTGCGGTACTTCTGGAACACTTGGCGAAGATGGGGATAGGCTCTGGTGGTAAGGATGGTAATGAACACATTCACATCTGTCCCTTTTCTCCTTTCTCCTGCTTCATATAAAGCCCTAGCATCTGTATCAGCCAAGTCGTCATTCAAGCCAAAATCCTCAGATCGGTCACCCTTAGCCAGAGAAAGCAGAGCATTCCGATAATCTCCAGATGTGTCTGAGATGGTATCTTTAGCCAGATCTCTCTTCAGTTCTTCTCTATAGACTGTTAATTTCTCTGATCTCTTGGTTAGTTCTTGATACCAAAATTTCATCCAGAGTTTCTTCATCAGTTCCAAGGCCCTTCATGGCAGCACGAAGTTCATCAGCGTCAAACTGGGCTGGAGTTTTTAATAGTGCCAAGACAACTTCCTCGAGGTGACCAGAAAGGGCTTTCTTCAGAGCTTCATCCAGGGGCTTTCCTTTTTCCTGGAGATATGCTGCTTTGATCTGCTGACGCTGTGCGTTGTTCCTCTTAGTTAGAATGTCAATGATGGTTGCTTCATCCACACCTTTAACTGTTATCGCGTTATGCAAGGCAGCAACATCCGAGGATGGATTGAAGCTAGGATAGGGGCTCACTGCTGAGCCAGGACCCCCTTTGGATCCTTTCACAGTTTTAATGTATTCCTGCTCTTCATTTTCAATAAACCAGGCCTGTTTGAGGAAGTCTGATACCATTGCCATTTTGAAAGAAGTATCCTTTTTTCCCGACTTCTTCCAAAGCAGTGAAGAGAGATTCGCCTGTGAACGTTTCCTACTAGAAGTCTAGAAATTATTTTTAATCCTTTGAAATAATCCATAATCAATCAGCCATGCAGTAAAATCCCCTACAGCCAATTAAATTTTTCCACTGAAAATAAGCATCTTTTAAAAGAACGTTCAAGATCGGAAATTACATTTAATAAAGGCAGAAAATGGTATCTTACCTTACTAATAGCCTTCTATATTAACTTTGGAAGCAAAAGTAAAACTTAGGACTCTATACCAGTTGATATAATATATATCACAAACACAAAATATGATTAATTAAAAGTATGATTAAAAGTAAGTACATTTTAAATTAAGACTCAACTAACTCTAATTACTGAAATAAAATACATTTATGCTAAAAATTATTAAAGATACTTATGTTATTAAATAGACTATCTCCAGCACATTGTAGAAAGTAAAACTTAACCTAATAACTAAGTTTCTAAATAAACATACTCAGAATATAACCGAAATCCTAAACAGCCAAATCAACTGTAGCTGTATGTAGCTAGGAGGTCTAGTTGTCACTACCAGTAGATAGGATCAGCCACCAAATGGATGTTGAGTTCCATTTAATAATACAGAGAATACTGACAGCAAAATGGCTGCTTTTCTTCTTGGAGGTAGATATTGCTCATCTAGACCCCTATAATAATAGTCTACATGAATGGTACCCATTATAATTGCTGTACAAACATATACAGTGGCTCTGACAATAGCTTTTTAATTAGTCTCCCTGCATCTATGTCTGATCTTCCCTTAATTTGTTCTCTAAAATATAATCTCATAAAATGCAAATCTGACAAGGTCCCTTTCTTTCTTAATCCAGCAAGGGGACCCTGAGGTCCAAATGTATAGTCCTTTACATGGTACATGAGACCCGGCATGACTTAGCCCCTAACTTCTCTGGCCACACCTTTTGCCACTCTTTTCCTGATTCTCCCCACTTTAGATGTCTGAATAGGCCATGCTTTCTCCTCCTCCAGGGCCTTTACAAATGTTACATCTTTTGCCTGACACACTCTTGATTTCACCTTGCCCTGGCTGCTATTTATCACTCACATCGCAGTTGTAAAATCTTAAAGGAAATCTTCTCTACAACCCAGAGTAGGCAGGGCCCTAAGTTCTGTCCTTCCATAATATCCTATATATATATATTTTTTAAGATTTTATTTATTTATTTGACAGAGAGAGAGATCACAAGCAGGCAGAGAGAGAGGGGGAACCAGGCTCCCTGTTGATCAGAGATCCCGATGTGGGGCTCGATCCCAGGACCCTGGGATCATGACCTGAGCCGAAGGCAGAGGCTTAACCCACTGAGCCACCCAGCCGCCCCTGTAAATAAGTATCTTTACCTTAAATAAATAATTTAAATCTTTGTTTTTCTAAACATCAAGAAACTACCCCATTAAGTCTTCCAATTATTTCATACTTCTGAATTTAATTACTATCTTATATAAAGTAAAATCAACAAGTTCTCAAAACTAACCAATTCTTTCTCCATAATTTAAGAATAGCCCTAGGTGCAAATAATGTAGGTTAGCTTTTAAATACTGGAAAGAGCTAAAGCATTAAATGTCACAGCGTTAACACTTGTTTATTTGCAACTGAAAGATAATCCCATGACCCTTTCAAAATTTCCCAAAGGATTTTAATAGACTTTTAAATGCTTGCTCAACTAAGAAGAAATAATCAGGGCCAAATAACAGATTCAGAGTGCTATGACATATAAAATCAATGGACAGCATTAAGTGGCAATAATTTTAGAAGAAATTAGTTTTTTTGCCAAGATTTAAGGGGGGGGGAGAGATATAACCACTCCCCAAATTAAAATTATCAGGAAGAGGATTATGGAAAATGGCAGCTTTGGTGGCAGCAAATTTTTGATTCCCTGTGAATCTTTACATAAAACAGAGCAATTAGAGAGCAAACCCAAAACCCATGGGTAACTTTTACAACAAAACTATTTGACAGTCTCACCACAAACCCCATAATACAAAGGACTGAAACAAACCACAAACAGGCAACCTTTTTTCCCCTCACTCCTCCCCCAACCTGTTTTCTATTGGTGTCTAAGTGAGAGAAAGCAGGGGGGAAACAATGAGATGTATGAAGAAGTACAAAACAGCCAAAAGGTATTCAGTGGAAAGCAGTGAGAGACAATTTGTGAGAAGCTAAAATCACTTCTGTAGTAAGTACAAGCAGTTCACAATAAGGCATACAGGCCTGGAGCAGACTGGTCCCCTTAGGTCACTTGAATCTGGCACTTGGGCTGTCTTCTAGGATAGAGCCTACACTTAAGAGTAAGTGCTGGGAATGAAAAGAAAATTGAGCAGGTTATGGACAAACAAGATACAGGAAAGAGAAGGTCCAAATAGAAGTGTCAGAGTAGAACAGAGCCAGGAAATTTCAGAAAGGCATCTCCGTTTTTTTAATGGTGCACAAAAACAACAAAAAAATCTGTGAAGTCAGAAGAGCTATCTGAACCAAGTTTCCTCCTACAAGTTCAAGAAAACTATTTTCATATAAAAAA
Source organism: Lontra canadensis (assembly GCF_010015895.1). Lineage (NCBI taxonomy): Eukaryota > Metazoa > Chordata > Mammalia > Carnivora > Mustelidae > Lontra > Lontra canadensis. The sequence continues at coordinate 7,454,318 of NW_022631055.1, forward strand.
CAAGTCCAAGTATTGGGGCTGAATATCATACAAAGTTACAATAAGAAAAAAGAAACAGGAAGAGAGTCAAACTCATAGAAGCGAGGGGGGGGGGGAATGGGAGCTGTTCAATAGGTATAAAGTTTCCATTATGCCAGATGAGTAAATTCTAGAGATCTGCTGTATAATACAGTGCCTACAGTTAACAATATTATATTGTACACTTAAACATCTCACGTTAAATGTACTCAACACACACACACACACACACACACACAGAGTAATAAATTTTTTTTAAAAGGGTGGGGGTGGGATACAATAACATCCTACAGATAATAAAGCATGCCAGAAAGGGATGCTCATAGGAGAAATAAAAATGAGCTTCTATTTCAAAATGAACTTAAAAAAATTATACAAGACCTGAAAGAAAAACATTTATCAAAATAAAACCTCAGAAATAAATTGACAAGAGTTTAGGAAAGAATCTGGATTTATAAAAAGGAAAAAATCATTTCAGAAATGAGGACTTAAAAAGTAGAAGAAAAAGTAAATATACAAGATAAAGCCTTAAAAAAAGAAGGTGAAAAGGAAAGTCAAAAAGAAATGAAGAGGAAGGAAGTGTGCAAGCTTAATCCTAGTGTCTGGGGATATATACTTGGTAATAAAACAAAAAAGAAAATTAAGTGACTTTCAAAAAAAGTCAGGAATAGCAGTTATTTCTTGAGGGAAGGGAGTTATGTTTGGGAAAGAGGCAGATTTGGAAGGGCTTCTAAGGTAGCTGGCAAAATTCCATCCCTTAACCTGAAAGATGGTTGCATGGGTGTTGGTCTTATGGTAATTCACCAAGCTACACATTTGTTTTCTACATCTACATTTTATTTTACAGTAAAAAAGGGTAAAAAAGGAATTTAGGAAAATCAAAAACTACAGATAAATTAATTTAAAACTACTAGGTATCAAAGGAAAACAGGTGCAAAAAACTTTTGGAATAATCTTCAAACCAACTTCATAAAATGACGTGGCAAACAGAGACAAATTTTCTCACAATGTTTTGTCCTTATGTTTGGCAAACAGGATGGTGAATTAAAAGTCTAGTATCTCAATATAGAATACCTACCTGTTCTGTTTCTCACATGTAACACATACTTTAAAAAGTATCTGACATTGACTAATTCTTAGAATTAACTGCATACATAAAAAATACATAAAAGCGTTTTTTTTTAAGAGATACTCTAAAACTACCTGGAGAACTCATCTTTGCAACAAATATGGTGGTCTTCCAAATAAATAAAATTAAATTCAACAAACATTTATCCAGGATATATTATGTATGAAGTATTTATACTTCACTTGAAGAAATAAATAACACCTATAATAGAAAGCTATATATAGTGTGTGTTTTGAGAAAAGGTACAAAGTACTGCAGGTACAGAAGAAAGAAAGGGCTTTGCACCTGCCCTATTGCATTAATATTCTAACCAGACCCTTCTCATATTCCTCCAATCTATCCTTTCCAGTAATGGCAGAATGATCTTTCAAACACCAAAATCCCCTTTTAAAAACTCTTCACAATGTACAGTACACAGGCAATTTAAATGCCTTACAAGGACAAGGTAGGCAACAAATGAATGAAGCTGGTCTGGTGTTAGACAATAGAGAATGATGGAAACTGTCAAAAAGAAGGCAACTCCTTACTATAAGGGTTAGCCAACTGACACCGTGTAGGAACAGGAAACCATTGTTGCTACAATGTTCAATTTTTCCAGAGATGACAGAACTCTAGTCATTGCATGTGAAATGTACCAATATTTAAATGTTGGCAAATAATGCAAAATTTGGAAAAAAAAAAAAAAAAGTAACAAAAGTAACCCAAACAAAAAACAGCTGTAGGCAAAATCTGTGACCTCTGCCTTCTGAAATGGGTCTGACATTAATATCCCAATAGCTGGCCCAAGTGTCCTCAAAACTGCAAAAATGATTGTCTTTCTAATTCAAAGGAATAGTGAACAATTACAAAGTTTCTCTTAAAACATTAGCACCTGCGACCACTGGTCAGCTAGCAATGGCTAACAGATGACAAAACACAAGGAAAAGTAAAAGAGAAACATTTATTTGATAGCCACCTCAAAATTGCTTAACCAGTTTTTGGTTGTGATTGTTTTCATCAACAGTTATATTCATGGGCACCATTTTATACCTCATATATGTTATATGGTCAAATTTTCTTTTCTTTTCAAGATTTTATTTCTTTCTTTCTGAGAAAGAGCAAGAGAAAGCATGAGCTGGGGGAGGAGCAGGAGAGAGAGAAGCAGACACCTCACTGAGTAGGGAGCCTAATACGGGATTCGATTCCAGGTTCCTGGGTTCACAACCTCAGCCAATGAACTCAGCCACTCAGGCACCTCAGGTCAAATTGTCTTTTGCTAGGGGCGCCTGGGTGGCTCAGTGGGTTAAAGCCTCTGCCTTCTGCTCGGGTCGTGATTCCAGGGTCCTGGGATCGAGCCCCGCATCGGGCTCTCTGCTCGGCAGGGAGCCTGCTTCCTCCTCTCTCTCTCTCTCTGCTTCTCTGCCTACTTGTGATCTCTGTCTGTCAAAATAAATAAATAAAATCTTAAAAAAAAAAAAAATTGTCTTTTGCTAAAACTGCTTCTGGATTATATGATACAATCAATTATATACATGTATTTGTTCTTTAACAAAAGAATACCATGAGACTCTAGAAAATCAGGGGGTTAGTAAAATCTAAAATTTTTGGTACAGTAACCTATAAGCTCCTGGAAAACTCTGGCTCATGTATGCCAGTATTTCACACCACTTCAAGTTCCTGAATATACTACGCTCTTTTATTCCTTCAGGCTTTTAGATGTATTTTTTTTTTAATTTTTTTTTTTTTTACTTGAAATATCACAACATTTTTATTCCAGAATCTGAAAGTGTGTGACCAGCAAATACAAAATTATTCAGCCAAATTTTCAAGTATACCCAGGAGATTATCAATAAGTATTACTTATTGAGTACTTAAGTACAAGTATTATGATCCCATTTCACAGATGAGGTAATAAAACTATGGGGAGGTTAAATAATCCAAGGTCATACATCTTTTTGTTTGTTTGTTTTTAATTTTTTTTATAATTTTATTTTTTATAAACATATATATATATATATATTTTTTTTTTTTCCCCCAGGGGTACAGGTCTGTGAATCTCCACGTTTACAAACTTCACAGCACTCACCATAGCACATACCCTACCCAATGTCCATAACCTCCCCCCCCAACCCCCCTCTGCCCAGCAACCCTCAGTTTGTTTTGTGAGATTAAGAGTCACTTATGGTTTGTCTCCCTCCCAATCCCAACTTGTTTCATTTACTCTTCTCCTACCACATTAACCCCCCATGTTGCATCTCCTCTCCCTCATATCAGGGAGATCATATGATAGTTGTCTTTCTCTGATTGACTTATTTCGCTAAGCATGATACCCTCTAGTTCCATCCATGTCGTCGCAAATGGCAAGATTTCATTTCTTTTGATGGCTGCATAGTATTCCATTGTATATATATACCACATCTTCTTTATCCATTCGTCTGTTGATGGACATCTAGGTTCTTTCCATAGTTTGGCTATTGTAGACATTGCTGCTATAAACATTCGGGTGCACATGCCCCTTCGGATCACTATGTTTGTATCTTTAGGGTAAATACCCAGCAGTGCAATTGCTGGGTCATAGGGTAGTTCTATTTTCAACATTTTGAGGAACCTCCATGCTGTTTTCCAGAGTGGTTGCACCAGCTTGCATTCCCACCAACAGTGTAGGAGGGTTTTTTAGATGTATTTAAGGCTCTCTTCCCCATTTGTTACAACTGCTTAAAGTCATCTTCCAGCCCTCCTTGAATTATTTGCTTTTCCACCGTGCTTCCTTAGCATCCTAAACAGAAACCTATTATGGAACTTATTTGCTGTTTATGACATCCCTAGAGAACCATGATATACATATATAACTGATACAAAAGGAAACTACACTTTTACACTTACCATACACAATACATTGAAATTTTCTATTCGGGGGCGCCTGGGTGGCTCAGTGGGTTAAAGCCTCTGCCTTCAGCTCAGGTCATGATCCCAGGGTTCTGGGATCGAGCCCCACATCGGGATCTTTGCTCAGCAGAGAGCCCGCTTCCCTTCCTCTCTCTCTGGCTGCCTCTCTGCCTACTTGTGATCTCTCTCTGTCAAATAAATAAATAAAATAAAATAAAATAAAGAAATTTTCTATTCGATTTTTTTTTAAGAAATGCTGATTACAGTTTACTACATTGGTTCTATCATCGACTTAGGAAATACTGCACTAGACTATAACTCCTTGCAGTCAGAACTCAATATATTCATTTTTATGCTCTCATACAGACCATTTAGTAAGCAAATGTTTAAATAAATGAATAAATATAGCAGCATCCTGTACCAGAAAAGTCAAAGAGCAAGGCTTTGAGATCAAACAGACCCATCAGCCAATAAGCTTATACAATCTGAGAAGTGATTTAACCTCCTTGAGTCCCAAGGAGTTAACACCAGTTACTTAACTCATTATAACAATAAAGTAGTAGCACTCCTAGATGAGGCATTCTATAAATTAGGCATCAAATGAGTGAAAATGTCCTGGAAATTAGTATTAGTTTCCTCTCCCTACCCTGTATTTTTACCTACTCCTTCCTGGAGACAGATCAAGATGTTTCTCATCCTGGCAAATAACCCTTTTTTAAAGACTTCACGTCACGGTACATAGAATATGCATTTTTTCAAAGATTTATTTATTTATCTAAGACAAAGAGAGAGAGAGAGAGAGAGAGAGAGAGAAGGGAGAGGGAGGCAGAGGGAGAGAATCTTCAAGCTGATGCCCCATGGAGCATGGAGCCCATGTGGCTAGACCTCAGGACCCCTGAGATCATGACCTAAGTCAAAATCATGAGCCCGAAGCTCAACCAACTGAGCCACTCAGGTACCCCAGAAAATGCATTTTTAAAGACTGACACACTTGAATTCAAATACCCAGCAGTGCATTTATATAACTTTTCATTATCTTTTTCTTTATCAGTAAGAAAAAAAATATTTCCTGTAGGGTTTTTATAGGAAATTAATAAACTCTATATACTATATACTATGTATATAGTGTAATTCCATAAGACTACAGTAGGTGCTCAATAAAAGGTATTGATTGCTGCTATGATTATTAATAAATGTTGTTCAATAACTATATAAGAGGTAGCATTCAAACTGAACTTTTGAGGATGGAGGAGCTGGACAAAGGCAGGGGGCAAACAAAAGGAATAGAAAAATATTTACAAGAAATCACTTCTTTTTCTGTATTTCCTCGTTTAAGATAAACCACAAGGATATGAGTTTATCAATTTTCTCAATTCACTACCTCCAAGGTTACAAATAAAACTCAAAAATACGATATTAGCTCTGTGTCAAAATTCTAACTTAAATAATAAATTATGCTCAGTGGCTGTACAAATAGTGTGAAAGGTATAATGTATTAAAAACATTTTAGAAAGAACTTCAGTAAGAATTCAAAGTAAAAGAAAATTAACTGAAATTCTCATTCAACATGCCTTTAATCAAATTTTTGTCCAATAAAACCAGCACTGTTTTATTGATAATATTCTCAATAACACATTATTATAACACTACATTTATAACTGACAGTGAAATCAACACCTATGTAAGTGAGGGGATAAATTCTATGTTTTTTATCAGGCAGACTCCAGAAAAGTAGAAATGACATCTCCTGCTCACCACTATATTCTTAGCACTGAAATGCAGTAGATGCTCAAAAATTATCTATCCAAGTTTAAATGTTTATTTATGGAAAAGAAAATTAGGTTGAGGGGGGAAAATATATGAATCAAAATTAGGTTAGGCCTTGAGGATGGGCTATGCTTAGCAACTTGCTTCTAAAACAGTAAAATATGGAAGGTGGGGGTAAAATATGGCAAAGACCTCAAAGAGTGATCAAGATCATCATCAATTTTATCATATTGTTAGTATGTACCCTTGGAGTAATGTGATGAGAACGGCACTTCACCTCTGTTGTCTTCCTCCCTAAAACCCATGACCCCAGCCTAATCACGAAGAAAACACTGGACAAATCTTAATTGAGGGACCTTCTCTAATATTTCTGACTACTACTCCCCAAAACTGTCAGTCATAAAAACAAGAAAAGTCTGAGAATTTGGAATTCTGAAACAGAATAAGCATACTAGGAAAAACCTAGTGAAATCTGAATAAAGTATATGGTTTAGTTATTAGAAATGCACCAATTTTGTTTTCTTAGTTATAACAAATGTACCATAGTAATATAAGAAGTTAACAACGAAAATGAAATGGAAACTAAGTAAGGTATACTCATGTGTACTGTCTTGCAACTTTTCTGTAAATGTAAAACTAATCTAAAAAAGTTTATTTATATAAAAACAGAGTAAGGAAAATAAGGAATGAATCAAAATCTCTTGGAAGTAAATGATGATAAACATTCTTTTAGTCCCTTTATGTTTGGTGGTAAGACAAAGATAGCATTCTCCTATTGTGGAAATAAAGTTATTAATAAAACACACTGTAGGCATAGTATAAGTCTATAGTATTAATTATGAAGTTACATATGGCCAAAGCAAATGCCCTCTGAATTTTAGTTTCCCAAAGTATCATTCTTGATCCTCAACATTTCATTTCACTCTGTGACAAAAATTCATAACATTAGCTGTCATTCTGTATTGAATGGACTATCCCACATCTCTAATCTTTAGTCACTTTAAGGTCATTTCCTCCTTGCTATCTCCCACTCACCTTACACTCAACTAACTAAACTCCTCATCTTCTTGATAAAGCTCCTCTTCCAAACCTCCCTCTCAAAGTTATGCCTCTCCACCCCACAGTTTATAATCAGCAGTACACACTACTATCAAATGAATCTTCCTCAAACAAGGATTTTATCATAAACCCAGGCTCAAACACTTTCTTTTAACTAAACCATATTTAAATTCAGAAGTGATACTTTCAAGGCCATCCATAATTGCTTATGCTTTTTTGTACCTTCCCTTGTAAAGATCCTTGCATCCATCTCTCTACGTCATACCATAAGCCTTTCCTTTATTCAGAAAATAATTCAATACTCACTAAGCATATCACATATACACAAGAAAACAAGATTCTTCTGGGTGGTCAAAGACTTTATAATCTCCTTGGGGGTGATAAAACCTAAAAAAAAGACTAACAAAGAACACAGGAATTTTTCTCATTCAAAGCTGTAACTTCAGTTCCTATAACAGTGCCTGCCACATGTAAGGGCTCAAAAAGTATTCATTAAGTGAAAACAAGGCAGTATAGAATGCTACAGCCAAAAGAATTATATGCAATTTGAGAAGGTAAAGAATTTTCAGTTGGAGAAGTGAAAGCAGGTCTGTATTTCTGTGATTCTAAGGCTCTAAGGGCAGCCAAGACTCAAGATCAAGTATTTCTTGCGTGGTTAAGAGGATGTGTGCAGGTACATTTCCAACAGAAAAATGTTACACCAGCAAAGGTAAGAAGTAAAATTCTTTTACAACACTTAAGTAGTAATTAAAGAACAGTTCCTGAAGGTTACTGGAAAATAAGATAGGAGAAGACAGGGACCAAAGTTGGGAAAGTCCTGAGAAGAAATCTGGTATTCAGTTTGACATAAAGGGTGATACAATTCATGCTTGACATAAGAGTGGAATAACATAGGTTAGACTTAAGAAAGCAAGAGCCTTATTTCTTGAAGAAGCCTCCCCAATCACAACCCTGTAGGTTCCTTCTCCTTTTAAGCCTTACAGTACTTGCCTGCATTATAAAATTTAACTCCTAACTGTATCCTCTCACAATATAAATTCTTATTTTCACTGCTGTTAGTCTGTTCTCTTCAACTGAAGAACAAGGATCATATCATAGACCTCTGTTTTTTCCCTAGGAAATGAGAAAAGCATTGGGCCCCTGAAGCTTTATTTCGGGAGGACTTTTTGCATTTGTGCAAAACCCAGTTACCAAAATGACAACAATCTAAAAGCAACACACAACATACATACTATGAGTAGCTAAGCTACCATAAGAACAAGAGTTAAGTCCTCTTTGGATAGCACTTTTTAAAGTTTCATTCGATAGTTGAAGCCCATAACTAATAATGTGTCAGACAGCGTATGTTTTCAGTGCTTCCTGCTTTATATAAGTATTTCATCACCTCATTTACTTTTCTTTCTCAACTAAGCATTCCTCTCAGTGGTCAACATATAATACTAATTTCTCAATCACATTATCTTTTCTGCACTGAAGCCTCTCTAACCTTTTTATTTATTAACTTCATTGATTGAGAACCGTTGTTAAGGCGTAATTAAATTCTAATAAAGGGTGCTGCTGTAACTTCTGTACATAATTCTTTTACACATTCTAAATGTTTCCTGTGGCTTAGCACCCTTCAAGTAAAACTGATTCAAATAAAAACATATGTTACAGAAATAATTCAAATCCACCAAAGCTTTTACAAAATGAAACATGATGCGTTAGTGTCCAGGGATTACACCTAAATTCTAAAATTCGCCAACTCTCCAAAAGTTTGGATTTTTTCCATTTTTCAACCCTTTGACCCTCTGTTTTAAAATTAAATGTCATTCCTTAAAATAAAATATGTTCATGTTAACATTCATATTAACTATTAAAACTTTCCCCAAAAAAGCTTAAAGTGCACATACACAAATCAAACGGGTATTTATTTCATCCCTAAACAAGTATTTTCACTAATAATATATTTTTTCAGGTCAGAATTTTTATGTAAGAAGAAAAAAATAAGACTTTTATAAAACTCAAAAAGAAATATTCCACAACGTGATTATTTCTTATTGCATTAGAACCTCTCACTAACGCTTTTAAAATACAAACGACTTTTTTTCCAGAGTTGGGGAACTCCATAATGTTCTACTCTATTGCCCCACCACCTCTTAATGGTACCTAATACTGCTGAGATTTTAGAGATGAATCATCAAAACAGCATAGGAGGCTGTCAATATATACCCTTAGAAGGACCACGTCAATATATACCCTTAGAAGGACTGCAAGGTAACAGGTAAATCTTACAATTCGGATGGAACAGAGATAGACATGAACAGTCCAGCTTTTTCCACTTCCTCATCTCAGAAAACACCAAAATAAATGTGGATTTGAGGCTACATCAAGATTGCAAAGCCCCGGGTACCAGTGAAGCCTCACACCTAGTGGCGCTAGGGCACTCTATTACACTCAGCCGGCCACGTGGCTGTCACAATCAGAAGGAAGACCGGAGAAACAGCACAAACTAACCTGAAAACAAATAACCTTCCTCCTCCCTCCACCGCGGAGTTGGGGTAGAAGAAAGACCATGCCGTTTCTTTGCATGATAAGACTTTCTTTTTTCTGTAAGGTGAAAACGAAGTACAGGGGCTGCTTTAAAGAGACTAAATCAAAAAGCAGGTCCAAGAAGATCCCGAGTGTGCACCCCACTGAATTCGCTAAGCTCACTCCCGCGAGCCAAGATGGGAACAGAGGCATTTTGCAAAGGGGTAAAAGAGGTGGAGTTGAGTAACAGTGGAGGATGGAGGGTTATGCACTGGGGCCCGCTTTCTCCTGACTCCCACAGTCCTCCCGGGTTTCAGACTCGCTGCTGCTGCTGCTGCTGCTGCGGTGGGGCGAACCCAGCACACGGAGGGCCTAGCCTACGACCTCTCACCCTCCCAGACACAAGACAGAAGGGCAGAAGTAACCACGGGCTCAAGAGAGTTGGCGAACAGGAAGTGTCCATATTGCAGCGCAGAAAACCCCTAACTCGCACCCCACTAAGACAGCCACCCGGCGAGGCCCCCAGGGCGCCCGCTGGAGGAGGGGCCAGAGGGTGCCGGGGTCGGCCACCCCCACATCCGGGACCCGCCCCTGTACCCCCAACGCCCGGCAGCTCCCGGGCTTAACAAGTTCACTCCAGGCAGCGGCGGGCGCCTACCCGGGCACTACTTGGCCCGGCCCAGGCAGGCCGCCCGGGGCCGGACCAGGACTTCACGCCCGGCACGTCTCGCTCCACTTGGAGGCGGGGGGAGGGGGTGCTGCACACACTCCCGAGGGGCTTGAGGCACTTCCTCTAACAGCAGATTCGCCCCGAGTGGAGCCCTAAGCGTCCTCAGGGCCACTCCCCGAGTCTTGCCGGAGAGCCGGCACCCCTAGTCACGGATTCCGCCGCGCGGCACCCGCTACGGGGCAGTCATTACCTCTTACGAAAAACTCCTAACTCCTCACGGGGCCGCGCTCCCCTTAGTTCGACACCCCCGGGAGCCCACGCAGGACCCAAGCCAAGCGCAGGGGAGACCCCCATGCCGGCGCCAATTCCTCACAGGACAAAAATGTCCGGGCGCGTCACGGGACAGCCGCCTCCGCGCCCCACGCCGGGCGCCGACCGCACGCGCTGCCTCCGCGCCCGGGAACTGTGCGGCGGGCCGGGGCTGGGAGCGCGGCTGCCCGGCGGCGCCCGCCCAGGAGGGCGCCACTCCGCACGGGACTCACCGTCTGCTCGGCCGCCGCAGCGGGGAGGCGAGGGACGGGCAGGGGAAGACACAATATGGCAGAGCAGCTCAGCTGCTCCCGACGGCTCCCAGCAGCCGCCTCCGGGAAGACGCGGCAAAGAGCAGGCAGCGGCAGCTGCGGTGGCGGCCGCGGCAGCACCACATCCCCCTCCCGCTCGCTTCCTCCCCCTCCCTGCACCCTCCCCCGATGCCATGGCAACGCGGCGCCAAGGAGATTAGCCCCGCCCCTCCCTCTGGTCCCCGCCTCTTGCGACCACTCCGGAGGGGGCTCGGCCCGCCCCTCGGTGTCCCCTCCCACCTCCTACCTAAGGGCCGGCCCGGGACCTCGCCGGCGGCTCTGAACTGCTGGTGGGAAGGAAGGGTGATGCAGTGTCCGGAAGGGCGGGGTTCACACGGAAGGCAGGGAGGAGACGTTGTGGGCCAGTGCCGCTTTCGGGCTGAGGAGGGGCTGGGAAGGCGGGAAAAATGGAAAGGCCTCGCCTGTCCGGAAGGACCTATAGGAGGGCGGCGGGGCGCGGCACGGCCCCTGAGTGGCCGAAATGGTGTGGAGGCGGGGCTAGGGTGGCCTCCCCGGTCGGTCCGCCGGGGGAGCCTGGTTCTGGGACTACCCTGAAGACCTCCAATAGCCGGAGCTTCTGGGGGTTCCCCAAGAGCTTACCGCCATTGGCCAGGCTTTGAAAGCGCTGTAGGAACGGTAAAACATTAATATGAACTAAAAGTAGTTATTTGACTGAAATTTTAAGTGAAAACTGAGCTCAGCGTGTTTGTGGTGGAAAAAAAAAAGGACTTTGGAATCAGATCCAAAATTTAGTAAACATTGCATTTATTGAGCCCTCACCAAGTGCTAGGGACTGAGCTAAATTTTTGACATGCGTTGTAATAATCATAATGCTAAGATAGCGTTGCCAGATAAAACACAGCAGTGTCCCATTAAATCAGAATTTCAGAAAAATACAGAATCATATTTTTTAACAAGAGAATGTTCCATTTGGGGATACACTTCTGGTGGTTTGTTTTGTTTTTTGCTAAATCTGCAAACCCTATCCTAACTCTTACAAATTCCCACTTTACAGATAAGGAAGCCAAGGCTTAGAAAAATAACCTGACAAATATAAGGTAAGTGGCAGAACTAAGGCTCCATCTTACTAAGATTATGATTCTGATTACTAGATTTCTGAATATCTATATTTATATCTTCAAAAACTAGAGTAGTCATACCTATCTCACAAATGTGCTGAATGGATTGAAAGAAAAGGTGGAGAGACCTGCATAGTGACTGACGCATGGGAGGTTCACATTCTTCCTGAGCAATGAATGTTAACTGAATATTCACTATGTGCCAGGCTGTGAGTATAAAGTGAGCTGATTATGAAACAAGCTTCCTACTGATAATAAAACAAGTCAAGCTGTGGGGATGACAGAGACACCGAAGAATTACAGGCATCAGAATGTATAAAATCAAAAATGGAAGTGTTCAGTCCTCATTCCACAGAGGAGAATGCTGTGTCTGTATGATTTGTCCAAAATCACCTGCCAGTTCCATTTGGTTCTCATTACACTGTCCTGAAAGACCTCATAACTGTATTTAGAGTAAGAGGCCACAAGGTAAATATACAGTCAGCTTCAGTTAAAGCAAGAGTTGCTTCATTTTTTCCCTTTAGAGCAATCACTGTTGCCTCCTCATGTGGACAAACTGAAGGAAGTTCCCGGAGGGAGAAGGTAGTAGAAAGGGAGCAGAGGAACGAAGGGAAGATTGAGAGGAGGTAGCTTCTGGTGAGCCACGGCCTTCTCATACCTTAGTCCTTTGTTTTATCTCTGCTGCCCATGGTGATCCCTAATATAATATAGGTCTTCATCTCCTTACAGATTATTGTAATAGAATCTTATTTGATATATTGAACTTTAGTTTCTATTTTTCCTTCTATTTATTTATTTATTTATTTATTTATTTGACGGACAGAGATCACAAGTAGGCAGAGAGGCAGGCAGGGAGAGAAGAAGGGAAGCAGGCTCCCTGCCAAGCAGAGAGCCTGACACGGGGCTCGATCCCAGGACCCCAGGATCATGACCTGAGCTGAAAGCAGAGGCTTTAACCCACCGAGCCACCCAGGTGCCCCTCTAATCAATTTTAAACTCAGGTGACCAAACAGTCCTCCTCAACTCTAGAAGAATCACAGAATTTGAGATCTGGAATTAATATATACTTTAAAGATATGTCATCTAGGAGCCCAGTTTATCATGGATGCAAAAACAAATCCAGAACAGTTAAGTAACTTGTTCAAGGTCAAATAATAAATATACTGCATTGGCATCCACTAAGATCTCTCCGCTGGTCCTCTCTACTAATTCAGTAGAGAGGCTGGGAACACTTAAATAATCTCTGTGGGTAAAGCTCAGGTCCCTTAGGAAATCTGTCACACTTTAAGTTTAGAGTCCAGGGACACTTGTATACTTAAAGGCTATTTTAGAGGACTTTGGATACCTATCAAGGAAAAAGCTCTGATTAAAACTAATGATGATTCAGAGTGCGTAGCTTTTCCCAGGAGTTTACAAGAGTAAAAAGGCTATGAAGCCATAGTTTAACTCTTTTGGAAAAAGAGGATCCTGGCATTTAAGGTATCTTGCGAAGTTTGTATTCTTTGTTCTCCAAAATACTTTAAAGGAACATATTCAGTAATAAACCTCCCTGGAAGACAAATGCATTAGAAAATATATTGTTTGAAATGCCCTCATATTTAGGTTGAAATATGATATAAACTCGAATATACGTGTTTACATTTTAAATGTATTTATCATTGTATTACATATATTTAACAAAGACTTTAATCATGACTTGGTGATTCCAAAAATAACCAGCTTACCGATAACAATTGTAGGCTTCAGGCCCCTTGAAGTCAATGACCATATCTTTTTCATTCTTATAGTCTAATTTCTTGGAACAGTTTTTGGGACAGAGGTGATATATAATATATTATGTATATAATATATAATATATAACAATGATATTTGTTGATAAAAGTAGTAACTTTTCTCAAATTACGAGCTGCCAGGACTAGGATACAACAGTCCTAAGTACTGGTCTGCCACTTGGGCTAAAAAGATGGAATTGTTAATGAAGGTCTATTTTTTTTTCCTTTGAGAATCTTTTTCAATGTCCTTCCTAAGTGCAACTACCTGTATTTGATAGTACCTATGTTACTCTTTTTTAAAATCTTATTTATTTATAAAGATTTAGTTTGTTTATTTGAGAGAGAGTGAGCAAGAGAGAGCATAAGCCAGGGGAAGAGACAGAGGGAGAGGGAGAAGCAGACTCCATTTTGAACAGGGAGCCTGACTCAGGTCTCAACCCCCAGACTTTGGGATCGTAAACCTGAGCTGAAGGCAGACACTTAACCAACTGAACCACCCAGGTACCCAAGAACCTACATTTCTATAGATCCTGTTATTGGCAGTAATTTGGACCAAATTACTTGGGACTTAGTGTCTCACTAGTTTCTTACTAAGGACACTTACTAGGACTAGTGTCTTACTAAGGACACTGGAAAAACTTAGCAAAATACAAAAAAAAATCAGCTTGAATGTGTTAGATAGAAATTATTGTCCATGACCTGAGGGTTGATGGAGGCCCAGTGAATCCACTTACATATTCCATAGAAGGTTGCTGAGAGTATGAACAGGAATGGGGGATAGTGATTAGAATTCAAGATATGCAAAGGGGAAGGAGAATGACTGGGTTGAAGCCCCCTTGCTTTGGACAAGGCATCCAAGTGGTTATATCCTAGAAGTAAAGGGGAGATATCTCCATTTCAAATCATCTCACCCCTGAGATTGGATTAGAGTAATTCCTTTAAGCTAATGCCCAGAAGCCCTTGGCAGAAGCAAACTGAAATTTTCTCTGGAGTAAAGTAATATCATTTTAGGCCTCAAGTCCTTTGTACCATTTTACAAAAACTATGTCTAGTACACAATGAAAAATAATCAATCACACAAAGAAACAAACAAAAAACAACAGAAACAACAACAAAAACTGAACAAAAGGGATTCCGATAGTGAAATTATCAGACACAGATTTTAAAATAACAATGCTTTCTATGTATAAGTAAATAAAACATAAGAATAAAAATTTAGACAGATAACTGGAAACCTGAAAAAAAGAATCCGATGAAAATTTTAGAACCAAAATATTCACTAGCTGAAGATAAGAATTCAGTGCTGGGTATAACAGCATATTAGACACAGATAAGGATCGAATTTGTGAACTACAAGATAGTTGAGAAGAAACTATGCAGAATGAGGCATAAGAAAAAGGATGGAAAATACACAACATAGGGAAAGCACATAGAAGATATAGTTATAAAGCTTAATATGCATGTAGTTGGAATTCTGGAAGGAAAGGAAAAATAGTATTTGGCAGAAATAATATTTGAATTAATGAATCACCAGCAGGATACAGTTGGCATGTAGCTACATCATGGAAAAAATGCTAAAATCCAAAGACAAAGAGAAAAATCTAAAGAAGAACTAGGGAAAATAAGAGCTTATCTTTAAAGAAACAATAGATTTAGAACTGACTTTTTAAAGGAATAGTCTGAAGCTGGAAAATGATGGCACAAAAACTTTACAAAACTGAAAGCAAATGTAAAAAAATCAACAATTTTAGCATGAGATGTTAACATATTCTGCTACTGATAAAATAGACAGACAAAATATTCAGTGATAACATAGGTTTGAACAACAATTAGCAAAGTCTATTATAAAGACATATTGACTACTTTTCTATAGTCCTTTACATATGAATAAATTTATCAGTTTATATTATTTCTGTTTTGGCTCATGAAGCTGGAAGGGACAGCTGAGGATCTGGAGCCTTCAGGGTGGTTAGAACCTATCTTCTTACTATGTACCAGGCCCTGTACACAGCACAGGGATAAAAGTTGTAGTTATAACTACATAGAAGCAAATCAGAAAATGTAATGTGGCATTATGAGTGCAATGATAAAGCTTTACATAAGGAGCAGTGGGAACCAAGTCCTAATTCAGCCATAGGAGATAATGTCTGAGCAAAGTTTGCAGAAGGAAAAGAATATGGAGGAAAAGTGGCAATGTGGGGCGTGGGGAGTGGAACTACACCTAGCAAAGCCTCAGTTATGTGAGAGCATAACTGTTCAAGTCAGAGAACTGTCAGTCATTTAGAATATCTGGAGTGTAAAAGGTTGCTCGAGTTAAGGGTTATCTGGTTGCAAGAAACAGAAATTCTCACCAGCTGGCTAAAGTAAAGGAGGAACGAATATAAAAATAGGCAGGGATTTTGTGAGACAAAACTGTGGAAAGCAAAGCCAACATTACAAGAACTCTCCTTCCCCCTTTCTCTCTCTCAACTTCCAGTCTCTAATCTGAGCTTTTCTTTGTATGTCTGCTTCATTTCCTCTGCAGATGGGCTCCTCTGCTAAGTTGTGTGCTTGTATCCTACTATGGCAGTCCCAAATAGCGGCCCCTGCTCTCCACTTCTGGCCTCCACCCAGTTTGCCCAACTTTCCTGCTAAGCAACCCACATTTATTACTTAACTCCATTTCCCCGTGCCAGTTCCAAATTACCAAGAGCTGTACAATCTGACTAGTCCAGTTTCAACATGCATGTAGATCAGGGGTCAGCAAACTTAGGGCCTTGAGGGGTGGGAGGGTAGTTGGCAAATCTGGCCTGCCTTCTGCTTGTGTAAAGTTTTAATGGAACACAGCCACACACATTCATTTGCGTGTTGTCTTTGGCTGGTTTGACGTCACAAGAAAGAGTTGAGTAGTTGCAACAGAGAACCTATGGACCACAAAGCTGAAAATATTTACTATCTAGACCTTTGCAGAAGAAAATTGCTGACCCCTGGGTTGGATAGTTGGATGTGGAGACATAGGGCTGTATAGAGGCTCAGGGGGAGACAGTGCTGGGAATCAAAGCTTTGAGAAGTGGATAAACCCTTCCCCCTCTTTGCAGAAAAAGGATAATGTGGGGAAAAGGCAGCTGAGGAAGTATTTTGAGAAAGGAAATGTTTGAAGGCTCTAACACAGGAAAGAAAATAATCAGTCTCAAGTATGTGCTAAATTTTTCACACAAAGGGTGGAAGAGTGCAAGACAGTTACTCCTTAATCTGGAGAAGTTCATTAAGTTGCTAAATTTAGAAGAAAGTGTCACCATATCTACCTTTAAATAACTCACTTGTGGCAAATTTCGCAGACCCTCCATAGTTAGCTCTTGCTGAAAGGAACTGGCTGAGGCGCAACGTTCACGGTATGTAGAAAGATTTTTAAATGCATGTCCTAAAGGTTCAGTATCTACTTTTCAAAAGAGGAAGAAAAGAGAGGCATTGAAAGGATGAGATAGACAGTTGGAAAGACAAAGGAAGACAAAGACTTGGGGAGTAAGAGGAGATGAAATCTAAAATTTACAATTTTGGTAACCTGAGCTAAGAGTGTTCTAAGGAAAATTCCAAGGAAAGACTTTTCATTTGAGTAGAAAAACCATTAGAGTTTTTAAAGCTCTAGAGATCATTCTAGTGCTTGTTATATTCAAAGTGTAATCTGAGCACGCTCAGCAGCTTTGGCATCACCAGGAGTTTATTAGAAATGCAGAATCCCAGGCCTTAACCCAGACTCACTAAATAAGAATCGGCATTTTTAGAACTCCCCATGGGTGATTCATATAGACATTAAAGTATAAGGAGCACTTAATTAGAATGGCAGTTTTCATATTATTCAGAGTAGACTGATAGAGTTTTGTTTTCTTTGAAACCTTACATGGAATCCAACTCTATAAAACAGATCAGAGTGGACATGCTGTGGTTGAAAATGGGATGATACTGAAAGTTTGGGAAAGCCCAGGCATTTTCATCCAGTGTTCCTCCAGGAACACAATCTGAAAACCACTGATCTAGGGTGCCTGGGTGGCTCAGTGGGTTAAAGCCTCTGCCTTTGGTTTGAGTCATGATCCCAGGGTCCTGGATGAGTCCCGCATTGGGCTCTCTGCTCAGCAGGGAGCCTGCTTACCACCACCACCCCCCACCGTCTCTCTGCCTACTTGTCATCTCTGTCTGTCAAACAAATAAATAAAATCTTAAAAAAAAAAAAAAGAAAAGAAAAGAAAAGAAAAACCACTGTTCTAATGGATCTGGAGGAACTACTATCAAAATCTTTAGGGCCAAGTTCTGTCAAATTCCCAGGCACTCACTTACACACTCTCTCTCTTTTTAAATATTTATATTTTTGAGAGAGAGAGAGTATTTGGGCTTGGGGGTAGGGGCAGAATGAAGGGTGAGGGGGCAGAGGGTAAAAGAGAATCTTGAGAATCTCAGGCAGACTCCTCACTGAGTACAGAGTTCTTGCCAGGCTCCATCTCATGACTCTGAGATCATGGCCTGAGCTGGAGCCAAGAGTCAGAAGCTTAAACCTACTGAGCCACCCAGCTGCCCCTCCCAGGCTCTCTTCTACCTCATTGAGAACTTCTACAATGAATACCTGATAGTGATAGGATATGTACCTTGAGAGAGTTGAATTTTTTTTTTTTTTAAGATTTTACTAATTTATTAGAGAGAGAAAGAGAACACAAACAGGGGAAGCAGCAGGCGGAGGGAGAAGCAGGCTCCCCACTGAGCAAGGAGCCCCATGCAGGACTCATCCCAGGACCCTGGGATCATGACCTGAGCCAAAGGAAGACACCCAAGCAACTGAGCCACCCAAGAGTCCCAAGAGTTGAAATTTTTAAAGACCTAGAAATCACCAGTCTAGCTTCCTGTCTCAAAGATGGGGAAACTAAGGCTTAGAATGTGACCAATGAAACTCAATTAAAACTTAGGCACATTTAAAACTATACTAATCAATCACAGAAGAGGCTGCTATAGATTGAATATTGCCCCCTTCCCCTGCCAAAGTCATATGTGATTAGGTCTTGAGAGGGGAGATGGAATGGGATGAGTGCCTTCATGAGAGAGGCCCCACAGAACTCCCCTGCCCCTTCCATCATGGGAGGTTATGGTGAGAAGATGACCGGCCATGAACTAGGAATTGGGTTCTCACCAGACACCAAATGGTGGGACTTCCCAGGCTCTAGAATTGTGAGAAGTAGATGTATGTTGTTTATAAGCTATCCAATCTTTGGTATTGTATTATAGCAGCCCAAATAGACTAAGACAGAGGGAAACCTAAAGCTTCAATAATTCTTGGGGACAAAAAGTGCTGAAATTCTATATCCCTTCCCTGGTCCCTCCCTCCTTAGCAGTCAAGTAGAGAGACAATTTGTACAGTTCTTAAAAGCTATAGACTTAGACTCAGGTTAGAATCCTGGCTCTGCTGCTTACTAGCCCAGGCAAAATATTTCAACATTTTATGAACCTCTTTGTGTCTAAAATGAAGTTAGCAATTCCAGCCTCAAAGGGGTGCTATGAGGCCAATGTATGTGAAACAATGGAGCACATGACCTGGTGAATAATAAGTGCTCGGTAAATGCTAGCGGCCCTTGTCATTTTTTAAATGAACAACAACTAGAAAGTCAACCTACTGCAATTTTAGGAATTGTCCAAAAGAATTGCATAAGAGACGCTATAGAGGTCGGTTTCCTTTTCTACTGCTAGAAGAATAAAACAAATTATGTCTATAACAATTGGCTATCTAGTAAATAGAGTTTATTCAAAATTAAATATACAGTTGTGAAACTGACTTTTGACCAATGAGGTAATTGTTTAGGGAAGGCAGTATTAAAGAGATTTCAAATTATATTTTAGCAAATACAAATTTTTGTTCCCCAGTAGTATTCCATTTAGAGTTAGGCATTTTTAGTAACTGTGGTCAATTGCTTCACTCTGTCTCTTTGATTGTGCAAGCCCCAAACCTTGAAGTCACCTTTGGTTCCTCTCTTTCTCTTTAAAATATGTCTAAAATCTCACCCCATCTCCCTACCTCTACTGTCACCATCCTTCTCAAAGCCACAGTCCTCTCTCAGCTGAATGACTTTTTTAATACTTCCTAATTCTTGGCTTCTCCTCTTGCGCCTAGGTAATATTTCCTTACCATAGCAGCCGAAGTGATCCTCATAAAATCTGTGGGTTCATGTAACGCCTCATCTCATAACTACTCCGTGGCTTCCTCATTCATTCAGAATAATGCCAAAGCCCTTATTATAGCCCACCATGTTTTACATGCTCTAACCCTACCACCGCCACCATTGGCCTCCCTGCTCTTTCTTGACGCTGTCAGGCACACCCAGCCCTGTGACCTTTGCTTTCTGCCTGGAATGTTCTTCTTCCTGATACTTGCTTAGCTAACTCTCTCACTTCCTTTAAGTCTGCGCTTAAATTTTACTTTCACAATGAGGCTTGCCTTGGCCTCCTTAGTTAATACTGCAAATTATCCCCAACCAAGTCCCAAGAATCCTAATCCCCTTTCCCTATTGTACCTTTTCTTTCCCATAGCAATCATCATCTTCCCACACACTGGATGGTTTATTTATTATGTTTTCGTTAAGTCTGGCTCCCTGACTAAAATGTAAGCTTCCCAGGGACAAGTCTTTCTTCTGTCCTCTGATATAGTCTAATTACCTTGAACACTGCTTGGCATACAGTAGACAATTAAACAAATATTTGTTGAATTAACTTATTAGTTTTGTGGTTAGTTTGTGTGTGTTTGTTGCACTATCTTATTCAAAGATTAAACAAATGGATAATAATTTAACAAAGCCAATTGTTACATCGTGGGGGTTTTTCATTTTCTTTCGACTTCTCTTTGTTTTCACTTTCTTCTTCATGCCATGCTGAAACCCCCAAATGTCCTGAATATGACTCTACTTTAAGCTGATGTGCACATTTTCTCACCTAAGAATTAGTGCTGCCTGTGTTGCCCTTCCCACTCCCCTTCTAGTACTCAACCATACGCAATCTGTTCATAGAGCACAACTTTTATGTCTAAATAGCCATTATTTCTGGGACTGCCTGGTCTTACGTATTGGCTAAGGGGCAGTCATTTTCAAGCCAATAGTTCAGGTTAGGACTAAGGCAGTAAAGAAGAGAGAGAATAGTAGTGGTGCACTGAGGAAGATTTGAAAGTTGGATCATCTAGGGGAAAATGATGAATCTTTGTTACTCCCTGCATGGGACAAGAGAAGGAGGACAAATTGGAGGAGGGCATTAATAAAGTTGTGTGCTATTCACTGTGGTTTGTGAAATCCTCCCCTGGCTCACTTAGAAAATCCTCAGCAGAATCTGCATCACCTATAAATATTTGATGGATGGATTTTCTTTTGAGGGGATCTGAATATGTTCTGGTTCCTACTTCAAGGTTGACATTGGGTGAAAGTGGAGACTTTCCATGGCAGAGCTATGCAAGACACATTTTAGGTGTGGAGACTGCAGTCTTCTGGGGCTGCCTGTCTGCCATGGGTTAGGGTGATGGGCCATGCCAAGGAAGGCTGACTTCCTGTCCCTTCCAGGGCACAGCATGTAAGTCCCACAGCTATAGAGAGGTAAAGCTGGCAGCTAGGGGATGGTGAGTGTATACAGTCATGCGATGGGGCCCTCAGGTGCCAATGAGCAGCTGCCCTCATCTTGAAAGTATCCCTGTGCAAGACATTAAGTAATGTATTAAAAAACAGCAAGATGAGTTGAGATAGAGGAGAAGAAGAAAGAAAAACATTTTGTATTTTAGTACCTTTAGCACTGCAGCACATTGGCACTTTTTCTGCTTTTTTGAACAAGGTGCCATATTTTCGTATTTCACTGGGCTGTACAAATAATGTGGCCGGTCCAGTCTCTAGGCATTCTACTTCTTTTTCCTTTCCAAGTCACAGATTATAACATCTGAGTGGTGATGTGTCTTCCATTAGTGAAAATAAGCCAATTTTTACAACATATAGTATTATTAATCTTCAATTACCTTTGATGGGTTTAGCAAAGGGGAAGCAATTTTTTCCTAGACCCATAAGAATCATTCTATCATTAAATTCACTTTATTATATGATTTAAAATGAATAAGCATGGGAAGAAAATTTAGTACTTGTCAGTAAAATTCCATTTTAAATTGCTGTAATTTCTTTTCTGAATGTCCTTGATATCCAGCAATCATGATATAAAATGTTGCTTATGTATAGATATTATATTACATAGGAGAATTTATTTTCAGTTCTGTGGCAGTCAAGTCTTCTAAGAATAAAATAAGCATTAAAAATAATTGAAACTTTGAAATATGCATTTCTTACTGATACGATTGCTGTCTCTTCTCATGTCAGGGAAGTGGTACCGCTTGGTAGAAAGAACCCAGAATTCTGAATTAGAAGAAGAAAATGGGCAAATTGTTTATTCTTTTTAGCTCCCAATTTTATCTTTGTTAATAAATAAAGACCTGTATTGAACCTCACTCATTGTTGCTCTGCATTGGGCTTTTGCTCTAAGTAGCAAATTTCTCAGTTTTCTTCCAACCCTGGAATTTATGATATTTGAATCATGCTTTAAACACATACACACATACTCTATTTTTTTCTAACGAATACTACTATTATTAAACTATTTTGAATAACTATGGGTCTTAGAACATGTTTGCATGAACGTAATAGAGACCTATTGAATTTGCTCAAGTAAAAATTCTTTTTTCCTTTTTTAAAAGATTTTATTTATTTGAGAAAGAGAGCATGGGGTTGCAGAGTGAGAAGGAGAAGCAGACTCCACACTGAGCAGGGAGCTCAATATGATGCTTGATCCCAGGACTCCAGGATCATGACTTGAGCCAAAAGCAGATGCTTAACCAACTGACCCACCCAGGCACCACTAATATGTTATTTTAAAAGTAGTTACATTATAAAAATACTTTCATAGTCCACAAAGGAACAGAGAATGATTAAGTCACAGGAAAGATGGGAATCAATACATTTCAGGACTCTCAGTATCAAGATTTTAGAGATCTTTGCTCTAGTGCTCCATCATTAATGTGCCTCAGCTACCAAAGTATGGGGATAGAAAACCTAATTTGCTGAAATGGCTTGTTTCTCCTTGGTCAGATGTCTACCTTTGATCCAATCAGCTGTGGCTCAGGAGAATGCAAATGGGATAGAAACAGGGCAGCCAGACTACTCAGCCAGGATTTGTTCAAAGGTCACATACTGTTCAGGTAATAGCTGGATACAATACATCAGGCAGCTAATGATGGTGTCACTTTGAAGAAGTCTGAACTACCACTGGACTTATTTTCTCATAAGCAGATACTGCATTTCATATTCTTTTGGAAAATATCTTCAGATCGTTAAGAAAAAAAAAATGCCAACTTTAATTCAGTTAATCTGGCAAGTAAAATTTCTCCTTTTATTTACTTCAGTGTCTGTTTCCAACTTGATGGAGAAATGTATTGAACCTCACTCATTGCTGCTCTACACTGGGCTTCTGCTCTGGCCAGGTCCATAGAATCCTTTCCCAAACCAATTAAGAAGCTCAAATGCTGCACGTTCAATAACAAACATGATAGAACAAATGCGTTCTTCTTGTATTTACCACATTATTTTAAACATAAATGTGTATCAAAGATGCGGGTCATTGATTCCATCCATCCTCCCCTCCGAAAGATTCTGACTTGCCTCCATCACAACAGAGCCCCTCTGGCCTATTTGTACTGTGTAACGTCACTTCTCCCCCGGACTCAGGCAAGTAAGTCATGTGTAGACAGTTGGCTGGCACAAGAGGATGCACCCCATTGCACAGCTAAATCAATCAGATTTTCCTTTTTGAACATTTGAAAGAGGAGACAGAGACCTAGGGAGTGGGTAGCTACATCACTTTTATAGGGGAGCTGGAGAGAGTGACAGTCCTGTTCTTACCCTTGCCTTTTCCTTGAATTCTGTAAGATTATTACTTTTTAGAGTATAGATCAAGAGTATAATAAACCATGGGCTAATTTGAGTAGGTTACTTGAAATAAAACTTGGTCTAAAGCAAATAGAAAAAAATATAAAATACCAATATTGTTTTCCTTTAAAAAAAATTTTTAAAAAACCTATTATTTCCTAAATCTAGTAGTTCTCTAACTTGAGCATGCATCAGAATCAGCTGGGGGCTTGTAAAGTGCAGATTGCTGGGTCCCATTCCAGACTTTCTGATTCAGTGTGTCCAGGATGGGACAGAGGGCATTATATTTCACATTTCTTTATTTTTTTTTAAGATTTTATTTATTTACTTGACAGACAAAGAGAGAGAGATCACAAGTAGGCAGAGAGGCAGGCAGAGAGAGAGGAGTCAGGCTCCCTGCTGAGCAGAGAGCCCAATACGGGGCTCAATCCTAGGACCCCGGGACCACGACCCCAGCCGAAGGCAGAGGCCCTAACCCACCAAGCCACCCAGACACCCCATATTTCACTTTTCTAACAAGCTCCCTGGTGATGTTGATCTTTCCGGTCCAAGGATCACTCCTTGAGAAACAGTGCTCTAGAAATAATTATCTAAAATGACCATATAAAAAAATAAAATGACCATACCTAACATAACTTTTTTTTAAAACCCTGAATTAAGATTCTTCAAAAGAGTATAGTGTCTAAGAGAGTTCATGCCCTGGTAGAAGCCAGATAACCTAGATGCAGGTCCTAGCTCAGCTACTTACAAAGCCGCTTGGACAAGATACTTAACATTTCTGTGCCTCTTCATCTGTTGAGTAGAGAATATAATAGACAATGCTAACAAGCAGGCTGGCACTGTATAACTGCAGGCATTCATATAGACCCCAACATATGAATGGCATCCCCTAGAAATGTGTGAAGGGACCATCAGGAATACCTACTTGAGGGAGTTGTAACAGTTAAGATCATTATAAGGATTAAATAAAGTATAATGCATATGAAAGGTTTAGAATAATACCTGGCACATGGTAAGGACTCATTAGATGCCAACTATTAGAATTTGGTCCATATCTTAGCTATGCAAAGAAAATCTTGAAAACATAGTCATGGTGACTGTATTCTTAGTCAAGAATTAAAGGAATGCAGGGTGCCTCAGTGGCTCAGTTGGTTAAGCATCTGCCTTTGGCTCAGGTCACCATCCCAGGGTCCTGGATTGAGCCCCACATCAGGCTCCCTGCTCAGCAGGAAGCCTGCTTCTTCCTCTCCCACTCCTCCTGCTTGTGTTCCCTCTCTAGCTGTGTCTGTCTCTGTTAAATAAATAAATAAAATCTTTAAAAATAAGCAAATAAAATAAATAAAACCTTTAAAAAATAGATAAAATCTTAAAAAAAAACAAAAACAAAAAAAAACAAAAGGAATGCAGTTACCACTGTACAGGCATACTAGATTAAAGATGTTTTTTCTAAGAGATATATTCTTTGGAGAGCAAGGAAGCCGAAAAAGAAAATATGACCTTAATTCTCCCAGGACACAAAACTACCCTTTACACATATCCAGTATAAAATTAAGCACATAACCACTGCTGTCCCCAAATAGTTTTTTAATATCCTGAACTATTAATACTCTGGCTATCAAGAAGTAGTTAGTGCTCTGTATAGTTTGGAGCCTAATGATTTTTAAAACTAAGTCAATTTCCTTCTCTAACATACAGTGTCCTGATTTAAAATATTACCTAGAGATAGGTGGTAGATTGCACAATTTTATTTGACAAGATAAGAAAGTGCTTTAAGGGGCACCTGGGTGGCTCAGTGGGTTAAAGCCTCTGCCTTCGGCTCAAGTCACGATCTCAGGGTCCTGGAATCAAGCCCTGCATCAGGCTTTCTGCTCAGTGGGGAGCCTACTTCCTCCTCTCTCTCTCTCTGCCTGCTTCTCTGCCTACTTGTGATCTCTGTCTGTCAAATAAATAAATAAAATCTTAAAAAAAAAAAAGAAAGAAAGTGCTTTAAGCACAGAAATAGTTAAAA
Source organism: Lontra canadensis (assembly GCF_010015895.1). Lineage (NCBI taxonomy): Eukaryota > Metazoa > Chordata > Mammalia > Carnivora > Mustelidae > Lontra > Lontra canadensis. Next base: position 7,479,769 of record NW_022631055.1, read on the forward strand.
AACCCAAGTGGTAAATGTAACTATAGGAATAGTAGAAGCCAAGAGAGCTTGATGCCATAAGAAAAGTCCTTTGAGACATGTATGTGAATGTTCATAGCAATATGACATAAGAGCCCAAACCCAGAAACAATCCAACTGTCCATCAACTAGTAAATGAAGAAATAAAATGTGATATATTAGTTATGTATTACTATGTCCAAATCACCGCCCCCCCCAAGAGGTAATGACTAAAAAAAGTGTTTATTTTATCACTGTTCCTGTGGGTTTGGAATCTGGACCTTGCTTAGTTGGGTAACTCTAGTCTCTTTTAAGATTGCAGTCAAGGTGCTATTCAGGGTTGCATCTCATCTGAAGTCCACGCTCACTGATGTGGTGTTCATAGGCCTCCGGTTCTCGTTCGTTCTGACCAGAAACATCAGTTCCTTTGCCATGAGGGATCTCTCCATAAGGCTGCTTACGACATGGCTGCTCAGAGCAAGGGATTCATGAGAGAGAGAGAGAGAGAGAGAGAGAGAGCCCTAAGAGGAAAGCTATAGTCTCTTTATAACGTAATCTTAGGAATGACGTCCCACCAAATTCAGTTCATTAGGAGCAAGTTGCTAGGTCCAGCCCACTCTCAATGGAAAGGAACTACACAAGGGCATGAATACCAGAAGGCAGGAGTCATCTAAGACGATCTTAGAATTTGCCCACTTCTATGTAAAATCCATACAACAGTACTATTTGGCAAAAAATCAGGAACAAACTACCAAGATTATGCTGCAAATGGGTGAACCACAAAAACATTAGGCTAAATGAAAGAAGTCAGACTTAAAAGATAGAATACAGTTCTGTATAATTCTATTACTTGACATTCTGAAAAGGCCAAACTATCAAAACAGAAAGAAAACCAGTTGTTACTTAGGGCTGGGGGATTGAGTGGGGAAAGCAGAATTTGGGGGAATGATGGACATGTTCTGAACTGGATTATAGTGATAGCTGCACATCTCTGTGTATTTACCAGAAATCATTAAACTGTACACTTAAAAGAAAAATGGCATGGGATACAAAACAACCTGCCAGTTCTTTTAAAAAAACTCTCAGTTTCGTGAAAGGCAGAAGAATTATGTCAGAATAAAAGAAATGAAACGATACGCCACCAACTGCAATTCATGATCCTGGATTGGATCCTGATTGTTGGGGGGAGGAGATGGTGGCATGCCATATGGATATTATTGAAAAACTGGAGAAGTTACATATGGACTATTGATTAGATAATACTATTGTAAAAGGTTAAATTTGCCAAATAATTGTCCTGTAGGTATGTAGGAGAATGCCCTTGTTCTTCATAAATACGTGTTCTTTCATGGTAAAGTTCCATGTTTTCTGCAACTACCTTTTGACTAGTTCAGGAAAAAAAAATTATACGTGTACAGAGAATGTGGAGGAGAGATAGAGTAAATGTATTTCATTGTTAACAGCTGGTAAATCTGGTTGAAGGGTATATAGGAATTCTGTGTATTATTCTTGCAACTCTTTTGTATGTTTAAGATAATTTCAAAATAAAAAGTTTAAAAAAGTAAAACAAATCTTTGAATGAATTCTCCCTCTTGGCTTCCAGCTAGGATCAAGCACAGCTATCAGCACAAAGAGAAAAACCAACCACAGAGAAATGAAAACAAGTACTTTTGACTACTACTTGTCAGGTACTGTTTTTCTTTGTTCGAACTAATTCCTATAACACCCTTAGAGCACTAGTTCTTCATCCCATTACATTATACAGCCCATTACAACAACATAGGGAGTTTTAAAATTCCCTATGCCTTTGCAACAGCCATATAGAAAAAATTTAGAAGCTCTGGGAGTAGGACCCAGTCAGCAGTGTTTCTAAAGTTCTCCAGGTGATTCCCCTGTGCAGCCAAGGTTGGGACCACCACCTTGGACCTAAAGCTTTATTATGTGTCTTTTCCAGTTGTCAAAGTTGAGGCCCAGGGAGATTCGATAACTTGCCCATGGTGATACGGCTTGTGAAAGTGCAGGGGTTAGAGCTGGACATGCACGCACAGAAAACGGAGTGTGTGGGGGGTGTCTATGTGACTCCATTTTCAGGCTCTCTCCACCACACTTCCTGGACATCTGGAGTCTTCCCTGGGCTTTCCCCAGCCTGCCCTGCAGGCAAGGAGCCGAGCTGGATGCTGCAAAATATGAGCAGACTTGCTTTGGATTTTAAGGAAAATGAACATGAATATATAAAAGATAATGAATATTTGTAGAAAAACTCTGTAGAAGCACATAGCTGTTTTGTGACCGGGTGAAATCTAGTGATGGAAGTAGGTTCAATCAAGAAAGTCTTCTTTGATAAGTTGTCAGAAAAGAGAAATTGACATCTCTAAACATTCTTTCTCATGAAAACCTTTACCTCCTTTCAATGTTTTTTTACTCGAGTATTTTCCTCCTTGGCTTCTCCTGAAATTTCCTTCGGCTAGACAAAACAGACCTAATTTTTTAAAATTGTAAAACAAAGAATTTTGAAAAGACTTCCCTCCAAATTTAGAATAATTAAATATGTTTCCTTGAAGCCATGTTTCCCATTAACTTGCAAATCATTAGAAAGAATTATGTCTCATTTTAGTTTAGTCCTATTAATTTTTCATATTGCTGAACAGATAACATTCATGTTATAAACCTTAATTGTTGCTGTTCCTAGGTTTTCCGAACATTTAGAAATAAACCTCTTCAAGTGCTATTTAAGCTGAGGAAGGAGAAATTTGACCCGCAGTTTATCACCTAGCTCATTAGCATACTAATATGACTATAATTTGCATTTGACTGGGGGTTGTGCTTTCACCCTGTACTCTTGTTGGTGGAATATCACAGTTTTGGGTTGATTTTTAAGACAAATTGTATATCTACACTGGGGAAATAAGGTGGTGTTAATACAAGAAGCTTGGAAGTGAATTAATTGCTTTGAAACAATCCCATGTTGGTTTAGCCCCTTAGGTGGTGTTATTTGCACAGCTCTCGCAAATGCTAATGATCAATTCACATTGGCATTTAAACAAAATCAACCCTAAGACATTTCTCACACTTCCTAATGAATGATTCCTTTTTTCTTAGCCTCAGAGTTACCTAGGTCCTGCAGTGATCTAGAGTAGCTCCATTTTGATAAGAGAAAGTGTGACCGGGAGACTTTCTAATAGCTTTTTCAGATAACTAGTTCAGATAACTAGCTCCTAGTTAAGAACGACCCAGCTTTAAAAAAAAAAAAAAAAAAGGAATGACCTAGCTCTTTCCTAGCCATGGATGCAAAACTTTTACCTTGCTGTGGATACCCATGGGAAGGAAAATAATATGGGCCTGTACTGATGGCAATCTTGCTGGTAATTGATATTTTTATTATTAAAAAAAGTAATTAAATGTTTTAAGTAAGGGCGCCTGGGTGGGTCAGTGGGTTAAGCCTCTACCCTCGGCTCAGGTCATGATCTCAGGGTCCTGGGATGAGCCCTGCATCAGGCTCGCTGTGCTTTCCCCCCTCCCTCTCTCTGCCTGCTTCTCTGCCTACTTGTGATTTCTCTGTCAAATAAATAAATAAAATCTTCAAAAAAAAAATATATATATATAATGTAAAGTAATAACATGTTATTCTAAAATATTCTGAAAATATGTTAGAAGTCTGCAGTAAAATGCACACTTAATGCATAGAGAGGCAGGATATTTCTGTTACAGTAACACCATTGTTTTCTGAATGTGCTATAGACTGAATGTTTTATTTTCCCCCCAAATTCATATGCTGAAACCTGATCCCCAAGGGATGGTATTTCAGAGGTGGAGCCTATGGGAGGGGATTGGGTGATGAGGGCTCATGGGATAAATGACTTTATAGAAGAAACCCGAGAGGTGCTGGGTGGCACAGTCAATTAAGCGTCTGACTCTTGGTTTCAGCTCAGGTTGTGGTCTTGGGGTTGTGGGATCAAGCCCTGTGTCAAGCTCTGCGCTGGGCACAGAGTCTGCTTGTCCCTCCCTCTCTGCTCCTCCCTGCCACATGCTCCCTCTTTCTCTCTAATCAATCAATCAATCAATCAAATCTTTTTAAAAATTAAAAACCAGAGTACATTACAGAGACATGCTATATTGCAAAGACCTAGAACAGTAACTGGCTTATATTAAAATCTCAGTAAATATATACTGAGTGAATGGACGGATGGATGGGTGAATAAATGAGACCTTAGCAATACAAACCAGCAGGGAGGAAAAGAAAGCTAGGATTGGTACAGGCAGGCTAGCACCTGAGGCAGATAATCCCATCTGGTACAAGATACAGTGACCATATTCCTGTTTCTAAAGAGTAGAACAAGTTGGGTATAATCACGTTCATTTTGGCAGGTAGGGTTGGGCAGAGGCAGAAATGTTATTAACCTGATCACTATTCTCCACCCTCAGCTAATGTATTCCTTCCTTCTCTGTCCCACTTATATGTGTTGCTAAGATTCCATCATTCGTAGCACCTAAGCCTGCCCATTACCATCTATAGGACAAGCAGAAATATCTATCATCTATCTATCTATCTATCTATCTATCTATCTATCTATCTATCTATCTATCTATCGCACCCATGATCTGAATGGCTGTCCTAAGTAACCTGGGCTGTGTCTAGACATGGAATAGGTAAAAGCTAGTAATATGCACCAGTATCGTCTTAGTTCAGGCTGCTATAACAAGCACCACAGACCAGATGGCTTATAAACAAAAGAAATTTATTTCTCACAGTTCTGGAGACAGGAACTCCAAGATCAGGGTTTCAGTATGGTTAGGTTCTGGGGAGAGCCCACTTCTGGGTTGCAGACTGCTGACTTCTCGTTTTATCCTCACATCAGAAAAAGAGGGTGAAAGATCTCTCTGGAGTCCCTCTTATAGGAGCACTAAACCCATTCATAAGGGTTCTACCCTCATGATCTAATTATCTCCAAAGGGCCCCACCTCCTAATACCATCACACTTAGGGGGTAAGATTTCAATATATGAATTTTGGGGGGGGGGACACAAACATTCAGTTCATCATAAGTATTAAACCCTAGAAACACCATCTCAAACATTTCAGAAAGCTAGGGCTGAGGCACCATATGCCAATTACATAGATTCAGTAATACATTCGTTTGCTTTATGTGAATCCATATTTGTATTTATACCAAAGTTCTTATACACCCAAGAAGAATTATATACCATTTGGTAATATTCTGCTTATTAAACTGGCTAACAAGGTAATTCTTTGGGCCTAGGTGATTTGAGGAAGATACAACAAGAATTTGCGCAGAAAATAGCAGTAATCTTCTAAATACAGCCAAGTCAATTGTATCTGTTGTGCGCTAACAGAAAGACTCCTGGGCTATAGTAGATAGCCCGCTATGTAATCATCCTCGCTGAATAGCCTCAGATACTTTGTTTTGAAGGGAGTGCAGAAATCCTGCAGGCTTAATTGCCAATAAATCAGCATGACCTCCACTCCCTGGCAGTCCTTTTTTACAATGATCTTTTCAACCAGAAAATGAAGAGATGGATTTTACAGTGTGCGCATACTGCCTAGGGTGAGATAACAGAATTACACTTGCTGTGTTCTCCATTACAGCCCATGCTAGATAATGAAGGACTCTATTAATGACATGTTCTGTTTGCTTTTAGGTTATTTTCATCTTGTATTATAGTTATTTCTTTTTGTTATTATGGAGAGCTGTCTTTCCTTTCTAAAAAAAAAAAAAAAAGCCTTCCATCATTTGTTAATTCAATATTTTATCATCACCGGAGATTTCAGTCCCTAGTTAATTCACAAAAATTTGCATTAAAATATTCTGGCTTACTCAAAAAGCTATTCACAAACTGATTGAATTGGATGTTACTCTTAGCTGATTTTCAGATTTGTCTTAAAAAGTAGCTCCTTTGAATTAATATTTCTTTCATGACTATAACTAATACAGAAATGTTAACACCCATCCATACACAGATGTAACATAGCCTGCTGTTTGTACTTCTGAACTGTTTGCATGTTCAAGTTTAATTTGAGTAAGCAATATTTTGTGGTATGTGTGTGTATATATATATATATATATATATACATATATATATATTTAGATTTTACTGTATGAACACTTAAGAAAATCATAGAATTTAAAACTGCTAAATAATAGGTTCCACATCCTGCTTAATTCTGAAGTACCATTGCTATCTGTTCTGAATTTAGGGTGATGCTTCTTTTAGCTGAAAGCAGGGAACTGGTCCAGATGATTTCTTGGAGCTCTGTCTAGCATTAAGATCTTTGATGCAACCTGCCTGGTCAGGAGGCCATCTTCCTGTGTGTGGGCTGTGTGCTGGACAATACTGTTGTGCTGACTATATACATTAAAAAAAAAAATGTTTTAGGATTGGGAAGATTCTAGGATGATGGCAGCCAGGACATAGTATTTTAATCTCTCCAAATCCCTGCATAACAAAACACAGAGCCACTAGATAGCAAGACCGATAACATTTATAGTGAAATTAGGTGATAGAGTATCCTTCTAAAACCCACAATACAAGCAAATGAAAATGAGCCACAAAAACCTGCAAGTCCTACCACTTGTGTGGTAAAAAGCAGAGGAAAGCAATAGAGCCTCTAAGTGAACTTGAAAACAGAGCACAAAAAATGGCCAACAGCTATCTACTGGAAAGTATAGAAGACCGATTTGAGAATAGCAGCTGAAATTGGGAGGTAGTTCAAATGACAGCTGAATGCAAGAGGTCTCCAGTAAGGATGGAAGGCACTAGAACAGTTTGGTCCCAATGAACTCATGCAGCTAGCCAGTCTGTTCCCTTCCAGTATAGATCCTGACCTAGACTCCTGAGAGCAAAATCAAATTGATCAGGATGAAAATAATAGAAACAAAGGAAAGAGAAGAGCCATAGCCAGGAAATCTCAGAAAGTAAGGAGTTATTTTTTAAATACTTTATGGAAATAAAAGAGGGAGCTCTGTGAAGTTAGCCAAGCTACCCTGAACCATGCCACCTTCTAAACATTCAGAAAATCTTTTTTCACTTAAAAACGGGCAACATATCACTTACTATATGAAAAGAAAGAAAATAAAGAGCACAATGGCATCAGACAGTGAAAGCACATCAGAAACATGTTCATGGCATATGTCAAGATTATAACCTTTAATTTCAAAATAATCTAGAAGGTATTAAGAAAAATAATCTAAACGATATCAAGAGATAAAAAGAAAAACCATAAAATCAGATCTTATTATAAATTCAGAAATGGGATGCTAGAACTCAGAGAATTAAAAATAAAAGAAAAATCACTTCAGAAATGGAGTCTTAAAAGAACACTAGAGAACATAAAAACAATATCTTTTCTTTTTTTTTCTTAAGTAAGCTCTATGCCCATTGTAGGCACTGAACTCATGATCCTGAGGTCAAGAGTCACATGCTCTACCAACTGAGCCAGCCAGGTGCCCTGACAAATAGTATGTTAAGCAAGAGCTGAAAAGAATAAGAATTTTCAAAATGAAAAAGAAGTTAACAAAGATAGACACAATTCAAGAGAAAGTGACAAATTTAAGGCAAAGAATATCTAACATATAGATGATAGGAAGTCCTCAAGAAAGAGAAATCACGTTGAGGGAACAAAACAAACACTAAAAAACATTAATTCAAGAAAACTTTCCTAAAACAAAAAGAAAAAAAAAATTTAATTGCATATGGAATGAGTACACTATGTATCTGAGACTCTTCACTCAGAACAACCAACATCAAGACATAATTTAGTAAAATTATTAGGTTTTTTTTTTAAGATTTCACTTATTTATTTGAGAGGGAGGGAGGGGGAGAGAGAGAGAGAGAGAGAGAGATGCAGTGGGGGGAGGGGCAGAGAGAGAGGGGGAGAGAGAATCCCAAGTAGACTCCCTGCTGAGTGTGGAGCCTGACACAGAGCTCAATTTCATGACCCCAAAGTGATCACCTGAGCCAAAACCAAAAGTCAGACAATTAACTGAGCCACCAAGGCACCCCAAGTTATTGGACTTCAAAGAAAAAGGGATAAAAAGTCTTTAGACATCTAGGCAAAAGGAATGTGTGATTTATATGACAAACACAATTATATTATCATCAGTCTTGTCAACACTTTAATGCCAGACATAAATGAGGTAACATATTTAATCACTCAAAGAAATCAAATGTGAACCAAGGCTATATTTAGCAAAACTGACCATCAGGTATCAAAAGCACAAACAAATGTTTATCAACATTCAGGAATTTAGGGAATAGTACCCTCATTTTTCTCTTTGAGAAATCTACTAGTGATCAGGCTTTAGAGAACCAAAATAACTAGAGAGACATTGACATAAGACCTGCTCATGAGCATTAAACAAATAATTACGTATAGGACTCAGACTAAATAAGGGCTAAAAGGGAGAGTATGGTATGTAATGGCTCTCTGACAATGGAGTTACCATACAACTATTAAAACTGAGAGAAGAAAAAAAAACAAACTGAGAGGAGAATGGGAGAGGAACACATGAAAAACTTCTATCTTTCCTCAGTAATTGTATTTTTCTGTGCCTATGATGTATATAACATGGGATCATGTAAATGGAAATTCTGGGATATTCAAATTGTCTATCACCCTCTGCCCTTGAAAACCCAGATTTTCCTGTGTGGAAGACTAAATGCAGGCAGGCTTAAACACAAAACCTGTAATCCTGAATTTGACTTGGAAATATCAGTATTAACTCAGAGGTATTTTATGTTTAAAATGCATATTTCGGGGCACTTGGGTGGCTCAGTGGGTTAAGCCTCTGCCTTTAGCTCAGGTCATGATCTCAGGGTCCTGGAATCGAGCCCCGCATCAGGCTCTCTGCTCAGGAGGGAGCCTGCTTCTCTCCCTCTCTCTGCCTGTCTCTCTGCCTACTTGTGATCTCTCTCTCTGTGTCAAATTAAAAAAAAAAAAAATCTTTAAAATGCATATTTCTCTGTATCTGTGTATTGTTTAATATGAAAACTTTTTTACAAGGAGGGTTTCTTTTTTTTTCTTATTCCAAAGATTTTATTTATTTATTTGAGAGAGAGAGAGAGTGAGAGAGAGCACAAGTGGCAGGGAGGGGCAGAATCAGACTCCCCACTGATCAGGGAGCCAGATTCAGGGCTTGATCCCAGGACCCTGGGATCATGACCTGAGCTGAACACAGACACTTAACCGACTGAGGCATCCAGGTGCCCCAAGGAGGTTTTCATTTTAAACTTTCTTATCTCTGTCCACTGTAGAACCCTAGAAACAATGACCAATCCTGTGGCCATGAGCATCCTTAGCAGCCAGCTTGTGGACTTGAAATACCATGATGCCATTTCTCTCTAAAAGAAATCTGAGGGGCACCTGGGTGGCTCATTTAAACGACTGCCTTTAGCTCATGTCATGATCCCAGGGGATCCCAGGCTCCCTGGGGATCCTGCTTCTCCCTCTCCCTCTACTACTCTGCCTGCTTGTGCTCTTTAGCTCTCTCTGTCAAATAAATAAAATCTTAAAAAAGAAATAAAAGAAATCTGAACTTCTTGAGGAAATGGCTGATTTCAGGTTTGGGGCAGTGTATTGGTTTGCTAGAGCTTCTGTAGCAAAATAGCATAAATGGAAGAAATTTATTGTCTCACAGTTCTGCAGGCTAGAAATCCAAAATCAAGGTATTGACAGGGTTGGCTCCTTCTGAGGGTCTGAGGGAAGGCTCTATTTCATGCCTTTTTTCTTAGCTTATAGATGGCCATTTTTGCCTTATGCTTCTTCACAATGTCTTCTTTCTATATGTATTTTTGTAGTCCCTTTTCTTTATAAGGACATCAATTAGATTACGGACCACTGTAACTACCTCAGTTTAATTAATTACCTCTGCAAAGACCCTATCTCCAAATAAGGTCACATTCTGAGATACTGGGGGTTAAGACTTCAACATATGCATTGGGACTATAATTCAACCAATAACAGGTAGTAAATATATAAAATGAACTTTAAACACCTTGTTATACTAAATAGTGAGGAAGTTCATTAAGATTATCAGGATCAGGCACCTGGATGGTTCATTCAGTTAAGCGTCTGCCTTTGGCTCAGGTCATGAGTCCAGGGTCCTGAGATTGAACCCCGAGTTGGGCTCCCTGCTCAGTGAGAAGTCTGCTTCTGCCTCTCTCTCTCTCTGCCCTTCCCCTCCACTCAGGTGCTCTCTCTCTCTCTCTCCTTCTCTCTCAAATAAATAAATTAAATCTTAAAAAAAAATTTAATTAAATCTTAAAAAAAAAAATCAGGGTCATGTCCAAAGGCCAAGGAGCCAACCTAAAGAGGCTCCCACTGGCCAAAGAAAAGGTGGGAAAATTACAATTTGAGCTTCAAAGCTGATTTTATACATATATATATAACATATTTCATATATTAATTATGCATATTATTGCATATTGTTAATATGTTATATATTTTTATATGTAATAAATTGGTTTCCTTTTGAGGATTGACAGGGAAATAATTCATTATGAGAACTGAATATAAAAGAATTAACTAGTTATTTATTTCCTATATGAACAATGCCATTGTGTTACTAAATAGTAAACAAGGGAAAGCATCTTTTAATAGAAGTATTCCAACTAATAATTGAAAAAGAAATGATGGGGGTGCCAGGCTGGGTCAGTTGGTAGAGCATGCGACTTGCTCTCAGAATCATGAGGTTAAGCCCCACGTTGGGTGTGGAGCCTTCTTAAAAAAAGAGAGAAAGAAAGAAAAAAGAAGGGTGCCTGGATGCCTGTCAGTTTAGGGTCCAACTCTTGTTTTTTGTTCACGTTGTGATCTTGGGTTGATGAGATTGAGCCCCCCATTGGGCTCCATACTTAGCTCAGAGTCTGCTAGAGACTCTCTCCCTCTCCTTTTCCCTCTCCTTCTGCTCCTACTCTCTCTCTCTCTCTCTCTCTCAAAATAAATACATATTTTTTTTTTAAAGAAAAGAATTGATAGAATTAGAGTAGCACTATTTTCCAATTCTTAGCAAATTAATGGATAGGCACTGAGCATTAGGAATCTGCTGACATCGCAAAAAGGGAGGCAACCCAACATGTGGCTCCAGCGAAAGAAACCATCTTTCCATTCCAGTTACTCTAACAAAATGGCACAGACTGGGTGGCTTAAAACAGCAAAAATGTATTGCTCACCGGTATGGAGGCTGAGATCAGGGTGTCAGCATAGTTGGGTGAGGGCCCTCATCTGGGTCACAGACTTATCATTGTATCTTCATATGGTGGAAGGGTTGGGGGAGTTCTGTGGGATCTTTTATAAGAACATGAATCCCATTCATGAGGACTCCTCTCTCATGACCTAATAATCTCCCAGAGGCCTCACCTATTAATACCATCACCTTTGGGGGTTAGGATTTCAAAACATGAATTTAGAGGGGACACAAACATTCAGTCCATACCACATAATCTTCCCTAAGGAACCAAACATGAACCTGAGCATACCTCTGGGTCCAGCTGCCAATGTGCAGGAAATGAAGAAGATGAAGAAACTTGTTGAACTGCTGTATGGGTGCATAGTCAACAACATTTGGATTATAATTAAATAAATAAAACTAAATAAAATAAAAATAAAGTTTTATATCCACCCCCCCGATTAGAGTGTAAGAGAGTACATGGATTAAGTGGTCTGGGTTCTTCAATAGATAAGATGTGAAGAAAAGAATTGGAGGAGAAACCTATGCATTAAGAGACTTGCAATAGATCACTAAACAGTATCCCTGGGATGCACACTTGGATATCTTATTATACTTGGGTAATATAAACATAAAGCAAGGATTGCTTTAATCTTCAGAATAGCAGTTACTTTTGTCAACATAGGAGTTATCACTGGAATGGGTATATGGAGGGGCTTCTGGGTAGGGGCTGGGGTTGGCAGAGTAATATTTCCTGGCCTGGGTAGTGTTTATAAAGATGTTTGCCTTATAATGACTCATTAAGCTATATGTTTTGTGTGTTTTTCTGTACCTGTTTTGTTTCTCAGTAAAAAAGTTTGTCTACTTTGTGTTTTTGTTTTGTTTGGGTTTAAGAGCTGAGCAAAACAAAGAGCTTTAGAAGAGCTCCATGCCATATGCTGCTTTCATTCCAGGATACTTGTCAGTGTCTTCCAGAAGTGCTACTGTGACCCCATTTCCCATTAAATTCAGCAAAGCCTGTTCTTGGGATAATAGGCAAACTCATTTCTGTCTACAGCCTGGTTTACAGGCTGGGTAGGAAGAAAAGCAAGTGAGAGATCTGCAAAGTAGAAAAGAAATATGTTTTGCCATCCAAGCATATTCCTGAAAAAAAAAAAAAAAATATATATATATATATATGGCAAAACTGGGAAAGCCCAGGTATAGAAATGGCAGCATTTAGTATAGTAGTATCATACCAGCTCTCTGAGAAACTACAGAATCCCTCACTCTCTGTTGAGGTTTATAGCTTCACTTCTTTCACAAATTAGACAAAGTGGCTTCCACCCATTTGATCCATTGATCTTTTTTATTTTTTTTATTTTTTTAGATTTTTTATTTATTTATTTGACAGACAGAGATTACAAGTAGGCAGAGAGGCAGGCAGAGAGAGAGGAGGAAGCAGGCTCCCTGCTGAGCAGAGAGCCCGATATGGGGCTCGATCCCAGGACTCTGAGATCATGACCTGAGCCGAAGGCAGAGGCTTTAACCCACTGAGCCACCCAGGCGCCCCCATTGATCTTTTTTAAAGCTGCAGAGTCTACCTGGAGATCAGTTTGCATCCCAAGTCAATCTTTAAGTTATCAGCAAGATCTCTCTGAAAGCTAACTTTCCTGAAGTACTCATTAAAACAAAGAGCCGGAGTCCACTGTGTGAGCAATAACACATTCCCTGCAATGAGCGAAGAGAGGGCTGTGAGCTCTGGATCAGACAACCTGCAAGTATTTATTGAGCACGGATTTTTCTATAAAGTCTTAATTTCAAATATGGGGTTGGACCCCCAAATATATGGTCACCATACTTATTTTATAAAATCATTCTTTCCCTTTCTTCTTCCACTGTTAATGAAAACACTGCTGCCCTTGTAGGTAGATCTGACAGATGGACTTAACTTTTTCTTAAATTTTTAAATTTTTAGAACGGGTCCAGGAGGTTCCAAGGATATGCCCAGAACCCCCAAGGTGCCATTTAGAAAAGAAGGTTAAACAGGTAGTTATTTAAATCCCGCCAGTTATTTAAGGGCCAGCTCAGCATCATCTCTCTGTTCTTCAAGTCCCTTGAAAGCTTTTTAAACGGAACTGCGTAACCTAGTCTTTGTTATTGCTGGTATTGTACATTGCTCTTCGACTGCTTTATGCTTATTAACATTGTGTCCTTATATGGTTACAAAGCTTCCTGAAGGCAGCAGTGATGTTTTAGGCTTTCTTGCACTCTTCATTGCATATAGAAAACACTCAGTACTGGGGTGCCTGGGTGGCTCAGTTGATTAAGTGTCTGCCTTAAGCTCGGGTCATGATCCCAGGTTCCTGGGATTGAGCCCTGTGTTAGACTTCCTTGCCCCTCCCCCTGCTTGTGCTTTCTCTCTCTCTCTCTCTCTCTCTCTCTCAAATAAGTAAATAAAAATCTTTAAAGAAGAAGTTAAAAAACAAACACTCAGTACTCACTGATTTCATTGACTGATCCTTTAATACTTCCATGTATTCAGTCAACAGTATTTACCGAAGACCCACTATACGCTGCAGTTATATAGCTATGAGCAAGCATGTGCTCTTGTGAAACTTCCATTTTAATAGTTGGAATAAGGGAAAAATCCCAGGATTCGTCTTTTCCCCCCAAACTATGTACTCTGAAATTACTAACTTTCCCACAGTAGCAGGCGCTAAACCACCCTTCGTCCAAAAAGAATTCCCAGCCCATTCTGCTGCTTAGTAGCAGGCAAATTAAAAGAAAAAACAAAACAGGTTCAGCAGGTATGAATTCTTTCTGATCTCTCTCCCTTTCAGGGAGGTACATTCTTCAGAAAGTCAAGGAGAACCTTTCAAAATCCTGGGGTGGAAGGGGCTTCACACAGTTTCCCTTTGACTACTGTACTTCTCCCCAGTACTTCCCCCAGACATATACTGATGGTTATATATCTGTACGTTTGTATATATGCATCTCTCTCTCTTCTGGGGAGATTGTTATTTTTAAATCAGTAGTCACCTTAGTACCCTTTGCCCTCTAGAGAGATTTATCAAAGGCAGGAGGGTGCCAAAGCTGTAAACCTCTGCCTTTGTGATTCTCTTTTTGATGTTGGAGCTCTCTCACCACCTGCTCCTTTGGTCTAAGCAATTCCCAAGCTTCCACAAGCCTGGGAATTTGGCTACTTCTTAACCACAGTTTTTTATTTCATCAATTGTGTCAAAGTGGCAAATTTTATAGTCCTGGGACCACACTGATTTCTCAAAGTAAGTGTTTCCCTGATTTCATTTGTTTTGACAAAATAATCTTTGATAGGAAAACTAAATACATTTCTGCCAAACTGCCCCAGATTTATTATACATATAGTATAAAAATGATAAAACTCTGTACTTAAAAAAATTATAGTGCAAATTGATACAATTGGTCCTGTTGGGCTCCCTGCTCAGCAAGGAGCCTGCCTCTCCCTCTCCCTCTGCTGCTCCCCCTGCCTGTGCTGTCTCACTCTCGATCTCTCTCAAATAAATAAATAAAATATTTTTTAAAAATCACCCAGGTTTGCTAATAGGCCAAAAACATGCAGTAAGTACAATAATACTTGTTGAATGAATGAATTAAATTCTCTTATTTTATCCACCACTCCCAGATACCTCATATCTAAAGGATGGATTATCTGTGAAGATAAGGAAACATGCTACTAACATAAATAATAGGATTATAACAAATCATGCATCATTGAAAAATATTGCTATGATCAAAATTTAGTGCTTTAAGCAAAGGCTTGTAAATAATTGTTCACCCGTTTTTTTGTACATCATTTGAGTAATCCAATTATAGACAGATGGGAAGATAAAAGTTTCCCAGAAAGGAATAAGGATCTCTTTCTAGTGGAAATGCACAGATTCTAAGTACAAATCCAAAGTTTGTTCTAGGTGATCCATTCTTAATACCCAAAGAATTGCTGTCAGAGGTAGTATGTAGTATGTTGTGAGGTGAGGCTGAGTGTCTTTGAGGTAATGTGAATTCACGGGTTTTCGTGTGGGGTGATTGTTTTTATTTGTCCAAGTAGAAAGGGCACGTGGGAAGCAGATGGCTGTTAATCTGGCACAGAATAGCTCCAGATGATTGTACTTTTCCCAAGTTGAGCTCTGAGGAAGCTCAAACTAAGTTGGCTGTGGACAGACAATTGGTGAAACTTGTGGGGAACTGTGGAAAGTGTTTCCTACGTGTCCTCTGACCTGAACTTTATGCTGTAGGATCCCCTTGTCTAGATTTGTTTACCTCACAGGAGACTTTTGAAATGATACAATCCTCCAGGATTAAAGAATTCTAGTCAGATAAAGTTGATGTCTCTTTTCCATACCAGAAATGACAGAGAAAATATTGAAATTCTTTAGGTTTCCTCTTTATCCATACAAGTGGATAAACAGTAACACAGTGGCCCTGTAGAGCCTTTATGTTAAGGTAAACAGCTGGTCTTACCAAAGCAGTTTCTCTAAGAGTGGATCATTTGTGTGTGGGGGCGGGGGGGGGGGGGTTGTGCTGGGGACTAGGGCATAAGTTAAACAACCAGTTGAGTATTTCTACCTCTTGAAGAACTGATAACTTACAACCCTCAAAGGAGGCATAGGGCAATTAATTCTGGGCTAATATGTTGCTACTAACCTATGAATTCAAGCTAGAATTTTCTCATATAACATATATGAAACAGTCAGCTTGCCTATTTCCACAATCCACAGAGCTATAGTATTCTTTCTAACTTGTCTAATAAATGAATGGAGCTCAAAGTTTGAGGACAGGAAGAATTTGAAACCTCGCCAAATCTTCAGATGGGATACATACTACTTATTGACTACTGAGATAATTGGAGATCAGTAAAAAACCAATGTGAATCAAAAGTGAGTAAGTTAAGAAATAAGTCCTATGTTTATGTAAATAATAGATCTCTATGTACCCGTTCTTCTTGACCTATGTTGAGTCACATCTTCATTCATTTATTTAACAAATATTTACGAAGTTCCTACTATGTGACAGGCTCTGATAAGCACTGGGAACATGATAGTGATTGAAACAGATAAAAATTATGAGGCTTACACCCCAGTGTATTTTTTTACATACTGCTTTAGTCATTTAAAGGCCAGTCAAAGGGAATGTCTCTCCTCTGACCTATTCCTCCTGCTCTCATGGAAGGGAGCCCTGGCTGCAGCAGCTAGAGGCCTAATCCCTAAGAGCTATTAGGAGTGGAAGGAAGTGCCTTAGGATTTCCTTCCCTGCCCCCTTGACTCTAAGTCTTCATTCACTGTGCTATGCCCTAAGCCTCCCAGTTTCCAAAATCTGGGGCAACCACCCACAAGCCTGTGTTTCTGCAGGATAGTGGTAACTAGCATTGGTTGACTACTTACCATGAGCTAGACTCACACTAAGTAGTTTACACACATTATCATGCTCAAACCTCCCAACCTGATGAGATAGGCACTGTTACTACCACACAGTAAGCTCTGAGTGGATATTTCTTGGAGGCAGGAAAACAGCACAGAGTTTTTGTTCTTGGGTCTAGGTTCAAGAGAGAGAAAGCATTTTTATATTGGTTATGTATTACTGTATATACTCCCCAAGGTTACCCCAGATTTAGCAGCTGAAAACAATAAACTGTTACTATCTCATAGTTTCTGAAGGTCAGGAACTTGGGAGCAGCTTAGCTGTATGGCTCTGGCTCAGGGTCTCATAAGGTTGTCTAGTGTTAGCGAGAGATGCAGTCATCTGAAGGCTTGACCAGACTATTGGATCTGTTTCCAAGATGGCTGACACATGCAGCTCTTGACACAAGCCTCAGTTCCTCACTGGCTGTTAGCAGAAGACCTCAGTTCCTTGCATCATCTATCTCTTACATGGCTGCCTCAAGCCATGGTAGCTGGCATCCTCCAGAAAGACTAATCCAAGAGAGAGCATGGCAGAAGCCACAGTGTCTTTTAGTAACCTAGCCTCAGAAGTAAGATTCTGTCACTTCTGCCATGTTCTATCCATCACATAGACCAACTCTGATATAATGTAGGAGAGAACTCCACCAGGGCATGCCTTCCTGGAGGTGTGGATTATTGGAAGACCATCTCATGTTCCATTTGGGGATTATTAAAACCAATTGGGGATTATTATATCAGTTGTTATTTTAGTAGAAATTAGGTTGGTACCACTGTCAGACTGGCATGCTAAGGTTTTTTGATTTTCATTTTATAGATGTTAGGAACTTAGACATTTGTTCAAGGTAATACTACTATTAGTAGGAGAGAAGGATTCTGATGCCAGATGGCAGAGGTCAGTCTCCCAACCAGAACTCTATAAGGCCCTACCCTCCAAAGGCAGACCATACTCTCATAGTGCCTTCTAGCCACCAGTCTGAAGCCAAGGAATAAGGAGAGGGGGAATCAAGGCCAGAAATGGGGTATAGCCTGAGTCCTACTCAAGATTCCCATGAGGATGTATATGATAGAGCATCCTAGAAAACAGGAAGGTAGATATATGGTTAGATCAGAAGAACACTCAGGACCAGAGATAGAGTGAGACAGTTAAAGAAAGAGATCTCCTCCTTCCTATGGGGTGATTGAGGTCTTCATTTCCTAATATGTGTGAAAGTGACATGAGAAATCTGGTATTGGTACAAAGTACTGCAAGGGTGCTTTTCCTTAATGCCGAATAATTAACCCAATAAAAGGAAAAGATACAGACACTTGCCTTGGCAAGGTAAAAGAAACACAAATTACAGTCATTAATGTGAACCATTTGCCATTTGTGTCTGGCTAATATAACCACATCCAGGAATAAATGCAAGGAAATCATGGATTCTGAAGTACAGGTAGGAGACTCTGAAAAGTTCTTTTACTGGATATTTTTCTTGGGACTGGCTCTGCCCTACATTCTCCTTCCAAAAATTAAATAGAAAGTACCTATTCCTCTTGAAAAATGATCTTTGCCCTAGAGATCCCATGGATAATGACCCAGAAGGGTACAGTCATACAAGAAATCTGTTAGAGGGGTACCTGGGTAGCTCAGTTGGTTAAGTGCCT
Organism: Lontra canadensis; assembly: GCF_010015895.1. Taxonomy (NCBI): domain Eukaryota; kingdom Metazoa; phylum Chordata; class Mammalia; order Carnivora; family Mustelidae; genus Lontra; species Lontra canadensis. Next base: position 7,498,003 of record NW_022631055.1, read on the forward strand.
GCCTTAGGCTCAGGTCGTGATCTCTGGGTCCTGGAATTGAGTCCTGAGTTGGGCTCCTTGCTTAGCGGGGAGTCTGCTTCTCCCCCTCCAGCTCCCCCTGCTCATTCCCTCTATCTCTGTCAAATAAATCAATAGGGAGTCTGTTCCTCCTTCTGCCTTTCATCCCACTTGTGCTCTCTCTCTCTCTCTCTCAAACAAATAAATGATCTTTTAAAAAGTAAATTCTGTTAGACATGATGCCAAATTAAGAAGCTTATGTGTGTCTTCCTCCTCTGCAAAACCTTCCTCGATGTTGCTGTGGTGGTCCAGATACTGTCTCTACCTTTTTTGCCCAAATGGGAGTTTGGATTAAGTGTGAAGAAGGAAAAGTTAGTTATTTGAAACCATGGAGGACTAGGGGAGAACAGACACTGTGGGGGAGGAATGTTGTACTGCCCTAAGGGTTGTTGTGGAACTCTTCCCAGTTATCCTCAGTGACCTGACTCCTTACCCTCTTTTCTCCTTTCTACAGGTCTAAAAAATTCAGCTTTTTTCTTTTTCTTTCTGATCTGTTAATACCTACTATACTTCTTGGTTCTCATTTTCTTCCAAGAGTGGTTGTGGAGTAGTATGTATCCCTTCCTTGCTGGGCACCAAAATAAGTACGTAGGCCCTTTCAATCCTAAGGACTTTTTGAGGGGGGCAACATGGGGAAACAGAGGGTCTACAAAAATAACAACATGAAGAAGTTATGAAGTCTCCAAAAACCTTACACAGCATTTAACTTTATCCTTATCTGGTACCCAGAAGTGTAGATGGCTCGTTTCTGCCCCTGAGGGTGGAGCTCTCATCAGAGCTCCTCCTTTCTGCACCTCTTCCCTCCCTTATCTTGTTCCCACAGACCCCTTCCTCCTTCCCTGGTGGCCTCACTTTCAAGATGTGTACAGTTTGTGTGTAGACACGAAGATACTCAAATACTCCCATATCCAAAGAATCATTTACTGTCAGAGTCCCTCTAAGACCTCTCTCTCAATGCCTCTCTCATGCTACCTCAGACCTTTTATGCTCTCAGTAGAGCATAAAAAACTGCAGTTGAGGAGAAGGGGACATCGGGAGTGGCAAAACTACAGACTTTGGGAAGACACTAAAGATAACATCATACTTACTTTGCCATTTTGCTGAGGGCCCTTCATAACTGGTCTGAGTGCTTCTGGCCATGATCTCTAGGTGAAGCATCTCATAGACTGCTCTAGATGGGTGTTGTCTGAAACTGTGAATGTGAGTCTGGACACTGCAGATACTGAGTGTGAATCAGAGGAACCCAGTCTGGCATAACCAGGAAGCTACTATGGGACAGACCAGTTACCCGCCAGGATGTGGTAATATCACACACAAGGATAAAACTTGATAGCCTTGGTTTGCTAAATGGGCATTAAAAAATAGTCATTTTGGGGGGTGCCTGGATAGCTCAGTCAGTTAAATGTCTGCCTTGGGCTCAAGTCCTGATCCTGGGGTCCTGGGATCAAGCCCCAGGTTCGGCTGCCTGCTCAGCTGGGAGTCTGCTTCTCCCTCTCTCTCTGCCCCTCCCCCTGGTTACACTCTCTCACTCTCTCTGTCTCAAATAAATAAATAAAAATTTTTTTAAAATACTAGTCATTTTCTTATAGTGGAAGGGCGAGTACATCCAAAGTCAACTTATAAAAATGTCTCCAATTCTTGGTGTGCTTAAAGCATTCAACAAAAAGAGGTTCAACAAAGGATAGAAACTGGAAGCTGAATATTGGTATTATCTCAAAGGACTCAGAAATAGTTGAGTAACTCAGGTATAGCTTATTAATAGTTCAGGCTTTAGTGGTATGAAATACGCTTTATGGGACACATCTCTTGAAGGTCACTCGTACAGCTTAATTTCTCATTTATATTTAAACAACATGGTCCTAGTGCTGAGTGCCTCTCGGCATCATCAGTGATAACTGAGCCTGGTCTCCTTAGTACCCTTGATTTCTTGCCCCTCTCCATAGGAGCAGTTATATTCTACACCCAGTCCCAGGAGAGGAAACAAATGCAGGTTCGGGGACCAAAAGTATTCATGATAATAGATAAACTACTTGGAGGCATTTTACAGAGGTAATTATGTATCCTTAAAACTATTTAATTTGGGGCATATTTTTATGAGATAAGATTTCTGTATGGTATGTATACTTAAGTTAAAAATTGACCTTAAACTTGAAAAATAAAAGAACTCTACATTGGAGAAGGCAGCTGATAACATAATAGTTTGAAGAAGTTAAAAAAAAAGAAAAACAGGTCAAAAAAGAAAACACAGGGGTGCCTGTTTGGCTTATTGGTAGAGCGTGCAACTCTTGATCTTGGGGTTGTGTGTTCAAGCCCCATTTTGGGTGTAGAGACTACTTAAAAATAAGATCTTAAAAAGAAAAGAAAAAAAAGACAAGAAAACCCACTGGAGAATTTTGAGAAACTCCAGATGGATTTGAACTTGTTGATGGAAGCAGGGAGCAATATGACAGATTAGGTCTGACTCGAGTATCCATAATTTTCAAAAGGAACTTAGGAATTCTCAGATAAGCTAAATTGCTGAAAGAAGGAAGGACCCCTAGAATTTATGATTCTCTGCGCATGAGTTTTGAAGAACGATTTATAAGTGTGGAACAGCCCAATGGGTAAAATGGGGGCAATGAACTTGTTGCTCTGTGCAAGATAGCTGGACTTCTGTTCTTATCCAGCCACATGGAAATGGTTATGGTTCCCTGAATACTCCGTGTTGTGGATCCCACCCCCTGCATCCCCATCCCATTGTTATCGACCCTGTTGGTTTCTCATAGCATTGTATGAGCATTGTATCCTTCTGTGGTAGTTAACACAGTTTAAAATTAATTTATTTGCTTGAAAATTTGATTGTCTCACTTCATCGTACTACAAATTTCAAAAACAGGGACTAAGACTGTTTCATTTAGAATTGTGTTTCCAGGGGCACCTGGGTGGCTCAGTGGGTTAAAGCCTCTGCCTTCAGCTCAGGTCATGATCCCAGGGTCCTGGGATCCAGCCCGGCATCTTGCTCTCTGCTCTGCAGGGGGCCTGCTTCCTCTTCTCTCTCTCTGCCTACCTGTGATCTCTCTCTGTCAAATAAATAAATAAAGTCTTTAAAAAAAAAGAAAAAGGAATTGTGTCTCCATTGCCTACCAAGTACAAGGTATCTAGTAGTAATCAGTAAATATTTTTGAACAAATGAGCCTTGGCATATGTTTTATTTTTTGTTTTTGTTTTTTTCTTTTGTCTGCTTTGAATGTCTTTCCAGTTCCTTTTTGGCTGATGATCTGATATTTATGTTTTCCAAAACCTAGCTTATATTACTACTCCAAAATACTGCTCCTTTAGAGGTAATTATGGCCTCATTTCTCTGTACATCTTCTAGGCATCTGGATTGCTATACTCACAATACTGTGCTGCAATTGTTTGTTTACATGGCTCTCTTAACTGTGAGCTGTATGGTACAGTGACTGGGTCTTCTTCTTTTTATTCCCAGTACCCAGTGGCATTAGTAGATATTCATAGATATTTGGAAATTGAAGTAATAAGTGAAGCTTATGTTTTCTGACCACTTCAATAAAGGAGAAGTCCTTTTAAGGACAGTGGCGAGCTGTATGTCCATAGCTCTGTGAAGGTACAGGACACCAACAATGCTCCCAGGTAACATAGGTGTGGCTTCCCCTTACTTTAGAAACTTGCTGCTTTTCTCCCTCACTCTTGTGGTCCAAATGGAGTTTCCCAGGCCACTGTCTATGATACAAGTCAAGAGAGTCCATACATCTCTCTCGGGCAGCGGGGAGGAAAGGGTGCCTGAGTGGCTCAGTCAGTTAAGCATCTGACTCTTGATTTCTGCTCAGGTCATGATCTCAGGGTCCTGGGATCCAGCCCCCTGTCGGCTCCCCACTCAATGTGGAGTCTGCTTGGGATTCTCTCTCTCCCTCTCCCTTGCCCACCTACCCCCACTCTCACACACTCTATCTTTCTCTAAAATGAATTTTTAAAATCCTTAAAGAAAAAAAAAGGATCTCTGTAGGTTTTCTCCCTCCAATAGCTGAGTAATGGATAGCAGTTCTTTCCTCTCTGTTAGTATTAATGTCAAGGCATGAGCACAAGTTATTCCCCACTACTTGGAGAATATAGCCATCTCTAGAGAGTCCTGAGAGTCCTGTCAGAGTCCTGACAGGTGTCTACATCTAGTAAGATCCAGCCATCCCTGCCCTCTCAGGGGTTTGGTTTTATAAGCAAGTACATTCCCTTTTGGATTAAACTTGTGAAGTTGTAAGACTTACTAGCAGGCAGAGGTTCAGCTTTCTACCACTGTTGGTCTTCTTTCCCCATTCTTCTCCCAGCCACTATTCTAAAAACTTCTTGAACAAATAATAAAGAATATCTGTGAGATATTACTGCCCCAATTCCCAGCACAGAGTTCCTAAAACCCTTGTAATTTAAAACTAAGTGATAAGAGTAGTAAGAGCACCCTTTGTTCTAATATTTGGTCTTTGACCCCCATTCTTGACAAAGAATTCCTAAATCCCTTGGAATTTCCTTGGTGACAGCAGTAACTCTTGGTGGGCTACTGGATCCAGGCTGGCCACCAAAAATACCAAGCAATGATAAGAAGTTTGGAATCTTTAGCTGCACCTCCCATTCTCCAGAGAAGGGAGAGGGCCTGGAAAGAAGTTAATAATTGATCATGCCTAAGTGATGAAGCCTCTGTAAAAATCCCAAAAGTATGGGATTCTGAAAGCTTCCAGGTCAGTGAACACATCCATGTATGGGGAGGGTGACACACCCCGATTCCACAGGGACAGCAGCTCCTGCTCTGAGGATCCTCCTAGACCTTGCCCTATGTATCTTGTCATCTGGCTGTTCATCTGTATCTTTTATTATATCTTTTAGTAATCAGGTAAACCTAAGTAAGTGTTTTCCTGAGTTCTGTGAGCTGCTCTACCAAATTATTGAATCCAGTGGGAAGAGGCCATGGGATTCTCCAATTTGTAGCCAAGTCAGACAGAAGTTGTGGGCAACCTAGGGACCCACTTGTGTTTGGCATCTGAAGCAGGGACAGTCTTGTGGGACTGATCCCTCTACATGTGGGATTGGAGGCTATCTCTGGTAGATAGTGTCAGAATGCAATTAAACTGTAGGTCACTCAGCTGATGTCACACAATTGCTTGGTGAGGGAAAACACACCCTGCACATCTGGCATCAGAAGTGCTCTGAGTATGGGGGAGTGCCTGGCTGGCTCAGTTGGTAGAGTGTGTGACTCTTGATCTCAAGGTTGTAATGTAGGTTTGAGCCCCACAATGGGTGTAGAGATTACTTAAAAATAAAATCGTAAAAAAAAGAGAAGTGTTTTGAGTGTGGTAGTGGTGTGAGAGTAAAGAAGAAACATAGGAAGAAAGACTGGTTGTTTTTTTAAAAAACAACATCCATTGGAAGACTTCTGGTTTTCAGATGACCAAATAAAGATGGTTCTGCCTCCCAAGAGTTGCCTTTAAACAATAAGGAAAACAAACAAACAAACAAGAAACACAGATTTTATCTTTAATAAAACTGAGAGACAGTTGTGACTTTGAACCAAAGAGGAAGATGGTCAAAGTAAAGTCCCGGTGCCAGACCATCTTGATCAGAAGGAGCTGATTCATTTGACCCAACTGCAGTAAGGCTCAGGAATTGGTGGCACCATCTTCCTGGAAGACAGAGGTGAGGCAAGGGAGTGGAATGGGGACTGTTTAAGAGTATGTAAGGAATAGCTAGACCTGTAGGTTCCCCTGCATTCTACAAGGGACTAACTTTCCCCACCCTCAGAGATGAGAGTCAAGTCTCTGGAGAAGTCAAACTAGAAAGTTTCAGGAAATTAGGTACAGAGGAGAGCTGGCAGTGAGGTGTAAGAGTCTGAAAAGAGGGAAATGAGGACTTCAGTGTCAAGTTCTAATGGCACTTCCCCTCCTCCTCCCATGGGAGAGACTCAGCACAGACCTACCTATACTAAAATTTAGGGACACCAAATGAAAAAGTTGGCTAGCCACCTCCTTGTATTACATTTCACTAGAATATAAACCCATCCTCAAATAAACAGCTGCGAAACAGCTTTTAAGTATCTAATTTTAAGTTATAAATGGGTAGAGAAAGATCAGTGGAGATCTGAGGAAAACCTCCAATATGGAAGTTAGAAACTAGAACAGTAACAACAGCAACAACTCAGAGAGGAAAAAACCTTTCAGAGGGGAAAAAAAACCTTTCAGAGAGAAAAAAATCATTCCATGGGATTGGGAAAAAAGACTGACACCAAATTTCTCAACAACACAGCTAGAAGCTAAGGGAGTAATGCTATTAAAAATCTGAGTAAAAGTTATGGGGTGCCTGGTTGGTTCAGTAGCCTTGATCTTGAGGTTGTGAGTTAAAGCCCCATGTTGGGTATAGAGATTACTTAAAAAAAAAAAAAAACTTAATTAAAAAAAAAAAAAGAAAGAAAAAGCCCAGGTAAAATTTATTTTCAGCCTGGAGTTTTACACCCATGCACCCAAACAAACCATTGATTATGTGTAAGGATAGGATATACACATTTTCATACATACAAAATCTCAAAAAGATATTCTTTTCACATATCCTTTCTCAAGAAATCACTAGATGATATGTTCCACCAAATGAAGAAATAAGCCAAGAAAGAGCACAGTGGATTCAGGGAAGAGGGGATCCAAGACTGGAGTAAGAAGTCACCATGTAAGTTAAGTGGGATGGAGGGCTCCAGGAAGGATGCTGTCAGGGGGGAACAAAACAGAGCTACTAGATTATCTAACAGGTTCGGTCATATGAGAATTTTTAGTGAGAAGCATTTTCTAGAACTGTCGGTGGGTATGGAAACACAATTTGTTCAATGAAATGAAATCTGAGGAAAGGACAAAATAAAGGCAGTTATCAACTTCAGGACAAGCTAAAAGACATCCAAGAAAGAAAATGCAATCACTGTTCTTGACTCATTGGCAAACAGTACTTACAGTCCTATTAATTAACGCTGAATATGGATTCAGCCAAAAAATATGATACAACTATGTTGGGGGGTAAGGGAAGGGGCAGAGGAAGAGTGGTAATTGCCTTGCCTGCAATGAAAGAAAATCAATAGATAATATCTAACTTGATGACTGAGAGGATCACATGCTGAGAATCTTGGAGGCAAATAGAAACAACTATAAAAGCTGGAAATGATTGTGTCTGTAAAATAGCGTGGTGAGGGTGGAATGGAGCTGTGTGAAAATATTGTTGGTTTTTTGTTATAGGCTTTGGGGCACTACGTGACCTTTTAAATTATGTACATATATTGCTTTGATAAGTAAAAATTAGTTTAAAAATGTCAGGGGGCACCAAATTATTACACAGCTCAGTTGCCCGCGTGTGGCATTACGGCTCTGCTTTTATGCTTGAAGGATTGAAGATGTGATCAGAGAGCAGGTCAGAGGATGGGTCATGAAGGGCCTTGTGTGCCAACCCAAAGAGCTTGAATTTTATTGTACAGGGAATGGAGAGGCTTCAGGGATCTTAAACAATGGAATGATAGGATCAGACACGCTCTCTGAGCATTAGCTTCCTAGAGCAGGTTGGCCTGGGAAGGACTATAATGCCACTTTTTCCCTCGCCAACATTTTATTATGAACAATTTCAAATGTTTTAGTTACTAGCTTTAAATTTCTATTTATTTATTTTACTATTTTTATTATACATTATTAAATAATTATAAATTATTTAAATTTACGATGAAAATTTTTCAGAAAAATTGGCTTATGCCACAAACATCCATATGACTACCTAGATTCTACAATTAACATTTTACCGTATTTGCCTTCTCACATAATGTCCTACCTATCTATTCCTCTATCCACCCATCAATCCAGCTGATATCTTTGATACATTGAGAGACATCGATATATTTCATCTCTTAACACTTCAGCATGTATATCATTTATGAGAGTTCTTTTTACAGAAGGGGAAAGTATAGACTGTGGAATCAGATAGACCTGTTTCAATCTCAGATAATAATTTTGCTGTTAGATTATTCAATGTAACAGTTTGTTTGAGGGTCCTCATTTTAAAGAAAGAGTAGAATTACTAATTGCTTATTCCTTGACTTTCACTAGCACAAAATTGTATCTACATTGGTATAACCTACTTTTTAAAATGTTCTTCGGTAATGTAAACATCTATTTTTCTAGTTAAATAATTACCCACATGGCAATTACCAATTTCCGATACTAGTTCTAGAATATTAGCCTTGTATGTCAACCTCAGAGATCCTAGAATCTTGATCATTTTCTCTGCCAAAGAGGAGAAGGAGTGCAGTCCTCTCAGTGACAGTTATCACCACTGTCCAACATACTATCAGAGAGAATCTGCCTTAGTTTCCTGTGAAATAAGCCTTCGATCTTGGAAGATGATAGTGTTTACTCAGAACAGGAAATGAGCTCTTAGATGCTTTTGGGAACACTAATTGCAAGGAGTTAATAATTTATCTTTAACAGTTTTCAACAAATATTCATTGAGGGAAATCTTATCAAAATATTACAAACTCTTGAGTCTGGTTAATTCTGTCTACCACATGTTTAATAAATGGATTCAGCTTTAATAACTTCAGGAAATGGAAGCTTATCTATTCAGCCACTATCTCTTGATTCTAGAATGCAGAGATGCAGGGATCTTGTCCTCAAGGTATACTCTGTCTAGTAGGGAATAATAAAGGGAAAAAAAACTAAAAAATGAAAACCCAAACAGTAGAGAGTGATAAATAACGTTAACAGATGCTTCAAATGTAATAGGGTCAAGGCACATAAGTGGGACCAGTTTTGTGGAGAGGAGGTTGCTGTCAGGGATCAAGGAAGCCTTTCAGAGAATGGCATACTTGTGTTGTAAAGGAAAGGCCTTGAGAAACCTCACCTGACATAACTTGAGTTTTCAAACTGTTTTATATAATGGAAATGTTGTCTTATAACTTTTTATTCAACATCTACTGGGGACTGCTCTGTGCCAGGTACTGGCCATGGTTCTAAGAATATAGCCGTGAACTGGGGAGATCTTTGCTCACAGTCTAGAGGTAAGACAGACACTGAGGAAGTTAAGTGTAAGTGGGAAGAATGTTGTGATTGACAAAGAGAAGGGTCTATAGCAGAGGGGACCAGCCCTAGCCCAGGGGGTAGGCATGAGCACACAGCTGAGCACTTAGATGTTTGCCTGGTCAGTGCGAGTTCTGTGTTCTCTTTGAAAGTGCAGTCATCCTCACAGTTATTCTGCATCCTCTACAGGGCCTACACCAGGGACCAGGGCTGTAGTTACCAGCTCAGAAGCCACAGCCTGTATGGGTCTTTATGCTCGGGAAGGCACTTCTGGATCTTCACCATTCTGAAAATAATCTGTAGTTTCATGGAGTGCCAGAGAATGTTCTGATTACATTCCTCCAAAGAGTTTTTACTGAGTGTTTATTAAAGTCTTGCCTGGTTAAGAAGGACGTGAGACTATAGGTCCTGAAATCACTTAATTTCACATTGCAGAAGTCCTGTGCTTGAAACTCTAACTCTAGCCAGCAATCTTACAAATGCCCATCATTGGTCACTGTAGGACAGATATTCACTGTGATTTTTATGGAAGGTGGGTAAGAGGTGCCATCACCAGCTGTCAAGGATGTATATTATAGAAGCTCTTCCACTAATTCCCACCTTACAAAATTAGACAGATATAACCAAAGCCCATGCCAGAACAAAAGCCGGTTAACTCTGCACACCAAAAGATGGCATCAGTAGGAGTGAATGTACTATGAGCCTTTCCTGTTACATTCGTATACTTAATAAGTGCTTGCAAAATTCATTGAAAACAAAGTCAGCTTTCCAAAACCCCAGAAACAAAGATGTAGCATCAGAGCTGGGAGGGATCTTAATGGTCATCTAGTCTAGATTTTGCCAACCAGTAGATTTTAAAGCTTTATCTGGTAACTGTAACCAAGACATTAACCAAGATGAACCTCTTAGACTCTTGTCAATGTCTCTGATTTTCCTGGAACCCCCACCAAGGAGTATAGCTGTGTTGATAGCCCCATGGCCATATTCCAACTTTACTTCCCTTCACATTCATTCAGTGGTTCCAGTGTCAGCACCTACCCAAAACCTGCTCTTCCTACAAGCTTTCCATCCTAGTCAGTGGCAGCTTGATGCATCTAGTAGCTCAGGCCAACAATTTGGGTGTCATTTATAACTATTTTACTTTCTTCCACACTTGCTCTCCAGTCTCTCCAACAATCTTGTTGATTCCATCTTCAACATATATCTAGAATATGACTTCACTTGCTGCTATCCCAATCCAAGCCATCATCAGTTTCTCCTGAATTGTTGCGGTAGTCCCCTACTTGGAGACAGCATTTCTACCTTTGCCCCTTCCAGTCTTCTCAACAGAGCAGACAAAATGATTACTTTAAAACCTCAGGTCATCTCATTCCTCTAATCAAAGTCCTCTAGTGGCTTCCATCTCACATAGTATACATGCCAATGGCCTTACTATGGCCTCAAATGACCTGCATGATGGGAGCTCTTCCCCTTCCTCCTCCTGCTCCCACCACATTGTCCTTCTAATGCATGTGGCACTTTCCCACCTCAAGAACTTGTCACTTGCTCTTCCCTTGGCCTCCACTTCCTGCAGGGATCCTTTCCTCTCTGTCTTCAGTCCTCTGCTCACAGGCTTCTGCATCATTGAAGCCTTCCCTAGCACCTTATTAGTAACATCCTTTCCCTCATCCCAAACCTTTCTTTTTCCCCTACTCTGTTGTTCTCCAGAGCATTTACCACAGTCCAATAGACTGTGCTTTGCTTGTCTATGTATTTATTAATTATCTCTACCTAAACTTCATGACAGAGAGACTTTCTCTTGTTCATTTCCATATTTTTAGCACATAAAACTCTACCTGTCACCTAGTATTTAATAAGCATTTGTTGGATACATAATACATAAATTGTAGCTTTATTGCTATAAATATTATTACTAATATTGTTATGATAATTCAGATTTTTCCTTTGTTAGCAGGCTAACTCTGTTCACCCTTCAAGACTCTACTTAGGAAATCCAAATTCCAAAAAGTTTTCTCTTTGTCTTCAAGATGGTGTTAGAAGTCTCTTCTCTGAGCTCCCATAGCAACCTGAGCATGTCTCTATCAGAGCCCTCGTCACATGACAATGTCTGTTTACCTAGGGAACTTCCCTACCACTGGCCTGGGAGTGGGATGTAGTATCTTTAATCAGAGCTTCCTAGGACTTCACACAGTGTTTGGCACAGGTTAAGCCTATAGCTGTTCAAAGGAAGGAAGGAAAAAGGGGTCAATAAAAAAAGAAAAGAAGGGGGATGCCTGGGTGGCTCAGTTGGTTAAGCCACTGCTTTCAGCTCAGGTCATGATCCCAGTCCCGCATTGGGCTCCTTGCTTGGCGGGGGGCTTGCTTCTCTCTCTGCCTCTGCCTGCCACTCTGCCTGCTTGTGCGTGCTCACTCGCTCACACTCTCTCTCTCTCTCTCTGACAAATAAATAAATAAATAAATAAATAAATAAATATCTTTAATTAAAAAAAAAAGGAAGGAATAAAAGGAAGAATGGATGGAAAATAGACTGTAATTTTCATTTCCAGTAAAAAAAGAAAACTCTGGGGCACCTGGGTGGCTGTCAGTGAAGCATCTGCCTTGGGTTCAGGTCATGACCTTAGGGTCCTGAGATCAAGCCCTCTTTGGGCTCCTTGCTCAGCAGGGAGTCTACTTCTCCCTCTCCCTCTGCCCCTGCTCATGTTCGCTCGTGCTCTCTCTCTCTCTCTCTGTCTCTCTCAAAAATAAATAAATAAATACATAAAATCTTAAAAAAAAATAGAACCTGTTACAAATTCAGTTAACACACTTGAGGGATAATGCAGACCTCCTTTTTGAAAAGATTGTGCTGAAGTCCATAGAACAAAAGCCGCACCATCTTAACAGTTCAGTGACATCAGTACATTCACAATTATTTTGTTTTTAGTATATTTACATTTTTGTGCGACCATTACCACCATCCATCTCCAGAATGCTTTCCTCCTGTACACCTGAATCTCTGTACCTGTTAGATGCTAATTCCCCATTTCCCCCTGCCCTCAACCCTTGGCAACCACCATCCGACTTTCTAAGTCTGTGATTACTCTAGGTACCTCTTGTAAGTAGAATCACACAGTATTCGTTCTTTTATGATTGGCTTATTTCACTTAGCATAATGTCCTCAGAAGGTCCACGTTGCAGCATCTGTCAGAACTGAATTCCTTTTTAAGGTGGAATAAAGTTCTGTTGAATGTATGTACCACATTTGTTTATCCATTCATCTGTCCATGGGCACTTGTGTTGTTTCCACCTTTTGGCTATTGTGAATAACGTTGCTAAGAGCATGGGCGTACGGAAGTTCTTGCTTTCACTTCTTTTGCGTATATACCCAGAAGTGGAATTGCTGAACCATGTGGTAATTCTATTTTTAAACTTGGGGGGCACTGCCATCCGTTTTCAATAGCAGCTCTACCTGTTTACATTCCCACAACAGGCGTAGGACTTAAAATTTCTCTGTATCTTCACTGACATTTTTTACTTTACTTTCTTTCTCTTCTCTTTTCTTCCTGTCTTTCTGCCTTTTTAATAGAAGCCTGTGGTACTGCAGAGTTCTTAACATCTAAGTACATATGTAAATACATTTAAGCTCCCAGTAGTGAGTCTTTAGCCTTCAAAGCAGCTGGTGGTACTAAGGTGAACTTCTGGAATTTGTTCAGCTGCATAGACACTTATTCCTCTCTCCCCATCTGCTTCCTCCTAGCTGAGCCCCACCAGCCCTTTTGAGTGGCTTCATGGTACAAATTCTCATGATTCGGGGTGCCTGGGTGGCTCAGCAGTATTCAATATATACTTCGAGCCTTCCTCTCCTCTCTTCACAAAAGGAAATCAAGGAAGAACTATACATGGTTTAACTGCAGGAAAGAGATAGCATAAAGGTAATAAAAGGGCTGAGTGAGTTATAAAGTAAGAGAGTGAGGGCAGATTCTATAGAGCCCTTGTGTGCCAGCAGCAAAGCTGAGTGAAAGAACATCTGGAAAGCCCCTTCCCCCAGCCACATCCCATATCACCCCATCAGCATCACCCCTGGAGTCCAGCTCTGTTATTAGGAAGCTTAGGAAGTTTGGAACACCAAACATCATTTCTCCCTGCCCCCAACCTTTGGGGCAATTCTAAATATTACAGACAATTCCTAAAATATTTCCAAAAACTTATGTTCAGGGAGCTATGATCCAAACATTTTAATTTTACAATTTTTTAAAAGAATTTTATTTATTTATTTGACAGACAGAGATCACAAGCAGGCAGAGAAGTAGGCAGAGAGAGAGGAAGGGAACCAGTCTCCCTGCCTAGCAGAGAGCCCGATGTGGGCCTGATCCCAGGACCCTAGGATCATGACCTGAACGGAAGGCTGAGGCCTTAACCCACTGAGCCACCCAGGCGCCCCTTAATTTCACAATTTTTAAAAAGATTTTCTATTTTTGACAGAGGAAGAGAGTGAGAGAGAGCACAAACAGGGGAGCAGCAAGCAGAGAGAGAAGAAGCAGGCTTCCCACCGAGCAGGGAGACTGATGCTAAGCGTAACTTGATCCCAGGAATCCGGGATCATGACCAGAGCGTAAGGCAGATGCTTAAATGACTGAACCACCTCAGGCCCCAAATTTCACAATTAACTGTTACTCTGGGCGAGTCAGTAAACCTCACTATACCTATTTTCTCAGCTATGAAATGAAATTATTGGACAAGAAGTCTTTAAGGATGTTACCAGCTCAAAATAATTTTGGTTCTAAAACTTCCAATGACTCAAAAACAATTCCTTTTATTTTAGAAATGTTTCAAATGTATCAAGGTAATTCTGTCTTACTCCGGCCTCAATGGCGACCTCATTTATGTTGAGTAACTCTGAAAACTCAGAATCAGATGCTTGTTGCTCTTTATTCTCTGCCAGAATATTGTAAATGTGTGTGTCTACATTTGCAGAGAGCTGTAACTTCTCAGTCATTTGCCAACTTATCTGCCATCACCTCCAAATGTTTCTTTTCTAAAAGCACACAACAAAAATGCCACTGGATTAGATGTAATTATGAAATGCTACCTAGAAGCAAACATGATATCAGTGTGTGCTCAGGAGCACTCAGAAGCTGTAATTGCTCATGTATCCCTCCCTTTTACTCACTCACTGTCAAATACACTTTGCAAACAACGTAAAAAGAGACAAAATTCAGAAATGTCATAATTTCCCACAGTATCACCATGACTGAAAGGGATTGAGTCTGTTATTGTTATGGGCCAGATGTTTTCATAGGTTTCCCCGCCTGTTGAGAGCCATTTCAGGATGGTGAGTCAAGGAATGAAATCTGAAATTGCCCCTTTGTTTCTAACACACCTTTCAGTTGATGTCATCAGGCATTTCTTAGAGTGAGCCCACCTGTCAGTCATGTTCATTTTCATCAATTTTTTAAGATAAAATTAGTTCATTGGAAATAACTCTTATTTTTTAAACATTTTTTTAAAGATTTTATTTATTTGACAGAAAAATCACAAGTAGGCAGAGAGGCAGGCAGAGAGAGAAGAGGAAGCAGGCTCCCTGCTGGGCAGAGAGCCTGAATGCGGGACTCAAACCCAGGACCCTGAAATCATGACCTGAGCTGAAGGCAGAGGCTTTAACCCACTGAGCCACCCAGGCGCCCCATAACTCTTATTTTTAACTTTTTTTTTTTTTAAGATTTTATTTATTTGACAGAGAGAGAGAAATCACAAGTAGGCAGAGAGGCAGGCAGGGAGAGAGAGGGGAGGAAGCAGGCTCCCCGCGGAGTAGAGAGCCCGACGTGGGGCTCCATCCCAGGACCCCAGGATCACGACCGGAGCCGAAGGCGGAGGCTTTAACCCACCGAGCCACCCAGGCGCCCCTTATTTTTAACTTTTAATTCACTCATTCTTTATTCTGGATAAACTTAAAAAAAAAAAAAAGCTTAAGGAGCACCTGGCTTAGACATTTAGGCACCTGACCTTTGGTTTTGGCTCAGGTCTTGATCTTATAGGTTGTGACATTGAGCACTGCCTTGGGTCAGGGTGGGGGGGTTTATTTATGTGCTCAGTGGGGAGTCTGATTGAAAGATTCTCTCCCTCTCTCCCTCCCCTTACTCGTTCTCTCGGGCTCGCTCTCTCAAATAAATAAATAAATCTTACAAAAAAAAAAAAAAAGTTAAACATGCTATCCCTGAGTTGTTGTGTATGCTCTGATTTATCCGTAATTGTTACCACATGCAAAAGAGAATCTCATTGATAATTCTTTGTTTTTAAACCCCTTTAACACTTACTTTGGCAGCATACATATACAGAATAGTTACAAATCAAGTAACTTACTTTAATGATTTTTTTTTTTTTTTACTTTAATGATTCTAAAATAGGGTTTGCAGTTTCTCTGTGTTAAAAGTCCATGCTATCAATTACATCATTTGAATTTCCTTTGCAGGAAACAAATCACCACCTATTTTAAGCAGAAGAGCATTTAATTCAGAGAGTTAGGGAATTGTTAGGGAGGCTAATAGGAGTGGGATAAGCTGGGTTCTTTCTTTTTTTTCTTTTTTCTTTCTTTTATAAGATTTGTTGTTGTTGTTATAGAGAGAGAAAGTGCACAAGCAGGAGGAGGGGCAGAGGGAGAAGCAGGCTCCCCACTGAGCAAGGAGCCAGATGTGGGACTTGATCCAAGGACCCTGGGATCATGATCCGAGCCAAAGGCAGATGCTCAACCGACTGAGCCACCTGGGCGTCCCAAGCAGGGTTCTTTCTAGTGACCCCCAGAACATCACCACCGAACTGTCCTACCAGAGGAGTGCCAGTGGGGTGTGGGAACTTGCTCTGGAAGGTTTAAGAATGCACTAGTCGGGGTGCCTGGGTGGCTCTGCGGTTGGGCGGCTGACTCTTGATTTCTCAGGACATGATCTTGATGCTCAGGACGTGATCTCAGGGTCCTGGGATCAAGTCCGTGTTGGGCTCTGTGCTCAGTGGGGAATTTGCTTCAGGATTCTCTCTCTCCCTCTGCCCTTCCCCCTGCCCTCTTTCTCTCTCTCAAAATAAATAAATCTTAAACAAAACAAAACGCCCCACTGACTGTGATCCAGGTAGGGGTCAGGAAGCTGCCCCTGCAACTGCTTTTTGACATTTATGAAGCCAGTCTCTGGACACCAGGATGCTGTTGTAGAAAAGCCCAGTAATTCCATGACCATGACTGTCAGCAGCAACACCTAAGAACTCAAGAAGGTGGTACTGACCCCTTCTGCTTTCCAAATCTTGCTTATTGCACTGATTTGGTATGATCTGTTTCACATCCAGAGCCAGCTGCAAGGGAATGTGAGAAGTGTGAGATTTTTTTTTTTTTTTAACACAGATAATCATTAATTGTTATTGTCATAAGTATTACAAAGGCAAAACCGCAGAATATAATAACAACACATAACAGGGTGGTCTGACTTCCTTTGCAAGGGTTAGAGACATTTTTTCCCCTGTATTTTTGTAACAAATTACACCATCTCTTCCACACATTGTCTTTTTCATTTAATAGGATATCTGGACTATTACTGTGTATCAACACATAATGAACTTTTACATTCTTCTTTGTTTTATGACTGCAAAGCATCCTACAGTATAAATGTATATAATTCATCTTAACCATTTCCCTCTCCATGGACGTTTGGGCAGTGTCCAGGGCTTTACTATCACAAATAATGCTGTGGTGAATGGCCTTGTATTTATGTGATTTCCCAAGTGTACAAGAGTATCCATAGGATGAATTCCTAAAAATAGAACTTCTCAGGGGCGCCTGGGTGGCTCAGTGGGTTAAAGCCTCTGCCTTCAGCTCAGGTCATGATCCCAGAGTCGTGGGATCGAGCCCCGCATAGGGCTCTCTGCTCAGCAGGGAGCCTGCTTCCTCCTCTCTCCCTCTCTGCCTGCCTCTCTGCCTACTTGTGGTCTCTGCCTGTTAGATAAATAAAATCTTAAAAAAAAAAAAATAAAAATAAAAAAATAAAAATAGAACTTCTCAGTCAGTGGGCATATTGTTTGTAATTTTGTTGTTCTTGTTGTTATTTGTGTTTTTTTTAAAGAAAAAAATTTTCTTTTATCATTAGTTCATTTTTTGAATAGCTAACACACACACAGGGTAAAAAGATAAATAAAAAGGAACAAACAAAAAAGTAGATAGTGGAAAGCAGATTTCCTTCATGATTCATCCAGAAATGTTCTATGTATATATAAGCACATAGACACTTTTATCCATATACATCTACACACAACATATGAACATATAAATTAATATGCAGAATTTCTCTTCTTAGGGCTGATTTTTTTTTTTTTTTTTTCCGCATGTGGTCTATGGGGATCAGGGGAGTTTTGCCAAGACATAGAGACCCCAGGCTTCAGTGTGGCATTGGGTTAGAAACAAGCCTTCTATACTGTCTCATCATTTTCTCTTTAGTATCCATGCATGGGCTTTCCCAGTGCCCATGTGGTCATTCTGCAGGCAAGGATGGCTATGGATGCGAGCTCTCCACAGTCCATGGCCTCAGGTTTTCTAACAAGATCTTCTGTGCTTTGTGCAGAGTAATAGTTCTGGAGTCTGTCTTCTCCATAATTGGACAGAATCCCTCTACCCCTCTCATGGTTAAAACTTCTTTTTTGTGTGGCCCATATATTTTTTCTTGCTTTCCTCCCTTCATGTGATGAAGTGTGTTTTGCAACAGTTTTCTAGAAAAGGATCCATGGGGGGTAAATTTTTTGAGATCTTGGGTATCTGAAAATGTTTTTATTCTCCCTTCCCTTTTGATTGATATAGTGACTGGATATAGAATTCTGCATAAGGAATAGTCTTCCTTCAGTTTTAAAGGCTTTGCTCCATTGACTTCTGGTTTTAAATGCTTTCTGTTGAGAAATCTGAAGTTCTTCCTACTGATGGAAGGATTTCTGCTTTGTTCCCAGTGAAATTTCAGGATGATTGTCTTTGCAGGAGTCTCATTTTCATCCATTCTCTTAGGCATCCAGTAGGCCCTTTCTTTCTGGAAACCCTGAGTATCCTCTTGAATTATTCATTGCTGCTTTTTTCTCCTCTGTTATTTAGATGTTGGATCTCCTCTTTGGGTTCCACTTATTATTTCTCTCCTATTTTCCTTCTTGTGGTCTTTTGCTTTGTTTTCTGGGAAATTTCCCCAACTTCATCTTCCAAAATTTCTTTTGCATTTTTTTCATTGCCGTTGTATCATGTTTTCAATTTTAAAGAGCTCTTTTGTTTTTGTTCTTTGAATTTTTTCATACCATTCATTGTGCACACTCTTTTCATTTCCCTAAGGATATTGATAATGGTACTTTTAAAGTATGTTTTATTTTTCCTAAGAGGGATCTTTCTTCTAAGTTGCTTTTTTTCTGTTTCTTTGCTTTGGTATTTATCTTCCATGTTAGAGTCTTTCTTTAGATGTATGGTAATTAGTTGTCTATTCATAATTTTAAGATAGGGACTAAGGGGCACCTGGCTGGTTCATTAGTAGAACATGCAACTCTTGATCTTAGGGTTGTGAGTTCAAGCCCCATGTTTGATGTAGAGCTTACTTTAAAAAAAAATTTTTTTAATGGGGCATCTGGGTGGTTCTGTCATTAAGTGCCTTCCTTTGGCTCAGGTCATGTTCCTGGAGTCCCTGGATTGAGCTCACATTGGGCTCCCTGCTCAGTGGGGAGTCTGCTTTTCACTCTCCCTATGCCTCTCCCCCTGCTTGTATTTTCTTTCTCTCTCTCAAATGAATAAACAAAACCTTAAAAATGATTTTTTAAAATAAATTTAAAAATAAATAAAATAAAATGAAGGACTAATTTCCTGGGGTATTGGAATTGTTCCATATGGTGTTAGGGGTGTGACTTATACAGATATGTACATTTCAATACTGTATATAAATTATACCCTCAAAAATACCTCTTAGAAAAAAACTGAAAACAATAGAAGCTCTGAGCAAGTGGGTGGGAATTACCAAGCTATAGTTCTACCTTTGGGACACGTGGGTGGGCCATTTGCTGGTACAGGACCCAGTGCTCAGGGGGGCCTAGCATTCCTGTCCTGATACCCTTTTACCTCTATAGGGTGTAAACCCCTAGGCTTTGCTAGGAGGGCAGTTACCCAGCAGTGTGGAATGGGGAAGGAGTTCTAAGGATCTCACTGCTTCTTAAACATATTTTACCCAGTCCTCTGTATTTCAGCATGATGTCCCCTCACTTCAACTGTAGTTTTGCTAATGAAATGAGTTCTTGAACCTTTTGAAAATCCTGCAGTGTGAACTGATTTTTTCCTCTGTTCTTCACTGCCACTCTCTAGCTTCCAAAATATTACTATTGTTCTTTCCTCTTGCTTTCCCAGCCCCAGAAGGCTTATGTCTTTAATAAATAAATAAAGAAAGAAATAAATCCTTTATTGTACTTTTTTTTGTCAGGTTTCAAGAGGAAGCAAAGTTAGATGTGTGTATTAAATCAACTCTCTTAACTCAGGAGTCAGGAAATCAGAAATATACTTTTTAACTTTCCCGCTTCTGCCATACAGGAAAGCCCACTCTAAGGAATTTGGAGTAGATGCTAAAAGCAACTCCCCAAAGCTCCCCTTTGACTGCTCCACATCCGCACATACTTTTCTACTCTGACTTTAATTTCTAAACAATAATAGCAATCAAAACATGCTTTCACTGAACAGAATGGAAAGATTCTTTGTGCAAAGGAAAACACACTCAGTATCTCTTTGAAGGGAAGGTAAAAAAGTCCCCTTCCTTGGACCTCTCTCTGGGTAATGTTCATTCATCCAGTTCCGGAGGCATCTCTCCAGGATATCCTTTAACCTAAAAACTAAATTATAAAATTAACCACTAACCATATGCCTTATAGGACATAGTACGGGAGAGGGGTACTGGTTATTATCTCTAATTATGTGTGTATTAGGAGGAAAATATGGGTTCCCGCCATAGTCCTACTTTCTGCATTTAGTCATGAGGCCACAGTTGGTATTTATCATTTCCTTCCTTTGTACCAGCAGTTCATCTGTTTGGAGTTCATTTTGTCTGTTAAATCAATTAGTGGCAGGGCTTGACTTTTCAGACTGCCAACAAAAAATTTTTAAATGGATCCTCCCTTATCCTTTATTATTTTCAAAATGCAAATCTCCAGCCTCTGGCTTTGTAGGGATAGTGTCGATATTGTTGATTGCTGTGAGGAGAGAAAAGCAAATGCGTCATGTGTTGTACTTTTCTGTGTAGACGAGAACTGCAGGTGAAAATCACAGCTTGACATCTGAGGACTTCTACAAAGTTAGGCAACAATGGGTTCATTTGCCAATGGAAGAAAGATGGACATGCCTTGGATTAAAGGCTGGAAAGTGGTAAGGTTGCCACTGTTTGTCATCCAAATTGTGAAACTTGACCTTGTGTTCAGGAAAATCACCAGCCTCAATCCAGAGATGGCAGAATTAAGGTAGTCCTCAAGAAGCAGTTTGGGAAAGGTAATAAAATTTGTTTTGGTGTTCTCCTTCCTCCCTCATCAGGCTTGCTTTCCCTGGCCTATATTGCATTTGTAACCAATCCCTGAAACATTAACTGTTTATAATATGTCTTCTGATAAAAGATGGGTATAACTCCCTTCAAGAGATATTTGCATTTCAATAGAGTATTAATCAAAATGGACATTTCAAAATTAGAAAGTGTAGGACTTTACTGATAGACTAGTAGATGATGGGATTAATCTATACCACACCCACTTTGATTTTCTTTCTTTCTTTCTTTCTTTCTTTCTTTCTTTCTTTCTTTCTTTCTTTTTTTCTTTCAGAGATAGAACCTGGGAAGGTGGGAGGGGCATGGGAAGAGAAAGATTTCTGTTGTTGTTAAGGTTTATTCATTTTAGAGAGAGAGGGAAGGGACAGGAGCAGGTGGAGAGAGAGAATCATAAGTACTCTCTGTGCTCAGTGCAGAGCCCAACTCTGGGCTCAATCTCGTGGCTCAGAGATCACAACCTGAGCTGAAACCTACCAAGAGTCAGGCGCCCAACCAACTGTGCCACGCAGGGGTTCCAGGGAGAGAGAATCTGAAGCGGCCCCATGCCCAGTGGGGAGCCCGATGTGGGGTTCCACCTCAACCCTGAGATCATGACCTGAGCCAAAATCCAGAGTCGGAGATTTAACCAACTGAGCCCATACCTACTTGATTTTGACAGAAGTTTCCACTAGCTTATAAAACCATTCCACTGACTCTATCTGTAATACAGATTATAATTGGTGATGAGGAAAGGTTATTTCCACATCTCCTGACATCTGGACCACATTCACTCTATTGTCATTGAGCTGAAAGGTGGCTTTATTAATTTATAGTTCTATTATTACTAAACCCAGAATATGTGGACAGTGGTTAACTTGGACATTTAAGACATAGCACTCTAGTCTGTCCATGATGAGGGATAGCTAGAAGAAAGGCAGGCAGGGACAAGGGGCCTCCCCACTCTAAGAGGAAACCACCCTGACAAGGATTTTACATCACCCTGAAGGAGCCCTTTTCCACATGATAGGTGAAAAAACCTGATTGGATGACAGGTGCAGGGGGGCTAATCAGATTAAAACAGCACTCCCACAAGCCCATAAAACCCCCTAGACTTAAAAACTCCCTCCGGCCTCCTCTCCCTCTTTGGGAACTTTGTACTATCACTTTGCTGTGGTTCAGTAAACCTTGCTTTGCTGCCCATCACTCTGTCTGGTCTATCCTTTCATTCTTTGAAATGGTGTGACCAAGAATCATGAGCACTTAGAGGGGAAGAAGTCCTATAACATCAACACAGTTTATCTCTCAGACCATCCAACCATCTTCCAAATTCGTATCTGGTCACTCGGATAATTGGCCAAGGAACAAATGGTAATGTTCCCTGGTCCCTTTTATCTAGCAAATTAAAAACCCTTTTTGTTGCCCTTTTCACATTGGGAAACTCTTCAGCAAGGTCGAGTTGAGAAATCAGTGCATTTTAGTGGATTTTATGTATTATCAGGGCAGTAGGAATTACTATCACTTTCAAGGTCCTTCCAGATGGACTAAGAAATGAAATTGACATGGGACAGATCAATAGGAGAAAATAAAATTTGGTAGTATATGTACAGGGAATCCACACAGATGTGGATATTCCAAAGATACTCAAGCAAAATAAAGTATATATGTCATCCTGAACTGAGGAAACCAAGTAGGGATCTAGGACTTCAGAAGAAAGGAATGCAATTTATTTGGAGGTGAAAAAGAGTAAATATTTGGTCAATCAATGTTTGCTGAACCATCCAGAGACAATAGGACAGGAGAGGAGTTGGATCAAATAGCTTTGCTAGGTTCCTCCCTGTCTACCATATCTACTTCATATCATAATGTAGTTATTTATGGTGATAACCCTCTCCCTGGAGCAAGTCCTCTATCTCAATTCTTTCCGGCATTTGATGGGGAGATAAAGAGCTTTAACTAAACCTGCTAGGTTTTTATTGCTTTTTAACTGAAAGTAGTCTTCATGCCAAAGGGGCCCACCTTGGGGCAGCTTGCCATCGGCCGCTACAAGTACAAAGTAGGCTACATTAACACTGGGAGTTTTCCAGGGAAAAATAGGCAAATACTGAATAATGTTCCAGGGCCTTGAAAAAGGAATGGTATGGTATTGGATGACTTTACGTTTGCTTTAGGGGAAAAAGATGGGCAAAACCTTTGGTGCTCCTTGAGAGAGCATACAGACCTTGGCCAAATCAAAGTATGCCTCAGAGACAGAGCAGGGACTGGGCTCCGGTCCCCTCAATCCTTACCCTAAAATCCAGCATTCTTGGGCTGCCTCCATAAAGAAAATAAGCTCAAACTCGATGCCTCTTGAGTAGCATATGTTGCAGGAATGCAGAGGGAGTGTGCTTACTGAAAGAAAGATGCTTACTACAAAGATGGTGAAGACTGAACCAAGCTAGTCTGTGCCAAGATGGGCCCCAGTGCTGACCTTTCGCCAACTCCCCCCCCTCATTATAATACCAAAAAGTACAACCAGGGGTGGAAACTTAACATGCTAATTAGACATAACCCATGAAGAAGCATGGACTTTAAATGTGTGTGTGCTAGTAAACCCCTGCCTCTACATGCTTAAACGGAGCTCCCACCTTAGTGTCTTCTAAAAACCCTCCCTGACCTCTGCTCGGGGAGTCAGTCTGAGAATTCTTTCGTCTGTGCTGTCTCCCTTGTGCTGAGCAAAAGCCCTAGTAAAGTTTTGCCTGGAACTGCCACTGGGCTTCTCGTCAATTTCTTTTGCTTGGAGAGTTCAAGGGCCCAGTTGGGTAACACCTTCAGCCCTTAAATTTGTATCCACTAATCCGGAATTTGTGCTCTTTGGACTTTTCCTTTGTGCTATCTATGAGCATAAGATTTGTTAAACAATTGACTACAAGGAGGAGTTTTCAGAAGGAAATAACGAAAAGTATTTTAGAGAATGAACTCTTTTCACAGAAACAATTGATATGCTAATCGAAATGAATGCCACTTAGCTGTTAATTTTAACAGTCCCGCAAGGTCCTTCCCTTGAAATGTTTTATTAGCTTTAAATGTAAGTTATTCTAAGTGCTCACAATTAATTGTGTTAGATCTCTATGGCTATGTTTATAATTCCTACCTACCCTCCCGGCCTCCCAACAAGCAGTTGAAAAACTGGGTTTTTACCAGCTAAAATCCTAAGGAATGAGACCATGTGCCACAGAGCCCACACTGAAGAAAACCTTGATTCTTACTCAGGAAGAAAGGGGCTGGTGGCAGCAGTAAAAAGCTTTCAGTAGGAAGGAAGCAAATGACTTGGGTAAAGTATTTAGATGGTCTGTCAAATAACAAACCAGAGGAAATTGTGGGGTGGGTCAGGAAAAAGGTTAGCAGAAAAGACCTTCAAAGTAGATGTAAACAACCTAATAGGAGTGAGTGTGCGTGTGGGTTTGGGTTCCTGGGAGTTGGATGTCCATTGAATGTGAGAAAATGGACTGCTTAAGAATTTTAAAAAACTAGGGAGATCCGTGCTTTTGAAAGCTTCTGGCCATTTTGTAATCTTTAAACCTTGCAGAGAAGGCTGTTCATAGAAGGCAGGAATCTGGAGCAGGTTTACTCTGAAACTGGCCATTAGACACAATAACATGAGTCCAGCTGCAGAATGGGAGGGGAACCCTGCTTTATTGTATGGAGAGTCTACCAGTAAATACTGTCTGTTATAGTGATCTAAAAGAGTATTGCACTGCATTTTTTTTTTTCCAAAAAGCATTTGCTTTGTTCACCTTGAAAGTCACTTTTTGGCACCTTTAAAGAGAGGTTTTATGAAGAGGTGAAGTCAAAAGGCTGAGGGCCTGGGCCCAGCCTGGGGGGCACTAGGAGTCTTTCTCAGCCGAGCAGGCAAAATCTCCGGCCGATGAATTTTAAAAATTAAGGATTAAGTTTACAAAACACATATAAATTTTTTTTTAATGTAGATAGCTCAATCTACGGAAATAAAGTTTTTAAATTAAAAAAAAAGGTGAAATCAAAACAAAACCCATTGTAATTGCTAGAGGTAGGTGCATGCTTTGCTCATAGCAAATGTGCACATTGGCATTCAGTACCAGGCCCATTGCCAAGGAGGTGGGGCAGAGGAGAGACTGAGGGAAACCAGGGCACTTGCTTGTTAAAATGTTTACTCAAGAAATTAATTTAATAAATAAATCCAGGGAAAGGAGAGACAGAAAATGATTCCTTCTGTTTTTCCTGGAGTCACCACTCATTTCTGTTGTGGAAACAACTACTGATAATACTAGAAATTAACTTAATTATGTTCATTGCATTTAAAAAATAGTTAAAATGTGTGATTTTCCACTTGGGATGCTTTATTTTTGTCCCTGACATGTTATTGTTACCAGTCTGCTTGCTTGAATGTCTCTCCCCTTGCTCTACTGGAAGCTCCTCAGGGGGTCAGTTTTCATCCTCACAACCCTCAAGATGCTTTGCTTTTTTCCCATTCTCTGTAAATCAGTCACAGATATCTTTGGGTAGTGCTCTGATGTTGCCGGTCCTGGAGGCATTGTTTTAGTATTAGAAATTGCTAGAAGGTAGCCAATGTCCCAACTAGCAAAAATTAGCCAGCATTTGGAATGGCCTCTTAGACATTATTCTTGATACTCTTGAACTCTTGAACCACTTACAGGGAATTATAATGAAAATGCAAAGGTAAACATGTTTTCAGGAGAGTGTGTCATGGTGTAGATGAAAAGAAGGCCTTCTTTGTTTATTATGCCACCACCGTTGCTTGTGACATCTGCTAACAGATGCCAGAAACCTGGAAATCGGCAACCCCATGCTTTTGGAAAGCATTCTATTAACACCACTACCTCTAGAACATGAAGGAAATAATTGCATTTCAAAAACAGCCCATGGATAAATACAATCATGTACTATTTTCACTGCTTGAATCATTTTCAACTTGGAAATGGAGATAATGAATGCTGGTAGGAGACTTACACCCGGTGTTGTGAAACGGTGTAAATCAGATCAGGCACAAATCTGAAGGGCTTGAATGGCTTTCAGAACCTCCAGCTGATGATTCTGGAGGAAGCCAGGGCCATCTGGAATCCCAAAGACAACTTTATCAGGTAAATAGAATTGGTAGAGGAGTTAATTATAAGCAGTAAATATAGCTCAGGGCACTGACTCGTAGGTGTCATGCTGGATGGTACTTCAAGTCTCTCACCCGTGCCCAGCAAACATGGCTGTGTGGTTCTTTCATTAAGAATAAGTAATTTGGTTTTTGCCCTATGTGGCTAGAGTGACTATTTAAACTACAATATTTGGGGGAGAGCTGATAAAGTCAGCAAGCCCTTTCAGTATTTCCTTTATAATTTCCCTTGGCTGCGAAGCTCCTTGCTCCCCAAAACCACCACCTAATTATTTTGGTAAGAGCTTCACACTGGCTTCAAGTTTCTTCCTGTCAGCCTTGCTGTTCCTTTGATGCATTATGAGTCATCTGAGAGCATTTTTCTCACGTCACTCCCTCAACAGCAAACTATAGACACATTGCCTGTTGCATGGGTTTTCAAAGTCTGTCCCTGAACCAGCAGTATCAATGTCACATGGAACTCTTAGAAATGCAAATTCTTTGTCTTCATCTTAGACTTACCAAACAAGAAACTATGAAGTTGATGAAGATGGGCCCCAGCATTCTGTGGTTTAACAGTCCCTTTAAGTGATTCTGATTCATGCTAAGGGTTGAGAACCAGTGGCCTTTTGGATCAAGTGGAATCTCTTTTTCTATCCTTCTCTTCCAAGTTATCTATTGTAGCTTATCAGTTCAGTTCTTCTGCTTTGTAAGCACCTATTCTGCATTGGGGATTTACATTTGCTTTCTGACTAACATGAAACCTAACTTGTCAAACTTAGTATTGCACAGTGGAGGCGATCAGAACAGGTTTCCCCAAAATGTGCCATTTTGGCAGATGGAGTTTTGAGCTAAAGGCAATCAAGACACTGAAAGCTCAAGAGAAATTTTGTCCCTTCCTTAACTACCTAGAAGAATCTAAATTGGGTGTCTTTTCCAGAATCAGAGTTATTACCAGAACTAAATTTTATCTGATTGACCCATCTGTATGGTAGGACAAACATCTAATTACTAAACATTGGCTGTTTTTATTGCCCTATGAATAGCCCTCCTCCCCTTTGAAGCCCCAGGCCCCTATCCTATTCCTTGGGTCATTATGGCATGTGTACCCCATTTTACCATTCTGTTTTTGAACTCTCAGGTAAGTGGGGTTCCCACAGGTATGAAATTAAGTTAGTTTTTCTCCTATTAATCTTTTTCATGTCAATTTTATTCTCAGACCAGCTAGAAGAATCTTTGAAGGCTAGAGAAAAATTTTCCTCCCCAACAACTAGTTTTTTTATTTATTGGCAATATCAAGGAATAAGACGTTTCATGTATATGAAAGAAAATACCATATGACCAAGACATTATTCTTTTATATACTAAAATATTAAATGTTAAAAAACTGGTAAAGACTTTTGCAAGAAGTGTTCCTGTATTAATTATCTTTTTGCTGGGTAACAAATTATTCCCCACATTAGAGGCTTAAAACAACAAATATTTATTATCTTATAGTTTCTGTAAATCAGGAATCTGGGTGCAGCTTAGCTGAGTTCCTTGGTCTCAGGGTCTCTTACAAGGTCCCACTCAAGGTGTCAGCAGGGCTGGTGACTTCCATGTTCACTCACAGGTTATTGACAGGATTCAGTTCCTTGTGGGGTTGTTGGCCTGAGGGCCTCAGTTCCTCACTGGATGTTGGCCAGAGGCCTCCCTCCTTTCTTGCTCCTTGCCACAAGCAGCTCACAACATAGTAACAGGCTTCCCTCAGAGCAAGCAACAAGGGAGAACAAGAGTGAGCAAGTAAGACAGAAGCCACAGACTTTCTGTAACCTGATCTTGGATGTAACATCCCATCATCTTTGCTGTATTCCATTAGTTAGAAGCAAGTCGAGAGATCCACCCAGCTCATTCTTAAAATACTTTGACTCATCCCTAAGTGCCTATACCAAATCCTATACTCTAAGTTTTGTTTTGTTTTGTTTTTTACTAGAAGACATGATTTTGAATTCTCTGCCTTATTTTTTAAAACTCCAAAAGGGACTGTATTGTAGCAGGTCTGTGGATTAACATTTGAGAAACAACCACCTAGAGCTATGGTCCTTGAAACTTCAGTGTCTATAAGAATTACCTGGGAACCTGTTAACAAGGTATATTCCCAGCCTTAAAACCCAAGAAAGTCTGGTTCAGAAGGACAGGAGGTTAAACTGATGGCTTCTTGGGCACCACTTCACATCTTCACATCCTCCTCCAACCACTGCCATGGAGACCATTTCTGTGGCTTCCATAGTTTCATGCAGGTGTGACCTTATGGCACCATGCACTGGGCCTATGTATCTGTACCTCTCACTTTCTGTTCAAGAGCTTCTCTGAAAACCGGGGTGAGAGATGCCCAAAGGAACCACTCATCATTTACCCACAACATTTTTTTTTTTAATTGGATGACAGTTTGTTTGTTTGTTTTAAAGATTTTATTTATTTGACAGAGAGAGTTCACAAGTAGGCAGAGAGATAGGCAGAGAGAGAGGGGGAAGCGGGCTCCCCGCTGAACAGAGAGCCCAATGTGGGGCTCAATCCCAGGACTCTGAGATTATGACCTGAGCCAAAGGCAAAGACTTAGCCCACTAAGCCACCCAGGGACCCCAACCCACAACATTTTACTTGATGTATTCTCATGTATTCATCATAGCTGGTTTTTTATTTGGATAATGAATTTTTATAAATATTTTTTCACAGATTTCATACATATATTTAGATTGTCAGAATTCAGATGGTAAGGGACACCCACAGTTGTGGAACCCTCTGATAATCCCAGAGACTTCTGCATCTTTGTATACCTGTAGATTATGTTTTCTTACTCTTCTCTTCAAACATGACCCGTTAGCTATTAATTTCATCATTGGTTTTGTTTGTTTATAAGTCTTCCTAAATCTTGTGTGGTAGAAGAAAATAGAAAATCACTTCAGATACATGGAGTGCTTGCATATTTATTCAAACCAAGCTCTGGAGTTGGTATTACTGATGGACTTAACGTCAGTAAATAATAAAAGTAGAACTTAACCAAACAGATTTCTGAGAGGTAGAGTATGAAGAAGGGAATTGGAGATCATTTGTATGCCAAATAATATTTGCTATATAAGAAGATTTGTTCAAAATTTCCTTTGGTAATGATTTTCCCTAGTAAATGTTTGTTTCACAGATGTTGAGAATCATATTTCTTAATGAGGTTTGGTATATCCCTCTAATAGAGACACCTAGTTCTCTACCCAATATTCCTCCAAACTCTGCTCTGATTAACATAATACTGATTTTGTCTAGGGTAGCTGTGTGCCCAGCTGAAAAATTTAAGGGTAGTCCAGTCCCTGCCAATGAGTTGTAAGTGAGAATTGCTAGGTGAAGCTTCTGGGAAAATTTAAAAGGATGCAAAGTAAACTGGCAGTTACATTTTACCCTTTGACCTTTATCCTTTTGTTGCCTGCAACATGGTACAGTGTTGTGGGAGGAGTTTCCATCCGTCATCTTGTATCCATGAAACAACCAGTATGAGGAAGAAAGCCTATGGTGGAGATGACTAAGCAGCCTGACCTAAAAGCACTGTGGTGCCAAACTAGCTTTAGAGCACCTGGACTTCCTGATCCATGAGAAAAATAAACCCCTTATTTTTTAAGCCACTACTATTTGATAGTTCTGACTGTTACATATGGCCAAACCTATTTCCTAAGATAATCCCCTAAAACCTTTTATTTGACATTTTCTAAAGATTGTCTTACAGATTTTCTACAGTGAATGTACTTCTTTCTATTTTTAAAAAGTACAAATTTATCTTCAGATATATCTTGTATTAAATTAATTCAGTAAGAAAAGAAAATAATTTATTACAAGAATGACCTCATATTTTATAATTTTCAAGTGGAAGCAAACCTTAGAGATCACCTAGTTATTGAATATTTTATCATTACCTGAAAAAATTATATTGTTTATGAGCTTATTTGCTTGTTTATTACATGTCTCCCTTATTGAATAGAGCACCACAAAGAAAGGGACATTGTTGTGTTCTTCACTATATCATCATAAAACATAAAACAATGCCTGCCACACACTATGTGTATGATAAATGTTTGATCAGTGAATACATGTAGTTATCTAAATTCATCTAATGAGGAAGTGGAATCTCAGAGACCATTGTTTGTCCAGCACCACAAATCTGTTCAACCATTTGTGACCTATAAAAATAGTTATTTCATATGGTTCAACCTAAAAGGGGCAGAATGGAGATAAGAATTGAAGTCTTCTTTTCTTTGCAAAATACTGACTACTGGTTGTGATACAGATTGCAAAATTATTCTTTATTAAAAATAGTTTGTGATACATTATAGCTTGTACTCCTGTATATTTAAAATATGGCCTACTTATTAGAAGTATCATTATACTCAACTTGCCAGGAAAACAGAGGAAAGGAAATTAAAATTACTCAAGGAAGAGTTAAGTACTTAATATGTGTCATTACACTTCATTCTCACAGAAGTCCTATTTCACAGGTGACAAAACTGAGCATCAGTTAAGCTAAGTGGGCTTGCCTGGAGTTTCACGGCTACTAAGTGATGAAATGGATCTGAGGTTGGGCCTGTGCCCTTCCTAGTGGACCAAATACTATTTTACTGATTATAATCTATAAAGCACTTGATAAATGTAAAGTATTAAATTATCTCCATCTTCCATTTAATTGACTTCATCAACCTCAGAAGCATAGTGGTATTTATATCTAATAAAGAACATTTCTATTACCTTTAAAATGGATCCACATTTTTAACTGTAGACAGCGTGCTTTTGGTTAGACAATTTTCAGTTAGAACACAAAACACTATAAAGCAGGACATTTCCCTTTTTTTTTTTTTCTCCAATTCTTGTTCATGCAATTTCTTGACCACGTAAAATTTTTACAATCTGTACACTTGGGTTAGTTATCTAGTGGTTTAGAAAAAAAAGAAATGTGAATTCAGAAAAACAGCTGCTCCTAAATGGAATGATATCAGACAGTCTCAAAATAAGCTTGGTCTAAGATTGCTTATTCTCCTATGAATTGGTTGGTACTTCTTGAAACTTCCTCACTTTGCAATGATTATATTAAATCACCTCTCTATTTCTGTAAGATTAGGCTATCAGTGGTTTTAAACCTATTTGTAGAAATCACGCCTCTTCTTCAAATGGAACCTTATGTGGAACATTAATATGTAAATCAGGTAAGAAAAAAAACCAGGGAGGTCTGAAATGGGAGTCCAGAGGCACATCAGCGGGGATCCAGTTTGGGCCTGGAGAGGAGGCTGCCAAGCCCTGTGCAGACTCCTCACATCAGACCATCTCTAAGGTCCCTTACAAGTTGAAAATTCTATGAACCAATAGCTCTGTTGGGTATCTGTTGGTTATCTTATTGCCATGAAAACCAGTTGTATTCAACAAGGGGAAAATAACAGTAACTGTCTTTCTCTGGGAACATCTGGTCTGGAAATTAGAGCATTTTAGTTCTAATCCCAACTCTGCCACTATTTAGGTCTGTTACCTTGGTTGCTGTCTGCCCATCTATGAAATGAGGATAAAACATTCCCTGCCTACTTTATTTTTAAATACATTTTCTGGTGGGGTTAAAAATTCCCTTTGACAAAATAAAATTAGAACAATTGTAAAGTTTTGCCTTCGGGAAGATATATGACAAAAGCAGTGGATGTTGACTTTTCATTTCAAAGTCACAAACGTTAACTACCTCCGTTAATACTTATAATAAAATTAAAAACTTGAAATAGAAGTTCTATTAGTGCCTGGATATAGGGGCAGGTATTTTTGCATAGTTATAAAATTGTTTCCAGGAGAAAGTGGAACAATTCCTTTGTTTAAAAAAAAAAAAAACCTGGTTTTTACAGGGTTGATAAGTTTTATCAAATTAATACATGATGCTTATTAAAATACATAAAAAATAAATTCTACCATTTAAACCTATCATAAATGA
Organism: Lontra canadensis; assembly: GCF_010015895.1. NCBI lineage: Eukaryota > Metazoa > Chordata > Mammalia > Carnivora > Mustelidae > Lontra > Lontra canadensis. The sequence continues at coordinate 7,529,755 of NW_022631055.1, forward strand.
CATTTGTTGAAGATATTTTAAGACATTCAATATGCAACTGAGATACAGACAAAAAGAATAGTAGGTAGGTAGATAAATATAAGCTGAGTGAGGAGATCAGTGGACAAAAATGGAAATTGCACTCTACATGCTATTTTACTTTTTTAAAATTTTTTTAATGATTTTATTTATTTATTTGAGAGAGAGAGAGCATGAGAGGAGAGAGGTCAGCTGGAGAAACAAGACTCCTGAGCAGGGAGCCGATGTGGGACTCGATCCCAGGACTCCAGGATCATTACCTGAGCCGAAGGCAGTCGCTTAACCAACTGAGCCACCCAGGCACCCCCATGCTATTTTAAAACAAAAAATAACTTTATACTTTCATTTAGTGAAGGTAAAGGAAATTGAAGTGAAACTGTACAAATTGCTGAACTTTAAATGTTTCTTCACTATGAAAGTTATTAGTTCCTAATTTTGTTTATGATTTATTTATTTATTTGTGAGAGAGAGAGAGAGAAAGACAGCGAGAGATCATGAGGGCAGGAGGGGGAAATTGTGGGGAGAGCCAGAGGGAGAGGAAGAAAGAAACCCAAGCAGACTCCCCATTGAGCACGGAGCCCTATGCAGGGCTTGATCTCATGACCCTGAGATCATGACCTGAACCAAAATCAAGAGTCAGACACTTAAGCAATGGAGCCACCCAGGTGCCCCCCCAATTCTTTTCAAAAATTTATGAAAAACTCTAGAATGTCAGAATCATTACATAAAAGCTTTTTTAGACTGTATGCACCCCAGGTGATGCAAGAGGAGAAAATCAGCGTGTTCACTCTTCCACCATACTTTTGATTTTTGTGTTGTCATTTACTTTCTATCTGGTAGCCATAGTTCCCAGTTATTTAATCTTAGTTTTATATTTAAGTAAATTAAAATTTCATCATTAATTCTTTTACAATGGCTTCCAGATTCCCTATTCGTTTTTTATTTTGATTTAATTTTTGTTGGCTGAATTTCATCATCTAATTTTTTCCCAAGGTTAAGAAGTCCTGTCCCTTTTCTTTATATCTAAAGGACAGCTGCCTGGAATAATCATTTAGCATTACGTTTGGCTAACTATAAAGAATCTTTCCCCCAACACACATACACATGAGAGATTTTAACACAGAAGTTTATTGCTTTTTCACACAATAGAAGTCCAGAGCAGGCATGATGTCTACATGAATTCATCACTCTTCTATCATTTCTTGAAAAATGGTCCTTGTCCTCATGGTCCAAAAAGGCTACTTGAGTGTCAGCCATCATATCCATATTTTAGGCAGCAAGGTGAGGGAATGAATCAAGAAGGAGGGAGCCCCCCACCCTTAAGGAGACTTCTTTGAAGTGGCACACAACGTTTCTACTTATATTTCATTAGAGAAACATCAACTACATGGCTGTGGGATATATAGTCTTTTAGCTGATTGTAATTGGCTCAGAATTTGGGTTCTTTATGTTAAGAAGGAATAAAGTAAATGTAGAGAAATAACCAGCAGCTTTTACCTGCCACACCTGGAAGTGGAGTTTGGGGTCACACTTTCATGTTCTCATAACTGTGTAGTCATACACCACTATCTTCAAGCATTTGAATATCATTGCAGAGATTTCTGAATTCAACCTAATTCTTTCTTCCTTTTAAGTAACCTGCCTTTTCTATTTGGATGCTCATATAATTAGTTCTTTATACTTGAACATTTGTCTCTGCAGGTGTATCTTGGGTTCATCTTTCTATAACATTTTTTTTTTTGCAAATATTGATGTATCTTTTTGATTTGCAGATTAAATATTTAGGAAACATGTCTTCCATTATATCTTTAAATATCATTTCTATCACATCTCTATTTTCCAAGAGTTGAATCTTCTTCTATATGATTTTTATATTTTTGTTCTTTTATTCTTTCTCTCTACCTATTCCTCATCTCTTGACATGCTTTAATCATACTTTATCCCTAGTTTTCATTGTTTCTAATGTAGCATTCACTTGAGATATGTTTTTTATTTTCTTTTTACTTCTTTCTCTACCAATCTGCTTTTATCTTCTAATTTATTTTTTAAACCCTAGTAATATTCTTTGAGATATATTTTTAGAGCAATCAGTTATGTTTAATACATTTTGTTCTTATGATAATTTATGTATTTGTTTATTTGATTAGTTATTTTTTATGGGTTTATTTTTTTTTTTAGATGTATTTATTTGAGAGAGAGACAGCATGAGTGGGGGGAGGAAGGGCAGAGGGAGAGAGAGAGAAGCCTGATGTGGAGTTTTATCTCACAAACCTGAGACCATGACCTGAGCTGAAATCAAGAGTCAGATACTTAAACAACTAAGCCACCCAGGTGCCCTTAATTAGTTATTTTTAAACATAATAAACCCCTGAAAATCCAACATGAAAACTACCTCCTTGACAATAATCTGTATCTAACTATATGTTTTCCTCATTGCATCCCAATGCCTTCTGCATCCAAAGTAAGCATCATCTTGAATCCTGTGTTTATCATTCCTTTGATTTCTTTTTATATTGTGTTACTGTATCAATATATATTACTTAAAACCATCAATAAAACAAAAGGCAACCTACTGAGTGGGAGGAAATGTTTGCAAATCGTATCACTGATAAGGGGCTAATATACAGAACATATAAAGAATTCACACAGATCAATGTAAAAAAACCGCATAATCCTATTAAAAATGGGCAGTGGAACTGAACAGACATTTCACCAAAAAGACATACAGACTGCCAACAGACACATGAAAAGATGCTTAGCATCTTTTCCCTAATCATCAGGGAACTGCTAATCCAAACCGCAGTGAGACATTATCTCACACCTGTCAGAATGGCCAGTATCAAAAAGTCAAGAAATAACATGTGTTGGCAAGGTTGCAGAGAAAAGAGAACACTTGTGCACTGCTGGTGGGAATGCAAACAGGTGCAGCCACTGCAAAAATAGTATAGGTTTCCTAGAAAAATTAAAAATAGAACTACTGTACAATCCAGCGGTTACACTTCTGGGTAATTCCACTTCTGGGTATTTATATAAAGAAAACAAAAACACTAATTTGAAAAGATATATGATCCTGCATGTTCAATGTAGCATTATTTATAATAGTCAACATGTAGAAGCAACCTAAGTGTTTATCCATAGATGAATGGGTAAAGAAGATGTGGTAAACACACACCACACACACACACACACACACACACACACACACACACACACACACACAATGGAATATTACTCAGCCATAAGGAAGAACAAAATCTTGCCATTTACAACAACATGAATGGACCTAGAGGGTATTAGGCTAAATGAAGTAAGTTGGGCAGAGAAAGACAAATACTCTGTGATTTCATTTACATTGTGTGATCTAAAAAACAAAACAAATGGGCAAACAAAACAAAACAAAACAGACTCTTAGATACAGAGGTTGCCAGAGGGGAGGGTGGGTGGGATAGGAAAGGGGATTAAAAGGGGCAAACTTGGGGCGCCTGGGTGGCTCAGTCGTTAAGTGTCTGCCTTAGGCTCAGGTCACGATCAGGATCCTGGGATTGAGCCCCACATCGTGCTGCCTGCTCAGCAGGAGACCTGCTTCTCTCTCTCCCACTCCCCCTGTTTGTGTTCCCTCTCTTGCTGTGTCTCTCAGCAAGAGAGACAAATAAATAAATAAAATCTTAATAAAAAGGGGGGGCAAACTTCCCATCATAAAGTTAGACATTCAGATGCAATGTACAGCACTGGGAATATAGTTAATAATATTGTAACAACTTTGTGTGGTGACAGATGGTAGCTAGACTTACCTTGGTGATCACTTTGTAATATATATAAACGTTGAATCACTGTGTTGTACACCTGAAACAATTATATTGTCTGTTGACTAGACTTCAGTTAAAAAACAAAAACAAGGGGCGCCTGGGTGGCTCAGTGGGTTAAGCCTCTGCCTTCGGCTCAGGTCATGATCTCAGGGTCCTGGGATCGAGCCCCGCATCGGGCTCTCTGCTCGGCAGGGAGCCTGCTTCCTCCTCTCTTTCTCTCTCTCTCTCTCTGCCTGCCTCTCTGCCTACTGTGATCTCTCTCTGTCAAATAAATAAATAAAATCTTAAAAAAAAAACAAACAAACCCCAAAACAAAAACAAAACATACACCAAACGTGTTCCTTATAAGGATTATATATGTGATTATATGTATTATATATACACACATATAATTACATTTATTCTTTATGTTGTTTTTGACTTTATTAATATAATACCACCCTGAATATAATACTTTTTAATTTATATTATATTGCTGTTTTTTATCTATATCATAGTGTGTTCATCTGTTTTGGCTACCATATAATACTTGGTGGCATGAATATATCACAATTTATTTATCTACTTTCCTGTTTATAGGCATTTTAATTATTTCTAGGTTATTGTTTTATGAAGAATATTTCTTTTTTTAAGCATTTTTTTTAGGATTTTATTTATTTATTTGACAGAGAGAGATCACTAGTAGGCAGAGAGGCAGGTTGGGGGGAGAGGGAGCAGGCTCCCTGCTGAGCCGAGAGCCCGGTGGGGGGCTGGATCCCAGGACTCTATGATCATGACCTGAGCTGAAGGCAGAGGCTTAACCCATTGAGCCACCCAGGCACCCCTATGAAGAATATTTCAATAAACATTCTCCCACATGTATTTTGTCATATAGGTCCAAGATTTTCTTGGGTTTAATGCCTAGGAGTAAAATTGTTGAGTTATGGAGTTTGTCCAAAATAGAATTCGTTATGTTATCCTCTAAAGCAGCCTCCTTTCTGCCTCCCTATTTCTGTGTAGTAACATCCCAATCACCAGCAACTTTGACTCCCCAGTCCTCCTTTGTTCCCTGTATCTAATTGATTGCCAAGCCTAGAAAGCTCTTGCCTTCTCATCTCTCCTGTTCAAGCCTCATTAATTCTCCCCTTTACTCCCTATTCCTCATAGTCAATCTGTTCCAATCACATCATTTCCCTGTTCCCATTCTTCAGTGGCTCCCTATTGTCTATGAGATTAAGTGGATCCATAATCCAACAAAGTCTTCCACAATAAGACTCCAGTCTACCTTTCCAGCCTTAATGTTTCTCTTTTGGTAGCAGAGAATGTTTGAGTTGCAAGGAACCTTAGAGATGATCTGATCTGACCCACTGACCTACAGACGAGGAAACAGAGGCCCAGAGAGAAAAAAGGATTTTACCATGGTCACATATGTGATCCATTTGAACAATCTTATGGCTATTGCAGGCAATTCAGGACGAAGACAAAAGAGGTTTGTGATCTTCCATCTTGAGTTAAGGACAGTGGAGTGAAATAGTTGTAGATAGGGAGGAAGCATCATTTACCATGTCAAGAAAAATATTGAGGCTCTTGTGCTGGTGGAAAAGAACCATAAAGAATGGACCCTTGTGTTACTATCTTGAACACAACAATTGTTGCACTATATTAAGATATAATTATTGTTTGCAAATGAAAGGGTGAAGCTGTGCTCTTGAAGATAGTCCATCAGTAGTGTCTACACTCTATCTCCAGGTAAAGATAGCAAAAAATTTGGGGCATAAGTACTTGGGTTGTTGCTTCCTATTCCTCAAACATCTAAAGCTCAAGAGTGACATTATACAGCCCGTCACTCTCATTGATTATATGTCCTATATCCTCTCTTTTGCCCAGGATAATAATAGTACCTCCCTCATAAAGGTAATATGAAAACTGAATGAGATAATCTAGTTAAAGCAGTTAGCAAATAGAAAACACTCAGCAAATGCTATTGATTATTATTTCACAAGCAAGACTGACAGATACGGAGCAGGGTTGGTAGGGAGAGGAAAAAAGAGAAAGAGACTTCAAGTCCAACCCTGCTACTCAGACCTCCCATCTAGGGCCCCTGCATCTCCTCTTTGAAAGACATGCTTGCCAGGCACAATTACTACCACTGCCTTGTGGAATAGGACTGGTCTTGAGCACCTTGGGATTGAGCTAATGTTAGAATTATCAAAATTTAGACTATATGTAAATATATATGCATAATATTCTATATATGTCTTAAATACTTATCTATACACATGTATGTCTTTTAAAATTTTTTTTGTTTCTGTGTTCCTTTTGGTCTCCCTTAGTAATTAATAAAGCCTGTCCATTTTGTGTAAGGTGACCCAAGAGAAGATTTTTTTTTATTTATTCATGTTGAGTCAGAGTATTTAAGAGGCAGCAGCAGGCTAATGGAAGAGAGCTCCTTTCACCTTGAAAATGAAGGTGAAAGTGATGGAGAGAACCATCTTATTACTCTTCCGAGCTTTGCTGTCTCTCCTGGAGAATACCCTTTCAGGGCTAAAACCTGCAATTCCAGACAAGTTCTAACCAAAAGAAAAGGTTAGCCTTTTGGAACTGGAATGATTCATAATAAAAAGCAAGTTAGGGAAGGTTATGGAGGAAGATGAAAGCAAGGCTTGTCATCTTTTAACTGTCAGTCAGTTAAAATTAGTAAATATTTATTGTGAGTCTGCTGTGTGCTAATCTAATGATAGATATGATCCTTGCCCTCAAAGTCAAACATCCAAAGTGAAAAGGTCAATATGTACATGAGTGGAATGGAAAAACAAGTTAAAAAAACAACGAGGCCTGTCATGAAACATCATACCAAATGGGGGGAACAGAGAGTCAGCAGGTTCTGTGAGTGTAACATGGAGAGAGAGCTCACTGAGCTAAGTGCACTTCCAGTATGAAGAGGGAAGGACTAGCCCTAGGCATTTTTAAAAATGTAAACATTGGATAGTGGAAAGGAAGAAGAAATGGCCAGAGTGGACATAAAGTATCAGGAGAATGTAAGGTGTTTAATAGAGGCAGTGAGAGGATCTTTCTGGCTTGGATCAAGAGTTCCTTTAGGGTACTAGCCTGGATGGAGGGCTTTGAATGCCAGGGTGAGGAACTCAGCTTCACCCTGCAGAACATGAGATACTCTTTAAAATGTTTGAGGCGGTTAGTGAAATAATGAGTAACTTTTGAGAATGGCTGGACATTAGGGAGACAGGTTAAGACACTTCAATAGAAAACCCTCAACATTTCAACAGAACATGAGTCTTGGGGAGACTTCTAAATGTGTCAAATGTGGGACGCCTGGGTGGCTCAGTTATTAAGCCACTGCCTTCAGCTCAGGTCATGATCCCAGTGTCCTGGGATCGAGTCCTGCATTGGGCCCTCCGCTCAGGGGGAGCTTGCTTCTCTTTCTGCCTCTGCCTGCTTGCGTGCTTGTGCTCTCTCTCTCTATGACAAATAAATAAATAAATAAATAAATCTTTAAATGTGTCAAATGTTTAGGAAATTTAGAATTTTTTTTTTTTTAATGGTAACTGCTGACTTGCTCCACAGAGAAAGGAGAGAAAAGAGCAACTGGAATTTTATGTAACGCAGAAGACAGTTATTGTGCTAGCACTTACTTGCACTGCTGACATTTTGGGGTCAACTCTGGCAGAGGCCACTTCCCTGGAAAGAGTGGCACACAGTTCTCAGTTCACAGATTGAATGTAGGAAGACAGACAACCTTCAAGGTTGGAGAAAACTAAAGCCCTCAGAGGGCTTCATGATGTTCCTTCCTCTTCTAAAGTAAGTTTCTACTTCATTAAAAACAAAATCCCACTTGGCTAAAATCCTCTCTTTATACTAATATGACCAGGAAATTTCATATATAAAGAACTGTTTCCTCTTTTTAGCTAGACGTTTCTGTAGGCCCAACTTGTGTCAAGATTTTTTATTTTTATTTTTTTGTTTGTTTTGTTTTTGAAATTGAACGCTTCATAGACAGTGGCCTCAGCTGATAAGGACACAGGCTGTTCACTCTCAGACATCAAAGTGTTTCCAAGATTGCTAACAGTGATGACATATTCTGGGAATGTTCTTTATACCAAACAGACCTAAAGGAGCCAAATGTCTGCTCTTGGTTATCAGAGTCAGGTAGTGGATGAATGTAATCCAGGTTCCTGGTCTAGGGATACTGAATTGAAAGCAAGGTGGCTCCATTGGACAAGATTGAGGCGGAGGTCACTGAAATGAGGGGCATAGAAAATAGTTAGGAGCAGTACTTAGGTCTGCTGAGACCTTAGTCCAGGGATCTGTCCACCAAGCTGCATATACACCTATTATGGGGTTTAGAGCCTTCTGCCACTCTCTTGCCCCCTCCATAGCCACCCATGATTGCTTACCGAAGCGAGAAGCTTTGGGCTCACTCCCATACCAAACCTGCCTTGGCAAAGAGGGGTGGGGGCAGATGTTGCTTCAGAATCAAACTTATGTCACAAGACTCTTGATTGTTTGACCTGGCATATCCCTGATCAGTTCTAACCTCTGCCAGCTGTTACCCATTAACCTACTTCTCCTATTTTTCTGACATCTGATAACTAAGGTCCTATGCTTGCACCAGCTTAAGACCAGCCAAACCTTTGCTCCATTGCTATCCATCACCCTGAATTAAACCTGCATCAATATGATTATTTACTTTTCATGTGGTTGCAGGTAGATGTGTTAACAGACCAAGTCCTTCCAGGCAGAGCTCCCATCTAACTTGTGACATGACTTTCAACCAGCAACCAGGTTATGATGCCCTATGGGGCTTGATTCCCTTTGCGGTAATAGTACAGGCCTGGAAAGCTGGGATGTGGGATTCAGATCCAACCAGTGGAGGGAAAGTGTCAGTGGAGAACAGATGTAGCTGTAGATGCTAGGAGCAAGTTCAGTCTAGAAAGTGTGTTCTGAGAGATTGGAGGTACTTCATGATTGGTGGGAACAGGAGGCATTCAGAAATTTAGACAGGTAAGCAGGCAGCTCGGGAGAGTCTGGAGCTGGTTAGCAGAGGCCCAGCCCCATGACTTAGCTCAGGGATGTGTGTTGGTGATGGCGGAGGTAGCTTTGAAAGAGAAGACAGAGCTTTGGTTCTGGAAGAATACATGGTCTGAACTTGTTCCTGACTATTTCCCAACCAAAGGCTCAATTATTGGCTCCCTTCCAAAAGCTTCTTCAGTCCCTCACCTTAGGGGACATCTTCCTTCTCTCAGTGGGTTCCTCTATCATCTCTGTCCTCTGCTGTCAACCCAAATCTTGGGCTCTGGTTTTGCTCCCTGCTCCCTCCTTGAACAGACCACTGAGTTTTTCTCTCATTTCCAATGCCCAAATCAAGTGCAAGGAAGGAAATGTTGCCAGAACTGTGCATGTTTAGGTCAATCGTGGTTCCAGATACCCTGACCCAGTTCAGTGGCTGAGGCCCCTAACACACCAGAAAGGAGAGGTTGGACACAATGGAACTGCATAGTTTACTGAGTCAGAGGTGAAGTTATAGGGGTAGGGAGCTAGTTACTAGACCTGGGACAGGGTAGACTAGATTTGAGAAACAGCAAAATTCTACCTGTTGGAACTAGAGCAGCAAATCTCCAAGTACTTCTCAAATTTTTTCCTCCATAAGGTTAGTGCTTGTCAAATATCAGTAAGCTTCAGAACCAGTGCCTGCACACATTATGCCTTAGTAGATCTGGGGAAGGGATTACAGTCTAGGACTCTGCAATTTTTCTTGTGTATCTTTCAAAGAAATATTTGCTTTATGCATATTAAGCAAAAATGACATATGTATTTTCCCCTTTTCATTCACATGGTAGCATACCATGCACACTGTTCTGTACTTTTTTTTCCCATTTAACAATGTTTCTTTAAGAGTATAACCATACCAGTATATAAAGTTTTCTCATTCTTATTACTGACCACATAGTATTCCGTTGTGGGAGTATATGGTATTTCATTTAATGGTACACCGCTGATGGACACACGTGTTGTTTCTGATTCCTTGCAACTGTGAATAGTGTAGCAACAAGTACCATGTGTACATGTCATTTCCCACATAAGTGATTATATCTGGATACATTCTTAGAAGTGGAATTATTGGGCCAAATGGTAAGAGATTTTGTGATTTGGGTAGATATTGCCAAATTGCCCTTCACAGAAGTTCTATTTATTTATACTCCTACGAGCATGAGTACCATTTGTTCACAAACTCTAGCCAACAAACTGTACTGTCAAACTTTTTAACTTTGCCAATAGGATAGGTCAAAAAAATATCTCATTGCTGTTATAATTTGTAATTCTTTTACCATGAGAGGAAGAGCATATTTGAATATGTTTGAGAGTCATTTGTATTTGTGTGTGTGTGCGAAGCCTGTTTGTTTCCTTTGACTAGTTTTCTGCTGGATCTTTTGATCTTTATTTTACTGGTTTGCAGAAACTCTTTATCTATTAGAGAAATTAAGCCTCTGGTTGGGATCTGAGCTGCAGATATTTCCCCCAGTTCCTCTTTTATCTTTTGGCTTCCCTTTTGGTGGCTTCTGCAGCATAGCTTTTAATAAAAATGTGACTATTATGAATTCATTAATGTTTTATGCAAGGGGCCCATAGGGACTTCTGGATTTTATGTTATTTAAAAGGCCTTCCCCATTCTGAGATTATGAAAAATTATGCCATATAATTTTATAGTATCTTTATGGATTTTAAAGAATATTTTAAAATCTTTAATCCCGATAGAATTTATTCTAGAAAAAGATGTAGAATTTGGTTGCAACTTATTTTCTTTTCCGGATAGCTATGCAGTTTCCTCAGTATCTTTTACTAGATAATCTATTCCTTACTTTTATCATTGCCCATAGTTGCATTGCTCCTTTTATCATATTCTAGATTCCATATAGATTTGGGTTTAACTCCAGACTTTCTCTTCTGTGATATGACTATATCTGTCTCTTCATGCACCAATACCACACTGTTTTAATTATACTAGCTTTTTTTTTTTTTTAAGATTTTATTTACTTAAGTGTCAGAGAGAGAGAGAGGCAGGCAGAAAGAGAAGCAGGCTCCCCATTGAGTAAGGAGCCTGATGTGGGACTTGTCCCAGGACCTTGGGATCATGACCTGAGCCAAAGACAGACACTTAACCAACTGAGCCATCCAGGCACCCTATACCAGCTTTAAAAGGTAGTTCTAATGCAGGTGATCCCTGGAGTGCACTTTGAAAAACACTATCTTAGGGGCTAATACAGAACTAGCCCTATGTAGAGTAGGATTATAAGTTGATTTCAACAATGAGGAGAGGAAGGATACTAAAGAAGAGCATTTGGAAAAGATGAGGATTTTATAATTCAAGCTGTATCCATCTGTATCACTAATTTGAGTGACTCCTACACCTTGACAGCAGTGAGATATATACAGATAATGGGTCATATCTTTCTTTGTGAATAATATTGACTCCTACACAGACCGGAATCTATAGTTGAGGATTTGACTATGGCAGTGACTATGATATGTTACTGGCATGACTAATCAATTTTGACAATTTCAGAGAGAATATGGAAAAGAGAAGACAGGCTGCTCCTTTTAAAAAATTTTCCTATTTTTGGGGTGCCTGGGTGGCTTGGTGGGTTGGTGCCTCTGCCTTCAGCTCAGGTCATGGTCCCAGGGTCCTGGGATCGAGCCCCACATCAGGCTCTTTGCTCAATGGGGAGCCTGCTTCCCCCTCTCTCTCTCTGCCTGCCTCTCTGCCTACTTGTGATCTCTGTCTGTCAAATAAATAAATAAAATCTTTTAAAAAATTTCCTATTTTCCTATTAACAAATATAACTTCATTTTGTCTCTTTTAATAGGAATTTTTTTCAGTTGTTAGTTTTGTTTATTTGTATGGCTCTTAGGTTAATATAAGAGTACCTTTATGTGATAATTATTATTTATTCAGTGTACATGCATGGATTTATAGATTTTTGGGCTACTATTACAAGGGACATATTGATCAGAAAGTGTTTTTATATACAATGTTTTTATATACAATTTTATATAATGATTGTGTGCATACATAAACAATTCATTCATTCATTCAACATGTATGAATTGAGCTCCGATTGTGTTGCCAAGAACTTTGATAAGTGCTGGGGATGCACTAGATAGCAAAACCAGGAAAGAAAAAAAGATGAATGCATATGAAAGAACTTGTATTAGTTTCTTAAGACTGCTACAACAAAGTATCACAAACTGGGTGGCTTTAAGAAAAAAAAAATTATTCTCTCATAGTTCTGAAGGCCAATAGTCCAAAACCAACCTTCCAGCAGAGACATGCTTCCTCAGAAGGCTCCAGGAAAATCCTTCTTTGCCTTTTCCTAGCTTCTAGTCGTTGTCTGCCGTCCTTGGCAATCCTTGGTTTATAGTTGTATCACTCCAGTCTCTGGCCTCATCTCCACAGGACTGACTTTTCTCTGTATGTGTCTATGTCTGTTCACAGGCATCTTTTAAGGACACTAGTGCCTGCTTTAACCCAGTATGATCTCATCTTTACTTGGTTCTGTCTGCAGACTCTATTTCCAAATAAGGTCACATTCAGAGTTATCAAGAGTTAGGACTTCAACATATCTTTTTGGAGGACACTTATCAAAATGTAAGGCAGAAATAATATCTCTCTTAATCATCAAGTTAACCGTTAAGTTACTTAACCATAAAGTTACCTTAACCATCAAGTTAGCTTTCTTTTTTAAAAGATTTTATTTATTTTTTTTGTGAGAGAGAGAGAGAAAGAGTGTGTGTGTGCACGCGGGCACAAGTGAGCATGGAGGAGGAGGGGCAGAGGGAGAGGGAGAAGCAGACTCCTAGCTGAACAGGGAGCCCAATTCGGGGCTCCTTCCCAGGACCCTGAGATCATGACCTGAGCTGAAAGCAGACGCTTAATGACTGAGCCACCCAGGCGCCCCTCAAGTTAGTTTTAAAACATAATTTAAAAACAGTTGTCTATTTAACTATTTAATTCAATCAAATGGGAGTGGAGACAATGGAATAAGAGATGGCGCAGGGGGGCGCCTGGGTGGCTCAGTGGGTTAGGCCGCTGCCTTTGGCTTGGGTCATGATCTCAGAGTCCTGGGATCGAGCCCCGCGTCGGGCTCTCTGCTCCGCGGGGAGCCTGCTTCCTCCTCTCCCTCTGCCTGCCTCTCTGCCTGCTTGTGATCTCTCTATCAAATAAATAAATAAAATCTTAAAAAAAAAAAAAGAGGGGGTGCCTGGGTGGCTCAGTGGGTTAAGCCGCTGCCTTCGGCTCAGGTCATGATCTCAAAGTCCTGGGATGGAGCCCCGCATCAGGCTCTCTGCTCAGCAGGGGGCCTGCTTCCTCCTCTCTCTCTGCCTGCATGTGATCTCTCTCTGTCAAATAAATAAATAAAATCTTTAAAAAAAAAAAAAAAAAAAAGAGATGGCGCAGGGCAGGAGTTGTAGGATTTGGGACACCCAGGGGTGGGAAAAACCCTCTGGAAGAGGAACTGGAATGGGGCAACAAAACATCTTTACAGTTCCATGGAGGGTCTGTAGTCTCCTGGTTAAGGCAAACTATTCCTACTTTTGTGGATGAGACACTAACCTGGACTGCTTTTTCCCTTGGAAGAGGTAGTAGAAACCAACATACACCCTCCCTGACTGCCCTATTCCGCTGAGACTGCAGAAAAATAAGGTACTCGGCTTCTCCTTCCCCACCCCCGCCCCTGCCCCACCGCCCTCTGCTTCCTGCCCTTGGGAACCTTAGCCTCGGCCAACCTTCCTTAATGAGAGATCTGTTTCAGTCCAGGAACATAATTCTCAAAGCATATTTCTATGTCTTTGGTTTCCTACCAGGCTGTCCCTTTTCCAGAGCCAATATTTTCATGAAGATGGCACAGTGACTGTGGTTAAGATTCCATTTTATTGTATCTATTAGCATTATTTTTTAAAAAGTATAGTAACAGATTCAGAATCAAGAGCTCTAGGAGGAACCCATATTTTCCTACTGGTGACATGAGGATCCGTAACAGAAGTTCTGTCTGGCAATAGATATAAAAACAATTTTAGTTGCTACATAGAGAGCTAGCCCTCAGTTAACAAGTAAATTTGTTTTCATTTGCCTTCAGCTGCACACAGCTGGCTTCTTCCCTCACCCCTACGGAGAGGCTCAGTGTCCCCCTCCTGTCTTCCCCCTTCAGCCTATAAAAACCCACTCTCAAAAAGCATTTGATAATCTCACTTACACAGTTGTGTTAATGGCTGGTAAATGGCAAAAGGAAGTTTGGAGAATGTGGATGAAAGCACTCTTAAGTAGGAATCCAAGGCCTGACTTGTTTAGATTCTATTGTACACTAGTGTTGAGGGGACGTACTCCTAGACTTTTGAGGGCAGGAATGCCTAGGTTTTTTAATCCAAGCTCCATCACATATTAGCTGTATGATCAAAAACCTTAATCAATGTAGGTGCTCCTAAAGGTTCTTTTCTTGAAAGTGGATATTGTAGTACTTACTTTACCAGATTATTTGTCAGATAACACAGTACTTGACATACAGGAAGGGCCTGAAAGGATAATTGTGGTAATTTGCTAATAGAAGAGGACTCAAGATATTATACTCTTTAAGAGAGAATTCTTTTGCCTTTTTGCCCAACCAATTAGTGAACGTTTGCTTCTTCTAACAAACATTAAGCAGCACTGTGGTTCTGATGAGCAGTGACAGCTTTCCGTAGAACTAGCTCTTAACAAGCTTGCCTGTAGGCAGATTTAGGAAGGCAGAGATGCCCTGGGAGAAAGACAGGATGTGTCCCCTCTGGAATAGTTTCCAACCCCCAGTCAGGGAACTCTTCAACCATTTGCCACACCGCTGCTTCTCCAGGGCCCTCACCTGTTTCAAGAGCCTTAGGCTTACGAAAGAGGCAGAGAGAAACATGGAAACAGAAAAGAGACAAGCAAACCACCTGGGCTGTAATTTTGTTTCTTCTCTCTTATCAGGCTCTCTCTTATCTCTGAAGATTCCATGTTTTCAATGATTAAGTTAGTTCCTTGGAAGTTGCTTATCCCCATCGTCCATCCAGTCTCCCCCATGGGTCACTGGTATGCAATCATAACTATTTTTCAAGGTTATATGGGGTCATCCTTCATTAGACTGGAGTCCCCCCAAGAAAGAGGACCATGTATCTCATACATTCATTCATTTGTTCATTCATTTATATATCATTTATCACTGTAAGATTAATAATAATGGTCAATATTAAGTTCTTCCTATATGCCAGATAACTTGCAAAAATTTTCCCATATTATCTAATTTATTTTATCCCAAAAACTCTGTGGTGTAGGTACTATTTATATTCCATTTTCTTAAAAAAGATGTATTTATTTATTTGAGGGAGAGGGAGAGAGAGAGAGAGAAGAGCAGGAGGAGGAGGAGTGGGAGAGAGAATCCTTAAGCAGACTCCCCACTGAGCACGGAGCCCAATGCAGGGCTTGATCCCAGGACCCTGAGATGATGACCTGAGCTGAAACCAAGAGTTGGATACTCAACCGACTGAGCCACCCAGGCACCCCTGTATCTCATTTTTTTAAAAGAGGAAATTGAGGTGCAGATACTACCTGCCCAGCCACATGACTAGCAAGTGACAGAATCTGGTTTCTACATTTTGCCCAAGTCGGTGCTAAGGAGATACTGAGTAGTATAAAAGATATGCAAATGATAGTTCTTGTCCTCCAGGAACTTAAAACTTAGATGGGTACATAAGACAAAACAATTAAGCAGCCATGTATGACAGAATATAACTAAATATTTAAATAAATCTAACTGGACAATGGAAATTAGTGTGGGGTAGACCATTAAAATTAGAGATCTTAAGCTTGAAGAGATGAAATCGAGGCTTCTACAAAAGTACAGGTGATTGGGGAGGGGAGGAAGGAAGGCGGGAGGTGTATGGCTGTGGCAGGTAGAGAAAGGAGGCATGCCTACCACCAGACAGAGTGCTAGGAGATATGGCCCAGGGTGACTGGGTGGGCTGGAGTGTTTGGGAAAGAAGTTTAGAGCCTTCTTTCGAACAGACTATGTAAAGTTGCTCAACCTTTCTTGTGTGGTACAATCAAAACTGTTACTTAAGAGGATTAAAAAGTGTCAAGAAGGAGAATAGGAATCTAGAAAGCTAGTTAGGACATTTCTTGAGCAGTCTAGGAATGATATAAAATTCCGGACTAAACTAATGACAGTATAAATGGCCAGGAAGAAACAGTATAAATTTCAAAGGAAGAGCTGATTGAACTTTGTGATTGATTAGTTATGAGTGATAAGGAAGAAGATGGAATTTTAAAAATGTCTTGCAGGGTTTGAGCCAGGGAAATGGTAGTAATAAAACCAGAAAGTTAGTGAAGGAAGATGTATCTAGTTGTAGACATTTTAAATATAAGTACTGCAGATAGCTAGATGAATGTTCAGTTGGAGCAGGAGATGTGTGATTAGAGCACGGGAGAGGAATTAGGATTATTCAAATAAAGTTGCTGTTACCTAAGGAATAAACATGCCCATACCTGCATGTGGATGGACTGGGGCTACTCATTTGCTTTCAAGACAATTCCCCATTAAGTATCTTGCATTTCTGCACATCTTGTGAATGAAGTACTGACTACCCATTTGTCCAAAATATCTTTTCAAGGATGTTTGTGTAACAAACAGCCATGGAAGACAGACATGATGCCTCTGTCTAAAGACATATATAACAGTATACAACAGTATACAAAGTATAAAACAGTATAACAAAGATGATGTCTCCCTATAGAGCAAAGAGCAGGCATGTTTACTGCCCACTATAAAAGAATTGGTCTCCCTGCGTTCAGAGTTCCTCTACTGTAACACAGCCCACAGGCATCCATTTGGGCCCATCTGCATTGTTCCCAGGGCACTAGGGAGCAATGGAAGCCAATGTCAATGTGCTAAAGCTCATGCTACTTGCTGTGCTGTGAGCGATGCGGTCCTTTGTCTCTGGCGCAGAGTCTTCTACCAGCATCCATGAAACTGTGTCAAGATAATCTGTTAGCCTGTCAATTTGGTAAACTCTTAGACCTCTGTGCAGTTCTTTAAAGTTAGATGAGGAGGTCTTTTAGAAGGGACAACCAGCTCTGCTACTGAGGGAAGGCTCCCAGAAGTGATACTCTTCATTATGTCTCCTTGTATATCATCTTGTATCAATCTTACTGACCCATAAAGATCCCTGCTATGGACTGAATGTTTTTGCTCCCCTCCACTTCATGTGTTGAAATCCTAAACCCCAACAATATTAGGAAGGTAATTAGGGGAGGTAATTAGGTCATGAATGGGATTAGTGTCCTTATAGAGGAGACCCCAGAGAGCTCCCTCCCCGCCTCCACCATGTGGGGACACAGTGGGTCCATGTGGGGACACAGTGGTTCCACTTCCACCAGGAAGTGGGCTCTCTCCAGAATTCATCCGTGTTGGCACCTTGATCTCAGAATTCCAGTCTCCAGAACTGTGAGAAGTAAACTTCTATTGTTTATAAAAGCTACCCAGTCTATAGTAGTTTATTCTAGCAGCCCACACTGACTAAGACAATCCCTGTGGTTAAAACTTTTCCCACAGGGTTACCTTATAGGTATAGTCTAGCCCCCTGCTTTCAGACTAAGTGTTCCCCTATTGTCCAAACAGCATGCCCAGAGAGGTCACAATGTATCTTGAGCCCTTCATTTCAGGGTCAGGATAGAAAGAAGTGAGGACTGAGCAAGAATTGGTCAGAAGAAATTGAGCCTGGCTGTAAGAGGGTGCCCTATGCAATTTAGGTGGGGGAGGGGATGATTTGACTAACTTGGGCTTGAATCTAGGTGAATAGTAGAGACCTTGAAGTAAAAAGTGCAGACAGTACACAAGCCACGTAGACTGAACTACTGCAGTCTTTAGAAGGTAGGCACAGCTAGCTCCTGGCTGAGTTATTATTGTGTGGCATTATTAAAAGTGGAAAGTAGTGAATTCAGTTCAAGTCAGTTGGTTCAACACTTATTAAATGTTTACTATCTGCTAGGGACTCAGTGATCTACTGGGGAAATAACAGTATCTCAAGGATACACAAATAAATACGATAGAGCATAATACATGCAATAGTAAAGATACATGCCCGGTATATAGGAGAAGAGTCAGTCATTGGTTTGGAGGGGAACAGAAGAAAGTAGCCAGAAAAGGACCACGAGAAGCAGACCCAGGTGTAGCATTTCAAAGGATAAAAAAATGAATATGAGTTTTCCTAGGACTATGGAGTGTTTGGAATACATGGGTCAGCCCAGAGTTTGGGGGAATAGGAAGGACACTGCAGGAATTAAGTAGTTAACAGAACCTGGTGAAGTGTTCCAGAATTCAGGGTCAGACTCTGAACCCAGGACAGAAATAATCTACTAAAAAGGAAACTGAGGGGGACCTGGCTGGTTCAGTTGGTGGAGCGTGTGACTCTTGATCTTAGGGTCATGAGTTCAAGCCCCATGTTGGGGCTAGAGCCTACTTAAAATTAAAAAGTTTTTTAAGACAAGGAAACTGAGGCAGAACCTAAGCATGTGACAGGGCAGGGCAGAGGCAAGGAATAAGTAGGCATCAGTGAGCCTGATGATGCCAAAGCTGACCATGGGTGTGTGGATGACAGGCT
Organism: Lontra canadensis; assembly: GCF_010015895.1. Taxonomy (NCBI): domain Eukaryota; kingdom Metazoa; phylum Chordata; class Mammalia; order Carnivora; family Mustelidae; genus Lontra; species Lontra canadensis. The sequence goes on from NW_022631055.1 coordinate 7,548,240, forward strand.
TCTGATCCTGTGACTAATTCAAGACCTTCTTGGGTGGAAAACCTCATTTTGAAAGTGTCTGCTTTCTGTTCTGTGTGGGCTTAGGGACAGGGAGACCAGGCCTTCTGGGGTGACTCTCCCAGTGACTTTTGCTAAGTGAGGCTGGGTCAATTCCTTCTTCATGAATTCTGCTCAGACTCTTGGCTCTCTGGATTATGAAAACAGCTTCCTCACTGGTTTCTCAGCTGTCTGAGGCAACTCCTCTTATCCATCTTCCAGACAGCCCTAAGGGTGTTTTCCTAAGTAGCAGATCTGATGATGTCACTTTCCTACTGCAGATCCTGTAGTAGCTGCCCATTGTCGGCCCCTGCTCTTTGACGAGGCCCTCACAGTGTGGCCCTGCTAGGGTAGATGTTCTGAGAAGATAATGAAGCTAAAAGGTCAAGGCTCTCCACATTCAGGTCCTGGGAGGCTCCTGTTAAGTATGTTTATATGGCCATTTTATATTCAGTTTTGCAAAAAGGGTCCCCCAAGCTCCAGGTCCTGCAAAACCTAACTCTACCCCATGGGCCCTATCAATCTCCCCTACCTCTTCTGATGGCAGTGTGCTCTCTCTCTCTCTCTCACTCCCAATAGCCCAAGGTTTCTGGACACACAGTCTGGAACATTCCCCACCAAGCTATCTCTGCTTCAGCCCACCCTGATGAGGCATCTCTCTCCTGAGGAAAGGCTCATCCCCAGCCCCTTTATCACCAAAAGTTCACAACCTCCTCCTCCAGGCTGTCCTGCACCATGGGTTTACTGCTACATTCCTCCATACATCATACCACCTGGCAGCTATCTGCCCCATGGAACCGAGACCTGCCCTCACCCAGCGCAAAAGCAGCAGCTGAATGAAGAGGAGCGTCTCAGATCAGGCTTGATGAACACACCTGAAATGAAATGCCACTATTGCTGCCTCTTATAATTCCTATTTGTCACCATATATGGTGACATCATGTAATAAGTAAGGCATTTAAAATGTATTATCTGTGGGGTGCCTAGGTGGCTCAGTCAGTCAAGCATCAAACTCTTGATTTTGGCTCGGGTCATGATCTTAGGGTTGTGAGATCGAGCCCCGTGTTGGGCTCTGCGCTGGGCGTGGAGCCTGCTTGAGATTTTTTCTGTCTCTGCCCCTCCCCAACCCCTCTAAAAATATATATATTTATATATATAAATATATATTTTATATACATTTTTACATTTATATGCATATTTTATATTCCTATATTACATGAGAATATAATATATAGTATAATATATAATATATGGGACTATAAATATAAATTTATATTCTATGCAGGAATATAAATCTGTATTTATAAATCTTTATTTTTATATATGTACTTTGTATTTTTGTATTTTATATGTATATATAAAGTATATATGTATGTATAATACATTATTTGTTATTCTCACAGTAACTGAAGGTTGACCAAAGAGAAGCTATTAGGCCGACCCCTGTGAAATTGACAATATTTAGCCATCTTTGGTGTATACAAACAGCAATTTCCTACAGTTCAGCCTAACAAACTTAAAGCCAGTCATCTGACTCCAGGGTCAGCATTCTTTCCTATAGAGAGGAAGAGCTATCCTGACTGGTTGAGATAAAGAGGATAGAACTGAGAGCCACAGTTGCGGTATAAACACTGACAGCTCACTATTCGATGTGTACGGAGATGTGAATGTGACAATTATTTTTATTTCTATGTTTTCTATAGTCCATATTTTAACCACAGTCAAAACAAAAGATTTGTTTATCTTCCTCCTCTTCAATTAAAAAAAAATCCAAAGGGAAGGACTCTATAATAGTTTTTGGAAGGAGGAAGGAAAAAAAAAAGGAAAAGAGAATGGATAGCATAGTTTTCTCTATTAAGATTTTTAATAACAGCTCCATGCTAGTGGATCTTATTATACCAGATCATATTTTAAGTAACAGCAGCTTTCACATGACACTCCTTGCATAATGATTTTAAGAAGAGGAAATTGTGTTTATGTTTTGAGATAACACTTAATTGCCGGGAGCATAAGTAAAGAACCCAAGGCAGCATTACTATTGAAGCCTGAGAGAAAATAGAAAGCTTCTAGTTCCATTACTGCAATGTAAGGCAAAGTCATAATTAATATAATTTATAAAGAAGTTGTTATCAAAGGGGATATGTCACCAAGCCCCACCAGCTCAAATTGTGGATCTAATTTAGTTAATAAGTGCTTTGCCAAAACCACTCCCATTACAAGCAGAAAAAATTTGATAAACCCACATGGGCCACACCACAGATCCTTTATCAACTGAGCAGAGGCATTTTGCACATTGCCTGAGAAAGGATTTCAAATTGATTGTCTAGAGCAGAATGGGAGAGAACAAGAACCTAAAATGGAAATCTGCAATTACAGCTCAGAATATCTTTAGGGAAGCTAAACCATTTCAAAGTACAGGTCAGCCACCCCAGATTACAAATGAGAATGGCGAAAGACTACTGACCACTGGCACCCTTCACAGTTCACAGAATGACTTTCTTTTTTCCCTGGTCTCTTTCTTATTTCTCTTCCATCCCACCCCTAATGGCCATCTAGATGGGGCACTACTCATTTCGTCCCCAGAGACATACATCTAGTAAACCTTCCATAAATAGAATCACTCCCAGCTCTTTCTCCCACTTGCCCACAGGAATGTTCCCCTATCAATCAGCCCCCAAACATATTTGAATACAGCTCTGAGCAAGACCAAATTAGGCAGCAGCTGCACCTGCTTTCACACCAGTCTGGAACTCAGGGACCACAGGTGCCTATGAGGAAGGTTTACTCTTTCTCCCTTGCTGCCATCCTTTATCCTTCTTCTTTCTCCTACTCCCAGCCCCAAGCAGAGTTCATCTGGAGCAGAATGGAAAATCTTGATTCATAAAATCTAAACTCGGAACACCAGAAACGATGGGCACAAAAGATTTGGTAGCTAGTGGGTGATCTATGAGTGAGGATGGCTAAATCCAAGATAGTCAGTGATTTGCTCAAGGTCTTCAGGACATGCATCTTCCAGGAAGCCTAAGCGGTGAGAATTTGTGGTATAGTGGACTGAGTCCAGCACTGGAAGATGTGGGTTCTAATCCCCTCTCTGTTGCTAAGTAACTAAATGGCCTTCAACAAGCCACATTGTTTCTTGAAACTTCTATTTCCTCACCAGTAAGATGCCTGGGTCAGACAAGATCAATAATTCTCAATCTTTCTTCTCTCAGTGACTTAACACATTCCCACAACAGCTCTGTGATGATATCCCAAAATTTGAGGTTATTCCTATGGGATAGAGCTGTTTCTTAGCATTGTTTAAACCTATGCCATCTTTTGAAGACCGCAGCAATATAAAGAGAGATGATCTGAGACCCTTCCAGCTTTAACATTCTCCAATTCTAAACAAAAAAGTAGATTTTTAATTGGTGTGTTTCTATACCTGGGTGTGTCTTAGCCTGCCTCCTAGAAAGTATCAAAATATTTGCTGAATAAGATTGAATTAGGTAGCTTAAATGTCATTCCCTCGTCAGGGTCAGGGAAGATCACCCTCTTTTCTTTCCCCTCTTCACTGCCTTTTGTCTCTCTTCTCCTCCCACAGCCCAAGAGTGCTTGGGCAGTGGGACAGGTGCAGTCTGGCATAGAACCTATACTCATCACTTTCATCCCTAGCCCGTGAAGTACATCAAAGCTCCAGGAGATCTGGGCTTTACTTAGTGAGAGAACCAAATGTCAGTTTTCCTTTCCCTTTTCAGCAAGTAGCAAACAAGAATGTCCTGCAGAGGGCCAAAGCCAGATAGACTTACATGGAGCACACTGGAGTCTTTTTGTTCCTGTCCAGCCTATATTTTGGAAGCTCCAGCGGGAATGTGGCCTGAATTTAAACACTCAGGGCCATGACCATTAACAGTGAGCACTTTTGTAGATTCATGCAGCTTCTCCTGCCTTTCCTCTGCCATGGCCTTGAATGATCTGTTGTTTGTGGACAATTCACTTGTTGTACTCCAGAGAGCACGCTGACCCTGGCTCTCCCATTGTCTCTTATATGGGCAAACAAAAGCAGTCTTCTTAGGCCAGAGCACCAAGCTGATAAAAGACTGATTAAGGCCTCTTTTGTGGTGAAATTTAATAGGTCTGGGTTGGGCATTATATTTGATTAACCCCAACCAGTCATTACATGGCATTATACATACAGTACAGCCAAGCCAACAGCTCTCGGCTGGGTGGAGCCTGTCTCTGAACTCCTGAATGGTGCCACGGTACCGTAGCCAGAGCTGGTCATCAGCAAAACGGAAGTCAATAAACTTATCTCTGGGGCCTACAATTTTCCCTTTCACACTGTCTTTCCTTCTCCACCCAACCTTTATGTTCACTGTTTCCCAGGCATATTATTAGGTTCTTTCCGACAGGCCGGAAGACATCTGATAAACCCTTTTACACAGTGTTTTAATGGGTTACCTTTTCCAAGAGTAGCTGCAGTTCAAAAGAGGAGTTTGAACTGGGAGTTACAGAATTTGAAGGGACGAGGCTCTCATGGTGGCTCAGAGGATGCCTGATTCCTAAGTCCAGACTCTTTCTTCTTCCCATAATTGGGCCAGGTGGCTTCTCCCAACAGGTTCCCCAGGACCAACTCTGGCCTTAGCCTGGAGAAATGAAAGAACCTCTGGTTTGACCTGCAAGCCTCCCCTCCTGCCTCTCCCACCTTTTAAATTTCCTTTTATTTTTCCTGCCTTCTTTAGGATTACCTGAATTTTTTTTTTAAGGATTACTTGATTTTTTAACCCATTGCTGTTTCTCCATCTACTTTTCAGTTAAGTGCATCTTCTTCAGGAAGAGAACTCACCTGATTTTGGAAGGAAGATATTTTGTGGCTTATTACTACATAAAGAAGGTCAATGGATTAGGCTTACCGTGGGTACAAATAGCCAAATCTCTGGTAATCTGGTACATGGTTTACTCCTCTATTCTTTTTCTGTTAAAACTATGAAATTCTGGGGCACCTGGGTGGTTCAGTCAGTTGGGCATCTGACTCTTAATTTCAGCTCAGGTCATGATCTCAGGGTCCAGGGATTGAGCCTTGCCTTGCCCTCTGGGATCAGCAAGGAGTCCTCTTGAGATTCTTTCCCTCTGCCCCTCCCACCACTCACCCAAGCTCTCACACTCTAAAATAAATAATTTTTTTAAAAGATTTTTATTTATTTGACAGAGAGAGAGAGCATAAGCAGGGGGAACTGCAGGCAGAGGGAGAAGTTGAGAAGCGGGCTCCCCACTGAGCGGGAGCCAAATGCAGGGCTACATCCCCAGACCCTGGGATCATGACCTGAGCTAAAGGCAGAGGCTTAACCAACTGAGCCACCCAGGGCTCCTAAAATAAATAATCTTTAAATAAGTAAAACTATGAACTAGTAGTGAAAATAACAGCATGAATATCAACTATTCTTTAATTTTAAACATTTACAAAACAAAAGAAAATAAACATAGAACAAAGTTCAAAGAAATACTCCCAACTGGACCAATCCTTTATTTAAGAAACTCAAAGTCTTGCCAGTCGTATCAGTTATATCTCTTTGGATTACAAACGACAGATGATCCCACCAAACCGACTGAGGCAAAAAAGGAAAGCTTTGACTAGTGACTGAAAAATTCTGCTTAATGCTGCCACTGGAGATGCATCAGTGTGGGGGCTTAATATGTCACCAGGACTTGGTTTCTCTCTTACTCTCTCTCGAGTCGGCACTCCTCCAGCTTGGCTTTAATTTAAAACATAATATCCTTTTATGGCAATTTAAAACATAATGTGGTTTATAGTCAAATGAGGGCTGAAGCAACTCCAGATCACACTTTCCTCAGATTTAAGTCCCACCTAGGAGAGCTAGATTTTGGTTCCCAGAAGTCCTAGCAAAAGCCTTGTTTTTTTCTCATTGGCTCTGGTTGGGTCTTGTGACCACACCAGGAACTGAATAGGATACAATCACCAGTTTGACCTCTGACATTGAAAGAAGCTGGGGGAAGGCCTCCAAGTGAATGGGTCAAGAGTGGGGAAGGACAGGGGCACCTGGCTTGCTCACTTGGTGCAACCTATGACTCTTGATCTCAGAGTTGTGAGTTCAAGCCCTAACGGGGTGTAGAGATTACTTAAAAAAAAAAAAATCTTGGGGCACCTGGGTGGCTCAGTCATTAAGCGTCTGCCTTCGGCTCAGGTCATGATCCCAGGATCCTGGGATCGAGCTCAGCATCCAGCTCCCTGCTTAGCAGGAAACCTGCTTCTCCTCTCCCACTTCCCCTGCTTGTATTCACTCTCTCACTGTCTCTCTCTCTCTGTGTCAAATAAATAAATAAAATCTTAAAAAAAAAAATCTTCTGGGCGCATGGGTGGCTCAGTGGGTTAAGCCACTGCCTTCAGCTCAGGTCATGATCTCAGGGTCCTGGAATTGAGTCCCACGTCGGGCTCTCTGCTCAACAGGGAGCCTGCTTCCCTTCCTCTCTCTCTGCCTGCCTCTATGCCTACTTGTGATCTCTCTCTGTCAAATAAATAAATAAAATCTTTTTAAAAAAATCTTCAATAATGATAATTTTTTAAAAAGAATGGGGAAGGATAGATACCCAAGACTACAAATAGGATTGGAATAAATGGATACCAAATAGCAGCATCCACTGAAATCACTACTTCATTTTATTTTTTAATTAACATGTAATATATTATTTGTTTCAGGAGTATAGGTTTGTGATTCATCAGTCTTACACAAATCACAGCACTCACCATAGTACATACCTTCCCCAATGTCCATCACCCAACCACCCCATCCCTCCCACCTGCCTCCACTCCAGCAACCCCCAGGTTTCCCCTGAGACCAAGAGTCTCTTAAGGTTTGTCTCCCTCTCTGGTTTTATCTTGTTTCATTTTTCTCTCCCTTCTCCTATGATCCTCTGTCTTGTTTCCCAAATCCCTCATATCAGTGGAATCATATGATAATTGTCCCTCTCTGATGGACTTATTTTGCTTAGCATAATACCCTCTAGTTCCATCTAGGTCATTGCAAATGGCAAGATTTCATTTTTTGATGGTGCATAATATTCCTGTGTGTGTGTGTGTGTATGCACATATATATACACATACATATATATACACCACATCTTCTTTATCCATTCATCTATCAATGGATATTTAAGGTCTTTGCTTAGTTTGGCTATTGTGAACATTGCTGCCATAAACATTGGGGTGCCCATGCCTCTTCAGATCACTACATTTGTATCTTTGGGATAAATTCCCATTAGTGCAATTGCTGGGTCTTAGGGTAGCTCTATTTTCAACTTCTTGAGGAACCTCCCTACTGTTTTCCAGAGTGGCTGCACCAGCTTGCATTCCCACCAACATTGTAGAAGTGTTCCCCTTTCTCCACATCCTCACCAACATCTGTCATTTCCTGACTTGTTAATTTTAGCTATTCTGACTGGTGTGAGATGGTATCTCATTGTGGTTTTGATTTGTATTTCCCTGATGCCAAGTGATGTTGAGCACTTTTTCATGTGTCTATTGGCCATCTGGATGTCTTTGCAGAAATGTCTGTTCATGTCTTCTGCCCATTTCTTGATTGGATTATTTTTCTTTGGGTATTGAGTTTGATAAGTTCTTTATAGATTTTGGATACTAACCCTCTATCTGATAGGTCATTTGTAAATATCTTCTTCCATTCTGTCAGTTGTCTTTTGGTTTTGTTGACTGTTTCCTTTGCTGTGCAAAAGTTTTTGATCTTGATGAAGTCCCAATAGTTCATTTTTGCCCTTGCTTCCCTTGCCTTTGGTGATGTGTCTAGGAAGAAATTGCTGTGGCTGAGGTCAAAGAGGTTGCTGCCTGTGTTCTCCTCAAAGATTTTGATGGATTCCTGTCTCACACTGAGGTCTTTCCTCCATTTTTAGTCTGTTTTCGTGTGTGGTGTGAGGAAATGTTCCAGTTTCATTCTTCTACATGTGGCTGTCAAGTTTTCCCAGCACCATTTGTTGAAGAGACTGTCTTTTTTCCATTGGATATTCTTTCCTGCTTTGTCAAAGATTACGTTGACCATAGTGTTGAGGGTCCATTTCTGGGCTCTCTGTTCTGTTCCATTGATCTATGTATATGTTTGTTTTTGTGCCAGTACCATAATGTCTTAATGATTACAGCTAATAGAGCTTGAAGTCCAGAATTGTGATGCTACCAGCTTTGCTTTGCTTTGTCAATGTTCCTCTGGCAATTCGGGATCTTTTCTGGTTCCATGAAATTTTAAGATTATTTGTTCCATTTCTGTGAGGAAAGTTGATGGTATTTTGATAGAGCTTGCATTAAACGTGTAGACTGCTCTAGGTAGCATAGACATTTTCACAATATTTGTTCTTCCATTCCATGAGAGTGGAATGTTTTTCCATTTCTTTGTGTCTTCTTCCATTTCCTTCATAAGTACTCTATAGTTTTCTGAGTGCAGATTCTTTGCCTCTTTGGTTAGATTTATTCCTAGGTATCTTATGGTTTTGGGTGCAATTGTAAATGGGATCGAGTCCTTAATTTCTCTTTCTTCTGTCTTGTTGGTGGTTGCAGAAATGGATCTGATTTCTGTACATTGATTTTTATCCTGCCACTTTACTGAATTTCAGTATGAGCTCTAGCAGTTTGGGGGTGAAGTCTTTTGGGTTTCCATATAAAGTAGCGTATCATCTGCAAAGAGTGAGAGTTTGAATTCTTCTTTGCCAGCTTGGATGCCTTTTATGAAATCACTACTGCATTTTACTCTGCTTTCCTTTACTAGGGTTAAAAGAGAGCAGCACTCTTTTTATTTTTTCTTAGGGTCGAAAGATTCTTGGGGCACCTGGGTGTCTTAGCCGGTTAAGCATCTGCCTTCAGCCCTGGTCATGATCCCAGGGTCCTGGGATGGAGCTCCATGTGGGGCTCCCTATGGGGAGCTTGGATCTTCCTCTACTCCTCACTTGTGCTCTTTGTTGCTATCTCTGTCTCTCTCTCTCAAATAAATAAAATCAAAAGAAAGAAAGACTGATTGATTCCCAGGTGTTAAGTATTTTCTGAATCAGGCATTGACTTCTGAGCTATACAGCTTCCATATGAAAAATCTTTGCAGAGGTGACTTTTACTCAGGGCTAGGGAATGGGAAGTAGAGTAAGGGAGGGTCAATAGAGATGATGTTAGTTATAGTGGCTCTTGTTCAGGGATTTTTTTTTTTTTCACTGTTTTTGCTAATCTCAATTAAGATTCCTGGGTTCCAGTCCCAGCTCTCCCATTAATTTCCTTTTTGAATCAGTGGTTTTCAAACTTTCTCTTTTTTTAACCTCTGGAGTCTTTTGCTTAATGAGCCCTTACTTGGAACCTAGTAAACATGTGACAAAGTGAGATTTTATTAATGTGCAAATGTTTCCAGAGTCTCTTCCTCTCCACTCCCAGTCTAATTGAAAGGGTTCCTTTTCATACTTGTATTCCCCAACTCAACTCTGAAAAGTTCATTTTATCACAGTGGATCCTGGACTTCTGTGATTCAGGGCTAAAACTAGAGTGAGGAAAATAAATTTCTGATACAAAATTAAGGGAACTCCTAAAACTCAGTAATCAAAGTAAATAATACTTTTAAAAATCAAAGTAAGTGCAAAAATATAAAAAATTTTTCTATTTTTAAATATAAATTTTAAATATAAATTTTTAAAAGACAGGATCCCATAGTGCCCAGCCAATTCATACTGGAGCCAGGGGCAAAAGGAAAAATGTGCGCCTCTGTATTCATTCCTATGTATTTATTTTAATGGTTGATTTTACACCAGAACACTAGAGTAATTGAAAAAAAAAAATGGGAAAATTTAAAAAGTGGGTGTAGTAAAACTCCATTATTTTAATTTTAAATATTTTATTTATACCAAAACCAGAATTTATTATAATTTTATTTCTTTGTTTTAATAAAAGCAAATTCATCAATGATGTTTTCATTAAAATCCATTAATGATTAAAAATTATATAAAAACATGTAAATAGGGTGCACATTTTTAATTTGTAAAGCTGTTAGTAAGTGAAATCTGTTTTTCTAAATTTGCTTAGCATCTCCAGATGATTTATTATAAACCTTTTAATAGCTTTAAAAACTAAATTAATTACATTTTAATAACTTTACTTCATTAAATTATTATAGTAATTTGTAAACTCAAAATCCTATAACCCTAAAGTTATTGTTTTAGGATATTTCCTTATAGGCCTTATATGTCTTTCTTTATATAACTGTAATCGTTATATACAGATAACTTAGGTGCTTTTTTTTTTTCCCCACTAAAACACTTACCTATGTTGCTAAATGACCTTTATAATTACCACTTAAAATGACTGCAAAATATATCATTGAGTAAATTTCATAGGTTATCTATTACCCCATTAGTAGACATTTGGATGCCTTCCAATTTTGCACTGCTATAAATAGTGCTATTACTATTGCCATTTATTGTTTATGCATGTTGCTTTTTCCACATTTTTTTTAAGATTTTATTTATTTATTTGACAGAGAGATCACAAGCAGGCAGAGAGGCAGGCAGAGAGAGAGGAGGAAGCAGGCTCCCTGCTGAGCAGAGAGCCCGATGCGGGGCTCGATCCCAGGACTCCGAGATCATGACCTGAGCCGAAGGCAGCGGCTTAACCCACTGAGCCACCCAGGCGCCCCATTTTTTTTTCTTTAAGATGGAATTTGTGAGCATTTGAAATATACAATTGAATAGACTGCTAATCAAAGATGGGGGACTGAGCTGACACTGAAGTCCCCTTTCTTCAACCCAAACATGAGAAATGCTAGTCAATTGTGTAGCTGACTTTGAAAGTGAGAAAGGGGAACGTCTATAGGCCAGAAATAAAGGAGGAGCCCACAGCAATGCAAAGGATCTTTGAGGCTGGGGACATGGGGTAAGAGTCCACACAGGCTGTCTGGAGTTGGACTGCAGTCTCTTTGTGCAGTGCGGAGGGCAGAGAACATTGGTTCCCTGTAAGAAAAACCTTCACTCCAGTTCAGAAGTGAGTTGTCCCCTGTGGTAGAAGTAATTTTCAGAGAAGGGTAAAATCATGATTCCCAGAGATACAAAGATCATCTGGTATCAAGACCCTGGTGGGGAAAGATGGAAAAGCACGATGGATGGAAAGGATCAGAGTATCAGATGGATCACCAAAAAAGATGTATTTTAAAAAGGATCTGTACTTTTAAATATGTCAAATATGTATTATGTATTTTAGAAAGTCATACTTTTATTATGCGGTTATAAAAATGTATACTGTTCCTGGAGTCACCCTTCCCTTTAGAGCTGTGCAAGATTGACTCATTCTGCAATTTGTTTAAAGTTCAGTGTCTTCCTCAAATTTTCTGGAAAAGCCCCAAGGGCAAGTTTCTGGTCAGTTTTCATTCTCATCTCCCACTTCTGCAGAACTAATAGTTTGGGGATCATTTTGCCACTCCATACATGCTGCCTTTATGACTACATAGGCTCAGACTTCCAATTAGCCCTTCTCCTTGAGTCCTATCCTCCCCCACCCCCCACAGGTCACCACCAAGTCATACAAGGGTGTTGTGTGAATAGCAGATGTTACTGAAGGTTTGGAGTGGTGAGGGGTTTATATTGCTACAGTGCACAAAACTTATGGTAAAACAACTTATCATCCCTGTTTTTAAAAGTTCTTTGCTGCTCTGGAACATAGCTCAACCCCCTCCCTTCTCTACTCTCTGACACCCAAATTCCTATTCATTTTTTATGTCCTCAGAGTATGAGATACATTTTTACCACAAGAGGCTTCCCAGAAGTGGTATCATTCTTAGACCCAGATAGAAAGGGCCCCAGGCCGCTTTGGACGCTGTGCTTCAAAGGAGTCTTTGCTCCCTACCCTCCCCCACATAGTATGAGGTACCCAGTTAGCCAAGGAGACACACCTGCCCCGCATTTGCCCTCCTTCCTACCTTCTGGATGAGACAGTAAATATTTTAGGTTTTATGGCCATATGTCCTCTACGTCAGCTGTGGGCCTTGTGTTTGGAACTTGGCTGTGAAGGCAGGAGGGTTGTCACAAAGTGTGCCAAAGGCTCCCTCCATGTGGGTTGGAATTGGGGTAGGAAGAAAGCCCAGGAGGTTGAGATGGTTCATGGGCCAGGAGCCAGGGTTGGGGTCCAGCTCTCTACAGAATACTGTGTTCTGATTCAGAATTCTGAGGAGTCCATGAAGTCCAAATTCAAATCTGGCCTTCCAGGTTGTTAAAAAGGAATATTTGTCAAGTTAGGTGAGTATAACACAGTTTGTTTAACAGTTTGTTAATTTGATTTATGACTTTAGTCCTTACACATGTAGTGTAGGGTCTCTTTTGTCATTTTACCCACCCCCTGCCCCACACTAATGTCATGCAGTTTTCGTAAGCAAAATTTGATCCCACCTTGAAGAAAAATCCTGATTTTCTAAACATTTTTCTTCATTCTTTTCATATATATATATATATATATATATATATATACACTTTCCCCAGTTCTGAACATTCTCAAGGTCAAGACCAGAAGAGTAGATAGTATGATATGATGTTAAATCCTGTGTTCGGGCAAGAGCTTCTTATAACCCTCCAAGTTCAGGAACGGTTCTAGTGACCAGATAGGGCTAAGTCAGTGAGTGGGAGTCCTGAAGTTTACCTCCGGAGAAAGATGTTAGCCAAGGGTAGAAACAGGCAGGGTGTATGACAGACCCAAACTGCCTGAAGCATCATTCCCTTTAAGAAACCAAATTTCGCTATAGCTAGGACTGCTAAGAACGGAACTACCAGGGTTTGTGCTTGCCCAGAGAATCATGCCATGAGAAAGGTACAATAGGGATAATAAGCTTCATGTCAGCTCCGAGCTGTTAGGCTAGAAGGCTGGAAAAGGGACACTACAGCTGGTCGGGAGGGCTTTTCCCTCGAGTTTCTCTTGGCCATCTGTTCTGAACCGTGCCATCAGCCTTCCCATTGGAAAGGTCAGAATGGGTGTGTGGGTAAAGCCTAATGTTGGCTCCACATGCTGTGTTAGATGCAGCTGCTCTTGGCTTGGTCACGCCTGGGTTTGCACCCAGGACCCTCAAAAGCTCTGCGCATTATGGTAATTAGCCATCTGCCGCAGCCTTTCCAAGACCGGCTGATCACAAAAGGAAGCCAGGAAGCTCTCTGACAGCAGCAGAAATGGAGGCGGGAGGAGCCACCTCAGGCCGCTGGCCCCCTCCCCCACGTCTCTCCCGGACCCTGAAGCCTTGAAGGGCGCTGGTTCAGCGCTCAGCACAACCCCTCATCTCCCAGCACTCCAGGAAAAACAAGCAAGGGATCTCCTCACTGATGCATGGCTGTCACCCATGCAAAGAGAGGAGCCTAGCAGGGGACATGAGTGTGCTGAGACAATTAAACTCTCTGTGTCAGCAGGGAGACAGACACACCATTTGTCTGAGAAGTGACTTTCCTTTGGGGCCTGGGGGACTCGAGAGAGCGTGATTGGAAATTTTTAGATGATCGATTCGTACTGAAATTCTAAACTTGTACTTATGTATCTAGTTATGTTTGTCCTGGATTAGGAGTAGCTATTGAGCTCTGAAAATTATTTCTGGTATATACATTTAGCCATAAATATACAGTTATGTACGTATGCCATGATATCCAGATCTTTACATGCTGGCAGAAATCTTGTCATGTGGAACGCCCTTCCCAGAATGGACTTTTTGTTTTGTGTATGTGGATATGTACATATATAAGCTATAAATTAGCTTTAGGATGCATGAGTGTATATGTAGAAGTAGCTATGTAGTACATATAGCTTAGGGGTTTTTAAAAATTTTTTAAAAATTTATTTCTTGACAGATGGAGATCACAAATGGGCAGAGAGGAGGGGTGGGGGGCGAGGTGGGGCGGGGGGGGCGGGGCGGGTGGCCAGGAGGGGGAACAGGCTCCCCCCTGAGCAGAGAGCCTCCATACCAGGACCCTGGGATCATCACCTGAGCCAAAGGCAGAGGTTTTAACACACTGAGCCACCTAGGTGCTCCAGCTTAAGGGTTTTTTTTTTTACTTTAAATGTGCATAAATGTATCCATAAACAGAAAGCTAGGTCTGCATGGGAAGAGGAATGGCATGTAGAACTCAGAACTTGGAAACTGGTTCCAGTCCCAGTTCTGTCACCCTACACATACACGGTGGTACTAATGGGAGGATTGTACTCTTTGTAGCAGGAAAAGTGGAATAAAAAAAAACCTCAGACCTTACTGGCATTGGCTGGACTTGACTCTGGCTGTGTTTGAGCTCCCAGGGAGAACTAGAAGCACAGATATGGTCTGGTAGCAACATGCAGTGAGGCAGTTTGGAGGTAAGAAGAGGCTGGAGCCCTGTTTTAGCAGATGAGGATATCCGGGGGATGCAGTTGCATTCATAATTGTCAGAGCAAGCCCGGAGCCCTGTGTGCCTGTGCTGGGGGCACAGAGGGCAAAAGGGCTAAATGCCTGAGAAGATCAAGGGGAGGGAATCATCGTGGAGTAACCTGGAGTCTGATCTTGAAGGATCGCAGGAGTGAGGGAAAGCATTTCAAGATTTAGAAATAGCATTTATAAAGGTATGAAAATACAAGGTGTGTCCTGGTGATGGTGAGATGTCAGGGTGGCCAGAATGTGGGGGGTTGGAGATAAGACTAGAGAGGGGTGTAAGAGTTTGAAGAGGGGACCATGAGCCCCCCTTATGAGCAGGGGCTTTATTCTGTGGCGGGTGGGGAGCCACCAAAAGGTTTTAAGCAGGAGAGTTAAGAAATCGGACTTACTTAAGTTTGAGAGAGATTGGTCTTATAGCTGGGAGAGGATGGACTGGAAGTGGAGGGCTGGAAGGAGATTTTTGCAGGAACCTGGGTGGGGGATGGTCTCGGAGATCATGGGGATAGAGAAGAGAGCATAAAGTGAATTCAAGAGCTTGTGAGGTAGAATTGGTAAGATTTTGGGTCATGAGAGGAAAGAAGAAACAAAAACGACTTGGGTTTCTAGCTTGATGCATTGGGTAGAGGTTTATCCCCTCACAGGAGTGTGGCTCTGAATGGTTGGGGAGTTCTGTTCTGGACATCCTACTCAGAGCTGACAGCAGGACAGCCAGGGAAATACATCTAGAGTCAAATGAATGAAATTCTCTCTCTCTTTCTCTCTCTCTCTCTCTCTCACACACACAGGACCCCATACCAAAAATAACTGGGTAAGAAGTATGAAGAACCATATCAGGAAAATTTCAAAATACCTTCTATGATCCAGCCCTTGTCCTGCTCCCTCCTCTCTCCTGCTCCCCCCCAGCAGCTCTCTCTGCACCAGTTTTGCTGGCCTCTCTGCTGTCTCTTGAGCGTTCCAAGCATGCTCTCATCTCCAGGCTTTAGCTCTAGCTGGTCTCCCTCATTCTTCTTCGTTTTCTTATTTTATGACTTTATTGTGTGTTGCTTGTTTCCCTGTGAGAATATACACAGGGGCAGGGATCCTTGTCCCTTTTGTTCTTAGAACCATGCTAGGGCAAACAATAAGCTCTCCATAAAAACTTGTGGGATAAATGAATTTTAAAATGAGTCCACTTAAAATGTGGACCAAAATTTGATTGATAATTGACCTTTAAAAAGAGAAATAAAAATTATAAGAATATTTTAATGTATACTTCACAAAATGTGGTTACTAATTACAATTATGATTCTTAGAGTAAAGAATGAACCAAGTATTCCTTATTTGGGGAGTTGTATAATTTTTCTGACAATATTGTTTAATGATATGGTATACCTTAGACCAATTCCTATTTAGACCAAAATCCTCTTTGACTTTTGTGATATGGCTATAAAAAAGTATTATCTTTTGCAAAAATATTTGAGGCTTTGTCACTTTTTCCGCCTACCTTAGTATGCCATAAATAAATAAACAATATTTGAAATTGAGATACACTTTGCAAGTAATAAACTGCTCACATCTTAAGTGTACCATTCAACTGGATTTGGGAACTCATATCAAGACAAAACATTTCCATCACCCCAGAAAGCTCCTTTGTGCACGTTCTCAGTCAGCAGTCCCTCCCCAAGCAATCACTGGTCTTGTTTCTACCACCATAAGCTAGGTTTTTTTGCACTCTAGAATTGCAAATAAATGGATTCATATAGTATATAGTTTCTTTCACTGAGCATAATGTATTTTGAGATCCATCGTGTTGTTGTGTGTATCTGTAGCTCATTTTATTTCATTCCTTAGGAGTGTACCAAGGGCCTTTCATATTTCAAAAGGTTCATTCTGTGTATTTAATCAATTATTACTTGAGATAACTCTGCCATTGCCTTTGCTGGTGGTTCAAGTACTCCTTTTTCACTTTCTTTCATTTAATGAAGTTCCGTATCTTCCTCTGTTAAGCCTTGCCACTTTACTTTGTAATTAATTTCCATATATTTGTAGTGTCTTTTTAAGTACATATCTAACAGTGAATGAGAAACTGACCCCCCCCCAAAAAAAAAACTAGTATGAAGTAGACATTACCAGTAAAAAAGGAAGGGTGTTTGGAGTAGGGACTAATTTTATAAGTAGTCACTTTATTAGTGTTTTGATCATTTTATGTATTTTGATCACTTTTGCTTCACAAAGTAAACTTCTAAATATAGGGACCAGGATACTGAACACTCTTATATGTCAAGGACACTCCTTCCCCTGGTGCATGTGTGTATGCGTGTGTGTGCATAACGCACGTGGGTCCATGCCTGGGAACTTGAAGACTCACTTGTATGTACACATTCACTAGCTTGTTGTCATTGTCCATTTGAGACAATAAAGCTAAACAAAGCAGACATAGACGTCTATTTGATTCGGTTATATGAAATTGCTGATATTTAAGCCTTTCTGATGTATAAAACCAGCAATTTCATGGGGTTCAACTTCATAGGTTTTATACTGCAAATTGCCACCAGTTAATGGGTAATGAAATCAATTTAATAGGCTAGGATCAGCATTTTTTTTTTTAATGAAATAGACTAGAGTAGAAGATATCAGAGGGGATTTGTGTTGTAAGAATAGTTAAGGCTTACTTCTGTGCCAGGGGCTATTCTAAGTGCTTTGTAAGCCTTAGCTATCGATTATCATTATCATTATCAGCGTCCTGATTATTAGCTCTGTGCTAGCCTAGTGGACCAGGAAAGACTGGCGATACCGTGTTAAAACTCCACCCAGAAAATTCAAGACATTTGAAAGTCAAAGAATCTCACTATAGCACAGCCACAAAAGTAGCCCACAATACTGCCCAGGGAAGTTTCAAAAGCTGTATTCTCATCGTCAGCCCAGGAAAACTAAAGACAGAATGTCTGATGCATACTGTATATTGTCTCTCCAAAATCTTACAAAAGCCATCTTGCTTTAGATAATGGGTGGTTCCTGAAAAGTTGAAAGCTTTTTAAAATCCAACTCGAGACAGCATGCCTGATATATCTGCTTCCACTTCTGAGATAGTCAGGCTCAATAACTTTATTATACAGAAACCTCCCCATTACATACAAACACGGTGGTAAATTCTTCTGTGAAGTAAAAAATTACATCCCTGGTCTTCATTATCATATTTTCCTAAAGAGAAGAGTAAATCTTTCCTGTCCAATAACTGTGTTAAATCCAGATGAAATGTGTGTTCTTCCTCCATAGTTCTTAGGAGAATGAGATTAATTCAGTTGCCAATTTGTCTTTTCCACATTTTTCTTAGAGTCATAGATTAAGTTTTTGGTTTTCCAAGTATTTGAGGGTGGGTCCTTTCCACTTTCTCTTTTTGTTAAAAGACAATCCCCTTCCACTCCCTGCCCTCCAGCAAACAATAGTAATACCCAACAACTGCATAGTGTGACTTTGTTGTTACATTAACATAGTACATTATTGGAGAAGAAGCAGTTCAATGCCATGGTGAGTAAAAGCAGGAAAATAAACTCCTGTAACATAGGAGCGTGAACTGCTACACCAAAAATATTGGTGCTTACAATGCAGACCCTGTGCCTGGAGCTGACAATGTAAATTCTTGCCAATATAAAGCTTCTCTGCAAAGACATTAATCCTGCAAAGGTTGCTGGTGCTGGAGGAGCATTTGTTTGCTAAGACAAAAATCCTTCAAGTTAATTAGTGTTTTGAAAAAGCCAACCAAAAACAGTAACAATCATGGTCAACAGGAGGGCTCAGACTTCTGTTTTCTGGGGAACAAAAGCCTGGATGAGGGAGATGCCTGGCTGTTTGATCAGATTTGCTACATTACAGAGACATTTTGTCAGTGGCCTGGCCATTATAGTAAATTCCTCGGTGGTTTTGGGTAGACGAAATTATCTTTGGTGCACATAGGTTAAAGCAAATATTTATTGAGTGCCTACTACGTACAAAGTCCTGTGCTTAACCAATTAATCTGTACTTTCAGGATGTATTTTCTTCATTCCCAATAAACATTTAACGGAAGGTATGCTTCAGTACTTTAAACTGATCTCCTTCGTGCATACCTCCTTAAAACTCTGTCATATGTGGCCAGTGCTATTCTTACACATCACATATTCTTGTGTCGCAAGTGTTACTCTTCAGTGCTTCTATTTCTTGGTATATCTAGGCTGTCTTGACTTTGGGATATTCAACTTTTGTACAACTCTTTTTTTCTTTTTTAATTTTTTTAAAAGACTTTACTTACTTATTTGACCCAGAGAGAAGGAGCGTGCGCGCGAGTGAGCGCACAAGCAAGGGGAGTGGCAGGCAGAGGGAGAGGGAGAAGCAGACTCTCTGCTGAGCAGGGAGCCAGATGTGGGGCTCCATTCCATGACCTTGAGATCATGACCTGAGCTGAAGGCAGATGCTTAACCGACTGAGCCACGCAGGCGCCCCTTTTGTACAACTCTTAAATAAGCTGTACTGTACACTGAATTCAAACCTTTCTTCATGAACCAATACATGAATATTTAAGTTTCTGCACGCACTGCTAGCCTAACAGTGGTGTAATTCTGGCACAGTCTCCTATCTTGGCTTGTCCAGCACTGTTTCGCAGTTATTCAAATAGTTCTTTTGCATTTTGCTCTTTTTTTTTCCACTTAGCCATTATTTTTATAAAATGAATGACAAGAGCATAGATCTCAAAACCAACATAATGGAGAAAGCTGGAAATCATTAAAAATGTTAAAAGCAAAACATTTCCAGCTTCAATCTAATGTTCACTGAATTTTAAGCCAGTATTTTGCATGTTTAAATGGGAAGAACAAAATTAAACAACATGCATGAAAGCAGGAAATAACTTGAAGATTGTATCTGAAGAAAAACTTCTAATTCTTATTATCATTTATCTGGCCTTCTGCAAACAGCCCTTCCCTTAGAACATAGAAGATGATCAACTTTCTAATATTCAACTTGTATATATATGTGTATATATTTTGAGCATGTTATATGTACATGTAGAGGATTGCCTACAAAGAATCCTGCCTGTAAAACTTTTATAGAGCAAAGGGGTCATTTTAACAGTTGAAATTCTTGTTGGTGGAGTAAGTACCAAGTTTGCTTCTTTTCCATCCTAAAGCCCCATTGAAGTAAACTGTGCTCTTACACACCCCCGAAAACAATAACAACAACAAAAACCAACACCCAAAACAATCAACTTAGGTGCCAAGAGAATGGAAGGAGCAGGTTGCACCCAGATGAGAGTTTCCCAGAGACTTCTAAAAGAGAACAGAACTGACAAACTTGTAGAGCCCAAATGGAAAGGAGGAACTGCTTCAAGACAAAAGGGCTTTCCCTGTCTTGTAAAATCCTGAATGAATTGAAGAGACTTTGCAAAGTGCCTTCAAGGGCTGTAAGACAGGGCCTTGGGAAGTGCTTTCTTCCAGAATAAGATGAGGTCAAGAGAGCAAAGGTCAGATTCTGTGGGGATGGGAAAACAAAGAATCCTTCTGACCTTGAGGAGGGAGCAAGGCTAGAAAGACAGAGAGGGTTACTGCATTATGACCCTGGGTTGACTGGGCCCTGAGTACCAGTGTCCCCAACACTGGGCAAAGGGTCCTGTGCTCCTAACATAGAATCAGAAGCCACTGGGTCTCATTGGACCATATTCTCCAGCCAGAAACACAAATCCACCGTGAGGCATGTCTAGAATCTGATTTAATTGCATTGAAAGGAAGTAAAGAAATAGATAATTTCTTTAACACATGAATCTTTTAAGAGCTACAACCTCTACATCAAGAGAGGCAGGAGGGGGTGTAGTGTACCTTGAATGATACTAATAATAATTTTGAGTTAACCTGTAAACTCACGGAAGAGAAGTTTTGTTGTTTTTTTTTAAAAGATTTTATTTATTTATTTGACAGACAGAGATCACAAGTAGGCAGAGAGGCAGGCAGAGAGAGAGAGGGAAGCAGGCTCCCTGCTGAGCAGAGAGCCCAATATGGGGCTCGATCCCAGGACCCTGGGATCATGACCTGAGCCGAAGGCAGAGGCTTTAACCCACTGAGCCACCCAGGCGCCCTGAGAAGTTTTTGATCAAAGGGGCCTTCTGACACCTAAAATTTAAAGAAGTTAGTAATTGCAGTGCTTAGAACCAGCTTGCCTTCTAGGAACTTTTCCTCTCCTGGTAGCCCCAGCTGCCACTGCTGTGTATGGTTTGGGTTTTTGCTGAGTTTCCCTGCCATGAATCACATATACTCTATCAAGTTACTAGATACAGGTCAGCTTTTGTGCCCTTACAGGGAAGGGGTGGGGCACACAGAAAGGACAGAGAGCAGTGGCTGGCCTTCCTGAGAGGCAGGTCAGGAGACCAGGAAGTTCGTCTTGCCAACTTTGCAGTTGACACATGAGGTCTGCATGAACTCATGCTTCCTCTGGAAAGCCTTCACCTGTCAGTGGACCCACCCAGCACACTGACCCTCGTGTATTGCCCCCCACTCTTCTTCCTCTGAGCTGTCGTCCAGTCCATGCCTCTGGACTTTAAAGTTCCCAAGGGCCAGGGTGGTATCTTCTCTTATACCCACTATGGGACTGGCCTGTAATAAGGTGCTCAAGGGAAACACTCCAGAAATTTGATTTTATCAAAGTACTCTTTTCTTCCTGCTGAAAAATGCTCGCACTCCCCAGAGGTTTTATTTCTTCTGGTGGTGATCCCTATATCTTCAGTTGTGCTTATACTCCGGTTCTTGGTTCATGAACCTCTGGTGGTATCTGTTGACTTATAGTCATGTCAGATGAAGTCTCAGCTCATTTATCTACCCTGCATCCCTCCAACCACTCGTAGACGCCTACTCCCAATGTTCAGTTTTCTCAGTGGCTGCATCTTGGACTTCAAACAATGTATTTGGACCTCCATTTATTTTTCCACTTAGACAGTGTCTTCTGACTTCCTTGTTTTGACAGGAGGCTAATTATGCCCAGCCTTTCCCTCCTCTCTGCTCCCCATCCCTTCTATTTCCCTATCTCTGTCAAGATTGATCAGATCAGGGGCACCTGAGTAGCTCAGTGGGTTAAGCCTCTGCCTTCGGCTCAGGTCAGGATCCCAGGGTCCTGGGACCAAGCCCCGCATCCGGCTCTCTGCTTAGTGGGGAGCCTGCTTCCTCCTCTCCCCCTCTCTGCCTGCCTCTCTGCCTCCTTGTGATCTCTGTCTGTCAAATAAAAAATAAATAAATAAAATCTAAAAAAAAACAAAAAAGATTGATCAGATCAATGTTCTTGAGTTTGGTTAACATTTACATTTTGTTCTGCAACCAGACTGTCTTCAGTGACTTGCCCATTAGTTCCTTCATTCCTTCATTTTTCATTCAATAAATATTTTTTGAGTGCTTACTATGTGCCAAGCACTGTTGTAGGCACTAGGGATATAGAAGTGAATACAATAAGCAATATTCTTCAAAACAAAGGAAAAAAAAAAAAAAGCAACAGTCTTCATGGAGCCTTCCTTCTCATAATGTGAGAGAAGCAAAATACATATTTGGGGGGCACCAGGGTGGCTCAGTTGGTTAAGCATCTGCCTTCAGCTCGGGTCATGATTCCAGGGATCATGGGATTGAGCCTCATATTGGACTACCTGCTTAGCGGGGAGTCTGCTTCTCCCTCTCCCCCCTTGTTTTGCTCTCTCTCTCAAAGGAATAAACGAACTCTTTTTTTTTTGTTTTTGTTTTTTTTGTTTGTTTTGTTTTTAAAAGATTTTATTTATTTATTTGACAGATGACAGATGGAGATTATAAGTAGGCAGAGAGGCAAGCAGGCGGGGGTGGGGGGGAAGCAGACTCCCTGCTGAGCAGAGAGCCTGATACGGGGCTCCATCCCAGGACCCTGAGATCATGACCTGAGCCGAAGGCAGAGTCTTAAGCCACTGAGCCACCCAGGCGCCCCCATGGAATAAACGAACTCTTAAAAAAAAAAGAAGGGAAGAAGAAGAAGAAGACCAGGGTGGAGGTAGGAGACTAGTGAGATTTCCCCAACCAATTCTCCAGTCCTCTGATGTCAACAGGCTGTCCAACAGTTAGATTTAATGCTAACCCTAGCTACCTGGAGCTAGCCAGACACCACAGATTAAGGGCTCAGTCCCACAACACTGCACTTCAGTCACAAGCCACAAATGAGCACCCAGACGACCACGACCTCTCCAAGCTCAGGTTCCACAGGTGGCTAGAACAACTCACAGAGCCCAGGAAAGTACTTGACTTGCTATTACCAGTTTACTGTAAAGGATACAACTAAGAAAAACCAAATAGAAGAGATGCATAGGACAAGGTATGGGATAGGAAAGGGCACAGAGTTTCCATATTTTTAGTGAGAAGTCCAAATGGATTCTTCCTTCTCAAATCCATGCTACCTTTTATTTTGTTCCAGATTGTTTTTTGAGTAGATAATATATTCATATGATTTAAAACCCAAAATGACATAACAATTATGTGGTAAAAACTCTTGCACTCACATCTATCTCATCTGCTTCATGCTTAGACCAGGCATTCACGCATGCATTCATTCGTTCATTTTAATTTACTTTAGTTTCTGCTTTTTTCCCTCGATTTCTTTTTCAACGATTTTTATTTATTTATTTGTCAGAGAGAGAGAGAAAGAGAGCACAAGAAGAGGAGTGGCAGGCAGAGGCAGAGGGAGATGCTGGCTCCCCACTGAGCAAGAAGCCTGACATGAGACTCAATCCCAGGACCCTGGATCATGACCTGAGCCAAAGGCAGATGCTTAACCCACTGAGCCACCCAGGTGTCCCTTCCCTCAAGTTTCTGCATTGCCTTTCTTTTTGAGGAAAGAAGGAACATGAACATGAACGTTGTCTACCATGTATCAAACATTTTGTAGCTTCTCACTCCTTTTATCCGTTGCTTAGACTACACAATTCTGCTTATATGAGGTATCTAAAATACTCAACTTTATAGAAATGGAGAGTAGAATGCTGATTTCCAGGGGCTGCTGGGTGGTTGGGGTAAAGAAGATTTGCTGTTTAATGGATTTAGAGTTTCATCGTGCAAGATGGAAAAATTCTGAAGATTCACAATAATGTGAATATACTTAATACTGTTGGACTGTACACTTAGAGATGGTTACAAGGGTAAATTTTATGTTGTCTGTGATTTACCAAAATTAAAAATATATGTTTAAAAAAGGTTAAAAAAAGGGGCGCCTGGGTGGCTCAGTGGGTTAAAGCCTCTGCCTTCGGCTCAGGTCATGATCCCAGTGTCCTGGGATCGAGCCCCACATCGGGCTCTCTGCTCCGCGGGAAGCCTGCTTCCTCCTCTCTCTCTCTGCCTGCCTCTCTCTGCCTACTTGTGATCTCTGTCTGTCAAATGAACAAATAAAATCTTAAAAAAAAAAAAAAAGGTTAAAAAAAGAAAGCAGAAGTTTCACTAATATCTATGGAAGTTAGGACTCTAAGTTTAAATAATAATTATAACAATATAATAATATTACTATTATAATAAATAATAATTATAATGATTATGATAAAGTTGCAGCTATTAATTATTGAGCCTTTACTTAGTTTTACAGTATCTCTTTCAGTCCTTAACACAACTTCCTGAGGTAGTAGGCATTACCACCCCGTTTTAACACAAGAGTATTCACAAATGTACCAGGACCATCAAATGGTCTCCCCACACTCTGAGATGGCTAGCTGGTTTGCGTGGCAATAAGAAACAGAAGAAAGAGAGCCACATTACCAATCAGGAGGTTGGTCATGTCGCTCAACCTAATTGAGTCCCTCAGGGTTAGAGATTTCCCCACTATGCCCTGAGGAGCCTAGGAGTTTCATAGAGACCTCCCCCCCACACCCTGCCGCCACTCTCACCCAAAAAGTGTGGGACTGGAGAGGTCAGGTGAACAGGGTTCAAATCCTGCTGACCCAAAGTGGTTTGCATTTTTCTATTTTCCATTTTGGACTTTCACCCTAAAGAATGGGCTCTACCACTAAAAAGAAATTTGAAAGTCACTGGATTCAGTTATGTCTGAGCTCACACTTTATAATAGTTCAAATGAATCTTCCTGGATTTTGCATCTCCGGAGCTGTGAGTGGGCAGGGTCTGCTCCATAATTTGCAGGGCTCAGAGCAAAATGAAAAGGCCCCTTGTTCATCAAGCAGTAAAAGAAAAAAAAAAAGTGCCATCAAAGGTGCTAAAACATGAAACTTCTTCCTTTCTTCTGTGGTCTTTCTCTCATCTTGTCACAGTGTTTTTATTCACTACTTTATGTCATTCTAATTAAAGAGAGAGTAAAATTTTTAATTATTGGCATAAAATTTACTATTCCTATTCATACTGGGAAATGCCAGTTTCTAATGCAAATATAAGAGCATTTTACTCATGTGCAGAATCCTTAAAATTATATAATTTGTATTTCATAGCTCATGTATGCATATGTGTTTTGTTCTTACCAGAATGGTGGAAACACTACACAAGACTAACTCAACTGTTTTTATTTCCATCTTGAGATGCACACATTCTACCACCAATTTGTTCCTTCTACTGTTGAATAGGAAAGGACTGGAAAGAAGGGGACCTGTGGGTGGCCCAATCTTTCCCTTTCCCTCTATGTCATCATTTTCAGTAGTAGTGGTTAGCTGACCCAGGTAGTTTGATAGGAGTAAGAAAGGATGGGATTGGGTTCCTTGGTTTTTTGGTGTTTCTTAGACTACCATTACCATCTTTTTGTGTTCTGAGCAAGTTCTCATAGTCCCTGGGGGCTATCAGCACCCCTGTTGACTCAGGCGTAGACATAATATGATTGCTTTTTACTTGCATTGAGTCTCATTGAACTCGCACACATTGTGGGGCCACTGGAATCCTGTGCTCATGAGGCATGTGAATGCTATTTTGCAAAGGAGATAGTAAGGAACAGCAGGGGACATACATACTGTGTGTATCTCCTCTGTTCACGCACACATGCTCCACTGTACCATTGGACTTCATTTAAGAATAGAAGTTCAGGGAGCCTGGGGGGCTCGGTGGGTTAAAGCCTCTGCCTTCAGCTCTGTTCATGATCTGGGGATCTTGGGACTGAGCCCCGTGTCGGGCTCTCGGCTCAGCGGAGAGCCTGCTTCCCTTCCTCTCTCTCTGCCTGCCTCTCTGCCTGCTT
The DNA here is from genome assembly GCF_010015895.1 of Lontra canadensis. Classification (NCBI taxonomy): domain Eukaryota; kingdom Metazoa; phylum Chordata; class Mammalia; order Carnivora; family Mustelidae; genus Lontra; species Lontra canadensis. The sequence continues at coordinate 7,573,823 of NW_022631055.1, forward strand.
GTGATCTCTGTCTGTCAAATAAATAAATAAAATCTTTAAAAAAGAGAGAGAATACAAGCTCAGAGATGAAATTACTAAGAATTTCAAAAAGCAATAGCAAAGCGTTAAAACCCAAGCATGGGCCATTCTGAATAGGAGCCCTACACGACATGACTACAGGGTTGCATACCCTGAAGCTGGTCCTGTGGGTAGGGAATGGAGCGTGAATATTTCAATAGGCAAGTACTTTCTTCGTTGGATCTCTCAAAGCCTCGAAATGTAGGAAGGCTTATACAAACTGGAAACACCTATAGTAGGCATTACTACTGTTTGCCAGTATCTGGTGCTCTTCTCCTTCCAAACTCAGCCCATTTTAAAGAATGTCCATGTGACTTTGGTTAATAAAATGTGCATAAAGTAACATATGTCTCTTCTGTCCAGAAGCACTTAAGAGCTGGTGTGTGATTAATTATTTATCTCCCTTTGCCCCACTCCAGTGACTAACAATATTCCAGATGGTAGAGTCTCCACCAGCCTGGGTCCCTAAATGAGAACAATGTGAAGCAGAGCCCCCATCCTCCTACGACCCTCCTGCTGACCCAGAGTGGACCTGTAGCAAGAGAAAGAAAGAAACCTTTGTTATAAAGATTTGGGAGTTTTTTGCTATTGCCCAGACTAATACAGTGTTATTACTGTACCCCCCCCATGGAATATATACTACAACTTAAAATTATCTTTGAAATAGTCATAAAATGTACATTTAAAATCCAAATGCTATAGCTATTTTAAATGGTGATTTCGTTTTTTTTTCTTAAAATAGAAATTACCTTTGGTAAATTTTGTATTTGTTGAGTATTTAATTGTTAATTTTTATATGCGTGTTGTTTGAAGGGCAAAACACAAGGGTAAAGTGCTAAAATCAAACCTAATTTTCCTTTGTATCCAAGGATCTCACTGATATCACAGTCACTGTAATATTCTAGAGTCTGTGTTTCATGCTACTGGGCAAAACCTTTCCCTTTAGCAAACCTTGATGAATAGAAAGGATAGTAACTCTACTGAATGTTTTCAGTGGCTTCCTTTCCAGTAGTGGAGTGATCAGGGGAGCTATTTTCCCCAAAAAGTATACAAGGAAGAAACAAAAGATCTGGATTATTTGGGCCTGAATAATTCTATAGACCTGAAATTCTCCCCAAGATGTCACATACATGGTGCTTTTACTATTGATATTAAACTCCTCTTCTTTCTCTGATATCTGGAAGGATATAAACTCCATCACTGGGAAGAGCTATTTGTAAGAAGAACATGGAAAACTAGTTTTAAAAGCAACTATGAAAACTGGCAGAGAAAACTTAGATGGATTCTTTTGTATTCAGAATTAATGCTCCAAGGAGAAAAAAGCCAATGAAAGTAAAGGTCTGAGCAGCAAATTAACAATTCTCATGGTTGGTCTTGATATTTGATGTCAGATAAATTTCAATGAACTAAGTCTCCAGTTTCTTTCTTAGAGCAAATATAAGTCTGCTCTCTATAGACTTTAACAGATGGAAAAGAAATATACTGAATTATGTAAAATGCTAACTCTGAGATCCAGTTTTTTGAAGGCTCTTAGAATTCCAAGTAAACTCCCTGTGTTTAGAAATACCTGGTCATTGGCATTTGTAGACCCAATTTTTAAAAAAAAGATTTTATTTATTTATTTGAGAGAGAGAGTGAGAGAACATGAGAGGGGAGAAAGTCAGAGGGAGAAGCAGACTCCCCGTGGAGCCGGGATCCCAACTCGGGATGCGATCTCCGGACTCCGGGATCATGACCTGAGCCGAAGGCAGTGGCCTAACCAACTGAGCCACCCAGGAGCCCGACCCAATGTTTTCTGACTTAACTGTCTGTCTTTCTTTCTTTCTTTCTTTCTTTCTTTCTTTCTTTCTTTCTTTCTTTCTTTCTTTCTCTTTCTTTCTTTCTTTCTTTCTTTCTTTCTTTCTTTCTTTCTTTCTTTTAAGTAGGCTCCATGCTCAGTGTAGAGCCCAATGCAGAGCTTAAACTCACAACCCCAAGATCAAGACCTAAACTGAGATCAAGAGTTAGATGCTTAACCGACTAAACCACCTAGGCACCCCTTCTAGCTTAACTCTCTTTGGATGATCTGGATGTTTCAATATAAGTAGAACCTTGTAATTTTGTGAGAGCACAAATGTGAATAAGCTATTCCAAGTTTGGGGTATACAAGGAGGTGTGCCTAGCCTGCGGGCCAGCAACTCCACCACAATGCAATCCAGTCTTACTGTTCTCCATCCGCTGCATATGCAGTAAATCTCAAGGAGTATAAAAGAGTTTGTGTGTGTGTGTGTGTGTGTGTGTGTGTGTGTGAAGAGCCCTGTGAAGAAAAATAGTCTCTAGTCTTAATGTTGAATAAAAGGTAAAACTCTCAGAAAGTAATTATTCTTAGGCAGAGAATACTTTGGGGGTAGTTATAGCCCATTGTTAAACACTCTTTCTTTTGAGGCTGATGATGTGATAAGTCACCCATATACTATCTAAAGAAACAGAGGGTGTCACCTGGGTGGGTCAGATGGTTAAGCATCTGCCTTGGCTGAGGTCATGATCTCCGGGTCCTGGGATTGAGCCCCATATCAAGCCCAGCATTGAGCTCCCCACTCAGCGGGAAGTCTGCTTCTCCCTCTCCTTCTGCCTCTTTCCCTGCTCCACTCAATGCTCCCTCTCTCAAATGAATATGTAAAAAAAAATCTAAAAAAAAAAAAAAAAAAAAGAAAGAAAGAGAGAGAAAGAGAAAGGGAGATTGGTTTATGAGACTATTTAGCAACTTCCTAGTCAGAGCATAGCTACTTTTCAAGTGAGAAATAAAACAATAAAACTAAAGTGAGGAAATGCACTGGAAATAATTACCTTTTATAGAAATAGGATTCAGGAGGTCTATAGAGGCATGTCTATGAAGCAACAGGCAATGTGGCTTCTACTGCTGCAATGAGAGCTCCAAAAGTAACAGTTGGTTCAATAGTCTGCAAAATGTGACATTAATGGGGTAGGTGGCTTCAGCTGACCCTCCTCTCAAGCTGAAGAAATCCATCCCCTAGCATAGAAGTGTTGAACTCACTGGGAGCCCCAGCATTTAGGGGCAATTTGTTTCAGAAATACACTGTTATCTTTATGCCAGCAAATGGATAGAGTTGCAAAGGAAACAAAAGGCAGTTGTCAGTCATTTTCTTGAAGGAGGCATTTACAACCTCAAGAATGCCCTTCTGAGGTGGGTCCTTTGCTGTCTGAGTTCATATTGTATCTTCCTCTACAATCCCCTTCCTACATTTCTTCTAGCTCTGATGCTGCGTAATCACTAAGAAGGTCAGGAGAACCCTGCTCATCTCCTGTTATTTGTCATTCTCCTCTGTTCATACGTTTGAACAAGCACAGTTACACTCTCATCAGCATAGACTGGATTTTGCAGTTTCCAGCCATTTTACACTTAATGTTCTGTTCAGTCATTATGCAAGGTAGGATTCATTTATTTTAGCTTCTCTCCATAGTTTTATAAAAGACTCTGATCCTATACTTACACAAACACACCTCAAAAGCTTGAGGGAATTTAGGGGCACCTGAGTGGGGCAGTCAATTGAGTGACTGAATCCTGATTTTGGCTCAGGTCCTGATCTCAGGGTCCTGGAATGGAGCCCTGGGTCGGGTTCCACAGCCACCTGCTTTAGATTCTCTCTCTCCCTCTCCCTCTGCCCATCCCCTGCTTGTGCACACTCACTCACTCTCTCTCTCAAATAAGTAAATCTTTAAAAAAAAGTTTGAGGGAATTCAAAACTCTAATAATTTATTGCAGTTCAGGGGAAAATTATATCATGTGGTGGTATTTATAAATTTAGTTATTCACAACACATGCGTGACTCTAGGTGTCCTGACATATATGAAGAACCTATGTTTTCCAATGAAACAATTAACCAATTAAAAACCATTCTCAGTTTAAATAATGTGTAATTTTCAAGTAACAAAATGATGTATAGAGATGCAAGGAAAGAAAGAATCTGTGTAAATCAAATGTAACTCAGTTCCACTGCCATGTGCCCCTAAGTCTAACAAAACATAAGGGACTTAGAAATTAAGTCACTGTTTCAGAGTTAATCTTGTAAAGAAAACACTTATTAGATTGGAGTTCTAAAGAAGTTGGCTAAAAAGACAGACTGCCTCCCAAGTCAAAAGTAGAAAATACCTAGAAATCTAATAAAGGTTTGCCCACAAGTCAAAAAAGCTACAGCTTTATCACCAATGTTCTTACACCTGTAGAAATGATGTCCATTTCCAGCAGGTATGGCAAACTAGGTAATCTGGTCAGCCCTTCAGGTAAAAACAAATAAAATGCAATAAAATTTATAATCATCTTTTTTTTTTTTTTTAAAGATTTTATTTATTTACTTGGCAGACAGAGATCACAAGTAGGCAGAAAGACAGGCAGAGAGAGAGGAGGAAGCAGGCTGGCCGCTGAGCAGAGAGCCCGATGCGGGGCTCGATCCCAGAACCCTGGAATTGTGACCTGAGCCGAAGGCAGAGGCTTAACCCACTGAGCCACCCAGGCGCCCCTATAATCATCTTTTTTAAAGCATTAGTGATATAGCAAGAAAGTGAAGAATACTCAGGCCAAAAACAAAGTGAAAAGGGATAAAAGTACCCAGGGTTATAAGCTGAGCAATAAAATAATTTTTTCTTTGAGGCATTTGCTGAACTGGATAACACAAACTTCACTTTTTTATGGCTTCATAGTTCTGAAGATAAGAGACAAAGTGCAGGGATCCCAAGAGTTGGGGGGAGGGGCATCTATTATGAGACCTAATGAAACTAGGGCCTTAAAAGCCTCACCCTTATTCTAGTGTAAGAGGAGCAAGTGATAAATCGAGGCACCCTCAGGGATACCCCAGGAGACTGCAAGGAGAATTCTCTGCCTCGAATCTTACTACTAAGTAAGAGGAACAAACAAAATCTCACTTGAGAATTTATAATTAAGTAAGTAAGTAGGCTTATAGACTGAGTTTGCTTTAGATATAGAGAATTAGTGAAGCAAAAGTAGGTCACAAAAATTATCCGAATTTTTGCCTAAAGAAACAGATACGGAGAATATAAAAGAAAGAGTACCACAAAGTGAGAAGGTCTAAAATGAACCTAAATAGAGTTCTACAATGTGATGGTCGGTGTTAATGTGTCAACTTAGCTAGGATATAGTACCCAGATATTTCGTCACACATTGTTTTAGATATTTCTCTGAAGGCATTTTTTAGATGAGATAAACATTTTCATCAGTAGACTTCAAGTAAAGCTGATCACCCCCCATTATGTAGACAAGGCCTCATGAAATCAATTGAAGGCCCTCCACAATTTCATGAACCAATTACTTAAAATTTCTCTCTCTCTTTCTCTCTCTACACACACACACACACACACACACACACACACACACACTGTTGGTTCTGTTCTCCTGGAGAAGCTTGACTAATGCATGCGAGGAAAGAAAGTGAAGCAATATTGAAGAGATAATGCTTGGGAATTTTTCATAACTGATGGAAGACCCCAACGTACAGATTTAAGAATATCAATGAATCCCCATGCATGATAAATATCAAGAAATCTGTAAGTAGACAAAACACAGTTAAGCTGAAGAGCCCCAGAAGCAAGGATCAAATCATAAGAGCATCCACAGAGGACAGATTTCTTTCAAAGGAATGAGCATGACTGACAGCACAGCGCTCAGCAGAAACACTGGGAGTCAGAAGACAATGGAATGATATCTTCATATACTGAGGGGAAATAGCTGCACCCTACAACTCTGTGCCCTGAGAAGATACCTTTTAAGAATAATGAAGGAGATGGGGTGCCTGGGTGGCTCATGGGTTAAAGCCTCTGCCTTCGGCTCAGGTCATGGTCCCAGGGTCCTGGGATTGAGTCCCGCATCAGGATCTCTGCTCAGTGGGGAGCCTGCTTCCTCTTCTCTCTCTCTTTCTCTCTCTCTCCTCTCTGCCTGCCTCTCTGCAAACTTGTGATCTCTGTCTGTCAAACAAATAAATAAAATATTAAAAAAAGAATAATAATATATATATGTTTATAAAAAATAAAATTATTAAAAAAAAGAATAAGTACAAAAAAAAAGAATAATGAAGGAGGAAATAGAGATATTTTCAGACAAACAGAAAGTGAAAGGAAAAAAAGGACAAATGAGATAATCAAAAAGTGAAATCATAAGAAGGGTCTTCATGAAGTCTAAAGGATATATTTCAGGGAGAAGGAAAGAGATCTTTTCTTCCATGTAGAGAGGAGACCCCATATAGACAGAGTTGCCTGAAGTGGGTGTGAAATGCAAAAAGAATGAAAACCAGTGGAAGTAATAAACATGCTGGTAGAGATAAACAAGCAACTGCATAAAATAGCACTAATGACAAGTGAGAGGATTAAAAACAAGAAGAATACAAATAAAAACAAGATATCTTTCCTCTCCTAGGTTCATGAAGGTGTGCTCTCTATATGCTCTCTATATCATCTTCTAAAACCTTTATTGTTCTTGGGGCACCTGGGAGGCTCAGTTGGTTAAGCATCTGCCTTTGGCTCAGGTCATGATCCCAGGGTCACAGAATCGAGCCCCATATCGGGCTCCTTGCTCTGCGAGGAAGCCTGCTCTGCCTGATGCTCCCCCTGCTTGTGCTCACTCTCACTCTTTCTCTCTCTCTAACAAATAAATAAATAAAATCTTTAGGAAAAAAAAAAATAAAGCCTTTATTGTTCCAGCTTTCATATTTATATGCTTAACCCACCTGAAATTCATTTTCCTATGAGATGTGAAAGAGACGTCTGTCTTTCTTAGTCAGCTTTGCTGCAGTGACAAACAATGCTCTGCTCAAAAATTTTAGTGGCTTGCACCAACATATATTCTTGCTCAAGTTAATATCAGCGACTACAGGTTTGCTGCTTCAACTCCATCCCAAGTTGTTTCTCGTTGCCAGTCCCATGCATCTTCTGCTTCTGAGAACCAGACTGAAAGAACAGCCCTTTGTAAGACATGCCATTCTTAGGGCAGAGGAAAGAGCCAGATACTGTTACACTTAAATTATCTGTCTGGATAGGGCATATGCAAGTGCTCAAGCTAGATACAGTGAGATGAGAACATAAACTTTTCATGCAGGGAGCCATGACGAAACTTACGGCAATGGGTAGGAGTATATAATCCTCTAACAGGAAAGGATACAAATACAATTAAGTTCCTCATTTAGTTTTTTTCCCTGTATTATCTCCAATTGTCCCATTATGATGTGCTGAAAAGTCTATCCTTTCCCCAGGGATTGCAGTGCCAGGTTTGTTCAAAGACCAAGCTTACCACATACCTGAGCTCTCATTTTTTTTTTTTTTTTCCAATTTCTTCCTTCTCTTTCCCAAATCAGATTATTCGTTACTATAGTGTTAATAGTAAGTCTTCATAGCTGGTTAATCAAATCTACCCACTTTGTTCAGGTGTATCATGACTCTTCTTGGATCTTTGCCCTTTCATATACCTTTGTTAATTTCTGTAAAAACCTGTTGGGATCTTGAATAGGTCTACATTACATCTACTGATCAATTTAGAAAGAATTGGCATCTATACAATATGGAATCTACTAATTCATTAACATGGCTATTTCAATCTTCTTTAATTTTTTTCAGTAATGTTTTCTAGTTTCCTGGGTAGAGGTCATCATATTTTCTCTTAGATTTATTCATAAGTGTTTTATGCTTTTCATGATTTTTAAATGATATATTTCCTTTAATTTCATTTTTATACCTTTATTAATTTTCAATTTCTATTTTAGATCCTCTAGATTTTATTTTGGGGTAAAAATAAATCATTTAATTTTACACTTTTTGAAATATTAAGCTATCTGTACCAATAATACTTGTTAAGAGTACATTTTCTCCCCTTTGAATGCCATCTTTATTACACACTAAGTTTCCATGAATGCCTAAGTTGTTTTTTTTTTCTTTTCCCTATTCAGTTTTCATATATTTGGCCCATCTCCTAATCTTTAGTTATATGTTATTTCCCATGCTCTATTTCTTTGCTGGTATGTAGGCGTTTTCTTTCTCAACCTTCTTTGTTTTTTCTTTGATTAACTATATTTTGGCTTATTGCTGACGCATAGACATGAGATTGATTTTTGTGTTTTGATGTATTCAGCAACCTTGCTAAATTCTAATGATTAAAATTATTAATTCTGATAATTTGCCAGGATGTTCATTTGGATTCCCTACTGTACATTATTATTATTACAAATGAAGTATTGCCTGCCAGGAAAGTTCACCTGACTTTGGTGTCTGGGGTTTTTAGTGGGGTTCTGTCATGTAGGCCTAGAATACCCGTGTGACTGAACTTATTCAGAGTCCAGTCCCTCCCAAGGTCTAAAATGACATGGCCCAAGTCTCTCACCAAAAATCACAGTTAGGTAGCCTGCTGGATGTGGCCCATGGTCCCAGTTCTTAGGCAAGATAACTTGCCTGTATCAGATGCTTATCAAGTGAGATATTCCAAGGAATTGATCAAAGAACAGCCCCTTCTTTAGAATGTACAGGGTTTGGACTGCCCAAGCCAGCTGAGTTAACCCCTTACTAGATGCTTCAGAGTGAGTTTGAACAGACTCCCAAGTCACTTCTGATTTAGAACTCAAGGTTTGAGACTTCTGGGATTACCTTGGTCATATGAATTTGAGTTTAGGACTCTTTAAGGGCTGGCTTTGGGTTATAAATTATCAATAATGATATTATTCTGCTCAGTGCCAGTGCAACATTTCTTGAAGTCATGTGTGTGTGTGTGTGTTTGTGTGTGTGTTAGCATGGTGTGTTTAATATATTTTTCCCTACAGTGAGGGCATAATCCCACCATAAGGGATCCCAGATGTAATGGGTGGATTCTCCTATTAGATTTACCAATTTTAGAGGCCTCTAGATCTTGTTTTCTGTCCTCACACTTAAACAAGCCATGACTATCAACCTAAATGTAAGTTTGCCAAGTTAGACAAATGTCCTTGAGGCAAATGTGACTTTCGTAGTCTTTGAGTCCCTTCTTTCCCTTAGATATTTGGCCTGGTCATTCCTTGTTATTTTGCAGTCCTGTGGAATGCTTTTAAGCATAAGCTTTTAAAATATACTTAATTCTGTATTTTTTCTTTCCTTCTTTTTTTTTTTTTTTTTCAGGAGAATCTTGGGGGCTAGAAAATACCTAGCCATTCAGACTACTGGCATATAAGAACAGTTCATTTGTGTTCACTCTTTCTTTTAGAAAATAATAGAGAGGGGCGCTTGGGTGGCTCAGTGGTAAAGCCTCTGCCTTCAGCGTGGGCCTTGATCTCAGGGTCCTGGGATTGAGCCCCACATCAGGCTCTCTGCTCAATGGGGAGCCTGCCCCCCCATCTGACTCTGCCTACTTGTGACCTCTGTCTGTCAAATAAATAAATAAAATCTTAAAAAAAAAAAGAAAATAATTGAGATAGTTAAGGTTATACGTTTTCCTTTGACTATAACTTTAGTCATTTCCCATAGATTTTATTATAAATTATTATTCTTTTGTTAATGTCTAAATAAATTGTGATCTCAGGTTTTACTTCCTTTTTGATTCAGGCGAGATTTTAGAAAGCATTCTTCAATTTTGAAGTGGCTAAGTGTTTCTGTTTTGTTATGTTTCTATATTCTTCTATTGATTCTAGCCTAGTTGAATTGTGGGTAGAGAATGTGGCCTGTAAAATCTTTATGTTTCTGGAATCTATTAGGATTTTCTTTGGGCCAAGTACATGATCAATTTTTTTTTTCATGATCAATTTTTATGGATATTCTGCAAGCAATTGAAAAGAATGTGTTTTCTCTGTTTATAGAAACCCTGTGTAAACAAGGATAACACTTGTACTTTAAATGAATGTGCTTTTCTCTTTCCATTTCCATATGTGTGTTCTTTGACTTCCCAGAGTAATCTATTGCCTTAGGTGAAAATTTGGACAGTTAGGGCTGGGATAAAAAGAGAAAGTGGTAGTCTATGTTCAGCTTTTGATCACCAAAAAAGGATTTTTAAAAAATCTAAAGTAAAACAATATTCTGAAGAAATCAGATTTTCACCAGAGAGAAGAGGATTTTCTAAATTCCTTATGTTCATTAGCATATCCAAATCCAGGCCTCAGGGATTTTTGCTTGCTGAGTTTAAAGTAAACCACAAGTAGGCAGATACCAGTTTGTTAAGTCCTTCCTAGGAGATCACTTTTTAAAAAAATTTATTTGACAGAGAGAGCACAAGCAGGGGGAGCAGGAAAAGGAGAAGCAGACTCCCCACTGAGCAGGGAGCCCGATGTGGGGCTCCATCCTAGGACCCTGGGATCATGACCTGATCTGAAGGCAGACACTCAACTGACTGAGCCACCCTGGCGCCCCTAAAAGATCACTTTTTCTGTCTTGCTCTTGCCCTCTGTACTGGAAAAGGGAAAAGATCTGTGTTCTGACCACCTTATTCTGGCTATAGTCTTGGCTTTTGAGGTCGATATTGGTACTGGTGGTAGAGCGTAGTGGCTTCAAGTAATAGTGTAATGGAATTTTTCCCTCCATCGGTGCCCAAGGTTCTTGGTCATGCCACTTTGAAGAACGAAGAGGTAGACTAGGCAAGAGTGGTGGGCAGCAAAGCAAGGTTTATTCAGTGCTAGCAAAGCTCCCCAAGAGGGAGGGGACCCGAGAGGATTGCCACCCGAGTTCCTAAGTCTAGGAGGTTTTTATGGGCTTGTCAGCAGGATGTTTTAATCTGATTAACCCCCTGTGCCTGTCATCCAACCAGATTTTTGTCACCTATCTATCACGTGGGAAAGGGTGGTGGGCTCCCCTCAGGGTGGTGTAAAATCCTTTTCGGGGTGGTTTTCTCTTAGGGCGGGGCCCCTTGTCCTATCTGCCTTCCAACTATCCTTCATCAATAAATAGCATGTCAGAAAAGCTGGAATCAGAGTGGGCTTATACCTCCCTTTCACTGAGAACTCTTGGGAGTGTCTGCCACATACAGTGGCCTCCTCACCATCATGTGGGGACGAACCAGACTGGACAATCTAAGCATGGTCCTGTGGTGAAGTTAGGCAGAGAAAGTGCCCAAGTTGGACCCTTTGCCTCCCTTGACACCTGTGTAGTATGAAAGGAGTCAGAAGTTCCTCTATCCCCCCAAGATGGGTGGCTGGCTTCCAGAGTGAAGGCTGATCTGACCCCACCACAGAGGCTGCAGGCGGGCAACAAAAGCTAGGGGTCTGATGTTGGTTTGATGTGGAGGAATGTGAACACCATGGTGGCCAATTCCATGCAGAACTACTATGGCCTGCCTGGGTTCAGAGAAGGATAAGGAGACCATAAGCCACAGACTGAAACAGTAGATTCCCCCCAATGAGGAGACTCTGAAGACAACACCAGGTCATGGCCACACAGATCCAAACCATCTCTGCTGAATGGCAAACATCCTTTTGAGAGTGGTAGGGAATGGAAGAAGAAATGTGAAACTCTGAGTATATACCCCAAAGAGACAAAAAATTCAAGAGACACTGAGATACCTTTCATTAGCAAAGCTCTTTTCAGGGCCAGGTCAGGAAGAGCTTGTGAGGAAGATTGGATCGTTATAAGGAATTGAGAAGTTCTAGTTTTTATACCTACCTAAGTAGCTGTGCATGCAAATGTGTGACTCATCTATTATTTGTCAGTTCCAGCTGTCAAATTATTAAGAGAACTATTACCCTCCCCATTTGACAGTTTTATCAACGTCCTGTTTCTGAGCAATTTTGCCATAAATACTTTGCTGTGTTCATGTCTGATAACAAAAAAAAAAAAAATGTTATATTTTCTCTGATGGGCTCTATTATTTATCCTTATAAAATATTTATTTCTGTCACATTTAATGTTTGTGGCTTTGGAATCTCTATTATCAGGTGGTAACTTGGGGACTCCTGCTTACTTTGTATATTCATTTCCTAGGACTAATAACAAGTACCAAAAACTTGGTGGCTTAAAGCCACACAAATTTATTGTCTCACAGTTCTGGAGTCTGGGAGCTTGAAATCAAGGTGTCAGCAAGGCCACGATCTTTCTGAAGGCTCCAGGGAGAGAATCCTTTCTTAGCTCTCCTAGCTTGTGGTGTTTGTTGGCAATCCCCAGTGTTCCTTGGCTTGTAAATGCATGGCTCGGGTCGCAGGGCCCTCTTCCCTCTGTGCATGTCCGTGTCTGTGTCCAAATTGCACCTTTTTTACAAGGACACCTGTCATACTGCATTAAAGCCCACCCTCATGACTTCATTTTAATTTGAGTACATCTGGAAAATCCCTATTTCCAAATAAGGTCACACTGAGAAGAACCCAGTAAGGTACATTCTAAGGGCTAAGACTTCACCATGTCTTTGGGGGTTCAGGATTCAAGCCATAATGCTTTGTGTTTGCATGATCTATTTGGCTCTTTATTTCCGACTCTTATCTTTCTGTTCCTGGTACATTTTTTAGACAGAAGATATTTAAGAGTCTATTTTTATAGGGGATTCAACTCATTTTTATGGGTTCTAATGCTTTCATCTTATTTTACATCTACTAGTATATGTTACTATGTTTCCTTTTTTCTCCTTTGCTGAATTTTGCTGGGTTCATCAACTGGTAACTCTGCTTCCCATCATTAAGATGAAATGATATGAGGGAAGGGGTGCCTGGGTGGCTCAGTCAGTTAAGCATCTGTCTTCAGCTTAGGTCATGATCTCAGGGTCCTGGGACAAGACCTGTGTCAGTGGAGAGTCTGCTTCTCCCTCTCCCTCTGTGCTCTCGAGCTCTCGAGCTCTTTCTCTAGTTAATAAATAAAATCTTTTTTTAAAAAAAAGATGAAATGATTTGAACACTTAATTTTTCACTTCTTTCATTCTTTCCCTTCCTCCCTGGTGTAATTTCTGTTTTTCTTTTTATTAAACAAGTACGAAATTTTAGTTTCAGGTATAGTTACATCCTTCCTTATAGAATGGCTCTTTCTGTTCTCAAGAATCTCCTTAATCCTTACACAACAGTATGCAATCATATTAGCGCCATCCACTTACATTTAATTGTATTTAGTGTATGGCTTACCACTATTTCTTAGATAGATAGATAGATAGATAGATAGATAGATGATAGATAGATAGATAGATAGATAGAGATGGAGGTATAGAGATAGAGATATAAAGGTATAGTCTAATCCTATTTTGAGGTCTTTGTTCTAAATTTAATGTTTATTTGATTGGAGTAGTTCCTAAGCAATTTCTTGGGAATTTCTTCAGAAAGAGCATATGTCTATATATTTTCTGTGCCACTGTATGTCTGAAAAAAAGTCTGTTTTTTGTTTTCATATATAATGATAACTTGGCTCAGAATAGGAATCTTGACTCATGTCGTTTACTTCTAAATGCCTCTAAAATGTTGTTTCCCTATATCTAGAGTCAAATTATGCAGATGAGAAACCTGAACCCAGCCTGATTATCTTTTCATTTGAGCAACCACATCCCTGTCTGAAAGCTTGCAATAAATAAATAAATAAATAAATACATACATAAAGCTTCCTTTTATTCCTGGGGGTTTAGAAGTTTCACTAGGATGTGGCCAGGTTTGTTCCCTTTTGCCTAAACTCTGCAGGCCGCTTCCTGAACCTTTTCAACCTGAAAAAATTTTTCAGTTCAGGAAAGTTTTTACTCTGGTTTTTGTTTTGTTTTGTTTTGTTTGTAATTATATCTTCTCCATCCATTCTTGTTTTCCATCTGGAACTCTTATGATTCCCAGCACCCTTGGATTTGCCTTTCGTGGATCACCCTTTTACTCTTGATTTCCCTTTTGCCATCATTTTGCTTAGGGATGTGAGATCGAGTCTCCGTTTATATGTTCAGATCATTTTCCTTTCAGCATTGTTCATTCTCTTTTTCACCTCTCTTGAGCTTATATTTTGATATAGTTTTTATAATACAGAAAAGTTGCAAGAATAGTACAAGACATCCTTTTACCAATTGTTTATGTTTTTGCCCTTTGTGAAATTTTTACATAAGGAATCGTGTTTTAAATTTCTGTTTATTCATAGATAGCTTAGAGTATTTGTTGCTGAAATGAGTAAAAGTTGTTTTACTATGTTATCCAATTGGCTATGTTTGGCATATGTGCAAGTTGGTGGGGGAATATTTATCTAGTAATTTGACTTCTTATTAAACTATCACATTAATCCTATATTTTTCAGTTAATTTTTTTGTACTTTCTCAATGGATGATCATAAAAACTGCAAATAATGACAGTTTTATATTTTTCTTTCCTATAATTGAACCTTGTCCTATTATTTTGACGAGGGCCTTCAGAATGTTGAAACATGGTCCTCCTGGTTTTTAGTTCCTGATCTTAAAGGGCTTTCCCAAGAAATTGAGGAATGTCCCCTGGCATTCACTATTAAGAGTGATATTTGCTGTTAGCTCTTGAAACATGTCCCTTCTCAAGTTAAAGAAGTCCCATGTATTCCCAGTTTAAGAATTTTGATTAATAATAGATGTTAAATTTGATCAAATCTCTTTTCTGTACCTCTCATAATAAGCACATGGGTTTTCTCATTTAATCTATAAATATAGTGAATCACAATGAATTTCCCAGTGTTTAGCATCTTCACATGCTGGGCAAAATGCTGATTGCTCAAAGCATATTCGTCTCTAACATTGAGCTGTGGCCTTCTTTTCCCCTTACTGTCCTGGTTTTACTGTCATAGTTACATAAACTTCTCATCTTTTTCTATGCCCTTAAAAACATTTAAAGTCAACTAAGAATAGAAGATGATAAAGTCTTGAGGAGTTAATAAATCTCTTGAAGGCCAAATCTAGAAATTTAAATGAAAAGTAATGGCAATAAAAGACTTTCATATCCTCTACTCTCCTCACTTTGTTAGAACAGAATCTTTATTTTTTTTATTTTTTTTTTTAAAGATTCCATTTATTTATTTGACAGACAGAGATCACAGGTAGGCAGAGAGGCAGGCAGAGAGAGGAAGGGAAGCAGGCTCCCTGCTGAGCAGAGAGCCCGACGCGGGACTCGATCCCAGGACCCTGAGATCATGACCTGAGCGGAAGGCAGCGGCCCAACCCACTGAGCCACCCAGGCGCCCCAGAACAGAATCTTTAAATGAACCAGCTGATTTTAAGACATCAATTGCTCAGAGCCTCATGAACACCAAACTAAGGAAGAAGCACTGTCATTTCAGAAATGTCAAAGCCTTCCATTAGCCAAATATTTAAAAATGTATGTAGCTTATGGGGCACCTGGGTGGCTCCGTCAGTTAAGCGTCTGCCTTTAGCTCAGGTCATGATCTCAGAATCCTGTAATTGAACCCTACATTGGGCTCTCTGCTCAGCAGGGAGTATGCCTCTTCCTCTCCTTTCTCTCCCCCTACCATGCTGTGGTCTCTCTAAATGAATAAATAAAATCTTAAAAAAAAAAAAAAGTGTGGGGGCGCCTGGGTGGATCAGTGGGTTAAACATCTGCCTTCAGCTCAGGTCATGGTCCCAGGGTCCTGGGATCGAGCCCCACATCAGGGTCTCTGCTCAGCGGGGAGCCTGTTTCCCCCTCTCTCTCTGCCTGCTGCTCTGCCTACTTGTGATCTTTCTCTGTCAAATAAATAAATAAAATATTTTTAAAAAATTGTGTAGTTTATAAAGTCAAATAGTGGGCACCTGGGTAGCTCAGTGGGTAAAGCCTCTGCCTTTGGCTCGGGTCATGATCTTGGGGTCCTGGGATCAAGCCCTGCATCTGGCTCTCTGCTCAGCTGGGAGCCTGCTTTCCCCCTCTATCTCTGCCTGCTGCTCTGCCTGCTTGTGATCTCTCTCTGTCAAATAAATAAATAGTCTTTAAAAAATATATAAAGTCAAATAGTACTAAAAATGATTAAAAAAATAAATAAAACCACAAAAACCATTTACTGATGGGGTGCCTGAGTGGCTCACTCAGCTGAGTGTCCAACCCTTGATTTCAGCTCAGGTCATGATCTCAAGGTCCTTGGATAGAGCCCTGTGTGGGGCTAGCTGCCTAGTGTGGAATCTGCTTGTCCCTCTCCCTCTGCCCACCCCTCACAGCTTGTGATCTCTTTCTCTCTCCCACAAATAAATAAAATTGTAAAAATAAAAACCAGGAACTAATCACTGTCCTTCCTGCCTCTGTCTCCTCAGCCCTATGGGCATCCACTTCATATTTCTTCTCTTCTCACTGTATTTCCATGTCAGAAATAGGGGGAAAAGAATAAATGAAACAAGATGGGATCAGGAGGGAGACAAACCATAAGAGACTCTTAATCTCACAAAACAAACTGAGGGTTGTCGGGGGGAGGGGGGTAGGAAGAGGGTGGTGGGGTTATGGACATTGGGGAAAGTATGTGCTATGGTGAGTGCTGTGAAGTGTGTAAACCTGGCGATTCACAGACCTATACCCCTGGGGCTAATAATACATTATATGTCAATAAAAAAAATAAAAATATAAGATAATTGTATCTTTAAAAATAATTCAGTCATCTTTATGTTAAATAAATCTTGCACACTGCTGAGCTGAATGGTATACTCTTATTATATTTTCTTTCTTGCAAGATGCTTTAATTTTCTTGTGATTCATTGCCTCATCTTTTCATTTGCTTAGTTTTCCCTGAATCTATTGCTAAGTGTTCTAATATTCCCCCAATACTCTGTAGAGTGCCTCTCAGTACAATTTCCCACGCAGTCAAGTCTGTTGGATAACTTCTCTTTCCAAGTGCCTCCTGCAGATTGGTGGTGATGTTCTCCTGGCCAAGGCACAACACTCAGCTTGGGCATCCCTTTACTGCTTTCCTGCCCTGGGTGCTCTGCTTTGCATTTCCATGTCTTCTTTCTTGATTTAGTCCCCCTTTTTGATGAGCTACATGTTCCAGTAGCTTCCTGTGAAAGGCCTGGGTCGTGTTAATCCCTACCACTTGGATCTAGTGCCTGAAACTCTGCTGAAAAGTTTTGAGACTTTGCATGTGTGGAAGTATCTTTATTATGTCCTCATGCTCAATTTGCCAGGGCATGACATTCTAAGTGGAAATTAATTTTGTGGGCATTATTCCTTTTCCTTCTGGCTTCTAATGTTACTACTGATATGTCACCATGATTATTTTCTTATTCCCAGTGCACTGTGTGTGATTGTTTTTTTTCTCTCTGAAACCTTTTGGGATATTCTTGTCTCTGGTAAGAATAAATAATGTCGTGAATAAATTCTGTCTGTCCAGAGACTCTTCTTTGATGTTATTCAGCCATTTGATCCTCAAACAACCCTATGAGGTTGTTGCTACTATAATTATTCTCATTTTACAGCAGTGGAAAACATGACACAGACAGATTAGGTTCTGTTCCTCCCAGTCCAACTCTACAATACATGCTCTGAACCACTATTTTTAGCTTCTGCAAAAAGGTGAAAGGAACCAAAAGATTGCCCGCCAATGCAAAGTTTCAGGCACTCGGCCCAAGGAGTAGGGATTAACACCACCTGGAGTTTGGCTTCTTGATCTATACACAAGGTCAACGCTCATCAGGAAGCGGTGTTTCTGTACTAGCCTGCCTTGGACATTTCCTAACAGGAACCAGCCAGTAGTGCTTTCTAGCTGGCAGGCAGGAACCTCCAAAGGCAGAACAGGTGTAATTTTCAGCATGGCCTCATGTTACTTGCAGCCGACCGGGAGCCTTGCCGAGGGTGGATCGCTATCTGTCAAGCTGACCCAGCACCAGTCTTGGCAGCAGCAAGCTCTCCTCTTGGTGACGTTTTAGGATGTCTTGCACCCAGACGCTGCTGGCTGTTCATCCCCTTATCTTCTGTACCTACTGCAGTCCTAGTGAGTTTCCTCTTCTTACCTTCTAGAATACCACTGTAGAAGTCCATCGTTGGCACACAATTGATCTCTGTGTGTGATAGTCTTGGTCTTCTTTTGTTAACTTTTCACACATTTACATCTTCCTAGCTAGACTATGGGCAGAACTATCTTATACATCTTCCAAGTTGTCATGGTGACAAAGAGACAACATATATATATCCACACACACATGCATTTGTGTGCACATGCTTTTTAAAGGCCTTTTATCATAGAGGTAATATGTCTTCATACTAAAAAGATTAAAACAGTGCAGAAGGTAGAAAATGAAAGTTACATTTTCACAATTATTCTATTCTATTTTATTTTGTTTTATTTTATCTTATTTTATTTTACTTTAGAGTGGGGGGAAGAAGAGGCAGAGGGAGAGGGAGAGAGAGAGAATCCCAAGCAGGCCCCATGCCCAAAACGGAGCCCAACTCAGGGCTTGATCTCACAACCGCAAGATCACAACCCGAGCTGAAATCAAGAATCTAATGCTTAACTGACTGAGCCACCCAGGCGCCCCTACATTTTCTCAATCTTTCTGAGTCTCCCAATTCCCTGCTTTCATCTTCTGCCATCTCACTGTCTACTCCCACTCCACAGAAACAGCAATGGTTATTTATGTATCTCTTTCCAGAAATTTCCTATGTGTATAATAACATATATATGTATTGTATCTTTTAACAGAAATGGAATCATGTTATGAATACAGTTCTGAAACTTGGCAGTTTCATTTGTTACATTTTTAACATCTTTCTGTAGGTGCAAATTCTTCTCCTCTTGTCGTATGAAGGAAGGAATCAGTCCTTTTAACCAGTCATCTACTGATGGGCATTTAAGTCCCGCCTAGTTTGGGTTTTTTTGTCATTGTTTGCTTTGCTATTACAATCAATGTTGTAATGAACATCCTTGTAAGAACATCTTAATCACTTATGCAAGTATATTTGTAAATGAACTCATTGAAGTGGAACTTCTGGGTCAAAAGGTATATGCATTTAAAACTGTCATAAGTACAGCTGCACTTATTTCCATGAAAGTTATGCCAAATCTACTCATCCTAACGTGTCTGAGACGGTTTGTTCTCCACCGTTATATCCAATTCCAAATCATGTAACTTTTTAATGTTTCCTTATCTGCTTTGGAAGAAAATTTCCGCCTCTTTGTCATTTTAATTCTCTAATGATGATTGAAATTGAGCATATTTTCAGATATTTGTTGGCTACTGGTCTCTTTTTTTGTAATGAACTGATTTTTATGTCCTCTAACCATTTCCTAGTGAGCTGTCCGTTGGTTTTTTGCTGTGGTTTGGCTTTTCGTTGGTTTGCAAGAGGTTTGTTTGTTGTTGTGTGTGTGTGTGTGTGTGTGTGTACATGGGAATGTATATGAACTAAGGCAGCAGAAAAGAGTGGAGGATTGTTTAAAGCCCCCAGGCACAGGAGTGGAGTGGATAGGATAAGGGAGGAGGGAAAGAAACAAAGGAACTTGCCAAGCCCTAAAGCTCCTATGCGTTTGCTCATTCCACGAGAGTAATAAGCCTTACAAAGCCGCCAGGAAGTAACCATTATCTAAACCTGAGACTCCTATTTACATAGTTTTCAGTAAAGAAGAAAAACCTAAAGGAGAAAAAAGTTTCAAAATCATTAGAAATCATTAGAAAAAAGCTAGCTTTTTCCTCCCTCTGCCCACCCCCCAAAAGATTATGGGCTATCAGGATTGGATGACAAATTAATATGCAACTTGTCCATGCCAACTCTTCCGGCCAGTTTAATTCTCATCAGCCACTATAATTTATTAACAGTGAGGTGAGAAAAGACATGAATCAGCTTAATGTGATATAAGTAGGGCGTTGCCATAGCAACAAGATGCAGTCTGTTTTCTACTATTTATGTATGGTTTATTTTCTCCAGAGCCTCTGAGTTATTACTTGAAACAAATGGAATGAGAAACATCTTGTTCCGAACACCGCCCCCCACCCTTCAGTGTGTATGTGTATATAAAACCACATTTTTTTTCCATGAGAGAAAAAAACAAATACACAAAATAAAGAAAAAAAAAAAGAAACATTTATAGCAAAAAAGCTAACTACATAGTTTCCAATCCACTGTGATTTTGCAGAACTCAAATGCTTTTTTTATTTTCACCTCTGAGACACGCGATTCCTCACTGAAACCTCTGGGAGAAAACCCAAAACACATGCTGGAAGCAAACCCAAAGCTAATATTGTTTCTCAAAGGAAACATTCATATTCTCTACCCAGACTTCATGACTGGCTGGAACCAGCTCCCCACTCCTGGAAGAGCAGACCAAGAGTGAGCAGACTAAGCCTGGTGACAAGTTTGTATTTTACTCGATCTCAAAAATTCAGAAGAGAAGTCTAGTCCGGGGTGGCAGCAAGGGCTGAGATATGAGTCTCTCTGCTTGTCCACAGATCCTTAAGGAATCTTACCGGCCAGTAAGCAGCCCCACCAGTGCCTGAATTACCTTGTGAGAAACGGGCACATTTCACAGAGGATCCCCTTCACTTCCCCATTTTGCACTTTTCTCTGAGGATGGAGAATTCAGGTTTTTTGTTTGTTTTTTTACATTTTAAAGATTTTATTTTTATTTATTTGTGTGTGTGTATGAGAGAGAAAGAGAGAGCACAAGCAGGGGGACGGGCAGGCTGAGGGAGAAGCATTCCCCGCTGAGCAAAAAGCCTGATGCCGGACTCTATCCCAGGACCCTGGGATCATGACCTGAGCCTAAGGCAGACGCTTGACTGACTGAGTCATCCAAGGGTCCCTAGAATTCAGTTTTTAGGTCAGAGATGGAGTTGGTCATCTCCAGGCCATAGAATACATCAGGGTTTACACTGAGCAGAAAGGGAAGCAGCAACGGAGTCCCTTCATCATCCCCTTCCCTAATCCTAACTCCCAGTTCTTATCGTAATTGTGCCCGTGCTCAGTAAAGACAGAAAGAGGCATAAAACAGGGGAAAGGTAGTGCTCAGATCTTCACTCTGCATTAAATATGAATGAACATTTATTTGGTTATTTTATTTGAAACTTTCTGTCACTTCATAAGTGTAGCAAATCTTCCCAATCAGATGCTCTACCTTCTAAGCTTGGCTGTGGGCTCCAGCTGAAGAAGCCCAGTCATGACCAGTAGCACTCACTTCTCATGAAGATGACTCCCAGATCTCAGATTCTAACATAAGGACCCCAAAATTTTACACCACTCTTCAGACACTCCTCCACTATTCAGGTCCAGGAAGAAGGGACATGGTGGGAGAATATCATAAACAATTTGGTGTCTGAAAAAGACCCTTCTCCCCACCCCATCTTCTGCTGGAGGGAAGGGAGAGGATTCAGAATATCCTACAAGTTAACTCAACCAGTTAGGTCTACGTCACCCAGCCTCATTAGTCCATAAGTCCTAGATATCACTGTGTGATACTCTCGTCGTCGGTAACCCCACTGTGATTTACCACTAAAGACAGCCTCTAATCCACCCCACACTAGAATCTTCCTTTGAGTCATTTTCCTTAAAGGGTTGAAGCACTTCCGGTTACACTGAGCAGTGAAGCTTTTTTTTTTCTTTTCTTTTTCTTTAAGGTAACATTTACATGCAGTAAAGTGCACAAATCCTAAACTTGAAGAATTTTACTTTGTGTATGGCCATAACCACCCACCAGACCAAGACACAGAATATTTCCAACACTTCAGAAGCTTCCCTAGGTCCGTTTCCAGTCTGTGTCTGTCCAAAAGTATGTGCTATTCTAATTTCTATCATCATCGCTCAGTTTTTCTTGTTCTTAAACTTACATAAATGAAATCATGTGAACTTTTTTTGTATCTGGCTTCTTTTGCTCAGCATTATGTCATCTGTGAATAATATTGTATGAGTGGTCCATTTATTTTAGCTGCATAGTACCCTACTCTATGAATATTCCACATTATATCTGTCCATTCTCTTACTGGTGAACATTTGAGGGTTTCCTGTTTGGTGCTATTATGAATAATTTGGGGCTCTATGAGTAAACTTATCTATCTCTTTTGATGGGCATTGCTATTCTACAGAGTTCAATCACTGAATCATAAGGTAGGTTTAGGTTAAGTAGGTACTATCAAATCTTGCAAAGTGGCTGAACCAATTTACACTCCCAACACATCCTTGGCAACACTTCGTATGGTTAGTTTTCTAAACTTCAGCCATTCTGTTGAAGAGTAGTATCTCATTGTGGCTTTCCTTTGCATTTTCCTGGTGACTACCAACACTGAACACTTTTTCAAGTGCAGGGCCCAGGGCACTAGAGGCACTCTGAGGCCTACACTTGCCCACCAAGTATCCCCATGCCTGAGGGAATGGAACAACTGAAAAAACACATGACAGATGGAGAGAGAGACCATAGAAGAAAGGATAAAGCACTTTTTCTGCTTTTTATTTATTTTTAAATTTTTGTTGTTTATATACTTTTTAAAGATTTTATTTATTTATTTGACAGTAAGAGAGGGAACACAAGCAAGGGGAGTGGGAGCGGGAAAAGCAGGCTTTCTGCCGAGTAGGGAGCCTAATGTGGGGCTCGAT
Organism: Lontra canadensis; assembly: GCF_010015895.1. Classification (NCBI taxonomy): domain Eukaryota; kingdom Metazoa; phylum Chordata; class Mammalia; order Carnivora; family Mustelidae; genus Lontra; species Lontra canadensis. The sequence goes on from NW_022631055.1 coordinate 7,596,274, forward strand.
CCCAGGACCCTGGGACCATGACCTGAGCAACCCAGACTCTCCATTTTCCCTGCTTTTTAGAGAAGGGATGACACAAATATGTGCCTGGGCTCCATCCTCAGTCTGCTGAGTTCAAATCTTCAGGATAGGGTCTGAGATCCTGCATGTTCATCAAGAAGCCAACATGATTGCTATGTTCTGTAGATCCTTTCCAATCAACATATAAGTATATTTAGTTCTTGCAGGGCTAGATAAACAAACAGGGAAACAAACAAACCGTCCACACTAGTTCTCTCTAAGGCCCTTCACTGTAGCCTTGAAAGAGGCCTCTCTGTGCACTGACTTCACTTTCCTTCCAACCAACCCCTCAACCCTCTGCAAACCTGAAGTTATTCCACAGAAACTGCTCTTGCCAAGGTCAACAAATACATTTTAGCTGCAAAATGCCGGGGTATTTTTTAGTTCTTGCAATAGAAACCTTATTGTTGATTATTTGCCTGTCTTATAATATCTCCTTTAAATGCCCTCTTTCCCAATCAGGGTGGACCTCTAGGAGCCTAGTTGATACTTTGAGATCCCTCCCTCTGGCCACAGATGACTGGGCCAGGGATGGCCACTTGAATCTATTCTAGGAAAATTGGATTCTCTCTTTCTCTCTGTCTTTCCTTTTCCTCTCTCTACTTCCTTCCCTGTCTCGTACTTTCTCCTCTTCCCTCCCTCTCTTCTTCATTCCCTCTTTCTCTCTCCCCTCTTCTCTCTTGAATCTCAGGAACTGAGATTCTAGTTTAGTCTGGGTAAGTCTTTGAACTAGGCAAGCGCCTTCCAGTATGTAGCCTCATGAGCCAAGGAAAGATACCTGCGAAAAGCAGAGACATCAGGCATGCAGAGCAAAGCTGCAAGGTTGCTAAAAGCTTTACGTTCTTACCTGCAGACCTTCCTGCTCTTGAGTCCATGTGATACTCCTGTTCTCTTATAATCTGTCCTCTCCTTTTTCTTGAGCTAACTCAAGCTTGTTTTTGTTACCTGCAGCTGAAAAGTCCCAGTAACTACCACCCTTGCTTCTCTCAGCTCCTTGCAAGTGTTGGCTCCTGCTAAGGACTCAGTACTTCTTGACCCCTTTCTTCTTTATATGTGCCCCCTGCTGGGTCTCCTACTGCTCCAGTCACCTCTTCATAGTCTTCCCTGCTGGATCCTCTCCTGCTTCTCTCCGAAATATGCTCTTCCTCGGGTTTGTCTCTGCTCCTCCCTTGTTTTCATTTCACCATCCCCAAGCATTCCACTTGGGATGGGGAAGGGGAAATGAGATTAGAGAATAAGTAGGATGTAGATGTGGAAGAGATCACATTTCAGGCAAAGTTTAATTTTGATTCTATCAGTGAGAGGGAGATGGATAAATTTTACTCTGCAAATTCACAGTCACTTAAGATGGTCAGTTGGTTCATCTCCCTGTTGCCACATCACCTCTGAACATCAGCTTGTGCTGATCCCCTGCCTAAAATTCCATTCCTGTTTCAGTCACACCTCACCCATTCTCTGAAGCTTTCCCTGGCTCATCCAGACTCTCCCTGTTTTCCTCAGATTCTACAACGTTCTGAGCCAATACGACATGGTCTGTTCCGTTGACTGTGTGCTGTCATTTAACTGACATGGGTCACCTCACCCTTCTGTAAACCAGAATATAAGCAAGAGTGACTTTAAGCAAAAAAAAAAAAAAAAAAAAAAAAAAGGAGATTGTGTACACAAACATTGCAAAGAGTGTCCAAGAATATTATCCTTCCAAATAATCCTTATTCAAAATAGTTGTAGAACTGTTCTTTGGGAAAGGCTTTAGATCTATCTTATGAAGTGTGTGAGAAATAGATTTGTTCTTTATTCTAACCCTGAATTTTTGGCCCCCAACATATTTACTCAGCTTGCTCACCCACCTTATTTTGCAGACTTGCCTCCAAATGACTCTTTTATATAAAAATTGTAACAGCATGTCCAATCAGAAAAGCAGAACCACTATGTGTGAGATGGATTGAGGGATTTGTTTTACAGCTCAGACTGTCCACAGTTGTGAGAGCTGCAGGAGACGCCTGTTGCCTGTGCATCTGGGATGGGCCTGAGATCTCTTTAGACCAGCAGGGTCAGCAGTCAGGGAGAAAATCTGACACGAAGTCTAGCGGAGTGAGGACAATGTGAACCTCTTGTGGGTCTCTCACTATTGCCATCATTAACAAAGTGCATGACCTGTGGAGAAACTGCCACAGAGCTGTACCCATGTCTGATATATGATCCTAGAGTCAGAGAGCTGGGGCAGGCAATGCAATGGCAGCTCCTTTGTACACTGATACCACACCAGACCCATAAGGGGAGCCCCCCAAGATCAACAACAATGTGTGTGAGCTACTGTGACACTGGATACCCTACACCAACCTGCAAATTCTAAGGCCATTCTGGGAAATGTAGTTTAGCTTAGTAAGTTGATGGAGCACATTAACAGCAAGGTTATAAAACTCAAACTGACCTCCAAAAGATGGTTTGCCACCACTGAAAGTAGTCAGAAGCAAATGCCAGTATAAGAGCATCTGGGAGGGGCCCCTGGTTGGCTCAGTCAGTTGAGCATCTGCTTTCAGCTCAAGTCATGATCCTGGGGTCCTCAGATCGAGTCCCACATTGGGCTCCCCACTTGGTGGGGAGTCTGTTTCTCCCTCTCCCTCTGCCCCTGCTCTCTCTCTCTCTAATAAATAAATAAAATCTTAAAAAAAAAAAAAAAGCATCCGAGAAAGTTGGACACAGGTATAGAATCTTTGGAGTGAGTGGCAGGCAAATGCATCCAAGAAGGTCAGACTGACTTCTTCAAAAACGAACCATGTTCATTTGGTTATATAACATTCTGATTTTTTTGATGGGGGGAAAAGAAGTTATAATATTTTATGGCTATTCCTTCTACTTTCATCATTTCCCCTTCTGGTTCTCAAGTACATACGTCTTTTTGTTGTTGCTGATGGTGGTGTTGGTTATATTTTAGCTCAGCTGAATATTGTGGCTCATTCAGAAGTTGTTCCAAAATAATACAGAGAAATGGTTAGGTCCTGGGACAGTGTCCTAGAGCTGGCTGATCCCTTCCTCCTACCCAGGAAGGATATTCTTGCTACTTTCTTGTAACATGGATATACTTCCTAATTATAGACTTTAGAGTCCATTTTTCCTTGGGGCTTGTGGCCCTCTAGCCTTTCAGCACATCTGTGCAAGTCCTTTCTTGTTGTGTGACATATGTCAGCTTCCTTATTTTAGCTCTTTCTGAAGGCTTTCTCCTTTAGTGGCAATTTTAATACAGATGATCCTATTCTTGTCACCCTAGGCAAATCCAGAGGCCAGCAAAAATGGTCTGTGGGCATAAAAAGGCCTAAATAACAAATGGCATGGTTCAGGCATCACCTTTCAGTCCGCTCGATCCCAGTTTCTTTTTTTCATTTCTCGAACAAAGCCCAGAGGCTTTTGGTCCCTAACATGACGCTAATGCATCCACCACCTTGACCTTTGCCACCGAATTTTTAAAAATTGTGTACAAATGTATTATTTTAACCATTTTTTGGTGTACAATTCAGAAGTTTTAAGTACATTCACAATGGTGTGGCAACCAATCTCCAGAGCTCTTTTCATCTTGCAAAACTGAAACTCTGTACCCCTTTAAACACTATCTCATCCCCCCCCACCCCAGTTCCTGGCAACCACCATTCTACTTTCCGACTCTATAAATCTGACTCCTCTAGGTACCTCATGTAAGTGGAATCCTGTAGTATTTGTCTTTTTGTGACTGACTTATTTCACTTAATGTCCTTGAAGTTCATCCATGGTGTAGCATGTGTCCAGATTTTCTTCATTTTTAAGAATGAATAATATTCCATTGTATGTACATACACCATTTTATTTACCCATTCATCCATCTATAGACACTTGGGCTGCTTCCACCTTTTTGCTATTGTGAAAAATGCGATGAACATGGGTATAAAGTATCTCCCTGAGACCCTGCTTTCAGTTCTTTTGGGTATACCCAGAAGTGTAACTGCCAGATCATATAATCATTCTATTTTTAATTTCTTGAGGAACTCCTGTACTGCCTTCCACAGCACTATTTTACATTCTCGTCAAAAGTGCACGAGGGTTGTAATTTCTCTACATCCTCAAATAACACTTGTTATTTTCTCTGAGCTTTTCTTTTAATAGTAAGCATGCTAATGGGTATGAGGTGATACCTCCTCATGGTTTTGATTTGCATTTCCTTAATAATTAGTGATGTTGGGTATCTTTTCATGTACTTGTCCTTTTGCATATCTTCCTTGGAGAAACGTCAGTAGCTCATTTCTTTTTATTGCTGAATCATATTCCATGATACTGATGTACTACAGTTTACTTATCCATTCCCATACTGAAGAACATCTTGGTTGCTTTCAAGAATGCTTCTGCAACAATGTGTGTAGATTTTTGCATAAACATACATTTTCAACTTATTTGGGTAAATACCAAGGAGTGAGATCACTGGATCAAATGGTGACCTATGTTTAGTTTTGTTAAAGAAAAACAAAAAATCCTGCCAAACTGTCTTCCAAAGTGACAGTGCCATTTTGTATCCCCACCAGCAATGAATGAGAATTCCTTTGGCTCCACAATGCTGTCATCATTTGGTGTTGTCAAAGAATAGAAGTTAGAATAGATGAGATTATACCCACCCCTCCCCCCAGGCTACCCTCTGAGGCTCTACCTGCGGCCCTGAAAGATGTCTCTTGATGTCTTTCTTGAGGACAGTAACTACTTCTCTTTCCTCCTTATATAGGAAGAAGTGTAGGGTCTGGCATAGAAGATGCTCATTGTTTGTGGAATGAATGAATGAATGAATGAAACAGTAACACACATTTTGTATGCACTTTGCATCCATGATTCCTCTAGGCCTCATACATATCCCACCTTCCAGCCTGGTCCCCAGACCACATTTTTTTTTCTTTAGTTCAATTTAGTTTAATTCCCAAACTCACGGGAAAATATCCTTGCTGAACCCTGAATCTCAAAAGGAAGAGAGAAGAGTCCCAGTGGCTTAAAAGGAATAATGCTCAGTTAGCCCCCGTTCAGACTCTGGCACTTTCTAATGGAATAATCTCATTCTGAGCTGTGCTGTTCCATGAACAGTGGCCCTTGGCCAACCCAGAACTGAGGAGCTCTCCTCCCTTCACTGAACATTTAGAAATATATTTTTGGGTTGTTTTGTTTATTTGTTTTACAATAAGCATGCATGACTTTAGGAAGCAGAGGAACCAGGGATTTTTTAACTATAAAAATACACTTTATTATTGGTAGAGCATTGGTCAGAATGTTACTGTATTCTATTTTTGTTGATTATTGTATTGAGGTACACCTATATAATTATGGACAATATTTTGAGAATATTTTCACCCTTTATAACCCACAGTTCCTAGCTTTACTGAGGTTCCCATATCAATGAGTTTCTTACATAGTGTAGAGAAGACAGATGCTCCTTCAGCCATTTAGCTGTGAAGCATGGTGCCCCTAGGGCACATTATTTTTGGCTGTGGATAATAGCCAGGGTAGGAGGCTATGATAAGGATGGTTCATTGTGAAGAGGTAGAAGTGTGGGAAAGGAGAGACAGTAGATCCAGAAGAAGCTAGAGATGGTCAGATGCCAATATCAGGGATCTCAGCACTCCTTCCCAGCTGAGCCTCAAGGTGAGGAGACTGTAGAGACAGCAGGTTAGGCATTGATGGGTCCAAGTCAATAGGATTCGATTATTCCATTCTCCAGGTGTGGTTCATGGAGGCCAAAGGCCTTTGGGAGCGCAGACTTTAACTTCTCTACATCCAACAGGGAGGGAGAGTAACAGTGTGGTCTCAAAGAAGGCAGGAAAGTGGGAGACAGCAGACCTGGCTCCCTACAACCTGCATATGGCATACAGAGTATCTAGGAGTTCCCAAGCTCCTTAGCAAGGTGACATGAAAGAGCAGAGGCCTGATGGAATAACCAATCTCAAGTCAGGATGAAGATGTCTCAGCATGTAGTGCTTTTAAAAATTGGACTCCTGATGCCTGGGTGCTGAGTTGATTAAGCCTCTGGTTTTGGCTCAGGTCCGGATCCTGGAGTCCCAAGATTAAGCCCCATCTCGGGCTTGCTGCTCATCAGGGAGTCTGCTTCTCCCTCTCCCTCTGCATTCCCCCACCCCCACTCCTGCTCTCCACTTGCTCTCTCTCTCTCTCTCTCTCAAATAAATAAAATCTTTAAAAAAAATCAGACTTCAGGTACGAGTGCCATTGAGAAACAAAGAATAGATGAGGCAAGCCCAGGAGCCAGGCTAGGAAGCAGAGGTCATGAGGATCTGAGTCTTCTTCTCTCCTAGTGCCATGAAGTCAGATAAGCTCCCACTTACCTGAAACATCATCTTTCCAAGAGAGAAAGTGGGAAGAACTCAGCATTTATGTGAACTCTGGGTCATTAAGAAGAGATTATCTAGATAATGCAAATAAGAGATACTGGTGATTTACAAGTTTAAAGATTGTTTCCTTCTCTCACTATTCATAGGTTGAGTCCTTGCTGGGAAAATTAGATCAGTAATGGAAAAATTAAGACATTTCCTTTCCTTTCTATAACTGAGTAGTACAATGTGTATACGTCCTATGCTGCCCCCAAGTATGTGGTGCTAGTTGGAGGATTTCAGTTGTTTTCCTGTTGGCTTTGTGTACTTTCTTGATTTGCACAATATTCAGTCCCAGGGTCCTTGAAAAACAAAGTATACACACTTATGCACACACACTGCCTTATCACAACCCAGTTACTGCCATGATCACTGCTAATTCTGAGTCTCTTGGCTCCACACCTTGTCTGAGGTCACCCTAAGTTCTAAAAGCACCTGGGACACTTCTGTGAGCTGTCATGAAAACACTTGGCTGCCTATTGGATGACTTACATCATCCCAGCTTTATATCCTTCTAGCAGAAATGTCCAGGAACTATGTTATAACCAAATTCTTTATTTTATTTTATTTTATTTATTTATTTGACAGATAGAGATCACAAGTAGGCAGAGAGAGGAGGAAGCAGGTTCCCTGCTGAGCAGAGATCCCGATGCGGGGCTCGATCCCAGGACCCTGGGATCATGACCTGAGCCGAAGGCAGAGGCTTAACCCACTGAGCCACCCAGGCGCCCCATATAACCAAATTCTTAAAAAGAGTTCTCAGAGTATTTTATTTGTATCATCTCAGATAATGCCAACAACTTTGTGAGTTACATGGAAGAAATGGTAGTCATTCTATTTTTTAAAAATTGATGCTCAGAAGCTTAAGTTGGGACCCAGTCTTAAAAACAGAAAGCAAACTAGGTCCTTCAACAGAGAGAATTTATTATAGGGAATTGGTTGCTGGTTTTCATATACTGGAACTGCTCATACTGATGTGGGGTTGGGAAAGAATGGTCAAGTAAGAATTCTTGAGATGTTTTGGTGCAAAAAGATGCTTTTATTATAGCACAGGTACAGGACCCATGGCCAGAAAGAATTGCACTTTGGCAACTATGTGCTTAGTGCCCAGCGGTGTGGAGGGGACAATGCAGACAGTATTAGATCATAAATGTCTTCTTTGAATTTCTACTTGTAAAATGACTTTCACAAGATTTCTCTGGTGCTTATCATTCAGCTCGATATTCACTATGGGTGAGATGTACAGGCAGTCACTAGACCCTTTAAGAATGTAGCCGCCAGCACCTATTTGATCCTTATCGGAGACTTGCAGGCTATATAAAGCTCAGCCTTCTGGGCTAAAGGTGAACATTTTTCTTTTTCTGTCCCTCCTCAATACCAGCTTCACTTCAGGGATGTCATGTTGGTAGTTGAAAATTATCCATCATAAGTGTTTCATATTATGAAAAATCAGCACACATTACAAAACAGCTTTCTTTTTGTTTTTCTGGAGAGCTGGTTATTAAATATTTACCAGCACACCCCTGCTTATAGGTATTGGAGGACTGGGGAAAAAAAGAGAACATTAAAATAACACAGAGATAGTAAATGAAGAAAGCAGCTACCACCTCATGACTGGGAAACAAAAGAAAGAGACAGGGCTATGAAAATCTGGGAGCACAGAGGAGGGACTCAGAACCTGGGGTCAGACTGCAGAGGAGGGGGCATGATGATACTGCATTGGGATGCTGATGGAAACTGGGGGCCAGAACGGACCACCGGTGCTGTGGTGAGATTGACAGAGATTGCAGACCACAAACAAGGAATGTGTCTCTCCTCCTGCCTCAAGTCCCCCTCTAGCACCCCTATTGGCAAAACTTAACAGGAGCAGCAGCAAAGGAGAAATACAGTTTGCAGAGTCCCAGCTGCAGCCTTTCAAAACCGCATACAGAAGGTGGTTGGGATGGGAACTAAGAGCTTAATAACTAGCATATTTTAAGCAGCTTGCCCAAGGTCACACAGTTCAAGTGTGGTCTGTCTTGTTCACTGCAATGTCTCCGCGCTAGAAAAGTCCCTACTATGTAATATGCGCTCAGTAAACATTTTTGTAAGGAAGGAAAGAAGGCAGGTTAGGCGAGCCCAGTTCTACAGCACACATTTAAAGGCAAAAAGAGTCCAAAATGTCCCTGGTTGTCCGCCCCAGTTGTGTAATCATAGCCCCAAGTATGTCTTTCTACTTGATGCACTGTCTCCCAGTGCAGCTGTAGTAGCTAACTAAGGAGGTACAATAGCCTGGTGCTTTGGAGAAATGTAGACCTGGATTCAAATCTCAATCCCACTATTCAAGAACTAATATGGCTTTGGGCAGATGACTCAGCGTCTCTAAGCCTTGGTTTCCTCATCTGTAAAATGGAGATGATAACGGTGTGCCAGACTTAAATGAGGTAATTGTGTATGGCACCTGCTCAATCAACGTTCACTGTTACTATTACTTCCACCCCAACTCCGGAAGGGTGAGCAGGTAAATGGTGGGCTGGGGTCAGGCAGGGATCAGCGACCCTGTTGCTCTGGGCTTCCTTCCCATGCTGGCCAGTGCTGGCCAAGTCCTGGGCTGGAGGAGCAGGGTCTGACCATGGCTGTGACAGTCAAGCCCAAGGTTGGAAGATGAAGGCCAGGCTGGCCAGGCCGGGGCTCTGCAACCCAGTCGGGTTCCACACACCACCCTTGGAACCTCATTCTCTGGAACCCGGAGATCGGAATCTGGGTGTTTCCTAACAGCGCAATGTTTCAAAGCACGTTTACTCCAGCTTGAGACAAACGAGGGTGTGGCGGTTCCTTACATTCAAAACGAAACAAAAGAAAAGAAAACAAAGAGAACCCCCGCCCCAAACCCAGGAAGGCCTACGGACTTTTCCCAGGCAGAAGGTGCCGCAGGAGACGAGCGAGCGCCTCTGCAGCTTCTGCCCGGATCCAGAGCCTAGGAACACAGGTCCGGGGTCCTGCGCCTCCAAGGCCCCAGGGCTGCAGGGGTGGGGCGGGCGGGGTTCGCTTTGCCCAGCCGGGGCTTGGGCTGGGGGCCGAGCGCACGGTCGGGCTTGGTTGCGCTCCGCCCCGGGAAGCACCCGCTCCCCCTGCCGGAATCCCGGGAATGTCGCTGGTCGGGAAGCAGCTGGACCGCCTCTGGGCAGAGGGAGAGGTCGAACCTGGAATTTCTCGGGCACTTTTGCACAATATCCCCCCAAGCGTTTCAGTCCCATGAAGTAGAAGTCCACGGAGCGGGGGGTGTGAGAAGGAAGCGGCCTACTTCTCCGGGAAGACTTAGTCGCGGCAAAGGCCCCAGCTCGTAGCCCCTATAAATGGCTCTTCCTGGCTCGAAAGATCCCTTCTTTGTGTCTGAGGGAGGTAGCCCTTCCCCTCTTGGAAACCGTCAGGACCACCCCGGGGCAGGCGTTTCCAGCTGGATTGTCGCCATCTCGTGGCAGGATTGGGTGGACACACTGGAACCTTGGCCAGACCGCCTTGCGTGCAACTTTCTTGGGTCTCCAGGTATCTTTTCTTCTTTCCCCAATCAGCTAGCAATGGGCGTTTAAAAAATCATGTTCCCTGGCATGGGAGTTGAACTGTAATGCCTCTGCGTGCCACCTCCCATTCGCAGGTGCTTGTGTCTTCCTAAAGGCAACCAAGTGTTACCTGGAGAGTCCAGGAGAGAGCAGTTGCCTTCCTGAGGGGCTCTGCCACCTGAGGCACGATGAGCAACTTGAATAAGGTGCCAATCCCCCACCAATTTCCCATGATACAAACTAATGATTAAGAAGACAGAGACGCACTCTGTCTTGTTCCCAGTGGTTAGTAATGTTATTATACTTGATGAGTATTATTAAAGGACCCCTATTATTAAAGACTCCCTATTATTATTGTTATTATTATTATTCAGCGTTTATAATATATTCTGTATTTCCAAAGCACTCAAAGACTATTATCTCCCTAAGCTTTCCAAACACTCCGTAGAGGCAGGCTTCAGTTTATAAAGTATGGAAACTGAGGCACTGTAATTAGTGCGAAGTTCATAGATTGATGAGTCACCAGTAGTCATTTCTTCCTGGATGATTATTGTCTCACTCCAAAGTGTCAGAGATGCCAGTAGATGGTTAATAGACACCCTAACTTGGAAAACTAGTTCTCTCATCCACTTTTACGACCCATTGTAATCACATTAGAAACCCAGTTCCCGGAGTTTAAAACTTACAAGTCATGTGCTCATTGCATTGAGCATATGGATGATGTTAATTGTATTTTATTTTATTTTTACAAGTCAACATAACCCATTAAAAAAAAAGCAGGGATGTTACAATCAATAAACCAGATGTATCTTGATTTGGAGAATAGATTGGTTTTCAAGACAAATACCCCATTCATTAGACACAACAAGCATAAAAAAGACCAATAAAAAACAACCATCTTATTTTAGTGTCTATTCTTTCAGAGACAAGAGTTTTCTGCTTTCAGATTTTTGTTTCTTCTAAACAGTAGGCACACTCCTATTACCATGGTACCTTAAGTTCCTTCATTAACAGCTTTTTCTCCAAAAGCGCCAACAAAATAAGTAAACTTTGCTCTGCTCATAGAAAGTGTCCCTCTTCTTCCTCCCACTCCCTTAAAAAAAAGAGAGAAAAAAACATCCTGTCATTCTAGAAGTCTCCAAGGGAAAGCCTAGGTTGGAATTCAGAGCCAGGTTGGGGCTGAGGCAAATGAGGGTTTGAGAGGCTTGTCCCTACCATCAGTTGCAGAGTTTAGTCTCGCCCCAGCAAAGCGACAGAGTTGAGGAAGGTTTTCCTGGGAGCCTTCCCATACAACCTTTAGAAACCCTTCTTTCTTTACCTGGTTCTCAACCAAAATAATAAATTTCTAAATGTGTGTTTTTAAAGAAGTTAAGGGAGTTATTTGTTGGATTGGGGTGGATCAGGTCAGCCTTCTCAACCTTTCTTTATGTTCATTCACCTGGTTCATTAGATCAGAAGGAATGGGTTTATGAATTGTATTAATAAATAGCTTCTCTTTATGGACCTATGATAAGTTATTCCTAGGCAGTCATCCTTTGAAGTAGATCCTCATTATCCCCACTTTACAGGTAAGGAAACTAAACTTCAAGAAAGCTCAGATAAGCTGCCCATAGTCACACAGCTCAGGAAGAGCTGGGAGAGAGAGGTATACCAGGCTGCGATTTCTGTACCCACAGAAATAGGAAGCTGCCTACACAGTTAGGACTCCTTCAGGTAGGAAAACGAGACTCAGGAGTATGATAGGTAAATAGGAAATAAGTTAAAAAGTAATACAGAGAGACAAAAAGCTTGTAGTCAGTAAGGAAAGATTCCTGTGTGCACACCCAGCATGTATATACCGTGTCTACAGAGTAGACTCCTATGGGGCTAGCCTGTAGGAGTTTGACCAGTTTGCCAGCCAACCCCATCATTTTGCTTTCTGCCTTAGGCTGGCTGGACACGGTGGGATAGGGCGGTCAGTCGGTGGAGAAGCTCGTGACTCCCCGAAGTCTTTCTGACTCCTTCAACTTCCAGCCAGTGGGGAGGAAGATTCTTCAAGGAGATCCCAGCCTTTGCCAGATACAAAGAGAGTCCAAAGCCCTAGGCAGTCCCAGTTGGAAAACAAATATGCAGGGTTTACTAGTGTGGTAAATGGGATTTTTCCATGGGGTACAGGACACAGTGAGTAGGTTGATGTGAAGATTATGTGAATTAACATATGTGCTTAGAGCAGTGTCTGCTCCACGGTAAACACAGTGCGAATATTAATATCTATTATCATTATGGTAGGAAGAAACTTTTCAACCAAAATTATCTGTGCGCCGAACACTGCTGGGTGGTCCTGGGTAATATACACAACGTCCCTGAGCTTCACTGTCCTCTTCTATAGCATAGGGTAATAATACCCTCCTGTGAGGGCGTTGTGAGGATTAAGTAAGTTATGCATAAAAATAATCATAATTATGGTCACAAGCAGTGGTTTGGTAAATTCCCATTTCCTTCCTTTCTTCAATTTAGCATTAATGGTTTTTTGTTGTTTTTTTGTTTTGTTTTGTGTGTGTGTGTGTGTGTGTGTGTGTGTGTGTGTTAAGTGGTGGGAAAAGAATGGTAAAAATGAAAATAAGCATAATCTATAAATATATCTCATAATTAAGCTATATAGATTAAAATATATTTTATACTAAAAAAGAGAACTCTGCTTTATAGGGATGTCATAGCACAGATACAAAAGGGCATCCAAGCAGGGCCATTCCTTGGGAAAATTGTAAGGTATGTCAATAGCAAGTCTGTCTCCCCTTTTGGGTATAGTGTTTTGGTCAGGTTCAACATTGCCTTCTCTCTAGATTGTCTGATAGCAGGATCTTGGGGAGGAGAAAGGGGGTGGAGTGAGGAAAGGGACTTGAAATGACTCACTGAAAAGCTAACAGTGTTCACCATTGCTTCAGCTCCTTTCCTTTTTCCCTGAAAAGGTCAGTAGGTCTGAGGTGAAGGGAGAGGCTCAGGTTGGGCTAGTGGCCCTCTCATAAGCCCTGGGCGAGGGTGAGGTAGTTACCTGCATCCCTCTTCTTCAAAAGACAGAATCAGCAACATCTAGGAGCGTGTTAGAAATGGGGAGGCTTGGGGCGCCTGGGTGGCACAGTCCGTTGAGCATCTGACTCTTGGATTTGGCTCAGGTCCTGATCTCGGGGTGGTGAAATGGAGCTTTGATGTATAACTCTGCTTTAGAACTCTCTCCCCCTACCCCCTCCCCCAATAAAGAAACCTTTTTTTTTTTAAAATACAGATGTTCAGGTCCCACTCCAGACCTACTGAATCATAACGTGTTTTAACAAGACTCCCAGGGATTTAGATTCACACAGAAGTTTGTGAAGCACTGAGCTAGAGCCTATGGCGTCCACTGTAGACACTTGGTTTGAACAGACATAGAGATTGGGATGTTGACTTTAAATTGTATATCTCTCTTTCATTTCCTCTTTCCTTGAATCCACCGTGTGTGCTTTATAAATGGAAAAGACAGGGGCCTACTATGGCAAAAGTGGTCACTTTAATGGATGAGAACTCTCAAGAGGCCCGGAAGTGGGAGATGGCCCAGATGACGATTGAAAATTCACTTTGGTGGCAAGGAAGGTGGCAAGGGCAATGATCTGTCAGGTGGTATTTATGGTGTACCCACCGTGTGCCAGGCCCCTACTGTGTGCAAATGGAAAGCACTGGACTGAGAGTGTTCAGGAGATCTGGGCTCTGTTCCAAACTTCACTTTTAAGTAGCTGGGCAAATCCCGTCACCCCCCAGCATCTTTGTTCTCCATCCGCAAAACCTGTGAGTCAGTTTAGAAGACCCTAAATTCCCATCCGAATCTAAAATGTCTGTGATTCCACTCGTCCTAGCCTCAAAATCTTAGGCTAATTTGGTAGACAAAATGATTTTAAATGATTACACATGAAACAGAGGGCAACCCAGGACAGGATGTGATTAAGGTCTGAGTTGTGCGGAACTGGCAGCCTAGGGATTAAGAACTCCTGGAAGCTGTGTGTAAAGGGCAGGGTCTGGACCCTCCCTAAACTCCTCCCCTCGCTCCCGGAGCCAATAGGGAGGGGGGCGGGCTGGACTTTCACGCCTGGCCACAAGGTGTCGCTGTCATGATGTAAAATCCTTGGCTGGCACGGACGCTTCCTGGGAAAATCTTTGCTGCCCATCTGAGAAAAGGGACACCCGTGGCTTCCAGACCTAAAAACACGGGTTTCTAAGGTTATGAGGAGCTCAGAGCACAAGGTCGTCTTTTGTCTAAGGAGAGAGCAGTGCGTATACTCTGCCCTGCTCAAGTTGGCTCGGAGGTCACAAAAGAAGCGACGAGTAAGAAGAATGTCAGTGCAGAGCACATAAAGAAGCCCACCTCTTACATGCGCGCGCGCACACACACACACGCACGCGGAAGCGCGCGGACGCGGGCGCGCGCGGTTTTTGGATATCGAGGTATTGAGATTCCCGTCCCCCTCCCACACGCTGAGGTCAGCTCCTCGCTTGCCCTGCAAGTAATCGCAAAAAATACTACCCTAAATTGGAAGCCCTCCCTTCACTTGCTCATCCCCAGGAGAGTTTGCCCTAGCCGTAGAGACAAGGTTTAGCACATAAGACTCCGGTCTAGTCACTCTGTCCTGGCGTGGCGTGAGCAGTGTCTACTTCAAAGCCACCAGGACTCCTCAACTTCTCTCCGTTTCTTTGCCCTGGGAAGGGGGATGTGTGTGGGGGAGACGTGGTGTTTATTAAGGCTCTGCTTTGTGTGGAGCTCTGGCCTAGGTGCTTTACATATGTTGCTCATGGGTCCACTTCCTCTGCACTGGTTCCCGCTACTCACTCCCACCCTGCCCTTGAAAAACAACACAAACAAACTGAAAACCTCTAAATCTCCTCGGGAAATAACCAACAGTTAATCTGAGGTGTAGGCGAAAGTGCACAGCACTTGCAGCCCCCACACCTTGGTCATTTTCAGTTCTGTTTCTTGACAATCATGTGACAACACATCATCATTTAACCTTTCCAAGCCTCGATTTACACATCTGTGAAGTAGAGGTTATATAGAAACCAATTTTTTTATTTTCAAATTTGTTGTTCTGATTTTTTTTATTGAGGTATAATTTACATAGCACAAAGTGCACATATTATCAGCCTGTAGCCCACTGAATTTTCGGGCTAACCAAACATCCAGACGAAGAACAGAACACTGCCAGTATCCTAGAGCCCCTCATGCCTTCCTCCGGTCATAATCTTCCCCCCTTCCCATCAGGGTACATACTAGCCTAACTTGTCAGAGCACAAATTCATTTTTACCTATTTTTATACTTAATGGAAGTGGAAACATATAATATGTACTCTTTCATTTCTGGTTTCTTTCACTAAACATCATATTTTTACATGTAGCGATAGTTTTTTCTTTCTACTTGCTGTATAGCGTTTCATTGTGTGACTATACAACAATTTATCCACTTTACAGTTGGCTATTTAGGTAATCACCTGTTGGAGGGCTATTATAAATAGTGCTTCTCTGAACATTCTAGTATCTCTCTCTCTCTCTTTTTTTTTTCAATTTTTAAAAATTGTGGTTAACATAAAATTTACCACCTTACCCGTTTTTAAGTGTGCAGTTGAGTGGCATTAAATGCATTCATAATTTCATGCAACCATTACCAAAATCCATCTCCATAGCTCTTTTCATCTTATAAAACTGAAACTCTATATCCATTAAATATTATTTATTCCCTCTTCCCTCCGGTCTCTGGTGGTCACCATTCTGCTTTCTGTCTCCATGATTTTGATTACTCTGAGTACCTCGTGTAAGTGGTCTAGTATCTATCTTTTGATGAGCATTTATACTCATTTCTGTAGACACAGTATCTGTTAGATGAATATCTCTCATGAACATAGATGCAAAAGTCCTCAACCAAATATTGACAAGTCAAGTCCAACAAGGTAAAAAAGAAAAATATTCCACAATGAAGTGGTTTTATATCAGGTATACAAAGCTGATTAAACTTTCAAAAATCAGTGAATGTAATAAATCACATTTATAGGTTAAAGAAGAATAAATCACATGACCATATCAATAGATGTGGAAAAAGCATGTGACAGAATCAAACACATTTGTGATAAAAGCTTTCAGTAAATTAGAGCTAGAAGTTAACTTCCTCAACTTGATAAAGAATAGCCACAAAAAAACCTATAGCTAACATGATTCTTAATGGTGAAAAACTGGGTGCCTGGATGGCTCAGTGGGTTAAGCCTCTGCCTTTGGCTCAGGTCATGATCTCAGCATCCTAGGATAGAGGCCCACATCTGGCTCTCTGCTCAGCGCGGAGCCTGCTTTCCCCTCTCTCTGCCAGCCTCTCTGCCTACTTGTGATCTCTCTTTCTCTGTCAAATAAATAAATAAAATCTTAATAGTGAAAAACTCTAAAGCTTTCCCACTAAGATCAGGAACAAACCAAGGTTGTTCCCTCTCACCCACTCCTTTTCAGCATCATACTGGAAGTCCCAGTTAATGTAACAAGGAAAAAAAAAAGGAAAAAATATATAATATATTTATTTCATATATATGTGTATATATATATATATATGGAAGAAATAAAACTGTCTTTGTTTGCAGATTACTTGATTGCCTATGTAGAAAATGCGAAGAAGTTGGGGCACCTGGGTGGCTCAGTCATTAAGCGCTTGCCTTTGGCTCGGTCATGATCTCAGGGTCCTGGGATCCGGTCCCACAACGTCGGGCTCCCTGCTCAGGGGGAAGCCTGCTTCTCCCTTTCCCACTCCCCCTGCTTGTGTTCCCTCTCTCACTGTGTCTCTCTCTGTCAAATAAATAAATAACATCTTAAAAAAAAAAAAAAGAAAATCTGAAGAAACCATTTTTAAAAATCCTGGAACTAATAAGTGATTATAGCAAGCTTTTAGGATACAAGGTTAATTTACAAAATCACTTTCCTGTATACCAGAAGTGAGATAGTAGAATTTGAAATTAAAAACACAATACCATTCTTTAAAAAAACAAAACAAAACACAATACCATTTAGATTAGTATCTCTCAAAATGAAATACTTAGATGTTAACTAACAAAATATGTATAAGATCTACATGAGGAAAACTAAGAAAGTCTGATGAAAGAAATCAAAGAAGAGCTAAATAAATGGAGAAATATTCTATATTCATGGGTAAGAAGACTCAATTTTGTCAAGATATCATTTCTCCTCTACTTGATCCAGAGATTCAATACAATCCCAATA
This sequence comes from Lontra canadensis, assembly GCF_010015895.1. Lineage (NCBI taxonomy): Eukaryota > Metazoa > Chordata > Mammalia > Carnivora > Mustelidae > Lontra > Lontra canadensis. The sequence goes on from NW_022631055.1 coordinate 7,613,508, forward strand.
AAATCCAAGCAAGTTATTTTGTGGATATTGACAAACTGATTCTAAAGTTTATATGGAGAAACCAAGACCCAAAATAGCCAACACAATACTGAAGGAGAAAGGTGGAAGACTGACAAGAAAGGTCTGTCAAGACAAGAAATGTGGAAGACTGACAAGACCCAAATTTAAGACTACCCATAAAGCTACAATAATTGACACGTGTTGTATTGGTGAAAAAATAGACAAGTTGACCAGTGCAACAGTATAGAGAGCCCAGAAATAGACACATGCAAACATTGTCTATTGATTTTTCACAAAGAGCAAAGTCAATACAATGGAGCAAAGATAGTCTTTTCCAAAAAATGGCTCCAGAGTGACTGGATACCCACATACAAAAAATATGAATCTTGATGCAGACTTTACACCCTTCATATAAAATTAATTCAAAAAGGATCACAGACCTGTACATGAAACACAAGACTATAAAATGCCTAGAAGATAACCTAGGAGCAAATCCAGATGACCAAGGGTTTAGCAACAACTTTCTAGATATAACGCCAAAGGTGTGCTCTGTGAAAGAAAGAAATGATAAGCTGTATTTCATTAGAGTTAAAAAAAAAAAAAAAAGGTCTGCTCTGTGACAGATATGTCAAGAGAATAAATAAAGAAGCCACAGGTTGGGAGAAAATGATTGCAAAAGACATACCTAATAAAGGATTATTACCCCAAACATAAAAATGATTCTTAAAGTGCAGCAAAAAGAAAAGTAACACCTGATTTTTTAAATAGGCCAAATGTCTAAGACACATCACCCAAGATGTACAGATGGCAAATAAGGTTATGAAGGTTATGAAAAGATGTTCTACCACATATGCCATCAGGACAACCGCTATACTCCTGTTGGAATGATCAGATGAAACTGGCCTAAACTATATTACAGAGCTTTAGAAATTGTAACAGTATGATATTGACATAAAAACAGACACATAGATCAACGAAACAGAATAGAGAGCCCAGTGATAAACCCATGCATATAGGGTCAATTAATTTATGACAAAGAGCCAAAAATATACAATGGGGGAAAAGACAGTCTCTTAAATAAATAATGTTGGGGAAACTGGACAGCCACGTGCAAAAGAATAAAACTCTACCCCTATCTTACACCATATACAAAAATAAACTCAAAATGGATTAAAGACTTAAATGTAAGACTTAAAAACATAAACCTAAAAGAAAACGTAAATGATAGGCTCCTTGACATCAGTCTTGGCAAAAATTGCTTGGATTTAACACCAAAGGCAAAGGGATGAAAGCAAAAATTAGTAAGTGGGACTACACCAAACTAAAAAGCTTCTGCATAGCAAAGGAAACCATTAACAAATAAAAGGGCAACCTACAGAATGGGACTTCATATATCTGATAAGGGGCTTATATCCAAAATATATAAAGGGGCTTATATCCAAAATATATAAAGAACCCATACAACTTGGGGCACCTGGGTGACTCAGTTGGTTAAGCATCTGCCTTTGGTTCAGGTCATGATCCTGGGGTCCTGGGATCAGGCCCTGCATTAGGCTCCCTGCTCAGCGGCGAATCTCCTTGTCCCTCTTCCTTTGCCCCTCCCCCTTGCTCATGCTCTCTCTCTCTCTCAAAATAAATAAATAAAATATTTTTAAAAAGAACTCATACAACTCAATAGGGAAAAAATGTATTAAAAATAGGCAGAAGACTAGAGCGCCTGGGTGGCTCAGTTGGTTGAGTGTCCGACTCTTGGTTTTGGCTCAGATCATGATCTCAGCGTCGTGAAATCAAGCCCTCCATCAGGCTCCACTCAGCAGAGTCTGCTGAAGATTGTCTCTCTCCCTCTTCCTTGCCACTCCTGCTCACACTTGCTCTCTCTGTAAATAAATAAATAAATATCTTTAAAAAAAAAAAGTCAGAAGATCTGAATGGACATTTTCCCAAAGACATACAGATGGCCAACAGGTACATAAAAAGATCTTAGCATGCATCAGTAGGAATATGCAAATTAAAATCACAATGAAATATCACCCCACACCCGTCAGAATGGCTATTATCAAAAAGACAATAACAAGTGTTGGCAAGGATGTGGAGAGAAGGGAACCCTTGTACACTGTTGGTGGGAATGTAAATTATTGTGGTCACTATGGTAAACAGTATGGAGGTTCCTCAAAAAATTAAGAATAGAACTACCACATGACCCAGCAATTCTACTTTGGGTTTTTCATCCAAAGAAAATGAGATCACTGTTTCAAAAAGATATATGCACATCCCAAGTTCATTTCAGCAGTATGGACAATAGCCAAGACATGGGCACAATCTAAGTGTTCATCTATGGGTGAATAGATGAAGTAAATGTGACATATACATATACTGGAATATTATTCACCCATAAAAAAGAAGAGATCCTGACACTCAACACAACATTGATGGACCTTGAGGACGTTATGCTAAATGAAATAAGTCAAAGACGAATACATATGATCTCACTTATATACAGAATCTAAAAAAAAAAATGAACTCATAAATACAAAGAACAGATTTGTTGCTAGAGGTACAGGTAGAGGATGGGAAAAAACGGGTGGGAAAAAGAAGAAAGAATAACTAACAGAACATTGACACTAAATTTTGGCAGGGATGTGGAGCAACAGGAATTCATTCGTAACTGGTAGTAATGCAAAATTGTACAGCCACTTTGAAAGACAGTTTCGTTTGGTGGTTTCTTACAGAACTAAACATACTCTTACCATATAATCTAACAATCATACTCCTTGATATTTACCCAAAGGAGTTGAAGGCTTAGGTTTATACAAAAACCTGCACATGGATGTTTATAGCAGCTTTATTCATAATTGCCAAAACTTGAAAGCAACTAAGATGTCTTTAAGGAGGTGAATGGATAAACTGGTACATCAGACCATGGAATGTTATTTAAGCTAAAAAGAAATGGTTATCAAGCCTTGGAAAGACATGGAGGAAACTTAAATACATATTATTAAGTGAAAGAAGCCAATCTGAAAAGGCTGCATAGTTGATGATGTCAACTATAATACATTCTAGAAAAGACAAAACTATGGAGACATTAAGAAGATGAGCGGTGGGGCACCTGGGAGGCTCAGTCAGTTAAGCGTCTGCCTTCAGCTCAGGTCATGATCTCAGGGTCCTGGGATCAAGCCCCACATCAAGCCCTCTGCTGGGAGCCTGTTTCTCCCTCTGCCTCTGCTGCTCCCCCTGCTTGTGCTCTCTCTCTGTCAAATAAATAAAATCTTAAAAAAAAAAAAAAAGTTGAATGGTTGCCAGGGGTTTATAGGGAGGGAGAATGAATGGGTGGGGCACAGAGAATTTTTAGGGCAGTGCTAGAACTCTGTTATACTGTCATTGGGGATACATGTCCTTACAAATTTGTCCAAACACGTGGAATGTACAGCACCTGGAGGGAATCCTTATGGAGACTATAGACTTTGGGTGATCATGAGATGTCAGTGTAGGTTCATCAGCTGTAACAAATGTGCCCCTCTGGCGGGAGGCAGGGAGGATGCCAGTAATGGGGGAGTTTAAGCATGTTTGAGGGCAGAGGACACTTAATGCCTGGCAGGCCTCATCAGCTTCATTGTACATGGATCAGGTTGGGAGAGCCAGCGGTTTCTCTGGGAACTCCCCAGCTATCAATCTGTGCAGCAGTGTCTCTGTAGTCAGTTTCTCCAGAAAAGAATCCTCCAAGCTCCCATCAAGATGGCATTATGCCAACTTTCAGAGTTTTGGAAGTAGGAGGAAGGAATGGAACTGAGGGTCCAACTACTCTTTCAACTTGTCCCCTTGTTTTCATCGTCATACCTCACACCTGCCCTCCAGGTTTCTTGTGGATTTCCAAGGGTTCTTTTTCTTTTTTAAGATTTTATCTATATCTATCTATCTATCTATCTATCTATCTTTTATTTGGAGCATGCACATGCATGCAAGATGGGGAAGAGACAGAATCTCAAGCAGACTCCCTGCTAAGCATGGAGACCAACACCTGGGCCCATCTCAGGACACTGAGATCAAGAGTAGAGGGCTTAACCCACTGAGCCATTTATATGCCCCTGGATTTCCAAGTTCTTTTTTTTTTTTTTTTAAGATTTTATTTATTTATTTGACAGACAGAGATCACAAGTAGGCAGAGAGGCAGGCAGAGAGAGAGGAGGAAGCAGGCCCTCTGCTGAGCAGAGAGCCCGATGTGGGGCTCGACCTTAGGACCCTGGGATCATGACCTGAGGTAAAGGCAGAGGCTTTAACCCACTGAGCCACCCAGGTGCCCCGGATTTCCAAGTTCTTAATCCCCTTCTCCTCACTGTTCCCTTCTGTGATTCATACCTTTATGCACTCTGTAACCAATTATGTTTCCTCATTAGGATTCTAACTTGAAAGAAATTGGTAGAATCTCTTATATACTAATGCCTCCTCTTCCTTTGTTTTTGAGTCTTTTATATAATTTTCATCTCAGTTAGTGGCATAATTTAAAAAAAATTTTTTAATTAACATATAATATTACTTGTTTCAGGGGTACAGGTCTGTGATTCATCAGTCTTACACAACTCACAACACTCACCATAGCACATACCCTCCTCAGTGTCCATCACCCAGGCACCCCATCCCTCCCACTCCCCTCCACTCCAGAAACCCTCAGTTTGTTTCCAGAGTTTAAGAGTCTCTTATGGTTTGTCTCCCTTTCTGGTTTTGTCTTATTTCATTTTTCCCTCCCTTACCCTGTGATCCTCTGCCTTGTTTCTCAAATTCCTCATATCAGTGAGATGATATGATAATTGTCTTTCTCAAATTGACTTATTTCACTTAGTATATTACCCTCTAGTTCCATCCACATATTATTGACTTATTTCACTTAGCATATTACCCTCTAGTTCCATCCACATTGTTACAAATGGCAAGATTTCATTTTTTGATGGCTGCATAGTATTCCATTGCGTATATATACCACTTCTTCTTTATCCATTTATCTGCTGATGTTCATCTAGGCTCTTTGCATAGTTTGACTATTGTGGACATTGCTGCTATAAACATTCAGGTGCACATACCCCTTCAGATCATTACTTTTGTATCTTTGGGGTAAATACCCAGTAGTATGATTGCTGGGTCATAGGGTAGCTCTATTTTCAACTTTTTGAGGAACCTCCCTACTGTTTTCCGGAGTGGCTGCACCAGCTTGCATTCCCACCAACAGTGTAGGAGGGTTCCCCTTTCTCCGCATCCTCACCAACATCTGTCATTTTCCGACTTGTTAATTTTAGCCATTCTGACAGGTATGAGGTGGTATCTCATTGTGGTTTTGATTTGTATTTCCATGATGCCGAGTGATACTTAGCACTTTTTCATGTGTCTGTTGGCTATTTGGATGTCTTCTTTGCAGAAAGGTAGTTAGTGGCATCATTAACCACTCTTCTCACCTGCCAGAAATCAGTTCACTCTACATTCCTCTTTTTTCCTCACTCTCTCATCCAATCGTTCATCATGTCTAACTGATTTTCACATTTTAAATATCTCCTGGATACATATACACCAATAATACTTTAGACCTAGCCCTCTTCCTTGGACCATTTTTAAAAAAAGAGATTGTAATCTAAGTGTGGGAGAAAGTCCCAAAGTGACTTTTACATTTTACATTTTGGTCCTGACAAGGAAAGTATGCCCCGGTGTGAGTGTTCCTGGTCTTTTGGCTGGTGTCCTCTACTAGATGGTTGTTCCAGCAAAATAACAGTATTTCTTGGGATAACTCATTTCATTTATCCTGACCTTCTGAGCTTATCAAAGAATTTCCTGGAATGAATGTTATTTCTCATTTTCCTTCCTTCTGAGAAGAGCCTGGATTGTACTATTGGCAACTGTTATTGAAAAATAACCAATAGGTCTGATGATTGAAAACCATGGAACCTGATGACTATTGAGAGAACAGTATCTGTTTGACCTGATGAGCTGAGGCCCAGTTCCTAAGTCCATGATGACCCCAGGAAATTCTGATGCTCTGGGGAAAAGCAGCTGTCCCTCCTCTCTCCCTCTGCCACATTGATGATAGTGCCAGATTCTGAAACAGAACTCACCATACTTTCAGTATTATACAGTATATCATCAAAAGATAGGCAGCGTGGCTACAACACAGGCAATCAAGAGAGTAGGCGAAGATCTCATTATGTCAGGCTGATGACCTCTCCTTTAGTATGAAAATAGGTGGAGCCAAGCACAGACACAAAAATGCAACTACAGTATTATCTCTGTATACACAACAGGCACATTCAGAATTCATATTTATATTTGTATCTCTAAGCTGCCCCATCATAACACAGTCCTAAAAACTAGGACTCCTTTGACTCTGCTGGTTGCCAAGGTGATTCCTGCTGGAGTAAATACAGTTTTGCTGGTCAGCTCAGACAGAGCTTCATTTAGGACACTTCAGGTCCTCTGTTGGGAACCCTCCCCTTTCCTGAGGTCCTTCTTCCTGCCCACTCCCTCCCCAATGCCAGGCAGAAATGCATACTGCCAGCTGCAGAGCTGGCTCAAGGTCTGAGGAGCTGTGTGTGGGAATCCTCAGTTAACACATGGAGCCCAAAAAGCAACAGGAAAAAAATCTCAATGCTCAGCTGAATTCCAGAAGCCTACTCATTCCAATACTAACAGATGAGTAGGAGAACAGGAAGGCAAGTGTCATGATCCCACCCCTCCCATTTTCCCTGGCTCTCTCTTCAGACCCTCCCAACCTCCTCCTCTCCTCTCAATTCCTGCATCTGAAGCAACTCTGATCCTTCAGGCTGGAGACTCGGCATCTTTCACTTCTCAGTCTTTCAGCATATGGTCTTCAAGCCAATGAAGGCTATACTAAAACCAAAAGCAATTTTTAAAAAAGGATGTGATAAAAGAGCTTTGGAAAAGTTTAGTGTACTTTCCCAGAAACACAGTAGTGCCTTAAAACAGCATAGTCTACAGAGCCAGGGCCTCCCTGTGAGCCTCTTTGGCCTGGCTCAGGTGGCCAAAACAAGAAGGGAGGCCAGTGGGGCCAGCTTCTCTCACATGCCATCCCTAGGCATAATTTGTACATCTCTAAACTCCAAATCTTTAATTTGCTTTTCCTTTCCTTTCCTTTCCATCTTTTTCTTTTCCTCTCCTCTCCTCTCTTTTTCTCTCCTTTCCTTCTCTTTCCTTCCCTTCCTTTTCCCTTTCCCTTTTTCTTTTCCTTTTTTCTTTCCTTTCCTTTCTTTCCTTTTCTCTTTCCCTCCTCTTCTCTTTTCTTTTCTTTTCTTTTCTTTTCTTTTCTTTTCTTTTCTTTTCTTTTCTTTTCTTTTTTCCTCTCTCTCACTTTCTTCCTGTTTTCACCATCTCACTCACTAATATGAAATGCAACAGAGGGACTTACATTTTGAGGTCTGGCTGGGCCTTTGAACATGCTATATGTTTCTCCTTAGATTACCCCAGAGGCAAAACTCAGTCTCTGCTGGTTTTTCCAAGAAATCCACCCATGCCAAATTTTGGTGAGTTTGGTCAAATTTTCATAAGATTTGATGGGGTTACAAGAAGATGATCACATCACAAGATGAGGAGCCTTTTCTCTTCTTGCCAGCTGTTCCTCCCCTCCACTCTCCCTCCTTCCTGCCCTCCACCCCCTCCAAATTCTTCTCTTTCTCTTGTAGTGCTAACTAACATCCAACCCTGGATGAGGGTGGGGTGACTGGGGGGAAGGCAGGAAAGGAGTTACGGCTAGATTCTACCCCAAATTTATATAAACATATCTGTGGACATGCTCAGAAAAATCAATGCCTCTTCATTGACACAACTCACTCTTTTTAGAACACAGTCCTATTACAGATGGAAAATCTTTCCCCTGATATCAGGATCTATATCTATATCTATATCTATATGTATCTGTATGTATGTATATGTATATCTTATAACAATAGAAATCACTTTTGACTGTGGCCCCAAACAAACAAGCTACTGTAAGCCTGTCTCTTTTCTAGGGGCTTGCTTCTTCTCCCTGGAGAATATTGCTCTTTTTTGGTCAGAGCTACTGCTCTCCACTCTGCTGCTTGATAGCTGGAGCCACCTCTATACCTCTTACTTATGACCAAGGATCATGCGCTCCCTGGGGACTGCCCAGTGGTAGACCAGGTGGCCCATGTAGCCAGGGATATTTTCTTGATGTAGGGGAGGTCTCCATATCTCATTCAGGCTTAGGACTTTTGTGACTCTGTTCCTTAAACATGGGCCCTCCTGCTACAACTCTTGTATATCACTTGCTTTCTCAATTTCTTAATGGTTCTTTTCTTTGAAGGATTTCCATTAGTGTTACACCAAAGATAGCCCTTAATATCATCCTATGTACACTATTCCAAGGCCAAATCCCACTGCCTTGACTCTTTCCTAATTCAGTGTCATCCATGGCTCTCCTTGGTATGTAGAATGTGGGTAGAGGGATATAATACTGTTAATTCCAGCTTCCTGGGCATCTCCCAAACTATCTCCTTCAAAGCTTCCCTATTTTCCCAGGGTTCCTGTGTCTATTGGATCTTCATGCAAATAAAATTCTTTAAAGCCCATCGACATTCTAGAATAGGGCTGTCTAATAGAAATGTAATGCAACTCTCACATCTAACTTTACATTTTCTAGCAATCACTTTAAAAAGGAACAAGTGAAATAATCTTAATATTTAAAGTATTATCATAGCAACAAATTATCAATATTTAAAAAACTTAGTAGGTTTTTAAAATAATAAATCTTTGAAATCTAGTATGCATTTTATATTTACAGCATATCTCACTTCAGACTAGCCATGTTTCAAGTGTTAGCTCCTGTCATATTGGACAGTAGAGTGCTAGAGTTCCAAGGGTAGGTATATAAATGGGACCCTCCCTTGTATACAAAATATGGACAGAAAGATTGAGTGGAAACGTCTCAGTTGAGCTTTTAAGGCCCTCTGTAATCGGCTCCACCATTCCAGCCAGGTTGGTCTTCTTGCTGGTGCTCCTTACCCCATGTGTATTTCTGCCTCCATGCTTTGCATTTGCCCTTTACCTAATGATCCTCTCACTTTCCACTTTGCTGTTCTAACTCCAAGCCCACTACAGTTCCAGCTCTTTCTGAACTACAGAAGTTCCTATTGCTCTTACTCACTCTAAGTAACCCTTTATAGGTGGGACCATAACATTTAGAGTTTACTGATTATATTATCTTTGTATTATTTAGCTGTTATGGAGAAAACTCTTCTCTCCACCAAAACTGGAAGCCCTTTTAGAAAAATATCCATGATAGGTATAATACATCTTAGTCACCCATATGACTTAACCTAGCACAGAACCCACAGTACACAGTAAAAATGCTTTTTAGTGGCTTAACAGGCTGTTAGATATAATTTTTACCATTTATACCATTTCCCTTTTACCTTGTTCCTCCTAGTAGATTGAAAACTCCTCCCAAACCATGTACCAGTTCTTTTTTTTTAATTGAAGTATAGTTGACACACAGTGTTACATTTGTTTCAAGTATACAACATAGTGATTCAGCAAGTATATACTTGCAGCTCCCTTCTGATACCATTGAACCCTATTACAGTACTACTGACTATATTCTCTATGCTGTACCTCTTATCCTTGTGACTTATTCATTCCATAACTGGAAGCCTGTACCTCCCTCTTCCCTTCACCCGTTTGCCCCCCTTCCCCATAGCAACCATCAATTTGTTCTCTGTATTTATGAGTTTGTTTCTACTTTTTATTTGTTCATTAGTTTTGTTTTTTAGATTCCACATATAAATGAAATCATATGGTTTCTTTCTTTCTTCCTCTGTCTGCTTTATTTCATTTAGCATGATACCCTCTAGGTCCATCCCTGTTGTTGCAAATGACAAGACCTCATTTTTTAAATGAGTAATATTCCATTGTGTATAGATACTGTATCCTCTTTATCCACTCAATTTTTTTAAAGATTTTATTTATTTGACAGACAGAAATTACAAGTAGGCAGAAAGGCAGGCAGAGAGAGGGGGGAGGCAGGTTCCCTGCTGAGCAGAGAGCCCAATGTGGGGCTCTATCCCAGGACCCTGAGATCATGATCTGAGCTGACGGCAGAGACTTAAACCACTGAGCCACCCAGGCACCCCCATTCAGTTGTTGATGGACACTTACACTGCTTCCATCTATTATAAATAATGTTGCAATAAACATAGAGGTGCATCTATCTTTTTGAATTAGTGTTTTTATTTTCTTTAGGTAAATACCCAGTGTGGAATTGCTAGATCATGTGGTAGTTCTATTTTTAACTTTTTGAGGAACCTCCACACTATTTTCCACAATGGCTATACCAAGTTGTATTCTCACCAGTAGTGCACGAAGGTTTCTTTTTCTACATCCTGCCAACATTTATTATTTGTCTTTTTTATTCTAGCCATTCTGACAGGGGTAAGGTAATATCTCATAGTGGTTTTGATTTGCATTTCCCTGATGATTAGTGATGATGAGCCTCTTTTCATGTGTCTGCCATCTGGATGTCTTCTTTAGAAAAATGTATGTCCGGGTCCTCTGCCCATTTTTAATCAGATCATTTATATTTTTGGTGTTGAGTTTATAACTTCTTTATATATTTTTGAATACTAACCTCTTATTGGATATGTCATTTGAAAAAATCTTCTATTTACTCGGGTGTCTTTTCTTTTGTTGATTGTTTCCTTTCTGTGCAAAAGCTTTTTATTTTTGTGTGGTCTCAATCATTTATTTTTGCTTTTGTTTCCCTTGTCTGAGGAGACATATCTAGAAAAATGTTCTTTGGCTGATGTCAGATAGATTACTGCCTGTGTTTTCTTCTAGGATTTTTGTGGTTTCAGGTCTCACATCTAGGTCTTTTTTTTTTTTTTTTAAGATTTTATTTATTCATTTGACAGACAGAGATCACAAGTAGGCAGAGAGAGGCAGGCAGAGAGAGAGAGGAGGAAGCAGGCTCCCGGCGGAGCAGAGAGCCCGATGTGGGGCTGGATCCCAGGACACTGGGATCATGACCTGAGCCGAAGGCAGAGGCTTTAACCCACTGAGCCACCCAGGTGCCCCCTCACATCTAGGTCTTTAAACCATTTTGAGTTTCTGTGTGTGGCGTAATAAAGTGGTCAGTTTCATTCTTTTATATGTAACTGTCCAGTTTTCCCAGTACCACTTATTGAAGAGACAATCTTCTCTCCATTGCAGTCTTGCATCCTTTGTCATATATTGACCGCATAAACGTGGATTTATCTCTGGGCTCTCTGTTCTGTTCTCTTGATCTATGTGTCTGTTCTGCGCCAGCACCATGCTGTTTTGATTACCACTGCTTTGTACTGGATCTTAAAATCTACATCTGTGATACCTTCAGCTTTGCTGTTCTTTCTCAAGATTGCTTTGGCTATTTGGGTCTTTGTGGTTCCACCCAAGTTTTAGTGTTGGTTTAGTTCTGTGAAAAAAAATGCTGTTGGTACTTTGATAAGGATTGCATTGACCCAGTAGATTGCTTTGGGTAGTATAAACATTGTAACAATATTAATTCTTCCAATCTGTGAACATAGAATATCTTGCCATTTGTTTGTGTGGTTTCTTTCTTTCTTTTTTTTTTTAAGATTTTATTTATTTGACAGACAGAGATCACAAGGAGGCAGAGAGGCAGGCAGAGAGAGAGGAGGAAGCAGGCTCCCCGCCGAGCAGAGAGCCCAATGCGGGCCTCGATCCCAGGACCCTGAGATCACGACCCGAGCTGAAGGCAGAGGCTTTAACCCACTGAGCTGCCCAGGTGCCCCAATGTGGTTTCTCTTTTTGTCTCTCAGATCACTTAGCACAAATTCTACTAGGATTTCAATATCTAAGTTTAGCCAAAATTGCAAAGTATTTGACAGATTACTAAGTGCTTTTGAATACCTAATCTCAGTGATTCTCAAGACAACCCTTTGAGGTAGGTTTACTGATATCATCATCACTTTATAAATGGCCAGTGTGAGCCTCAGAGAAGTTGATTGATTTGGTTAAACTCACACAGCAGGGAAATCCTAAAGAGGCTGAATGTCTACTCACAAATAAGAAGCCTTGTTTTCCAAATCTGTGGTTGTCCCCTGTACCTCTGTCACACCCCATCCCTACTTCTAAACCAAAGTGGATCAAGGGGTCTTGTTTTGCTTGATTTTTCATAATTATAATTTTTATGTAATTATTTTCATGGTTAAAATGCTCCAGAAGATACTTGAGCATCTTGCCCTGCCATGTTCAATAATAAGCAATTTGGGAACTACTTCTCAGACAATGCTATGTAGAGGGCAGCTCCTTTCTTTGCTCTTGTGGGGAGAATTTCCAGGGCAGGGCATCCTCATAAGGGATCTCCCTACCTGCTTCTCTTCCCTGGCCTGAAAAGAGAAAGTAGTACAAAATTGTTAAATATATGTGAATGGACACAGTTCAGTAATAGTTCTATCTAAGTGTAAACTTTCATGATTATTACTCCAAAAATCCAGTGATAATAGTTCAGAACTTTGAGCCACATATCTCCTGCCCCCATGCAGAATGCCCCACACCCATTAAAAGCAGCATTATTAAAAACAGCAGCTACTGGGCGTGCTTGGAAATAACTCTTCTCAAGTAAATAACTTGGAATGTTTTTATTTTAGAATATCAAAGGAAGCCTGGACCACATTATGGCTAATTGACTACATATTTCCATGAGCAGAAATGAAGCTATATTTTAGTTATAAGGATACCGACCACATTGTCTTTAATGCTGGTTACCAGCTTTGCAAAAAGAGATGAGAAGCAAAAAGTGAATTACACACTGAATTTCAGCCTAACTTAAATCTTAGCTCTAGTTCTAGAACAAGGAGGTAATGGGGAATGTGGAACATGCATTTTGGCATAATTACAGCAATTGCAACCATGCTGCCAGTGCCCTACCTTTGTGCAGATCTCTTCTGATAAGGAAATGTTCTTATGGACAATGTTCTTTCTCTCCTCCCTTGGAGGGAGCTGGTTCAAGTAGCCGAAATGAATTCTAAAAGCTGAGCATACTGGAAAGAAGAAGTTAAGAAACACTTATAACCAAGTTGATTTTTTAAAATGATTTGTATAATTGTTTTTGCATTACATGCTAATTAGGCTTAACAAGCATTATTTATTTTGGAACTTCACCAACCATTTCTGGGCTTACCGAGGGGAGAGAGGTCCAAGAGGAGGGTGGAGGGTTCCCAGTGTGGAGCCCTTCCCTGCAGCCCCTCACTGCCCGTCTGTCTCAGGGGAGGGCGTGCAAGGGAAGCCTCACCTAGTATCTTATCCTCCCAGTCCGTTCCTCCCTGTTTACTCTGCTGTTGAACAAGTGGCTCAGTTGGGGACTTCTAAAACCTCTAGGCTGTGGGTGGCCTTGATTAAATGCTCTAGGAAGAAAAGAAGAGAGGAAAATCTTGACTGTCCAGAACACTTGGATAATGAATCTTTCTGGGTGGTGGGAATTTCCCAGATAACTGAGCATTTGCTTCTTTAAGCCCTGAAGTTTTTATGTTAACCATTTCAAATGACGATCTACATCAAATGTGTCACTTTCCCCTGTTTTTTAAACAATGGACATCATTTAGCATTTTCTCAACTGAGTCACAATGATTATACATTGACTTGTAATAGACATACAATAGAAAGATGACGTCAGAGGTTGTGGGGCCATGTATGATGGTTTATTCCCATATTAAATGACTCAGATTTGTACATATGTTAAGTCCTTGCCATGGCTTTTTGTAGTTTTTGTGAAACCTCCCTCTCTCTGGTCAGAGTTCTTACCATGAGCAATCCTTTTTTCTCCTCTTTGAAATTGCTGCATTCTAGAAATTAGAATAACTAGGGTTTCTATCTTAGGTGTAAAGTAAAGGTGAATAGACTTTGATGGAGGACATAAGGCACAGAAAATAGGACTTTCTGCCAAATTTCCTCATTCAGTTTTCTGTATGGTACCTTCTGTAATGGGGAGATTGTCAGAAAGCTAGATTCTAGAAATGTGAGAGATTATTGTGGCTGCTCCAGGAAGTCAATTTAAAAACTCAGGAGGCGGCTAAGTTGAGATATGAGTCTCCCCCACAGAATTTATAATAACCATGGTTTTTTCTGAAGACAAAAGCAACATGTGCCAAGTTTAAAATATTTAAATCTTATAGATATATACAATGTGAAAAAGCAAAGCCCCTCATATTACCTCCACCTCCACCACCAAATAACAAGTCATGTAAAATACATCAATGTTTTTTTCTATCCACATACTAGCATATTATTATGACTTTTTAAAAAGATACGTTTAGTATCATACACTACTTGTACTTTACAACTTGACCTTTTAGCTTACTGGTTTGTCTTGACTATCTCCTGAATTCATACATTTTAAAAAAGATTTTGTTTATTTATTTGAGAGAGAGAGCAGGGAAAGGGGGAGAGGAAGAGGGAGAAGCAGACTTCCCATTGAATGGGAAACCCCACACGGGTCTTGATCCCAGGACCCCAAGATCATGACATGAGTGGAAGTCAGGCACTTAACCAACTGAGCTGCCCGGATGCCTCATGAATTCATACATTTTTAGTTATTGTATTGCTTTGAATCACAGTTTAGTATTCCATTAAAGAAATATCACAATTTCCTTAAACAGTTCTCTGCTGGTAGATATCTAGAGAGTACCCCGTGTCTCAACATTGTAGGCAACGATGAAATGGACATCTTTGAATACATATAATTGAGTATTTGGGGAGAAAAAATTCTTTTTTTTCTGATTTTTTTCAGCTTTATTTAGGCATAATATAATGTATTTGACATACATATGCTTTGTGAAATGATTACCACAATTAGATTAACACATCTATCAGCTTATATAAAACTACTTTTTGTGTGTGTGAGAATGCTTAAAGTCTACTATCTTAGCAAAGTTCAAGTACACGACACAGTTTTATTAACGAGTCACCACGCTGTACATTAGATCCCCTGAAGTTAATTCATCTTCTAATCGAATGCCTGTACCTCTGACCAGCATCTCCGCCCTCCCCCACTCTTCCACCGTTTTTGTGTGTGTGTGTGTGTGTGTGTGTGATTTCAGTATTATTCTTTTTTAAAATTTAAATTCAACTAATCAACATGTAATGTATTATTGGTTTTAGAGGTAGAGGTCAGTGATTCATCAGTCTTATATAATACCCAGTGCTCATTACATCACGTGTCCTCCTTAATGTCCAGCACCCAGTTACCCCATCTTCCACTCCCTCCCCTCCAGCAACCCTCAATTTGTTTCCTATGATTAAGAGTCTCCTATGGTTTTTCTCCTTCTCTGATTTCATCTTGGTTTTTTTTCCTCTCTTCCTCTATGATCCTCTGTTTTGTTTCTTAAATTCCACACATCAGTGAGATCATATGATAATTGCCTTTCTCTGATTGATTTATTTTGCTTGGCATAATACCCTCCAGTTCCATCCATATCGTCGCAAATGGCAAGATTTCAATTTTTTTTGTGGCTGAGTAGTATTCCATTATATATATGGACTACATCTTCTTTATCCATTCTTCTGTTGATGGACATGTGGGCTCTTTCCACAGTTTGGCTATTGTGGACATTGCTGCTATAAACATTGGGGTGCAGGTGCCCCTTCAGATCACTTCATCTGTATCTTGGGGGTAAATACCCGGTAGTGCATTGCTGGGTCATAGGATAACCCTATTTTCAACTTTTTGAGGAAACTCCATACTGTGGGTAAATAAATTCTTGTGGAATTTGTCCTTCATATTAGTTTCCCAGGACTGCTGTAACAAAGTATCACAAACTGGGTGGCTGAAAACAATAGAAGTGTACTATCTTACAGTTTTGAAGGTTCAAATCCAAACAAGATGTCAGCATGGCCAGGTTTCCTCGGAAACCTATAGGGGACATCTTCCTTGCCTTCCTAGCTTCTGGTGACTTGCTGACAATCTTTGGTGTTCCTTCCCTTGCATATGTCTGACTCCGATCTCTGCCTCCAGTGCCACATGACCTCTCACTGTGTATCTATGTCTTCACATGGCTATCTTCTCATAAGGACACCAGTCACACTGGATTAGGGCACAACCTCGCTCCACTATGACATCATCTTAACTGATGACATCTGCAACCACTTTATTTCAGAATAAGGTCACATTCTGAGGTACTAGAGGTTAGGACTTGCATATAGATCTCTTTTTGTGGGTGTGGGGAGCAGACACAATTTAACCCATTACATTTTCAGGGCTTTCAAAGTTTTAGTACATGCTGCCAAATTTTCTTCCAAAAATATTATGCCAGTTTAGATTCTCACCAATAATTGATGAGAGTGTCAGTTTCTCACCTTCTCACCCACAGGATATCTTTAAAATTGTTTTCTAATCTCTGTAAACATTTATAACTCATTATTTCATTTAACATTTCTTTAATTATTAGTGAAATGGGCAAATTTTTTAATTGCTTTACTGAATACTTGCATTTTTCCTGAGATTTGCCTCTATTATCTTTTGTTCATTGTTCTGTTTCTTTTTTTTTTTTTAAGATTTATTTACTTATTTTAGAGAGAGAGAGCTGGTGGGGAGGGGCAGAAGGAGGAAGAGATAGAGAATCAAGCAGACTCCACCCTGAGCCTGGATCCTGACAGAGGGCTCAATCCCACAACACTGAGATCAAGCCTAAGCTGAAACCAAGAGTTAGACGCTTAACCAACTGCACCATCCAGGCACCCCTTGTTAACTTATTCTTAAGTATTTTGTTTCCCATTGCTTTTGTGAGTAAGATCTTTTCTTCCATTGAATTTTCTACCTGGTTGCTGTTTGCATGCAGGAAAGTTACTGATCTTTTTTTTTTTTTTTTAATATTAACATGTGACTCGCTACATCCCTTAATTCTCATATTGGTCTTGGTGGTTTTTCAATTGTTTCTCTTGAGTCTCTGGTGTGTTGCCATGTTACCTACAGTAAATAGAGTTTTGCCTTCTTTCTTACAGTGTTTATATCTTTTATTGGTTCTCTTTTATAATTACATTAGCTAGCTCTTCCAGAAAAATGTTAAATAATAGCCATGATAGAGGACATGCTTGTCTAATTTTTCATTATAGTGGAAATGTTTCCTTTGTTTTCCCATTAATCAAAATGCTGAATTATGATTTGGGATACATATGTGTGATATATGATGGAAGTATTCCTACATTCTTATTTTGATATAGTGGTTAAGAATATGCCATCAGGGACACCTGGGTGGCTCAGTTGGTTAAGCGGCTGCCTTCGGCTCAGGTCATGATCCCGGCGTCCTGGGATCGAGTCCCACATCGGGCTCCTTGCTCGGCAGGGAACCTGCTTCTCCCTCTGTCTCTGCCTGCCTCTCTGCCTACTTGTGATCTCTCTCTCTCTCTCTGACAAATAAATAAATAAAATCTTTAAAAAAAAAAAAAAAGAATATGCCATCTGCCAGCTATACACAACCCACTTTCTAGCTCTGTGACCTGAGGCAAGATCCTTAACCTTGCTGAGCTTTATTTTCTTATCTGTTAAGTGAGCCTGGTAGGTAGTATCTTTATCATTGGTACTTTCTCATTTCTCTAAATGAGAAAATGCAAGCAGAGCATGTCAGACAGTACTCAGGACATAAGGCCAAAATAAATGTTAGCTCTTATTGTTGTTATTGTTTTACTATAAATGAATGTTTAATTTTTTTATATTCCTCTCCTGTATCTTCAAAGGTAATCATGGCTCTTCTCCTTTGACTATTAATATTAATTAATATTAATAGGTGAAGTATACTAATAGGTTTTCTAAAACTGAATCACCCTGAAATGAACCGCATTTTGTGACAGTGTATTTGTTTAATGTACTACTGCACTCTATTTGTTAGAATTTTTATTAGAATTTTAATATCATATTTAAATGTGAGGATACCCTAGTTGCGGTGCGTGTGTGTGTGCATATGCGTGTATGTGTGTGTGTGTGTGTGGTATGTGTATGATGTAAGTATGGTGTGAGTCTGTGTGGTGTGATGTTATAGTGGGTGAGTGGCGTATATGTGTGTGACATGTTTATATTTGTGTAGAGTGTAATATGTGCTGTGTGGGTGCACATGTGGTATGTTTGTATTTGTACAATGTGTGTGTGTGTGTGTGTGTGTGTGTGTGTGTGTTGGGCAATACTGGTATGAAGTGTATGGTGCGTATATGTGAAGTCACAATCACGTGTTGACTTCATAAAATAGGGAGGAGGCTTTTTCCTTTATGCCCTGGATGAGTTAAATAGCATCAGAAGCATCTCTCCCTTAAAGTTTTAAAATAACTAACTTGTGGGCACCTGGGTGGCTCAGTTGGTTAAGTGTCCGCCTTTGACTCTGGTCATGATCCCAGCAGGCTCCCTGCTCAGCAGGATATCTGCCTCTCTCTCTACACTTCCCCCCCCACCCCACTGCTCATGAGCTCGTTCTCTCTCATTCTTGCGCTCTCTCTCTCTATCTCTTAAATAAATACATAACATCTTTTCAAAAAATAAAATAACTAACCTGTTAAATGACTGGGGTTGAGTAGTTTTTGATAGCATTGTCAATTTCTTCCATGATTTAGGTTTTTTAAAAATCCATTTCTGAGTCAGTTTCAATAAAAATTTCTTTGAAGATCATCCATTCATTCTCATTTTTTAAAGAATATGGGAACCACTGTTTCTTCATATGATGTCAAATAATAGTGCAGTATGTAATTAAAATGTTTTCTTAACACTTAGTATGAAGAGAAAGGGTAAAAAGAGGTGAGAGGTGATTTTGGATCCAAGAGCAGTACCAGATTGGTCAAGTGCAGAAGATGGACTCCCTGTCAGATTGTGTTCAGTGGTGAGCAGTACTTAACAACTGCAAGGGACTTCACACCTGAGGGATCTAGGGTCCTAGAGGATCTGCAGACCATGCTTTGCACATAGCAGGTGCTCAGTAAGTGCCTGCTGATTGGGTTAACTAGCCTGAGTTAAGTCTGGTGGGTGGTTAATGGCAGAGTTCAGACCCAGACAGAGAGCTATATAGGCTTATATTCCTGGCTTCCTTTGGTCTCACCAGACCCACCAATTCCCCCTTTGGAAGTGAGGCTGGAGGAAGTAAATGGTGATGAAGGAAAACCTGTGGGAACCACTGCAGAAGCTGTGCCTCGGGAATAGAAGCAAGCTGGGAAGTCCCCCAGATCAAGTCCGCATCAGGAACTGGAGGCTTTCAAACAAAGCCTTGTGTCAGAGCAGACAAGAGCCAGGAGCCAGAAACCAGGGTCTCGCCAACCAAAGTGAAGCTTGCAGAGCCTGCCATTCTTCCTGCTATTACAGAATTCAGTGACTCTCCTAAGAATGGCCCTGCCGGAGTCTGGAACCCACCAGATGGCACATTGGACCTGCTGCTTTTACCATATCCTCCTGACAAAACTCCATAAGACCTTCAACCTTAAGGGTGGAACTTCAATATAGCTGGTCTGGGAATCCCTCCAGAGACTGAACACCACCTGCTGAACAGCCAGAGCCTCCTGCAGTGTTTCTCAGTGTGGTCCATGGGCCACCTGTCTCAGAATTACTGGAGGTATTTCATACAAATGTAAATTCCTAGGCCCCATCCAGACCTACTGAATCAGCATCGCTGGGAGTGTGGCCAGGAGTCTGCATATTTGATAACATTCTAGTTGATTCTTATTTATACACACTGACATTTGAGCTCTACTGTGTGATATCAAAACATACACAAGTTCCCTAAAAGTGACTCAATAGTGATGGTAAAGTCTGGCCCATATTTAGTCCTTTGTTCATTTATTTATTCAACAAATATTTTTAAAGACTTATGTTCAAGGCATTGTGTTAGGTGCTATGCAAAGTGAAATTTAACTAGTTACTACTTATTTCCATTCAACTCAATAAACCACTAATAGATGCTCACTGTGCTCCAAGCAAAGCGTGAGGTGCTACAAATCTGATAGAAATATGCAGTTCCTGACCTCCAGGCAGGAAGGGGGCCCTCCTAGAACCCATGTGACACATCATGGGAGGTGATGCTGATTTTATGAGTAAAATGCATGAAAGCAGAGATGGAGATGCCCTGGCAAAGGTCAGGAAGAAAGATCCCAAACGGTTTTAGAGCTAAGATGGCATTTGAAATGGATCCTGAAGAACAAGTTGAATTTTGCCTAGAAGAATGGGCAAGGACAAGAGGAACATTCTGGCCAGAGGGAGCAACCCAAGCAAAGGCACAAAGACGCAAAGATGCAGGGCATACCTGGGTCCAATGAATGGTTTGGTATGATTGGCCTATTGAGTGTCTACCAAGAAAAAACCGACTGAAAATAAAGCCAGAAACAGGCAGGTGCCAAATTGGGAGGAAGCGTGAATGTTATTCCAAAGTCTAGACTTGGTGCTATGAGCCAGCAGTTCCCAAACCTGACCATGCAGATTCCTGAACCCTGTCCACTACCAGTCAGTTTCAATCTGGGCTGAGATCAAAGAGTCTGTTTTCACCAAGGTCTGCAGGCAGTGCACAGCCATGGTTGGTATACACTGCAATGAAGATTGCCAGAAGAATTTTTGGTAAAGGAAACTCATTATCACAGTTGGACTCACAGGACCAGAGTGAGTTGAGTGAGGCATGTTGGGAGCAAAATTTAAGGAGGGCTTTGTTCTTGGCACTTCTGTGATCCTGAGAGTAACGTCTCCTTAAATCCTGTGCTCTTGGCACATTACTCACTGCATGTTAGTCCCAACCCTGACTTTGGAACAACGGAGGGGCTCGGAGAGAGGGAGGACATACATCGGAACAGGCTACAAGGAAGCCAGTGTGACAGTCCAGATGAGAGAGTATGGAGGCTTCAGAGGTGGAGAGAAGACTGGGGAGGCCCTTCCAAAGTAGCACCGTAAGCCAGCATATGATCCAGGGC
Organism: Lontra canadensis; assembly: GCF_010015895.1. Taxonomy (NCBI): domain Eukaryota; kingdom Metazoa; phylum Chordata; class Mammalia; order Carnivora; family Mustelidae; genus Lontra; species Lontra canadensis. The sequence continues at coordinate 7,634,433 of NW_022631055.1, forward strand.
AGAAGCCCAGGAGGATGCTGAGGTTGACTGGTTTTGGGACTGGAGAATGAGCAGTGGACACTGACGTAGCAGTTATGAAGATGGTTCAGGGAGCTGATAAAGTGGTCAGTTTGAGACACAGGATTTCAAGTTCTTATAAGAGACTCCGGGCAGAACTATACTACCACTTCTTTCTAAAGATATATTCAGGTATACCCTATTGCAAGAATCTCATTAAATTCAACAACCAATTATCAAGCACCTACTGTGTGTGAAGCCCTGCCCTAGATTGCTGTGGGGGTTGTGGGGATGCACAAAAAGTAAATAAGACACTATCTTGGGTCCCCAGGACCTCGTATTTGCAAATGAATAACTCCAGTGTGCATTAGTCTATATTAGATGAATAATAAAAGTAGAGACATGATACCATAGGTGCCTAGAAGAATTCACAAGATTAATTTTGGCAGTAAGGATTAGAGAAAACATCTTGGAGATGAGATGAACTGATTTCTGGATATAGCTACAGAAGAGAAGAGCAAGCAAAACAGGAAAATTTGAGCAAAAACACAGAAAGAGGAAGTGCACAGAATATTAGAAGAGTGCTTTAGACACTGTGTTTCCACATACATTTATTAAGCCTCTTCTATATACTCAGAACATTGTTAGTATGGCAACCATGAGAATGTGCCTCAAAGGCCTCCAGCTCTGGGGAGTTCAATGTACCAAGGATCCAACTGCCACACTATGTGATCCATAGGCCACTCCCAGCTAATATAACTGAGCAGGACAGGAATTCTGAGAGAGGCCCATTCCTCAAGAAGATACAGACTCAGCTGTTGACCAGTGTTGGCTCAAGGACTCCCCCGCAGCTCTGCTGAACCTGAGACTACATAGCCCGCGAGGACATTTCCGTGCATCCTCACTTTGCTCAATTTCACTGATTAGAGAGTTAGTTTACATCGCAGCTGACTCTTCCAGACTTACTAGCAACCTCCCCATTTTCTTCCACATCAGCTTTTCCAAGGACCCATACTAACCCCGTTAGGTACTATGAGGAAGGAATAATGTCCAGGTAATTCTTCTTCACAGTTGTTTGCATACTGAATCGTCCCTAAATACCTTAGTAGGGCTATCTGTTCAAAGGAATTTAGCAAAGAGATATTTTATTTTAAAAAATTTTCTGAAAAAGGACAAATTACTCTGCTCCTTTATGTTTTTATGTATATTAAGATTACTCAAAGAGGGATGCAGTTGCAATGAAAACATGTTTGTGGCCCAGCAGCAGACTCCATGGGGTGATGGCTGAATGCAGTACTGAGCTTCAGGCCTCCTCCTGGCTGCTCAGTTCAGGCTCATTGGCTTTGTGCTTTCTTAGGCAGTACACTATGGATGTTTTCTAAGGTTCTCTGATTTTCCAGATATCACTTGGGGTAGTGGAAAGAGGTTTTGGAATCAAACAGGCCTTGGTTCAAATAGCAAGTGTGCCACTTTCTGCATAAGCTTTCTGGGTTACTCTTTCCTCACCTGCAAAATGGGGCTAGCACATGGAACGTGTGTAGTTACTGGGAGGAATGGAGTTAAAGTATAGAGTCCAAGGCATTCTATCATTGGGAGTTCTTGCATCTGTTAGTTTAATCCAAAAGTGGGGTTGAGTTTAGCAGCATAAAATGAAATGAAGGAGTTGAGATCACACTGAAGAGTAATTTAGGCCAAGAATCCAATCTTCCTCCCTGTTATTGCCAACATGAGGAAACACAGTTCAGAGATCAAAAATGAAAATCATCCAACAGCCTAATTCTAGGGATTACACTTTCAAAATTCTTCTTAACTTTGGCCGTTAGGGCCAGAACCTTCTGCAAATATTAATGTCACATCTAATAGCCCGTAAACCTCTGCTCCATTCTGTCTAGTCACAACTTTGATTCAATAGACCCAGATGTTCTCATGCCAGGTATCCCTTGACACATAGAATCATAGGTCCTCATTCTGCTGATTCCCAGTAGATGGCAATCCCAGTTGCGTGTGCACTAACATGCAACTTATTAGCCCCTGGAGTAGGTTGAAGATGGCTGCAAATTCTTTGACACTCCTCCCATAAAAAGGTGGGCTTTATCTCTCCTCCCCTTGATTCTAAACTAGAACAGATATATTAGTCATGGTTTTGACAGAAACGGAAACAAGAAAGTACATATACCTATAGAGAGAGATTTATTTTAAGGAATTGACTCACGTGATTATGGAGGCTGAGCAGTCTCAATATTTACCATCTGTAAGTTGGAGGCCAGGAAAGACAATGGTATTAAGTTCTATTCTGAATCCAAAGACCTGAGGACCAGGAGCACTAGGAGTGTTAAGTCCAGTCTGAAGGCAGGAAAAGACCAGTCTCTCAGCTCAAGTAGTTAGGCAAAGAATGCGAATTCTCCCTTCTTCTGCCTTTTTGGTTGGTTCAGGCCCTCAGTGGATTGATTGGTACCCATTCACATTAGGAAGAGCAGTCTGCTTTACTTAGTCTCCCTTAGTCTTGCCTTCATCAAGAAACACTCTCATAGGACACATCCAGCAATAATGTTTAACCAAATAGATGGGCATCCCATGGCCTAGCCAGGTTGATACATGATACAAACCATTAGGGTACACTGGAAGAGAAGTTGTGCTCCTTTTGGGACTAGTCATTAAGAGAACCAGCCACTTCCTCCTTGCTCTTTTGGAGCCCTGAGTAGCTGCATGAAAAGTCTGGCTGCCTTGCCAGAGAGACCATGAGGAAAGTCCCTGAGATCATGTAAAGAGGGGATGGACAAGCCATGCTTCCAGTCAGTGTCATTTCTGTTAAGGTGCCACAGATGTGAGAAAAGCCATCTCGAACCTGTCAGATCAGGCCGGCTGTGGCCGAATACCCTGGGCAAATCCAGGCAACTCCAGGTGGAGCAGAAGAATCACCTAAGAACTGCCAAATTTCCAACTTACAAAATAGTGAAATATCATAAAACAGTTGTTGTTTCAAGCCACTAAATTTTGTAGTAGTTCATTGTACAGGAATAGATAACCCTGAGGAAACAGTCTTCCCTTGGAACTTGCTTTGCATGGTGCCCGGGCAATCCTAAGGACTTGAAATGACCCAGCAACCTGAAGGCTTGACTAGATTGAGATTTCAAGGGTCTTAGAATCTGTTGTCTCTTCACCATCTCAGGGCTCAAGGTGTATGCATTCAGGGATACGCCAAGGAATGCTTCTAGGCTCAGTCTAGAAACTAGTATCCTTCAACCCTAACACTCTTCCCTCTTAATCAGTTTTTCAGTATGGAAGACCAAGGTTGTAGAGAAAAAGAGGAAAGAATGGAGTGTAGAGAAGGGAGAAAATGGGAAGAAAAGGAAGAGGAGGTTTCAGGTTAGTTGGCATTTGTTCAGGAATGAAGGAATGAAGTAAAACCCTCCAAGTGAAGAAATGGGCCAACTCTCACCTGCTCTTTAGAAACTCTGCCCATTGTTTAGCACCAACTGCGCCTTTCAGGATGAATCAAGACCAACAGCTAATGGCCTGCAGAACTCCTTTATCCTCAGTTTCTTTTCAATAGCAGTTTCATTTATCCAGTCAGTCAATAAGTACTTATTCAATAATCGTCATCTGTGGGAGAAACTAAATATGGTACAATTTAAATGTCCTACTTCACTCATTTGCAGCTCAAAATGAGATATTTCTTTTTCATATTCAAATCAATAAAATTCTGCACTCCCATTTCAGAAGCAGGAAATCTAGTCTCCTCTCTTGGGGTTTCCTGTCTGTGATACATTCCAGAAACCCATGAGGGCTTACCTAGATCACTTCAAAGAAAATCCATTTGTCTGCCAGAAGAAACCATTCTCCACCACCATTTCTGCAGCTATGGCTTTACTGTAGAGCTGCTGAAAACAGGGAGTCCCTCAAATTCTTTCACCAAAAGAACTGCCACAGTGGCCGAGGTCCATGGCAGAAACAGTTGAAGTTAGTGTACTACTCAGCCACCCAAACCAGTGGTCCAATACCATCCCTGTGCCTCAACCAGTCACTATTGAATCTGAAGTTCCCTGCCAATTTAGCAGTGGTTCCTGGAAGCTGAAGGAGGATGAGAACACTCCTCTTTCTCAGTGCCTCATCATCAACTTCAGGTGTGTCAGAGACCAGAGTTCTAGATCTTTAGGGGAACATCCACATACGAAAAAATCCTACCCTGCTAAGGAATGCCACAGAACTTGGGTGAACAAGTCAGGAGAGGTTCCAAAGTAGCCACAAGATAGACTCCAAACTAGACCTCTTCCCTGAACAATCAGATCTGTTGCCCAGAGAAGGGAGAAAGTCCCAGTCTACGTCTTCTTCGTTTCTTGTCCCAGTATGGCTCATCCCCCATGTCCTCAAAAGGGAGTAAAAATTATCCAACAATACGTTCCCATTGTCCCTGGCCACCTCATTATAATAAAACATAGTCTCCCTCCCTTGGAGAGGGTATACACAACCAAAACTTACATAGCAGTAGAGGAGAATAATACATCAAGTCAGAGAACTTTGGAACTAGGACAGACTCCAAAAACCACATAGGTCAACCTCCCCATTATACCAGTAAGGAAGCAGAGGCCAGAGGCTTACCCCATCTGTGCAAAGCCAGGCACGGCATTTGGCAGTTGAGTCCAAGTCTTCCACCCAAACTCATTCCTTCAGATGTTCATGTAACTGCCTCTCTTGGCCTTTAAACTAAACTGAAAGATACTTAAATAATTTGGGGGCTTTACTTTTTTTTTTTTTTTCCTGCGCCTAAGAAAAACAGAAACATTCCTCGTTAAGCCAAGGCAGGGTCTGACAGAGCTTGGCAGCTGGAAGTGTCTTTCTAAATCTGGAAACACCACATCTCCTTTGAAAAGTGGGAGCAACAATTTGTGCCTCTTAAATGTGAAGAAACGTATTTCTTTGTGAGAAAAAAATAACTGCAGTGGAATTGCTGAAGACAAATATTGGGCAAGGGAGTCGGCAAAGCAAGAGATACTGAAGTTGTCAGAACATTCCGTTTATTCGTGTGCTAAAAAGAGGAAAAAATACCAGCAAATTATTTTCCATTTGCAAGTACGTTCTGTGAATTTTCCCAGAAGATGAATATATAGGAACTCATAAATTACAAGAATCAAATGCCCAGGCTATTTGATAAAGAGAGCAGGCTAGAATAGGGCTAAAGAGGAAAAATAATCTTTATTCACCCTGTAGCAAAATCTTCCCACCATCACCATCCAGGGTTATATTGATGAGCTGAGTCATATCACTGACTCATTTTAAAACACATACTCCTTTTATTCACATATATGATGTGAAGATTATGTAATTTGTGAAGAGATACCAATAGGTCTTCATTCATTCACTTTCATTTATTAAGTGTCTACTGGATGTCAAGATTATAAGTTTCTGAACATATAAGGAAGAATACTAAGATATGGGAACATCTATGCTCTCACAGTCCAAAGAGGAAGACAGTCTAATAAACAGATGAGAGCCACAAACCAAGCATTTGATGGGAGAATGTGTAAACAATGGGTTGCACGGGGCACTCGAGGGGAAGTTGGGGGTGGGGCTCAGACTTAAACAAAATGATGACGTGTGCTGAACTCTGCAGAGATTAGGCTAAACTAAGTCAGCACAAGTAGGATGGAAATGAAGAGACAAATGAGAAATGAAAAGACACAGGTGATCAAATGACTTGGTTATCAGTTGGACGTCAGAGTCTGTGGAAGAGGAAGGCAGGAGCAACAGAGCCTGACCTGTACCTAGGGTGCTGACAGCAGCCCAGGCCTGCTGGGGGGGGAAGGGGGCTGCGAGTCCCTCCTCAGCCTCTGAGAGGCACAACAGAAGTGGCCAAATGTCGTTATCCCAAACAAGGTGCATCATGCACATGACAGAATCGACCTGTCGCCAGCCCGTGTCAGCAGCTCCCACAGATTTTGGCTTCACGATACGGGAAGCTCTGTGACCTGTTAGAATTTCATTCCCCAGAGCTGAGGCTGTGCTGGGTCAGTCCCCTGCTTTGGCCACAGGGCCTCCCACTCCATTCTCAGTCTTTGGAGCGTGTCTTCATTTTTGCTCTAATACCAGATTTCTAGTCTGGATGGCAGGGTGATAGTCAACCAAGTCAGGAAACTCAGAGAAAGGCTAATGAATTCCGATTCCGACTGTGTGTTTGAAGTGCCCATGGGACCAAAATTCTTCTAATCAGTGTGTGGAATTATCTTCTGCTTACTGGGAATTTAGGGCACAGCTTGCCAGCCACGTTGATTTCTGGTTGTTGGTTTGGTTTTTAGGGGAGTACCTTGGTGTTTTGCTGTTCTTTCGCTCCTTCCTCTCACTTTACTGGAGCATCTTGAGAACCAGCATGCCCTCCTGACGGAATGATTAACTTCTTGACTGGAATACACAGGTCTGGCCCACCACCACAAGACGAGCCATGTTCTCATTTGGAACCGTTCCGTGTTGTGTGTTCCCCGTACCACACCATCGCACGTTTGTATACGCATTGTCTCGCATTTGTTTTCTTTTTTTAAACTCGCTTTTCCCTGACATAGCTCAAGAAACAGCTGCACATCTATGATTAACTGAAATGGGGGTAGGACTGATTATTAAAGGAGTAAATTCTGGAATTCGGTCTGTTCACTGGAACTGGGAACAGTAGGGGAAGTCATATGCTCAGAGTCTCGACCCAGCTCCAGACGTCAGTTCAGTCTGCCCACAGAGCACGAGCGGGTCGGACAGGAGTGGGCCAGGTCGGCATTAGCACCCGACGATGTAATGTGTGTTGGGGTGGCTTATGCCCGAGCGGTTTGGGGAGATGATAGCACTGCTCCTGATGAGGAGAAATCAGAGCCTCGTGTAGCTACAAGGCAGAGTCCAAAGCAATACTGAGGCACAGAGGAGATGGGGCCAGCATCTGGTTATCAGAGCTGGGCTCAGGCAGGAAGCAGACCAGCCGCCAGTGTGAGCCTAAGGCTCTGTGTAGCTTCTTCAGCAGCTCTGCCTCAAGTCCAGAAGCTGGGGTTGGGGGGTTCAGGGGGCCAGAAGAGAAGATAGGCCTGTTGGAAAAGAAGTGTGGCATCAAGGAAAGGGGTAGCCAGTTGAGCCTGACATCTCCTAACCGGATGAGACAAGCGCCCTTGAGGGCAAGGACTGTTCTCCTATGGCCTTCAGTTGGAGTATTTAATGGGTGCATCCTAGGTGCAAATACAATGTAGTTGAAGTAAAGGGCCGTCTTCAGTGAATGCCTCAGAATCGCATGGTAACAAGCAGCTTCTTGGATGTAATGAACTGCAAGACATTGATGATCCCCAGAAAAGGAATTGTTGCAGAGAGTAACAGCCTGATCGTGCAGATGACCGTGATTGACAGAAATATCCTTGGAGGCCCTGATGAAGGACACTGCCAATTACATAGATTGAGCAAACAGAGACCTGACAATCTTTCCATCTTCAGAGAGGTTTCCTTGGCCTCAGTGCCCAGGCCCTGAGGCCCATGCTGTGATGCCACCAGCTTGTCTGAGGAGCCCATCCATGCCTTCAGAAGTTCCTTTTCCTGCTTCCTTGGTAGGGCAGTGGGAATCATTACTCTCTTAGCCCTCTGCTCAGTTCTGGAGACTCTAGTTTAGGACATGCCTGCCCACCAGGCACAAGGGAACCTAACAACCGAGCACATTCCCGAGTGCTTACTGGAAAGGTGAAGGAGAGGTCAGTTTCCCAGGGTCAGTCCCCGGATACACCATTCTTAAAGGGCCCACTTTAGTGATTCTGGCACTGGTTCAGCACAGCAACCCCCAGAAGGGTCCACTCCCCACCATCAGCACCCTAAATTGGGCAGCATTGGGAATCTGTATTTAGATTCTAGATGTTAGGTCACCAATACCTGCCAGGGGAAAATACAGGCCTGTGGAACACCTAGAAGAGGTGCATTCCTCCTGCTAAGGTAAGGGTCAACACCGGCTACCCAGATAGATGCAAGCAAGGTACCTTGCACAAAAGTTGTATTTTTTTCTGGACAGATGTGAAGATAAACAGATACTGCCTGAAGGAAAATTGTGAAACTGAGAAGTCAGTGAAATTTGCCTTGGGTGTCTCCCACCTCCTGTTTCTCCTTCAGTGACCAAACATTCCCTTCCCTCCCTGCTCCTTCCTGGTTCTGGGTGTCTTTATGAAGTTTAAAAAGAAAAAAAAAGGATCTGATAACATAATTATACTTAACTGTCTCCTTCACATTGCTGTGGTAACTGCCCCAGGTATTTGCATTTTAAAACCTTTTATTATAGAATGAAATGGCTTTGTAGGTCTTCCCTGGAAGGGATTTTTAAGGAATATTAAGCAGGTAGAGATTTTTTTTTAGAGCAGGGTACTTTTTCCTGGTTTCCAAAATTACACTGCACACTGTCAAAGGCTGGCTGGCCCCAAATGTCAATAATTGACTGCAAGTTTGCATTAGATGCATCAGGCTCTGGGAAGTACCTTCAGAGGGAACATTCTGGCCTTCTTCTCCCCTCCCCCAACCTTTACCCCATACACTCCCATTCTCCGCTAAAGAGAACACCCAACTTTGTACACCTCTATGAATTACTAAATTATTTTTTGTATATGTTATCTCACTTAATCATCACAGAGTCCTATGAAATAAGGATTATAATTATCCTAACAGTAATTCCACTTAACGCTTCCTCTAGAAACACCATTTCCTTAGCTCTGGTGTTCCACCGTCCAGGTTTTCCTCCTCTTCCCATCTCTGTTTCTCCTCAGGGACCTTTGCAGGCTTCATTTCTCCCTGCTTGTTAAATGCAAGGGTTCCCTGGACTTTTGCTACACTCTCACCTTGACCATCACTCCTTCAAGAAGATATTGCTGTGTGTAGGTCTAGACCCTCACAGCTGCCTTCGGAGCCCCGCCCTCTCTGAACTCTGAGCCTTTCCAACACTTCTGCTTCATATCTCACAAGTCCCTAAAACTCTGTATGTCTAAAGCAGAATGCAAAGTCTGCTCCCACCCACCCATCACCCACCATCATCACCGAAAAATCTGACCTTTGGACAGTGTTCATTGATTCCTGTCTCCAACCCACAGTCATTGACCAAGTCCTATCTTTTGCTCTCCTAATGGTGTCTTAATTCTACGGCTACCATCACCTCCCCACTTAGGTTCCTGTAGTGCTCCCCCAAAAGGGCCCCTTCCATCCACTTTGTCCCTCTTTAATTCACTTTGTACAATTCTCATCAAGCCACACCTCTGCTTAAACAGTAGTTGAAATGGGAGAAGATACTTGCAAATGACATATCTGATAAAGGGTTGGTATCCGAAACATGCAAAGAACTTTTACAACTCAACACCCAAAAAACAAATAATCTAACTTAAAAATGGGCAGAAGAGAGGTGCCTGGGTGGCTCAATCAGTTAAGCATCTGCCTTTGGCTCAGGGCATGATCCTAGGGTCCTGGGATTGAGCCAGCATCCCATTAGGCTCCCTGTTCAGCGGTAACCTGTTTCTTCTTCTCCCTCTGCCATTTCCCCTATCTTGTGCTCTCTGGCGCTCATGCTCTTTCTCTCTCTTCATCAAATAAATAAACAAAGTGATTTTAAAAAAATGAGCAGAAGACATTTACAGACATCTCTCCAAAGAAGACATCCAGATGGCCAAGAGACACATAAAAAGATGCTCAACATCACTCATCATCAGGGAAATGCAAATCAAAACCACATTAAGATATCACCACAAATTGGTCAAAATGGCTAAAATAAAAAACACAAGAAACGAGAGTTGGCTAGGATGTGGAGAAAGGGGAACCTGCATGCACTGTTGGTGGGAATGCAAACTGGGGCAGCCACTATGCAAAAAGTATGAAGGTTCCTCAAAAAAATTAAAAATAGAACTACCCTATGATCTAGTTATTCCACTACTGGGTATTTATCCAAAGAATACAAAAAATACTAATTCAAAAGGATATATGCATCCCTATACTTATTGCAACATTATTTACAATAGCCATATTATGGAAACAACCCAACTGTCCATTGATAGATGAATGGATAAAAAAGATGTGATATATACACACACAAACATGCACACACACAGGAATATTATTCAGCCATAAAAATAATGAAATCTTGCCATTTGCAACAACATGGATGGAGCTAGAGAGTATAATGCTAAGTGAAATAAGTCAGAGAAAGACAAATACCATATGATTTCAGCCATAAGTGGAATTTAAAGAAAACAAATGAACAAAGGGAAAAAAGGAGAGAAAGAGACAAACCAAGAAATAGACTCTTAACTATAGAGAACAAACTGATGGTTACCAGAGGGGAGGTGGGTAGGAGGATGGTGGAAGTAGGAGCTGGGAGTAAAGAGCACACTTATCATGATGAGCACTGAATAATGTACAGAATTGTTGAATCACTCTATCATACACCTGAAACTAATACAACACTGTATGTTAACTCTACTGGAATTAAAATTAAAAACTTTAAAAATGAATCCATGATTAAATGACCTGCTCCAAGTTATTGGTGGAATATTAAAAAGTCAGTAGTTGGCCTGACCATTGTTGGGAATGGTAGGTATGGGTCCCTATCCTTAATATGACCTCTGAAACTCAGAAAAGTATGGTCTCTAGCCAGCTTTCCAGTCTCATCTCTCCCCTCTGTCTCCTTCACCATCAACACTCCTGTCCCTCTGACTTTCTATTGTCTCCTTAGAAGTTCCAGGGTCTTGGTACCTCACAACCTTTGCATTATCTGTTCCTGTCACCTGGGTAACTCTTTTTTTTTTTTTTTAAAGATTTTATTTATTTACTGAGAGAGAGAGAGCATGAGTGGAGGGAGGGGCAGAGGGAGAAGGAGAAGCAGACTCCGCCCTGAGCAGGGAGTCCTATGTGGGGCTCGATCCCAGGACCCTTGGATTAGGACCTGAGCCAAAGGAAGATGCTTAACTGACTGAGCCATCCAGGCACCCATCACCTGGCTAACTCTTAATCATCCTCCAAATTTCAATTTAAAATGTTCCTTCCCCAGGGAGGTCTTCCTTTATTCCTTAGACAAGGCTAAATCTCCTTGGATGTATTCTGATAGCACATTTCAATCACAATTGAAATGACTTATTTAATGTTTGTTTGATTAATCAGACTATAAGCACCACAAAAGTGGATTTTTTTCAGCATCCTTTCCCTACTATCTAGTGCACTAACACACAATTTAATACTAAAAAAAAAATTATTGGCTTGAATTAAATGACTTCCCAAAACCAGGTTAGAAATGTCAAAGTGAAGACTTGAGCCTCAATCTGTCTGACTTCAAAGCCCATTTTCTCTTACCTTTTTCCCTCACTGTGCATCCCTCTCCTCTCACCAATTCTTAGATGCCCTAGAATAGTAGTTATGTGATCATCCCTTTGTGGAGGTGAATCTCATTCTCTTGGTTCAGAATCTGCTACCTCAGTCCTGCAAGTATCCCAGGTAGGTGAGGACCAGGGAACAGCTGCCAGGGACCCTGTTAATGTGATAGGTATATGTTGGTTTTAAAATATGTCCACAAATTCTTAAAGAATATATATGTCCTCAAATTCTTTAATACTTCTCTTTTGAAGAAATGGAGCTTAATTCCACTGCCCTTGAGTATAGACTGGACTTGGTAACTCATGTCTAATAAATAATTTTGGTGAAAGTGACTGTCCATAAGTTCTGAGACTAGGTCTTAAAAGACATTGGATCACTTACTCTTGGATCATTCACTCTGGGGGAAGTAAACTGCCATGTCTTGGAGACAGTCAAGCAGCCCCATGGAGGATTCCATGTGGTGAGAAACCACAGCCTCTTTCCAACAGCTGGCAAGGAACTGAGGCCTCTGCCAACTGGGCTATGTGAGGGTACCATGTTGGAATCAGATCTTCCAGCCCAGTCAGCCTTCAAATGACTGCAGTCATGGCCAACATCTTGACTGCAACCTCATGAGACCCTCTGAACTATAGCTATCCAGATGGGCTGCTCCCAAATTTCCAACTCACAGAAATGATAAGATAATGTTTGTTGTTTTCAGCTGGTACATTTGGGGATCTTTTGTTACACAGCAATAAATAACAAATACTGAGTAAAAAAGGAGAGCAATCATAGGATCAAAGTAAATTAGCAAACCATTGAGACACTTCTTTAGAATGAGGGAAAGACCAGTTTTGTGTGGGAGGTCTTTTCCTTTTTATGGGTGTAATTATGTTAAGTTGCGTCTAACAATGCTGAGGTGGGAGGTAAGGTATTAGGGTGGGAGGGAGCCTGAGAACCCTGCTAGGCAGTGAAATAAAAGTGGGCATCCAAACGTGGGCCAGAGACAACCTGAGTCCAGTGACACGAGAGGAGACAGGAACCATGAGTCCAATGGCAAATGTAGCATCCATAACCAAGCACTGAACCACAGAAGGACACCAAACTGCTAGAGAATCAGCGGCATGTCTGAAGTCACAACAGAAACAAAGGGAGTAGAAACAGAAGATTCTGTTGTGAGCCTTCTGCTTCAGCTGTCTGAGTTCCCACACAGTCTCTATACAGATGTATCTGCTCTTAAAGCACCTTGCATTGCAGTGGATGAGGTTGGGCCTCACCCCATCCACTTTAACAACTAAGTGTCGGCTGATAACTCTCACACCTGCCTGCTCTCTGGAGAACTGCCCTCAGCCAAATGCTTTGCAACCATCCATCACCCCACCAACAGACCTCAGCCAGGGACTAAATGGTATGAGGGTACAAAGAGCCAGTGCCCTTGCTTGAGATGGAGCTAACTGGTGCAGTCTATGCTCTAGAGCTTTCCAGGGGATTAGATTTAAGCTAGCATTCAGTTGAGACCACATTCACCCCTTACCCTAACCTGCTCCCCTCACTCCTCTTTCCTAAGAGTACTGCAACAAATCACTTGAGCAAGAATCCCCATTTTAGGATCTGCTTCAAGGGAACCCAATCTACAGCACCGCTTAAAGACATCTAGTACTTTCTGGTGCGCATTTGCGTGCGTGCGTGCATGTGTGTGTGTGTCTGTGCATGCTATGGACTGACTATATCTGCCCAAAAATTCATATGTTGAAACCCTAATCTTCAGTGTGATAGTTTTTGGAGTTGGGGCATTTAGAGGGAATTAGGTGTCAATGAGGTCATGAGGGTAGAGCTCTCATAATGGGATTGTTGTTATAAGAAGAGAAAGAGATCAGAGTCTTCTTTCTCCCCACTGTGTGATGACATAGCAAAAAGGCAGCTATCTACAAACCAGGAAGAGAGCTCTCAACAGACACCAAATCTGCCAGCCCCTTCATGTTGGACTTTCCAGTCTCCAACCTGTGAGAAATGTTTCCTTTTTAAGCCACCTGTTTTATGGTATTTTGTTATAGCAGCTCATGTTGACTAAGACAGTGTGTATTTGTATGAGTGTGGTGATAATGAAAGACTATCTAAAATCAGAGAAAGTAATAAAAGTTTTCCTGCTTAAAAAGTCCATGAACTGGGTGCCTGAGTGGCACAGTTTGTTAAGCTCCTGCCTTTGGCTCAGGTCATGATCTCGGAGTGTCAGGATTGAGTCCCTAATTGGGTTCCCACTCCATGGGTAGTCTGCTTCTCCCTCTGACCTTCTCACCTCTCATGCTCTCTCTCACTCTCTCTCTCTCAAATAAATAAATAAAGCATTAAAAAAAAACTGTCCATGAACCAACACAATGAGAAAGCAAAACCTAGCAATTTGGTTAAGTGATTTAAAAGAGATATAAATGAGTAATTTATCTAAATGCTCATTGATTGTAATGAATTTGTACTGTATCAACCTGGCTAAGCTAGAACAACTTTGTCCAGAATCTCCTTCCCTCGATGGTTCAATGTTAAAGTTGTCCAAACAAAAAAGGTGCACAAGACATAAAGGCAGAAATGAAACAGCAGTACTGTCTGAAAAGTTGTGGTTGGATGCAATGAGAGATGTTAGAAGTGCTGAAGTGTTTTACATAAGTCTGGCTCTTCCCACTAGGTGTCTAGCTCTTTTTTCTACCTGCTGGCACGGCTGACCAACAGCAACCCCAGGCATGCCCTCAAATGCAAAGGCAATAGCTTACCATAGATTTCCCCACAAGCTCTTCACAGACCCACTCCAGCAGCTGATGTACCTGGCTTCTCAAATTCCCCAGCAGAACGTAATTTGTCCAACATGCTAATGTGTCAGAAGGGTTGGTTAACAATTTTCTCTCATCCTCTAACTCTGTATTTTAAGCCTTACTTCTCCAAATTTCTCCCTGATTATGAGAGGTCTTATTGCTATAACAGGTCCTAATTTCCATACTATTCAAGGTGGCCTGCTTCTCTGATTGAGTCCTGATACCTGATGCATTCATACACTGATTATATTTAACTGCCACACTGCATAGTAACTAGTATATATGTCATTCAACAGATGTTAGGTTAATTTTGTTGATGTCGTTTTTCACTAGGAATAGTAAGCTCTCTAGAGATATGCTCAATGTTTAGAGCTTACTATTCTTTTAGTGTGGTCACTTGAAGAGAACTTTACAAAATTAGATGGAGAATTAATGTGAAGAATGAGTTGTTGGGAGGGAGGTTGAGAGTAGAAGTTACAGGCAACAAGTAGTAGGACAGTGCAATCATCAAGGCAGAGATGATGGTAGGTAGACTAAGGTGGATAACCATTCCAAAGGTAGCAAAAGTATCTTTGGCTCTGAATCACCATCATAGAATGACTGGGACATTTAACCTCTCAAATTCCCTCTTTTTCCTCGTGGAAATCCCCCCAAAATTCATATGCTGTTTAACTTTAATTTTTCAGCTAGCACTATTTAATTTGTTATTGTTGAACAACACTTGTATGATCCTTACTACCTAGCGACTGTTGTAAATGCTTTTCAAAGGTTCCTTTAATCCTTATGATGGCTACTGATGCAGTTTTCCTGGTGTCTTCAGTTGGTACCAAAAACCTCCATTATCACTGAATGTCTTTGCTCTTTCTCTCCCATCTGTTGCTGAAGTTTTCTTCTCATCCTGTGGTTGCTGTTTCTCTCTCTGACATGAGGAGGTCTACCAATTGGGTTTTGTAGTTATAAGCAACAGGAATGGACTCAGGTTATTTTTAAGTAAGAAATTAATTTTCCTGTGTAAGATTAGGTGAATATTCAATATCCATATATAGTACCCTTGTTCCCATACTTAGACACACACACACACACACACACACACACACACACACACATTCCTATGAAATATAATGCATCTCTTCTTCATGATAACCAAAAATGTACTCACCTCCTCGCTGAAAGGAGACAATCCAAAGTTTCATTAGACACTGCATGCAGATTTCCTGAGTTTTTTCCATTTCTTCTTTAGTCCAATATGACCTCATATTGATATTCTACAACCTATGGACTAAATTTTGAATTTAAACACCATAAACATATCTATATAGAACAGTGAGAAAATAGGGGATTTGT
This sequence comes from Lontra canadensis, assembly GCF_010015895.1. Classification (NCBI taxonomy): domain Eukaryota; kingdom Metazoa; phylum Chordata; class Mammalia; order Carnivora; family Mustelidae; genus Lontra; species Lontra canadensis. The sequence goes on from NW_022631055.1 coordinate 7,649,897, forward strand.
TTTATATTCAAGTTGGGAATTATGGATGGAGACCAAATTGTTTTATAGCTGTTTTTTTTTAAACCAGGATCCAGTGATAGTTCATTAATTGCATTTGATCACTAGTAGACTGCTGCATTTTCTAAGGCTTCATCTCCTGCTTTTTGGCATGCATACGTATCTAGAGTACCTGCTACTTCTGAATCGGTGGCAGATTGTATTTTCCAAATATATCCACACTTTATATTTATCCCATCCCACGTGTTCTTCATACAATGTGATTGTCACTACTCCCACTAAGAGGTGGGTGATGTTTCCTCCCCCCTTTAACCTGGGTGGGAGCTGGAGCCTACTCCAAACAAAGAAGTACAGTTAAGTGATGCTATGTGCTTTCTAAGACTAAGTTATAAAAAGGATGCAGCTTCTCTCTCTCTCTCTCTCTCTCTCTCTCAACCTCTCCCTGGCCCCTCTCCCTTTTTCTCCCGCCACTGGCCCTTGGAACCTAGCTAGGTAACAGCCAGTATCAATTGCCAGACACACAAGTGAAGAAGTCTTCACATTATTCCAATTCCAGCCTTAGAGTCTTCTAGCTGAGGCTCCCTTCATCACAGTAGAGGTAAGCCCTCCCTACCCTTTCCTATTTGAATTTTTGATCCATAAAAGCTCTGAGAAACAAATATTTATTTTTTTTTAAGCCACCAATTTTGGGGGGTAGTTTAATATGCAACAGTAGTTAATTAATACACAATCTTATAAGCATGCTGTCATCAATAGAGCAAACCATAGTGATGTCTGTGGGATAAGGAGACAGTGAAGATTTGGTTTGACAAATATAGTACAGTGGCAAAAAGTTAATGTATAGTTGAGGTAGCAGTGAAGTTGTACTGTTGTCATTGCCAAGTAAAATCAACCTGTCTCAAGTGTTAATATTTATTGGACTGGGGTAAAAATAAAAGCATTTACTAGATGATTAGCTGTGTTCCAGGTGTTAGTAATATTTATCTGTTCTAGTAGGAACATTGCATTTGGAATAAAAGTTGCAGTTTGAAATGTCAGGTGATTATATTTATGATTGTTCATTTTTATACTCCAAGACCCATCCATATTTACTTAAATAGAAATGTGGTAGAAACTACCACACCTGTATCTTTCAAATTTTTGATGATAGCACTGACTTCTGCCTTCAGAAATTTAGTCATCTCTCTAGTCAATAAATATTAATTGAGCACCTGTTAGGTGACAGTCATTGTCCTAGACACTAAAGATGAACAGTGACAGGCAAAATTTCTGTCCTCAAGATTACATCCTAGGGAGGGAGAAAGACCATACACAAGCAAACAATTGTACAATATATTGCTAGGTGTTAATAGGTATCATGCAGTAGTATTGCTCTTCTGTATTTTGCTAATAGGGGGTATTCTTGGCCCTCTGTTATAATAGCCCATATTCCCTGGGTCAAGAAGTCAGTGTGAGGATGCTTCCAGTGGCTGAGATTGTCCAATTCTATCTATATCTTTAGGTCATGGGGAAATAGCCACGGGAAAAGAGTTTGAGGTCCCATAGGACCAACTGTGAGTTGCACTGGGTCAAAATTCCATTTAGTACCTGTCCCTCATAAGGCTCATTCCTAATATTCAGGGCCCCAATAAATTACTTTAAATCCCGGATCAGTGTTGAAGAGCCTGTGAATGTTTTGAGTGTGTGCTTTTCTTTGGATCACATTTACCCTTTAAGTGGTTAAGTGGGAAGATTCAGTTTGTTCTTGTGACCGTGATGTAAGCTCCATCCTCAGGCATATTTGGTCACATCTGCATGCTAGGGTTCTGCATTGTGAATCCATCTAGGTCTAGGTATTGAGTGAGATGCTGAGACTTAGGGGTAATGCGAGCCAAGTTCTTTTTCACCAGACCTATCTTTTTAAAAACTGCAAATCAGGGGCACCTGAGTGGCTCAGTCCATTAAGCTGTTTCAGCTCAGGTCATGATCTAGTGGATCGTGAGATCGAACCCTGCGTCCCACTCTGCACTCAGTGGGGCATCTGCTTCAAGATCCTCTCTCTGCCCTTTCCCCGCTCTCAAATAAATAAATCTTTAAATAAATAATTCCAAATAAGTAGGGCTTTAGTGGGCTGCACTTCTTTTTCCATCCCAGGAATCCCTTGAACAATGAACCAATACCCCCATCTCTGCAGATCATATCATTCTGATTACTGTCTGGTCTGTGGCCTATTCAGAAACCAACCACACTCACTTTGTTTCTGGCAATTAAATCTGGGACTTGGCCTCTGCCTCCCTTGCATCCTTCCCCTCCCACTCTCTGTTGAGTTAAACCTCAAGCATTTTCTTACATACTACTAATTATCTTAAGTAGAAGTAGTTAACTTCTGACCAAGGACAGAAGCCAGAATTTACTAAAGTCCTTACAAAGAGCTGCATAATGTTATGAAAAAGCTTTCCCCAATTCCTCATCAAATGAACACCTCTCAGCAAAGAATACCACGTAACTCTTATTTAATCACTCTACCAAGGACTTTAAGGTAGAGATTTGCTTTGGATTTATGTCAAGGTCTTCAAATGAAGCTCTGTAGAACTATCTAGAACATTTTGTAACAATCTATTCTGACAAGAAAGGAGTTTAGAGACCATTCTCAATTCTTTCAAACACTATCATTTTATTATTTAAGTGAATGTGAGTCACTTAATCACTAAGGTTGAATCCCCCTAGTAAAAAAAATTCCCCAGCAGATCCCCCATGGCAGGTCTTCCTACGGCAGGTCTCCATTTTTAGAAGGCTACTTATCACCACTGTCTCATCTTTTAGAATGGTTTCGCGATTGGTCCTTCCAGAAGAAACATCTTATTCAGCATTTATTGCTTCTTTGCATTTCAGCGGTACGGAGATGTACTAGCTGTATGAAAGGTGGGATCAATAATTTCTGGCACTTAATGTATAGTACACTTGCGAGGGAGCTTAAGATTTAGAGGAATGAGCCAACGTGGGGTTAATAACTGTGGCGTCCAGAGTGATTTCATCAGATGCAATTTGAATTTCTAATTCCAGCCCCCTTTTCTATTCTCAAATGGCAACGCTAAAAGAATCCTAGTGCATCCCATCTTCTCTGACTTGGGAAGTAGAGTTCAGAGGAAAAAGTACCTTCTCCTGCAATTCTGGTTATTTGGAAAAAGGCATAAAGCTCGGGGAATGGCTTCAGCAGCGACCTGAGCCTTTTCCCATCTCCAAACATGTCTATTTCTTTGGGGCCTGACTTTCTGCTTGCACACTTTTTTCTATGCTCTTTCTTAGGATTGTTCCTGACCCTAGATTTGTTGTTCCCCACCAGAATGATTGACTAAGAGGTGCTCTGGGAAGCTACATGGTAGAGGAAAGAGAATGGGCTCTCGAGTTACAGCTGGGTTCAAACCCCGACTCTGCAGTCACTAGCCATGTAACTCTGGCCACATCCCTTAGGATCTGTGAACACTAGCTTCCTCATCTGGAAATGAAGTGAATCAGTCCTACTTCAGAGAGTTATTAGCAAAAACATTAAAGAAAACATGTGTAAATTACCTACCCAGATACTTGGCCTGTGATAGGCAATATATTAATAAATATACTGGTATGTATTATTAGTAGCATATATTATTTTTTTGAAAGATTTTTTAAAATTTATTTGATAGAACACAAGTAGGCAGAGCTGGAGGCAGAGGGAGAGGAGAAGCAGACTTCCTGCTGAGCAGAGAGCCGGATGCGGGGCTTGATCCCAGGACCTTGGGATTCATGACCTGCACCGAAGGCAGACACTTAACTGACTGAACCACCCAGGCACCCCAGTAGCATATATTATTGATAATAATTAGGTCTCTGGATTAGTCTTTCTGCTTTTCGCCATAAAAATATTTAAATGTTTTGAGCCTTTATAGTCAAACTTTTATTTATTTATTTATTTATTTTAAGATTTTATTTATTTATTTGACAGAGAGATCACAAGCAGGCAGAGAGAGAGGAGGAAGCAGGCTCCCCGCTGAGCAGAGAGCCCGACGCGGGGCTCGATCCCAGGACTCCGAGATCATGACCTGAGCCGAAGGCAGCGGCTTAACCCACTGAGCCACCCAGGCACCCCTATAGTCAAACTTTTAAACTCTACATATATTAACTGATATAATCTTCTCTGAAACTCTGTAAGGTGGGCATTTTTACTAACCCAGTGTTGCAGTTGAGGACACTGTGGTACAGAGAGGCCAATTAAATTAACTAAGGTCACATGCTGGGAAGCCAGGAAGCCATGGAGCTAGGGTTTGAATATAGTCTGGCTCAAAGCTGGCACACTTTAGAGGCCACACAGGAATGCTTACTCTGATGGTGGGTTTAAGGGATCTTCATATTGTACTTTATATTTAAGAGAGCAATATTTAAATGTACCAGGAAAACCCAGCAGAGTCATTCCTTATAGAAGTAAGCTAAATCTATGCTCAGCCATGAGGTTCATCCCCTTGTCCCTGCCGTAAGATGCTAAAGGTAATAGAAAATTCTCCCAAACCAGTCTCTAGAGGAGCTACATTAACTGTAAGTCCAAAAATAAGGCAAGCTGCAGGTTGGTTGCTCTAGCAACTCAGTGAGATCCTAAAAGACTCAGATTCTTTCTACTTCTCTGGCTTTCCATCATCTCTCATCTTCATCCTGGGCCGGCTGGCCTTGTGGTCCTGTAGCCATTGGAACTACATGATTCTTCATTCCCCTCTAGTGGGAAAGGAGAAGGGGTTCCAATGCTCTTTCAAAACTGTCAAGAAAGGCTTTCCTGAACACTGTAGTGTAACCGCAGCTTCTCATCGCATCAAAACGGCCCAATTAACCTCACATGCCCATACCCATATCACTCACTGCCAAGGAGATGGAGTTACCCCTTAGCCAGTCAAAGCCATCCCTAGAACGTGGGGGTGTAGTCTTCTTCCCCAAGGCTCAGGGATGTAGGAGAAACAGAGAAACCCGAACAAAATTGTGGTTTTCTTAGAAGGGAAAAGAAGAGGTTAGTGACAGACAGACAGCATATCCAGACACTCCTAAGGGTACATTATCTATTTTCCATGCATTTTCCTATTTTCTTGGCCCCAATTTTATTTTCACTATTCTAGGAATAATAGCGACTTCTCGTGGAGTAAACTCGCATGAGATAATGTGTATGGAAGGATTTTAAATACTATACAGATGAATTGTGGTGGTTGTTGCTGTGCTTATTGTAGTTGGGATTTTCTCTTCAAAGTATGTTATGCTGTTAGTAGTAGGGCCAGAACAGTAGAGGCCATGTGCCTCCTAACCTCTGCTTTATCCATTCCTAACTCATGGAATGAACTTTCTTCCACCCCAAGACACTCCATGCTATCTCTTACCAGTTGTGTGATTTGGGGCAAATCACTTCCCCAAGTGATTCCACTTGGATTCCACTTCCCCCTTCAGTGAAATGAGAAACTTGGACTAATTAATCTCTAAGGCACCTTCAAGCTTTAATCTTTAGTAATTCTATGAATTTCAGGCAGCAAGGTAAAGAAGGAGTGAGAAGTGAAGAATTTCAGGCAGGTGGAGGAATTTGGGGTCAAGGGATTTTAAGCAATCAAGTGTCCAGTTAGCAAGGCTACCCTGATTTAGGGTCTCCAAAGACAGACAGACAGACACACACACACAGGAAAACATACACGTGCAAAGCATACGTACATACTGAGTGCATGTTAGTGATTGGCAGTGAACATCACAACAGAAACAAGGACATCTAATAAAATAAAAATGGATCTAACTGCAGGGCAGACCTGAGAGATGACCTGAGAGATCTTCATGTGGGGAATGAGGCGGTGAGACCAGAATCTTAAATACATCTAAGTTTGGCAGAGTTGAGAATTCCACTGAGGGTGGAGAATTATCACTGCTGTAGGCATTGCTTTTATAGGCCTGTGTGTGCCAAAATATAAGGGGATCTCAGAAGAGATCAATCTGACCTTCCAACCACAGCAACATGTCTACTACTGGGTCTGACCTCATTTTGCTTCTTTCTATTCCTGGTTTCAACTGGGCCTCAAAAGCAGAAAGGCCAAAATCCAACAAGAAAATCTGTTTCTGTTATTTTCTCTTGGCTGCTTAGGAGACCTATCTTGGCAGGCTTTCTGGTGATTTGTCCAAGCCTGAGGCCTCTCTTCCCTGGAGTTTCAGGGGAGAAGGAGCCCTAAACATCACCATGCAGCACCTGTGAGGCGCTTGCTCTTTTTCTTAACCTAGAGTCCTTCAATCCTTTTTTTTCCTTTTTGTCCCCCAAAGAGACCAGACAACCTGTACACGTTGGACTTAGGATAATAATTACTATAATGATAACAATAATAGCAGCAGCTACCGTTTATTGCCTGTGTACTATTGTTCAGGCATGACACTAAGCACTTTACATATTATTTCAATTACTAATTAAATAGTAGTGGCAGATAATAAGATGGCATCAAAATATTAAGAGGGGTGAAAAATAGATATTTCATATTGATAAAAATGTATTGTCCATCAAGAAGTTATACCAGTCATGAACTTTCATGCACCTAACAATATAGTTTCAAAAATGTATAAAGCAAAAATACTAGAAATGCAAAGAGAAATTGACAGAGCCACTGCCATATTGGAAGATGTTAACACACTTCTCTTTAACATAGATCAAACAGACAAAATTAAATGTATGCAGAATTTATACAGAATAGTAACGAGTTATATAGAACTTTGCACTCAATAGAGACTACACATTGTTCTGAAACATATGTGGAAACAGTTATAAAAACTGACTGTGTATTAGGTCATAAAGAAAAACTCAAAGGCAGTACTCTGAACTCTTCACAAATTCTGAAAGACCGTACTCACACAAGCACTTTTATTGAAAAAAATGTGATAAGACTTAGAAATTAACAACAGAAGGGGTGCCTGCCTGGCTTAGTCGGTAGAGCGTGTGGCTCTTGATCTTGGGGTTATAAGTTTGAACCCCACACTGGGTGTAGAGATTAAAAATAAAATCTTTTTTTTTAAAAGAAGGAAATTGTGGTACCTGGGTGGCACAGTCATTAAACGTCTGCCTTCTGTTCAGGTCATGATCCCAGGGTCCTGGGATCAAGCCCCAATTGGGGCTCCCTGCTCAGTGGGAAGCCTGTTTCTCCCTCTCCCACTCCCCCTGCTTGTGTTCCCTCTCTCACTGTCTCTCTCACTGTCAAATAAATAAATAAAGTCTTTAAAAAAAAAAAAAAAGAGGGCCGCCTGGGTGGCTCAGTGGGTTAAAGCCTCTGCTTTCAGCTCAGTTCATGATCCCAGGGTCCTGGGATCAAGCCCCGCATCGGGCTCTTTCAGGGGGCAGCCTGCTTTCTTCTCTCTCTCTGCCTGCCTCTCTGCCTGTCTCTCTGCCTACTTGTGATCTCTGTCAAATAAATAAATAAAATCTTTAAAAAAAAAAAAAAGAAATTAACAAGAGAAGTATAGCGAGAAAATAAATCTACCTACTTGAATTTTTTAAACACCTTTATAAATGACTATTGGGCATATCAGCTAGGGTTTAGTCAGAGAGATTGTCCCTCTGTGAAATAACTGCACATAATGGTTGATCATCCATATATTCAGAGATTTGACCTGATACAGTTGTAGCATCTGGCTAAACAATCTCTCTGAGGTTGTGGTGATTACGTCTGATACTGGAACTTGGAGTCCTCAGGACAGGCAGTAAGGATATACAGTGGGGAGAGCACAAGCTAGTGCATAAAGCCTACGTCAGTTCTTGCTTCTGACCTTGGTCATGCAGAAGCCATGGCCTTTTTCACAGAAGTAAACACACACATACAGATGCATCCACATATGCACATGCACAAACATATATACACACACACACTGAGTATATACTAGCAATCAATAGTGAATCTCACAACAGGAGTGAAGACATCTAATACCTCTAAATGAAAGAGAAGTTGAAAGAAGATCCAGGAGAAGATGGAGCTGTTCCAGTCTTGGCCACTGTCCCACACCAAGGAGAGTCAGCAGACAATGTATGTAAACTACAAAAAAGTGAGCTGTTGCTTCACTTACACTCTCCAGACTGCCCATGAGAATCTCTCATGTGGTCCAGTCTAACTGGAAATATACAAGAAAGGGAATTCTGAGAAATGTAGTTCAGCCTGGCCAAGGTGACACCTTACAAAGCCACCACAATCCAACCTTTGTCAACTTGGCACCCATGCTTGTATCCTCCAAATAAAGATAAAAACAAAGTCATGCTTCTGCCTAATATAATAGACCTATCCCCATAAAACCAATAACCTGCTAACCCAGAGGTCAGAAAACTCTTTCTTAAAGGAAAAAATAGTAAATATTTCCGGTTTTGCGGCCACATAGTTTCTGTAGCATCTATTCAATGGTAGCATGAAAGTAGCCATAGACAACATGTAACTGAATGAATGTGGCTGTATTCCAACTAAACATTATTTACAAAAGCAGATGGCCAGCCCTTGGGCCATAGTTTGCCAACCCCTGTGTTAATCCTTTCATCCAAAGAGAATGAAAATCCCTTCTGTGTTTGAGTAATCTTTATTCTCCTGCTATCTAATTCACACATCACGCTTTGATAGCCTATAGCTTAAATATTGAAGTATGAAGTTAATTACATGTAGCATATCTTAGAGAAGGAGATGAAAGAGAAGAAGGAAAACAAAAATATTTGCTCAATATATATACACAAGTATATGCATATCTAAATAAAGAAAAAATACTCATAATGATTATAGTCCTTTTTCTGCAACTGGCCACATTTCTTTGGGCCTGGGCCAGTCACGGTCCTACCTGAATTGGAGGTTGTTGTAGCTTTCCATTGAGTTAATAATCACAATATATTGGTATACTGAAAGTTGCCCTAGAGGATCTCCTGCATTCCAGAAATACTCAGAGCATGATGGCAACTCAATTTCCTCTTGATAGTCGAGATCAATCCCCATAGCCATCTAGTTAATCCCTTGTTTGCCTTGATTCAGTGGCCTTAGGAGTCCAAAGTGGCCAGGTGGCAGTCTCAACTTCCAGTTCACTGGAATCATTGTTGCATCTCCTGGTAGAAACATTCCTCTCTTTGGAACAAAAAGGTCCAGAGCAGCAGAACCTTAAGTCCTGGGAATGAGAAACAAAAATTATGCTAGAAGATCATTAGGGGTAATAATGAGAGCAACAACTTCACTTTCAACCCCCTAGATTCCTAGATTTGTGAATTCTGTGATTTCTGGGCAAAATAGAAATATGATGGATATTGATTTAGAGCATTTACTGCAATCTGGAGGACCTTGCTCCAGCCCTACGAAGTGTTGTCACCTACTTGGTTCCATGAATGAACCTTCAAAAGCTCATTACACCTTTCCACCACATCAGTTGCTTCAGAATCATCAATAACATGATAGGACCAGTGAATCCCATGAGCATGGACCCACTGCCTAACTTCATTTGATATAATGTGAGTTCCTTGATTAGAAGTGATGCTGTGTAGAATACCATGTTTTTGGATAAAAATATTTGGTCAGTTCACAAATAGTACCTTTGAGAGAAGCATTGCAAGAAAATAAGCAGAAAAAAGTGAATCCATATGCAATAAGGACAAAATGCTATCCAGTCCATGATGGAAGCAGACCAATGTAATTAACATGCAATTGGACATTTCCTGGAGGAAATGCCATTTTGGAGTCTCCTTGTTAGTCTCTGCTACTGGCAGGTTGAGCATTCAGCAGTGACTTTATCCAAATAATTCCATGTTGAAAGTGTGAAAATTAATGTTGCTGAACAAGCATAACCTCCATTCTGATTCCATGGCCATTTGTTCATGATCCCAATAAACAAGAACAAGAGTTACTGGAAAGGCTGATTGATATCCACAGAAGAGATCATCCTATTCACCTGATTATTTAAATCTTTCTTTGGTAAGTATTCATATGGGACACAAGTATTTTCATATTCTGGGTCCATTTGGAGCGGTTTATCCACATATCCCTTCCCCAGATTTCCCTGTCACCAGTTTTCCAAAGTGTTCCTTCCAAGTCCCTGACCATCTAGCCAAATCATTAGCCCCAGCCCACAAGTTGATGTGGACCCATATGTCTGGCCATTTATCAATCCAGGCAAAATGAGCAATGATATGTCCTGTCCAAAGTCCTACCTACAGGAAAGATTTCCCTTCAACACTGTTTTTCAGGGCTGTCCCAAAGTGGAGCTATAGTGCTACAGCTGTCTGCTTTCAGATGGTTTCTGCATATCATGAAGAATTATCTGTAAACTGATGTCAAGTGCTTTCTTCCTCAGTCAACTCGTCCTAGGGAACTCACCATGAAGCCATAAGTGTGGCGGAGAGAAAAAAGGAAATGTAGCAGGAGTTGGGGGTATGGACATCTGAGCTACTTCCTCATGCAATTTACTTGTGCCTCCAGGGCTTGCTTAAGTCCAGTCTCACACATACTACTTCCTTTGATGATGCAGTGCTGCACCAGATGATACCCAGTACACGATGAGCATCTCAGGCCATATGGTAACTTGATAACTTGTGGTCAAGCATTCAGTCTATACTAGTCCCAGTAACAAGCCAAAAAATTGTTTCCCAAAAGGAGAAAGCATGGCTTTGCTAAAAAAAATTCTTGGGGTCTTGTCACCTGGGTGGCTCAGTGGGTTAAGCCGCTGCCTTCGGCTCAAGTCATGATCTCAGGGTCTTGGGATCGAGGCCCGCATCAGGCTCTCTACTCAGCAGGGAGTCTGCTTCCCCCTCTCTGCCTGCCACTCTGCCTACTTGTGATCTCTCTCTCTCTCTGTGTCAAATAAATAAATAAAATTTTAAAAAATATATTTAAAAAAATTCTTGGGGTCTGTGCTGTGATTCACCTGTAGGGGTAGGGCATACTAAAGGCTCCCGTAGCATCCGTATGTGGCACTAATATGTCAAGTACTATCATATCTTCTAAGTCATATGGCCCAATTAGAAGAACAGCTTCCATAGCAGCTTGACCTGTTGCAGAGCCTGCTCTTATTCTGGGATTCACTCAAAACAGGCAGCTTTTCAGGTTACTCAGCAAATGGATCAAAGTAGTAAGTCCAAATGAGATATATGTTGCCTCAAAAATTCAAAGAAGACCAGTAGGCATTGCGCCTCTTTCTTAATGGTAACAAGAACCAGATGCAGTAATTTGCCTTTCACCTTAGATGAGAAATCTCTTCAGATCTCAGATAACTGACCTCTAGAACTCTCACCAAAATGGCAGGTCCTTGAATTTCTGTGGAATTCATCTCCCACTCTCTGGCACACAAATGGTATCTAGAATAGACAGATTAGAATAGAATAGAACAGAACAGAATAGACTACTTTCTGCTCACCATGTCTAATAAGCATAAAATCATCAAAGTATTGTACAGCTTAGCTGAATGCCTCCAGCTCAAGGACTGTCATGACATTACAGCCAAGCTGTTTGTAGTCATCTCAAAGACTTGATCAAGAATGAAGGACCCACTTACCTTATCCATTGGCAGGCTCCAGCTTCTCTGGAGATGACCATGTGGCCATCTCCACAGAGTTGCTCACCATGTGGTAGCATGCTTCCTCAGTACAAGTAATCCAAGAGAAAGGAGAAAGGGAGAGAAAAAAAGACAAGAGAATGAACGCAAGACAGAAGCCAGTCATTTTATAACCTAGGATTTATAACCTATTATCCCATTATTTCTTTCATATTTTGTTCATTAGAAACAAGTCACTAGGGCCAACCCACATTCAAGGAGAAGGGATTACACAAGGCTGTGACTACCGAAAAATAGGGGTCATTGGGGACCACATCAGAGGCTGTCAACCACACTGGATTATTAAAGTAAAAATGAAAATGATGAACAATTTATTTAGAAATGAATATTCAGAGCCAAAGTAGCAACATTCATCCGGTCTTCACATAACACATCCCATTTTACAAATTGGAAACTCAAGGCAGAGAGTGGTATTTGCTCAAGGTCATTTAGTGAGTGTCAAAACAGACACTCAAATCTTAGTCTAATTCCAAAGGCTCATTCTGACTCTGACCTCTCCTCCAAAATGTCCTTAATGAGATCATTTATGTCAGATGACTTCTGTTCCATTCCTTCTCTTCTCTTTCTGCTTCCTTTTCTCTCCATTTCTCTTCTCCCAAACTGAAAGACTATTCAGGGACTGGCATGTTTTAACTTATTGGACCAATTATGAGATATCCTCAAATGTGAAGTCAGTTTTTCAGAGATGATTTAAAATGATAACCCATGGCCTATCACACAGAACTGTCTCTTCTCCTCTGATGCCTTCTGAGCGAGGGCTGGTGACATTGACACTACAATTTCAGCACACTTGCTCCTTGGTAACAACTGCGTTTTCTCCAGGTACCTCTAGTTTCACAGCTACTCAGAACTTCCCCTCTAAAAGGTCCAGAGTCACTCTCAGAACAATATATCCAAAGTTTAAAATATAACTTGAGTGGTTTAATCACACACCCACCTCCCCACCCACTTCTTCCACTTCCCTTTCCTTCCCTCCTAGAGGCCCAATCAGTGAGATTTCAGCAATAATTTTTGTAGTCTGGGAAAATGCCAGGTCACACTTGGGAGTACCTGGCTGCTCAGAGGACAGTTTCAGTTCCCACTACCCACCTACAAAGAAGAAGCAACTTGTACATTTAGAACAATCATTTTCTTTACATAGCTGAAAAAAATCTCAGACCACAATTTAGAGGATGAAAGAAATAGACTTTATTTTTTTAATAACTGAACAATTTATTTTATGAGTCTCATTCCACATAGGAGTTGAAATATAGTATGTCAATCCAGGGAGCCATCCTTAGTGGTTGCCTTGAGATCTAGATGGGTTGGAGGTAGGGTGGAGAAGAGGACTTTGGCCTTTAGTTATTATCTGCCTGTACCTGCATCTATTGAGATGTCTATCTTCAGTTGGGCCCTAGTCCTAAAGTCATTCTCAGCCCCTTGCCTCCCACCACAGGCCCCTCCAGCCTCATTCTGTCTCAGGTACTTGTGCGTCCCTCTCAGAGACACAGGAAACATTCAGCTGTACTTCTGGACAGGAAAATCTTACCAATCTTTTGACCTTCCTGGGAACAAGGTACAACCTTTCTCTTTTCTGAAATCCCTATATCTTTCTGGGGAAGGTTCTACTTCCTTCAATGGCCCCAGGAATGGGACCTGAGGGTAAGCCACAGGACCCCTGCTTGGTAACCAAAAATGTCTTGCCTTCTCTCAGATGTTCCTCTTCTTCCCTGCTCAGTTCTGTAGATATTAATCTCAGGTTGATATAAGGGAGAGGCGATAAACTGGCTTTGATTAACCAAATATTGTTTTAAATCCTTTTATCTTCTTCCTAGACCTAAACTTTTAAACTCAAAAGGTAATATTTCACTCTTGTTCTCTGATTTTTCTGTAACAACCTTCCTAAGACAATCCATATCTCAAGAATGGATACTAAAATCAATTATAGGAATATGCATATCAGTTAATATCAAAATATTATTTCACTACAATTAAATACATTTTCCTGCCTTACATAAAATTTGTGTCTTTTTTTTAAATCCTAGTCTTTCCATTTATTTCACATCTGCCCAAAGCAGGAAACTTGCTGAACTTCCTGAGTTAAGTGTCCATGGAATGAAAAAAAAAAAGGATGAGATACTCTTCTTTTCCTTGAGAGAGATTGTTATGGATTGAATTGTGTCCCTCAGAGAAATATGTTGAAGTCCTAATTCCCCATACTTCAGAATATGACTTTATTTGGAAATAGGGTAGTTGCAAATTTAAGATGAGGTCGTACTGTGTCCTGATAAGAAGAGAAGAGACAGACAGAGACATGAGGAAAACATGGCCATGTGGTGACAGAGGCAGAGTTTGGAGTGATATATCTATGAGCCAAGGAACTCCAAGGATTGCCAGCCAACACCAGAAGCTAGATGAGGCAAAGAAAGATTCTCCCTACATATTTCATAAGAAAATGTGGCCTTACATTTGAGAGTGGCTCATAATTGGTCCAATGAAGTAATTATGGCAGTCTCTGAATAGTCTTGGAGCAAGACCCTGTCAACACCTTGATTTTGAACTTCTAGCCCCCAGAATTCCAAAACAACAAATTTATTATTTTAAGCCAACCAGTTTGTGGTACTTCGTAATGACAGCCCTGGGAAACAAATATAGTAGTCTAGTTAAGGATGTAAAAACTCAGACATTACAAAGCAGTTATAGAATAATGCCCTGTTAAACTGTGTGGCACTAAAGAGAACTGCGAAAGATCCAAGAGACTCTCAGATCCAGCCTATTTGATTCCCACCCCCAGCTTCTTGCCCACTCTGAGGAGTGACTGGATTACTTTATTCATAGCATTGACACAAAGAGGTTTATACCTCCTTGGCCTTTTGGGCCCTATGGTTTAGGATCTCACACTACAAAGCCTCCAGCTAAGGTCAGTCCTCCCAAAGGAAGTGACTTTTCTTTTGAACACAGGTGTCATGCGCTCCTGGAGATTAAACAGGACAATGCTTCGCATCTAGGAAAGTTATACTTGCTATGACTGTCAGCCCTGAGATGGGGCCAACCATGTAGCTCCGAGCTTCACCCAACCAGAGCCTCAACCAACAGGAGAACTCTGTCTTATGAGACCTCTTTTGAATCTTCTTTGTTTGCCTGAAATCTTGCTAATTGTATTATAACAGTGGATCCTACACAGCCAGCCTGACTTGGTTTTGTCAGGTTCTCCTCTTTTCTTGGGAACTCTTTGTTGTAGGCCACTAAATAAGTTGACTCTACTGGGGCTTAACACCCACCAGGTACATGACCAGTAAATTATCCTTTCCACTGTTGCTGGATTAACTATTATACATTTTATGTTTTCAGAGAGGAAGCAAAAAAACAGGAAAGGGGATTGGACTCAAAGGGCAGAAGGGCAAGGGCAGGATGAAAAGTCAGATTATATGGGTCTAAAAAGGATAAAGGAAATGAAAATTGGCTGGGTGTGCTAGTCAGGAATCATCCATGTATCCTCATTTTACTTATCTATTACCTCTAAATAATCAGCAGATCTTATCCATTTTATGTTCGAAATATGTCTCAAATCTATTCTTTTAAATTGCAATAACCACAACTTATTGAAATTTATTGAACTTATTGTGGTAATTTCAATATGTAGGCAACCATCATCTCTGCCCTAGATGACCACTAAACCTTCTAACTTATCTCTCTTTTTCCAATCTTATCCCATATAATTCATTCTCTGCTCAGCAACCACAGTAATCTTAAATGATGAATAAAATAACCTCTGTCCCCTGATTAAAATTCTTCAACTTTCACTTTCAACCAGGATGGACTAACAGACATCTATCTTCCTTTCCTAAGTAATTAGAAAAATGGACTAGATAGATAGATAGATAGATATAATTATTTTTCAGAAAGGTAGTACAGGACTATGATCCTTGAGAGAAAAGAAATAAGGCGAGCCCTACAATTTCATGAACTTACTTCTTGGAAGCAACTTTCAGTCCACATTACTGAGAGGGGGAAATTAAACAGATCCCTATGCAGAGATAGAGACCTAGCTAGGGGAGGCTAGGGTAGCTAGAATTTGTGGAGCAGAGATACTGGATAAGAGTGAGCAGCAGCAGAGAGTGGGAGGGAATGAGAGACAGTGCTCCAGAGGTCTGCAGAGCAATCCCATCAAGTCTCTGACTAGGCACTGATCTGTGCATATGTTAGAGGAATCTACTCTGGGTCAGACAAAGATCCACCTCAAAGGCAGAACAATTCACAGACCGGGAATAGTTCATGCTCCTACTAGCCACAGTAGAAAGACCTCATAATACATGGGGCATTGGGTAGAGTCCTCAAAAAAAAAAAAA